>NC_044330.1:108258198-108927930 GCF_007399415.2 Gopherus evgoodei
AGGGCTACAGCGGGGCACAGGCCGGTGTGGGGGCGGGTGGTGAGGGCTGTGGGGGGGCACAGGCTGGTGGGGGGGTTGTTGTTGGGCTGGCGGGTTGGGGTGGGGGCGGGCGGTGAGGGCTGTGGGGGGGTTGGTGCTGGGCTGGCGGGTTGGGGTGGGGGCGGGTGGTGAGGGCTGTGGGGGGGTTGGTGTTGGGCTGTTGGGTTGGTGTGGGGGCGGGCGGTGAGGGCTGTGGGGGGGCACAGGCTGGTGGGGGGGTTGGTGTTGGGCTGGTGGGTTTGGGGTGGGGGTGGGCGGTGAGGGCTGTGGGGGGGTTGGTGTTGGGCTGGCGGGTTTGGGGTGGGGGCGGGTGGTGAGGGCTGTGGGGGGGGTTGGTGTTGGGCTGGCGGGTTGGTGTGGGGGCGGGTGGTGAGGGCTGTGGGGGGGCTGGTGTTGGGCTGGCGGGTTTGGGTTGGGGGCGGGTGGTGAGGGCTGTGGGGGGGTTGGTGTTGGGCTGGTGGGTTGGTGTGGGGGTGGGCGGTGAGGGCTGTGGGGGGGCACAGGCTGTGGGGGGGTTGGTGTTGGGCTGGCGGGTTGGGGTGGGGGCGGGTGGTGAGGGCTGTGGGGGGGCTGGTGTTGGGCTGGCGGGTTTGGGGTGGGGGCGGGCGGTGAGGGCTGTGGGGGGGTTGGTGTTGGGCTGGCGGGTTGGTGTGGGGGCGGGCGGTGAGGGCTGTGGGGGGGCTGGTGTTGGGCTGGCGGGTTGGTGTGGGGGCGGGCGGTGAGGGCTGTGGGGGGGCTGGTGTTGGGCTGGCGGGTTGGGGTGGGGGCGGGCGGTGAGGGCTGTGGGGGGGTTGGTGTTGGGCTGGCGGGTTTGGGGTGGGGGCGGGCGGTGAGGGCTGGTGTTGGGCTGGCGGGTTGGGGTGGGGGCGGGCGGTGAGGGCTGTGGGGGGGTTGGTGTTGGGCTGGCGGGTTGGGGTGGGGGCGGGCGGTGAGGGCTGTGGGGGGGTTGGTGTTGGGCTGGCGGGTTGGGGTGGGGGCGGGCGGTGAGGGCTGTGGGGGGGTTGGTGTTGGGCTGGCGGGTTTGGGGGGGGGGGGGGGCGGTGAGGGCTGTGGGGGGGCTGGTGTTGGGCTGGCGGGTTGGGGTGGGGGCGGGCGGTGAGGGCTGTGGGGGGGTTGGTGTTGGGCTGGCGGGTTGGGGTGGGGGCGGGCGGTGAGGGCTGTGGGGGGGTTGGTGTTGGGCTGGCGGGCTGGGGTGGGGGCGGGCGGTGAGGGCTGTGGGGGGGTTGGTGTTGGGCTGGCGGGTTGGGGTGGGGGCGGGCGGTGAGGGCTGTGGGGGGGTTGGTGTTGGGCTGGCGGGTTGGGGTGGGGGCGGGCGGTGAGGGCTGTGGGGGGGTTGGTGTTGGGCTGGCGGGTTGGGGTGGGGGGCGGGCGGTGAGGGCTGTGGGGGGGGTTGGTGTTGGGCTGGCGGGTTGGGGTGGGGGCGGGCGGTGAGGGCTGTGGGGGGGTTGGTGTTGGGCTGGCGGGTTGGGGTGGGGGCGGGCGGTGAGGGCTGTGGGGGGGTTGGTGTTGGGCTGGCGGGTTTGGGGTGGGGGCGGGCGGTGAGGGTTGTGGGGGGGTTGGTGTTGGGCTGGCGGGTTGGGGTGGGGGCGGGCGGTGAGGGCTGTGGGGGGGGCACAGGCTGGTGGGGGGGTTGGTGTTGGGCTGGCGGGTTGGGGTGGGGGCGGGCGGTGAGGGCTCAGGGCTGTGGGGGGGCGCAGGCACGTGCCGTGCGCGGGAGCCGGCCGGACGCGCCGCGGGGGCGAAGGGGTTACTGAGCGCGCTCTCGCTCTCCCCGCCGTGCACGCGCCGCGCGCTCTGTGGCGCGGCGCGGGTCGGGTCGGGCTGGGCGGGGCTGGGCTGAGCGGAGCAGCCTCCGGAACCGGCCACCTGCAGCCGCCGGGAGCCGACATGGCGGAGCCACGCGGCCGCCCCCCCGGGTGAGTGAGTGAGGCCCCGCTGCTGACACCCGCCGCCGGGGCGGGGCGGGGATGCTGTGGGGGGAGGACTCGGCTGGGGCTGGGCTGGGTGGCCAGGGAGAATTGGAGAGGGGGGCAGGGGGCTCAGTGGCTGGGGAGGGTTGTGGGGGGGCTGTGAGGGGAGGGGGCTGGGCGGGGTGGCTAGGGAGGGTTGTGGGGGGCTGTGAGGGGAGGGGGCTGGGCGGGGTGGCTAGGGAGGGTTGTGGGGGGCTGTGAGGGGAGGGGGCTGGGCGGGGTGGCTAGGGAGGGTTGTGGGGGGGCTGTGAGGGGAGGGGGCTGGGCGGGGTGGCTAGGGAGGGTTGTGGGGGGGCTGTGAGGGGAGGGGGCTGGGCGGGGTGGCTAGGGAGGGTTGTGGGGGGGGTGTGAGGGGAGGGGGCTGGGCGTGGTGGCTAGGGAGGGTTGTGGGGGGGCTGTGAGGGGAGGGGGCTGGGCGGGGTGGCTAGGGAGGGTTGTGGGGGGGCTGTGAGGGGAGGGGGCTGGGCGAGGTGGCTAGGGAGGGTTGTGGGGGGGCTGTGAGGGGAGGGGGCTGGGCGGGGTGGCTAGGGAGGGTTGTGGGGGGGCTGTGAGGGGAGGGGGCTGGGCGGGGTGGCTAGGGAGGGTTGTGGGGGGGGCTGTGAGGGGAGGGGGCTGGGCGAGGTGGCTAGGGAGGGTTGTGGGGGGCTGTGAGGGGAGGGGGCTGAGCGGGGTGGCTAGGGAGGGTTGTGGGGGGGCTGTGAGGGGAGGGGGCTGGGCGGGGTGGCTAGGGAGGGTTGTGGGGGGGCTGTGAGGGGAGGGGGCTGGGCGGGGTGGCTAGGGAGGGTTGTGGGGGGGCTGTGAGGGGAGGTGGCTGGGCGGGGTGGCTAGGGAGGGTTGTGGGGGGGGCTGTGAGGGGAGGTGGCTGGGCGAGGTGGCTAGGGAGGGTTGTGGGGGGGGCTGTGAGGGGATGGGGCTGGGCGTGGTGGCTAGGGAGGGTTGTGGGGGGGCTGTGAGGGGATGGGGCTGGGCGTGGTGGCTAGGGAGGGTTGTGGGGGGGCTATGAGGGGATGGGGCTGGGCGGGGTGGCTAGGGAGGGTTGTGGGGGGCTGTGAGGGGAGGGGGCTGGGCGGGGTGGCTAGGGAGGGTTGTGGGGGGGGCTGTGAGGGGAGGGGGCTGGGCGGGGTGGCTAGGGAGGGTTGTGGGGGGGCTGTGAGGGGAGGGGGCTGGGCGGGGTGGCTAGGGAGGGTTGTGGGGGGGCTGTGAGGGGAGGGGGCTGGGCGAGGTGGCTAGGGAGGGTTGTGGGGGGGCTGTGAGGGGAGGGGGCTGGGCGGGGTGGCTAGGGAGGGTTGTGGGGGGGCTGTGAGGGGAGGGGGCTGGGCGGGGTGGCTGGGAAGGGTTGTGGGGGGGCTGTGATGGGAGGACGGGTGGCCGGGGGCGGGAAACGGCGCTCCGTGCAGCCGGTGTTGCCATGGTGATGAAGTGAATGGGGGATTGTGCTGCGCTCAGCTGGCAGCCCCGGTCGGCCCGAGCCTGGAACGAGTCACCCCGCCCTCGTTCATCAGCCTGGCGCGGGCACCCCTTGCTCGGCTCCACCCGGACGCCTTCTCCCGGCAGGCGGAGGGGCTGGGCTCGCCTTTCCGAGCTTTGCCTGGGCCCGCGAACGCACCCCGCCCCTGGCTTCTGGCTTTGCTGGAGAAGGTGCGTAGGGGAGTCGGGTAGGCTGGCAGAGGAGCAGGGTGGGTAGGGATAATATTGTGGGTTAATTAGATAACACATCTTGAGGATAAAATGTGCCAAACTTTCTGACCCCCCCCGGCAAACCCATGTAATCTCCCTGGGGGGTCCCTGCTGCAGCCCCTTGCAGGCATAGTTCCTCTGCGTTGGCAGGCTGAAGCAGGAAGGCAGCCCCCAGCCTGGGGTATGTGCCAGTCTAAGCAATTGCATTTGGTCTCTCTCAATTCCTCCTATAACAGAGGGGGGGATTCTTCTTCACTTCCTGTCCTAAAATGCGGGTATCCTTGCTGTGCACTTCTGTGTGGTTGCCAGGCCTCTGCCTAGGGATGGCTGCATGTCAGTGGTTCTGTAAAGCAGCTTGGTGCTTATGTTCAAATAATTATAATGATAAACTCTTTCTCTGCCCAGGTCTCGGTGTCTGAGCAGGATTGTGTAGTGCTGGGAATGGTGGTGTAAGTCTGGTTTTGAGGTAGTCTTGACTCCTGCCAGTGTAAACCAGACAAGGTGGATGAGGTAATATCTTTTATGGGACCAACTTCTGTTAGTGAGAGGGACAAGCTTTTGAGCTACACAGAGCTCTTCAGGTCTGGTACTCTGTCACAGTTACACACAAGATCAAACAGATAGCTGAGTACAAGTAGTAGTACAGACACCCTTTTCTTAACATGTGTGTTACATAATTTTTTAACATTAGCTTTGATACAAATTTTAATTCTGTAAGGGACCATTCGAGGTAAAGTGGCCCATTAACACCTGTGTAGTCATAGGATAAAAAGGGGGGTTAGTGGGTTACAGATTGTTGTAATAAGCTATAAATCCAATGTCTGTATGTAAGACCATGATTTTTAGTGTCTAACAAAGTTATGAGTTTAAGCTCCCACTTTTCAAAGGGCTGTGCAGGTGTCCTTTGAGGATGAAGATTGGTAGGTCAGATAAAGAGTGATCACTTTGTTAAAAGTGTTTGTCTTGTTTTGTTTTGGTCTTTTATCATTTTCCTGTGTAAGCTCATTTGAGAGTGTAGTGATTTTTCACTCGGGGTTCTGTCATATCTTCTTACTTGACCCACCTGGCTGCTCCCAGGGCTTCAGCTCCCACCTCTGTGCTGATACTTTCCTCCACCCCATCCTCTGTAGCCTTGAGTGTTCAGCAGAGCCATACTCCACATCGCCCTGTTGATGCCTCCTTTCCACCTTTGCTCCCTGTTTACACTGCTACACTTTTAGTCTAAGCCCTGGTGATCTCCCGTCTGCCCCTCTCCTGTTTTCACACCAATATGTCCAAAACGCCATTGCTCCTTTTGTATTTCTAATGTGCCTGTTGCTATGCTCTCTGTTCCCCACTGCTCCAGCTGTTTCTTATGCCTTTGTTGTGTCTCCTTCTTTACCAATTCTGAGTCCTTTCACTGGCATCTCCTTTTCTTGTATCCAGCTCTGTGCCTGCTGCTGTGCTGACCCCTACGTCTTGAACAGGTCTGTTGCTCCCTGCTGGGCATCCTCTCCCTCCCTGCACAGATCTCTTGTCTTATTAGATTGGTAGCTCTTCAGGGCAGAGAATGTTACTTATCAAAGCTCTGTAATGAGTCTTCTAAGCTACTAGTACACTAGCTGTTATGTAAGCATTAATTATAGCCCAGTTGTATGGCCACTGGGGAGAGGTATACACAGAGCTGCTGAGGAGAAGGCTCTTGTACCAGCAGTGGGATGGCAATGTCTGTCTGAAGTGACAGGAAAGAGACTGAAGCCGGATGAGAGGAGGGACTAGATGAAGGGAAGAGACAGAGTCCATTAGATCATCTAGAGCAGTGGTTCTTAACCTGGCTGACACACCCCCTGGGGGTGCAAGATGCCCTTCCTGGGGGTGCAAGACATGCCAGATTTTTTTAGAAGGTGAATCATCGAAAACACAAATTAAGCACAGGCACATAAATACAGCTACAAAATATATCTAGATTTAAGGGGTGCAAGAACAATTTTTAGGTTTAAACGGTGCAAGAACATATTTTGATTTTTGATAAGGGGTGCAAAACCATATTTTGAGAACCAAAGGGGTGCAGGCTGCAGTAAAGGTTAAGAACCAGTGATCTAGAGCAAGCAAGGACGGGTGTCTTTGACTAGGTAGGCCAAAGGCATGATCCAAAGGGACCAGAGAAGCTATAAAGCTTGGTAGGAAATACTAGAATGGGATTTTGCTGGGAAGTAACCAAGAAGAGGGGAAGATGGGGGAGAAGGGGCAGAAAACTAGACAGTAATTTGCAAGGTGAGATATATGGCTCTGAGGACGTGTTGGCTCAAAGGTGGTGGTCATGTCTGGACCATATTTGAGGGAGGGAATGATGTAGCTCTTCTAGTAAGTGTGTAAGGGGCTGGTCCAGGATGTTTGCAGGGTGCTGACACACCTGATGGAAAAGGCTTCAGTGAGATATTAGGGGTAGCACTAGGAACCTCTTCCTGATGGTAAGATGGGCCAGACTGGGGGAGGGGGAGCCAAGTTGCTTTTGAAGAGAGTTGGATAGTATGAAAAATGCTTAGGCATTGGAGTCTGGGCACTGTGAGCTGAGGGGGATTTCCACCTCAACTTGTGGGGTTCTGTGGGCCAGAATGTAGAGTGTTCGGGTGTGCAAAACAACTGGGCAATGTTATATCCAACTTGCATGCACACTTATTCAGGTTGTGAGTTGGGTAGTTGGGCACAAAGATTTGCACAAGCACTTCTTTTTCTTAGCATATGCACAACATGCCTCAGGTGGCATGTGACTAGGATCCATCACTGAATTTGGTCTGCTGGTTGGATCATCAGTTTCCCTGGCCCGGGCTGGTTACTGGCAGGAAGTGTGATTTACCAGATCTATGTGTGCACTAGCAGTATTTGCAGATTATCTCACTGTTGGTCACCTCAGCCTGAGAGTTGGGCTCGGGTGCTCTGAAGCCCTACAGATGTGCAGTCCTTAGTACAGAAGGCTGCACTGAGGTTAACCAGCATCTGGAGCTAGAAGGAGCCATCAGCAGCGGGAAGAAGAGCAGTTTCCAGGCTGTGGTCAGTGCTGACCCCCAAAGGAGAAAGATGTGTAGAATGTTACTGGAAAGATGAGGTAGCCTTTTTCTGCTGAGAAGTGGAAGGTGTTAGAAGCAGAAGAGGTGCAGAGAACCTGATGATCAAAGAACCTCAGTCTTCTTCCAGCTTGCAGTCCCCCAGGTTCCAGAACAGTGCCTGCTCTGTAGCCCAGCCCACTCCTCCCATTGGCATAGCCCAGACCCTGGCATGTCCCTGTTGGGACCTGCAGGCAGTGTGAGATCTGTTTGGGGTAGCTTTCCCTCCTGAGCTGCAACACTCTTCAGATAAAGTTCTTGCTGCTTTCTTCTCTCTAGATGTTTAAAGGCCTTTCAGGGCTTGGGAGCCCTTCCCAGGCCCTTAGTTCTGTTATGAAAAGCTGCCAGAGAGCCGGGGCCATGTGCTTCTTGTGGCAGCCCCTTGTGCTGTCTTTGATGGAGCCTGTGCTCAGTTCCCTGTTGTTGACCCTGATAGTGTTGGCATGGTTCTCTATGTTCTTCTTTGAGTGCTTGCTCATACCCATTCCAGTTAGCTGTGCGCGCGCCACATGCACGTTCGTTGGAAGATTTTTACCCTAGCAATACTCGGTGGGTCGGCTGGGTCACCCCCTGGAGTGGCGCCACCATGGCGCCAGATATATACCCCTGCCGACCCAACCACTCCTCAGTTCCTTCTTGCCGCCTGCATCAGTTGTTGGAACAGTGGAGCGCGGCTTAGCTGTTCTCCACTTCCCTAGCTACTCGTAGTTTCTCTGATATCTTTGTTGTATATTGTTAGAATTTATATAATTACAGTTAGTTTGATAGTTCTTTAGATAGATAGTGTATATAGTTAAGTTGGGTTTGGGCATTAGCCCCTTCCCCGCACCCGGTGCCGGGGCCCATGCCCGGTTCACCAGGATTTAAGCCTTGCTCGGCCTGCCACAAGCTGATGCCTACAGGAGATCCCCACAACTCCTGTCTCAAGTGCCTCGGGGAATCGCACATTACAGATAAGTCCCGTATTTGCAAGGCATTTAAGCCGAGGGCGAAGAAAGAGACTTTTGCCTAAAGAATCTCCTCATGGAGGCAGCTCTGAACCCTCCACCTTCGGCACCGAGCGCTGAGCACTCTGCTAGAAGCGTTCCTCTGGCACTGGACCGTGCCGGCACTGCTAAGACGCCGCGGCACCGGCCATCTCCAGCGCAGGGACCTGCTCGGCACTGATCTCTCTCCCTGAAACTGAGGAGGTCGAAGTCCTCCACTACCTCTGTGCCCTCTGCGCCGCAGACACAGCCTCATTTGGACCACTCGGCACCTATACCTGCTGCGGTACCGTCGACTCCGGTCCTGCGGGGGCCGTCGAGTCCAGTCCCTGAGAGCTCCCCGCCGAGGCCTATGGTTGAGCTTACGGTCACCTCTACACCGGAGACATTCTCCATAGCTAGGGACCTCATAGCTATGACGGAGTCTGTCCTGCCTCAACCCCTGGCACCGCGGGTATTGCACTCGATAGGCAAGCCAGCCCTCATGAGACTGCCTTCAGTCGACCCCGCAGATTGGCACCGATCATGATCCAGGTCCCAGCGCCGTTCGCGGTCCCATCGACGATCACGGTCCTGACGCCACTCGCAGTCCCGATGCAGCACACTTCTTCGGTACTGGTCATACTCGCGGCATAGATCGACGTCTCGGCCTCCGGCTTGGTACTCTCGGTACCGCTCCAGCTCCCAACACCGCTTCCGGCACTGGGACTCTCACACCCGTTCCCCATGCAGACCTTCGAGATCCAGGTCAACCTCCCGGCACCGTGCAGGTCGCAGATCCTGATCTTGTTCTCAGTACCAGTATGGCTCCAGGTACCGATCCCTGGTGCGGAGGAGATCAGCAACGGCAAGAGAGAAGGACTCTTACCAGGGTCTTTCAGCTCCTCCCTGGCCGTCCCGGCACCCGTCCGTGTCTTCGCAGGCGGACGGTTCATACGCCCAGGACAGAGACTCCAATGTGCCCGCCAGGATATTCCATGAGCCCCAGGCCCAAGATCATGGCCCTCACCAATGGGAATTCTGGACACCCTGGGCATATCATCAGGCTCAAGGTGCACATCCAGGCCCATCTTGCTCTGCCACATCAGAGCACCGGATGCAGGAAGCCACTATAAGCCACCCTCCTCCTTCTACTTCGGAGGAAGTGCCGGTCCAGCCACAAGACTCCCAGATCCCAAGGGAGACAGAGGCTGGCCACCAAGAAGAGGCCTCAACTGACCTGCTTGTCCCTGGTCTCTCCTCATCCTCCCCTGATGAGGCGGTAGCCGGAACATCATCTGTAAGCCCTCCGCCAATTGACCTGAAGGCCCACCAGGACCTCCTCAGGCATGTGGCACTAAATATGAACTTGCAAGTCGAGGAGGTCCTGGAGGTAGAGGACCCAGTGGTGGACATTTTATCATCTGATGCCCCCACGAGAGTGGCCTCCCCTTTATCCGGACGATCCAGGCCAATGCCAACACGATCTGGCAGTCTCCAGCCTCTATTCCACCTGCTGCCCGGGGAGTGAAACGTAAATATATGGTGCCCTCCAAGGGCTACAATTACTTATACATCCATCCTCCTCCCTGCTCCCTCGTTGTCTAGTCGGTCAGTGAGAGAGAACGCCATGGCCAGCAGGCCCCAGCCCCAAAATCAAAGGACGTGAGGCGCATGGACTTGCTGGGGTGCAAAGTCTACTCTGCAGGGGCGCTCCAAGTCCGGTGTGGCTAATCAGCAAGCTTCCTTAGCCGCTATAACTATAATACCTGGGTGGCGGTGGACAAGTTTAAGGAGTTGCTCCCGCAAGACTCCTGGCAGGAACTTGTGGCCCTCCTGGACGAAGGAAAAAGGTGGCTAGAACTTCCCTCCAGGCTTCCTTGGACGCAGCAGACTCTGCAGCCAGGACCCTAGGCTCCAGAGTTACTATGAGACGTATCTCATGGCTGCAAGTCTCAGGCCTTCCCCCGGAGCTCCAGCATACAATCCAGGACCTCCCCTTTGAAGGGCAAGGCCTCTTCTCCGAAAAGACAGACCCTAGGCTGCAAAGTCTAAAAGATAACAGGGTCATTATGCGCTCACTAGGCATGCACACGCCAGTGACTCAGCGCAGGCCCTTCCGCCCACCAGCCACACTGCTTTTACCCTCAGCCCAGACAGAGGACAGGGACTTTGCCAGAAGGCGGGGTAGAACCGGTCGTCGGAGGCAGTCAGGCACCCAAGGGGGCCAGAACCAAGGGTCCCTCCAAACCACACCACAGGGCCAAAGCCCACCTTTTGAAGGTGAGCCCGAGGACGACGTACCAGTTTCATTAAAGGCTCCGTTCCCTCCTTTCTCCAGCCGCCTCTCCCTTTTCCTCCCTGTGTGGTCCCAGCTAACATCAGATCGCTGGGTCTTACGCACGCTGGAATTTGGATACCACCTCCAATTTATTTCACACACCCCCTTTTAGCCCCCTTCCTCATCCCTCTCCAGGGACCCCTCTCACAAGCAATTCCTCCTTCAGGAGGTGCAGACATTCCTTGCCAAAGGAGCCATAGAGGAGGTACCAAAACACGAAAGGGGCACGGGGTTTTACTCCCGCTACTTCCTAATCCCTAAGGCAAACCTATCCTGGATCTGCGGGAAACTCAACAAATTCATGATTAAGTTGAAGTTCCGCAATGGTATCCTGGGGACCATCATCCTATCCTTGGATCCCGGAGAGTGGTATGCTGCCCTCAACATGAAAGATGCGTATTTTCACATAGCCATCTACCCTCCTCACAGGAGGTACCTTCAGTTCGTAGCCAACCGCCAACATTTTCAGTTCGCGGTCCTACTGTTCGGCCTCTCTACAGCCCCAAGAGTATTTACGAAATGCATGGCTGTAGTTGCCACCCGCCAACATCGGATACACGTTTTTCCCGTATCTAGACGAACTGGCTCATCCAAGGGACCTCCGAGGCACAAGTCACCCATCACGTCGGCATTGTCAAGGACCTTTTCTACATCTAGGCCTGAGATCAATGCGGAAAAATCCACTCTGATTCCCACTCCGAGGATAGATTTTATTGGTGCCACCCTGGACTCCAATCTCGCCTGAGCTGTCTTACGCTGCCCAGGTTCCAGGCAATGGTGGCCATCATCCAGAGCCTGCAAGCTGTTCTGTGACTACGGTTCGCACTTGCCTTGGTCTCCTGGGTCACATGGCGGCCTGCACGTTTGTGACGAAACACGCCAGACCTGCGCCTCTCCTCCTCCAACCGTGGGCTCAACTGCACTGTCACTGACCAGGCAGAGATACCATAGGACACGATAGTCCACCATTCCCACCGAGCATCCTAGGCTTCCTTTGAATGGTGGCTGACCCCCTCCCTGGTGTGTGCACGGGCTGCGTCCACTCAGCCCCCAGCCCTCTATGTCCCCTGACCACGGGATGCATCATCTCTTCGGGCTGGGGTGCTCACTTCGGACATCTACGCACTCAAGGCCTTTGGTCATCTCAGGAGCTGGCCTTGCACATCAATGTCCGGGAGCCTGAGAGCAGGCCGCCTGTGTGCCAGGATTTCAGCAGCACTTGCAGGCCGATTAGTGGGGTCAATATCACAGACAAACACAACAGCCATGGTACTGTATAAACAAACAGGCAGGACAAGGTCCTCGACCCTTGTCCGGAAGCCATTCGACTCTGGGAATTTTTTTATAGCCCACTCTATAGACCTCATAGTGTCCTTCTCACGGAGGTTCGAACACATCTGTGGATCGCCTCAGCAGATCCTTCCTTTCTCACGAGTGGTCGCTTCACCCGGACGTTATTCTTTCAGTCTTCCGGACGTGGGGATTTCCCCGTGTGGACCTCTTTCCGCGTCTCGCGAGAACAGGAAAGTGCCAGATATTTTGTTCCTTTCAAGGCCTCTCCCAGGGTTCGATAGCGGATTCGTTTCCTGATACCATGGACGACTCAACTGCTCTACACTTTTCCACCAGTCCCGACCCTCATCCACAGGTGTCCTGCTGAAAGTACGCAGGACAGAGCCCACTTGATCATGATTGCTCCAGCGTGGCCCAGGCAGCACTGGTACACCATGTGCTCGACCTGTCAATAGCCAACCCCATCCCTCTACCTCTTCACCCGGACCTCATAACTGAGGACCACGGCAAACGTCATCACCACCAGACCTACAGTTCCTCCATCTCCACGGCATCGCTCCTAAGTGGTTGACCCAGTCCTTAGTTGCATTGCTCTGCCCCAGTGCAACAAGTACTCTTGGGTAGCAGAAGCCTTCCACTAGATCAACATATCTGGCCAAGTGGAAGCGTTTAGCATAGCAGGTGTGGAGAGAAGAACGTTCTTCCCACCAAGGTCTCCATCCCACCATCTTGGACTACCTCTGGTTCTCTTAAACAGCAGTGCCTAGCGGTATCATCATTGAGGGTACACTTGGCGGCCATCTCTACCTTCCACCCAGGGAGAATGGCCGCTCAGTGTTTTCACATCCTATGGTATCTCGCTCCTCAAGGGCTTGGAGCGCCTATACCCCCAGGTATGCCGCCCCACCCCAACCTGGGACCTCAACTGGTTCTTACCAGACTTATGTCGCCGCCCCATTCGAGCCGTTAGCAATTTGCTCCCTTCTGTACCTTTCCTGGAAAACCGCTTTCCTCTTGGCCATCACATAGGCAAGACGAGTTTCCGCGCGTCGGCTCTCACGGCAGACTTCCATATACTGTGTTCCACAAGGACGAGTGCAGTTGCGACCACATCCGGCCTTTCTCCCCAAAGTGGTATCGGCCTTCCATGTGGCCAGGAGATCTTCCTTCTGGTCTTCTTCCCGAAGCCACGTCATCGTGCAGGGAGCAACATTGCACTCCCTAGACATCCCGTAGAGCACTCGCTTTTTATATCGAGCGAAGAAAGCCCTTCTGCGGAACACCCCAACTCTTCGTTGCGGTGGCGGTGCGTAGGAAGGGCTCTACCATTTTCTCACAAAGGATTTCATCTGGGTGACGTGCATCCGCACCTGTTATGACTTGGCTCATGTCCCCCTCGGCCACGTCACTGCACACTCTACCAGGGCTCATGCTTCATCTGCTGCCTTCCTGGCTCACGTAGGCCCATCCACTAGATATGTCGCGCAGCTAACCTGGTCCTCGAATCCACACCTTTGCCTCCCACTCTGCCCTGGTTCAGCAGTCTAGGGATGACACAGCCTTCGGCTCGCAGTGTTACACTCTGCCACATCTCACTCCGACCCCACCGCCTAGGTAAGGCTTGGGAATCACCTAACTGGAAGATATGAGCAAGCACTCGAAGAAGAAAAGACGGTTTACTCACCTTTGTAACTGTTTGTTCTTCGAGATGTGTTGCTCATATTCATTCCACACCCGCCCTCCTTCCCCACTGTCGGAGTAGCCGGCAAGAAGGAACTGAGGAGCGGTTGGGTCCGGCAGGGGTAGTATCCGATGCCACTCCAGGGGGCAATCCAGCCGACCCACCCCGAGTGTTGCTAGGGTAAAATCTTCCGACGAATGTGCATGCGGCGCGCGCACAACCTAACTGGAATGGATATGAGCAACACATCTCGAAGAACAACAGTTACAAAGGTGAGTAACCGTCTTTTCCGTGTGCAGCTCTAGTTTCTATTGTCCCTGTAACTGTGGTGTAGGAGGCAGCTGGTGGGAAGCTAGAGGTTTTTGCCCACTGTGTAAGGGGCAGGTGGGTTCTCGGGAAGGGATTGGAAACATCTTGAGTTCCTGTCACGCAGATGGGGGTACTTTTGACATTGGGGAACATATACATCCCTATTCTAGGCAGGAGCAGAGGTGGTAACTGTAACCTTGCACTCTATATGATTTTATGAAAATATGCTGATGAGTGTAAATATAATGTAACTGGAATATGCTTCATGCAAAAGGTATCTTGTAAGGTATCAATACAAAGCTTATAATATACTGAGTGTGGCCATCCTATTTGTATGTATGTATCATTCTTGTATCTGAAACTAGAAATATGAAATATAACTCTGAGGGCCTATTGTAATTATGCAAAGTGTGGGCCGTTAATGGTGGTTTGGAATCTTGATGGCTCCCATCAATGAAGACAATTGTCTGTGGATGGCTCTGTTTGCAGGGAGGCCTTCCTGTGAGTCAGGCAGGGAGGAATGAAGGCTTGGGGGTCTCACAGGACATGTTACCATGCCACCTGTTACTGGAATCCATCTTAAACCTGGTGCTTTTCCATTTAGAAGGAGGTGGCGACCCAGAGAGACAAAAGATTCTCACCTTGTGCCAAAGCCATGAAAGGGGGTGGAACAGAACAAAGGAGGCTGCAATCATAAGAAATCCCCTAGCTACCGCCTGATTTGGAACAAGGGCTGTACATGGGGAAAGGATTGTGCCCAGACTAGGAAGGTGTCAAGTCTATGATAGAAGCTTGTCCCCATTCTAGGCAGGAGCAGAGGTGATAACATTTTTGGAGGAAAGAGATTTAACTCTTAGTTCCCCAGTTTAGCCTGCCTTGTCCCATGCAGCCACCCCACCTTTCTTCAGCCCCCTGATATCAGCTACTGAATCCAACAACTGTGTAAAATCCACTCTTTAGCTGGATACTTCTAAAATGATCTGCAGGGAAATAGTTAAGTGCTGACATTTAGAGGTCACATTTTTAGCATTGTGCATGTATTTTCTTAATTCGCATTTGCAGTTAACATAGTTATACAGTTGGCCATGTGCATGTACTGTTACCATGATGACTTGTGCAGTTAGGATGCTGAGATTAGCTGGATGCCTGCATATTTGCAGTTCTGGACATCCAGCACTGGGTTTCAGAGTTAACACCATTGAGGCGCATGGGTGCTTTGTATCTCTGTGCTGTTGGCTCTTATTTTTAAATACTTTAGGTGGTCTCGTTGGGAAATTGAGTTCAAATTACCATAATTAGCAAATAGTGTGTGTAGTTATCCAATTTGTGTCAAATAGCCACGGTCAGTGCACATGCATATAGGTGTGCATTGTTCATCTAATTGGTATGTGTGTCCGTCTGTAGTCAAGAGAGGAAGGATAGCCAAGGGGTTTTTGGAGCTCCGCAGGGCTCAGAAGACGACAGAAGGTGCTCTGTGAGACCTTGGGCAAGTCCCTTAGCTTCCTTGGACCTCCATCCCAATCTGTAGAACTGGGAGAACAGCCTTGCCAGGCTGCTTAGGGGCATGTGAGGTAAATACTTTAGATGGAGAGAGGCCCCTGGATACTATGACAGTGGAGGCCAGATAAATGCCTTAGAATCAGACTTCCGCCAACAAGAAAGGCTGGAAATTCACTTTAATGGGAATGCTGCATGGCGGGTGGGAATTGAAAGAGACTGTTACTGTGCTAGATATGGCTCCTGCCTGTGCTTAAGATCAGCTCGTCGCTGATGACATTTGGAACAAGCTTGCACCTCTGAGGCCTTTCTTTGTTCTGAATCCTGGGTTCAGCTCTGCCTTAGGTCAGATCTGCCTTGACATCACAAAGCCTTGGTATTTGGCACAGGCTGTGTCTGCTTAAAAGTCTCTGCCCAGGCTGGAATAGCCTGTGGGGCTGCAGAGCAGGACTGAGGAAAAGTGGCAGAGTGTGTGGGGAGCTCAGGTGGAACAGTGGGAGGGCTGTGGATTGGTACTGAGGGGCACCTGCAGAGCTGTGTGTGGGGAGAGGGCAAAATAACATTGCACTAACTGGTCTGACTGGTTCTACACTGGATGAGAGCCAGAATTGTTAACTGGGAGCAGATTGTCTGTTCAGCTCCATTGCCATCTGCATAGTGCCCTCCTCCTGCCTCCTCAGAAGGATGCTGCCGTGTGTATGTAACGTGAATGCATAAATAAATGTGCCTGTATTTCTCACTACAGCTGAAACTGTGTATCCAAGCCAGCTGGGGCAATCTCTGCCTTACTTGGGAGAAACTGCAGTGAAGCAACAGCTATGGAATGGGGAGTAATGGCTCCTGTTAACACTGTCTGGAACTCTGGGGGAATCCACAGCAACAAGAGGTGTGTGATATTTGTCTGGAGGGGGTTACTGGGCTGGGATTGTCGGGGTTCTATAGAGATGTCATAGAACTTGCACAACAGGCCCTGCCTCCATTCAGGCCTCCACTGTAAATTACTCATGGGCTACAGAGCACTTTGTCCAGCCTTTAGCTGAAGAGCCGCTGCTTACTGGGCCTTGGATGGATGGGCTTTGTTCACTGCATGGCCCAGGGATGTCTGGGTAACTAACTGATAAAACTGGAGATGGGGGTATAACCTGCAGTGCTTGTCCCAGGCAGTCTGTAATGTGGGCAGACTGAGGGTGCAGCTCTCAAGGCAGTTGACTGTTCTCTGGCATAAGGAGAGGCGGATTTTACTCAGAGTTCTGTGCGTTTTCTCTCCTGTCTCCCCTAGTGTGAAGAGGCCTTGTTCCAGGTGATATCAGATGCTGTTGATGTAAATTCAATGTGCGTATGAATGTTTCTCTGCCCTAAATTACAATGTAAAGTCTGCAATCCCAGCCACATCCTGGGTAAGGGTGTCCCCTCCATGCACCTTACAGCCCAGTTGCGCATAGGAGACACTTTGCTTCACATGCAGATCTGTCAGTCTAAGCAGCAAGACATGTGGCAGAGAGTTTGGGGCAGAATCTTGGCCTGGAGACTGTGTATAGGATGTGCTGTGGCCTTGGCAGACCCTAGGGTTCAGGTTGTTTCACTGGTGATCAGCATGAATGGCATTCTGCACTCAGGGAATGGTATTTGTGGACACAAGATAATATTTGAAGAGGCTGGTCTGATATGCTAACAGAACAGTGGAAGCATCTTTCCCAAATGCAGGCTGACCGATCAGAGAGGAGTGCCCTTTGTTTACTGTGGTTTTTACACCAGTTGTGTACTGGTGGCAGGCAGGTACCACCTAACTTCTTTAGCAGTCAAACCCTGCCACAACACTATTGCAGTGGGCAAGTTTTGTTAGGGCAGCCAAAAGAGAAGGGGGTTCTGTATGTGCCAGGGATGCTGGCATCTGAGGATATGGGTGCATCCATGTTTTGGCTCAGAGCTGCTTTTCTCCCTGGGGGAGCATGGTGGGGTCTAATTCTGTGCATCATCTTCCTTCTGCGCATTTCATGCTCTTGCCTCAGAAATTAGGCCATCCAGCCATTCTGTGCCAAGCAGTGCGACCAGCTGGGTGGAGGGTGTGTTACAAGCATGCTCCGTGGGGAGAAGCAGAGAGCAGCCTTAGCCTTTGCTCATCTTTCTCTGACCTGCAAGTTCCCCTGGTCCTTGTCCTCACATGAATTCGCTGTTGTGCCCCAGAAGAGTCTCCAGCAAGAGGCAGGTGCGTTCAAAGTGGTGCAGAGATTGAGGTGGAATTGGGAGTTCCGGGAAGCTATGCCAGCAGGGAGTGCTGTGGAGAGGGGTCAGGATTTAAGGTCAGGCTTGACGAAGCCCTGGCTGGGATGATTTAGTTGGGATTGGTCCTGCTTCGAGCAGGGGATGAGACTAGATGAGCTCCTGAGATCTCTTCCAACTCTGATATTCTATGATTCTGTGAGCAGTCCTGCCCCCTCCACATTCTCTGCCTCTGCTTTGCATTCAGTCAGCCCCTGGCTTGCGGTGTGGAATGATTGGGGCTGTGCAAGCATTGCTAGGTGGGATCACCCGCTGCTCTCAGTCCCACAAATTGAATTTGTTCTCCTGGAGGAGGCCTCCCCACGCAGAGCGATGAGTAGGGGTTGCTGGTCTCTGCATGGACTGGGGGTGGGTGTCGTATCTAGAGCTGCACAGTCCGAACCCAGGGTCTGACTGGGTCCGGGGAGGGGCAGACCTGACTCATGGATCTGAGCAGAGACATGGTGAATGGTAGAGAGTTGCTGGGGACTATGGGAAGGTGGGTTAGCCTCTTTGCAGGTTCTGGCCTTGGCCTCCACATCTGTGGTTCAGGCAGCTCTCTCCCCTTGGGACTGCAGCAAGAGAAACCATTTCCTGTGCCCTCCCAGGCCCAAGAAACTCCTTGCTTGGGCTGCAGGGGCTCACAAGCAAGCCATCCCTCCTGCCCTGGAGCTCAGGAGCTTCTGCCTCGTCTGCAGGTGGTGCTGTGGAGGTGTAGGGTAAGCCCTTCCCTGTGCACTAGGCCCTCCCCTCTCCATCCTGGGGCTGCATTCTTCCTGGCTTGGCAGGTTCACAGGTCTCTTCCCCCTACTTGTCACCGCTTGGCTCTCTCACCTAGGTTCCTAGTTACATGGAGGCAGTTGATCATATCTCTAGTAGGCCTGTATTCAGTTGTCTCCAAACCTGCTGCTGATTTAAGTGAGTTTTGGTGAGGACAAAGTACTTGAAGCTGCTTTAGTGCCATGGAAGCATTGGTGTCCTTTGGCATCTGCCTCTTAGCACTGCCTTTCCATGGCTTCCTCGGGCACCAGAGCTTCTGCAGAGTGTGCTGGCAGCAGGATCAGATGATCTATGTGCCTTGTCTCTGGGAGTTACCCCTATGTGACAGGCATTGTGGGACCTTTCAGCATAAGAACAGGGTCTTGATTTCAGTTTAATCTGTCCTTATCTGTGGTCCTCACCCATATCCTTTTACTTACATGTTATGGAAAGAACGAATGCCTCAGACTTGTCAGTGGTTTTATGTTAAATCAGGAAAAGACTTGAGCATCCTGGTGAGCAATAGGCCAATGAAATCTGAGCTCAGTGTGCAGCCACTGTCAGGGAATCCACTGAGCTATTGGGCTGCAAGAAAGTAACAGGAGAATATTCTAGTGCCATTGTCCAAATCAATGAGCACCCTCCCCGGACACAGCTCCCCTGGGCCAGCCCATCTCCAGGGTGGGGCAGGCCTTGGAGGCATTATGAGGCAGGCAATGAGAAGAATTAAGGGTTAGGAGAGACCACATGGAGAGAGAAACCGTTGGGGCTGTCTAAAGAGGGGCAAATAAGAGGGTGAGGTAGAGGGATCCACAATGATGAATTATCCAGAGAAGGGAGATCAGATGCGGCCATTCGCCATTGCTCACTGCACAAGACCAAGGGCCAGTGCAGGGACACTGAAAGGCAGCACTCTTGAAAAGGAAATACTTTTTCACACCCCACAATTGACCTGTGGAACTCATTGCCACAAGGTGTCATTGAGGCCACACACGTAGCAATGAGGCAATTAGATGGGGACATAGGATCATAGGATTAGAAGGGACTGCAAGAATCGTGTAGTCTAACCCCCTGCCAAGTTGTAGTCAGTGACAGCCAGAGTTCCATTAGGTCAGAATGAGAGGGAAAAGCGGCGAAGAGTCCTGTGGCACTTATAGACTAATAGACGTATTGGAGCACGAGCTTTCGTGGGTGAATACCCAAAGCATGTATCTGACGGAGTGGCATTCACCCACGAAAGCTCATGCTCCAATACGTCTGTTGGTTTATAAGGTGCCACAGGACTCTCTGCCCTTTTACAGATCCAGACTAGCACAGCTACCCCTCTAATATTTGACACCAATGAGAGGGATGTGAGCTCTCGGGCATGGGGCAAATGCCAGTTGATGGGGGTTAGGTAGAAGGATATTCTCTTCTGGGGGTTCTTGCCGCTGATGCTGCGGGCTGGATTCTTGTGCTGGTCTGGTCTGACAATTCCTGTGCTCGTGTTTTAGAACTGTTTGGATAACCAGTCTTGTTCACAGGTGTGGAATAGTAGAAAATGGAGTCCCAGACCCATTCTTTTTTTGGTGGGGAGGGAATGCCACTGCCAGCAGTTTGGCTCCCTCTTCCTAGGGCCAGGCAGGTGCAGGCAGCATCCGTGCATGTTCATGGTGCAGCTGCCCCTGGGTTTTCTGTGCCTATATGTGAGGATAACGAGGAGGGCCAGGACCCTTTTGTCTGTCTCTTCCTTTTTCCTCTTACTCCCTCTCTCTTGGTCTCCATGACGGGACACAAGGGGGCTGGGGTGAAATGCTATCTGATCCCAGGGAGGCTTTGGCTGAGAATTGCGGTTGTTTTCTGGGAGTTTTGGAGACCTCCAGAAAAGCGTCTTTCATTTTTTATCCAACTGCAGAAATGGCTGTTATTTATAGAAGATATTTACAAGAATAATGCTGTGCCATGGGGTTGTGGACTGGCAATGAAGTGCTCAGTGCTTGGGATCAGCCCTCTGGACTGCTCTCCCCTCCATTTCAGGGGAGCTGCTCAGGTCTGGGTCTTGGGGTCACAGCTCAGCAGAGAGCAAGCACTGTCCAAATGCAGCCTTTGCTGTGTGTTCTGCAAGAGACTGGGGCAGGTGGCTGTGAGCCCCACTTCCCCTCCCTGCACCCAGTGCAGAAGGAGAGGTGGGGGCCGGGGAGAAGAGAAGACAGCTGCAGCGGGGGAGCGAGTGACAGAGAGTTCTTCAGCCACCTGTGTCTTGTTCAAGGGCACATGAGTGTGAAATTCAATTTGTAGACGCAAGCTGTGGCTGGTGAGGAACATGGGCTGCTGTGTCTGCTGGAGCCTGGCAGGTCTGGGAGCATTGCAGCCTGTATGCACAGTGTGTCCTGCCTGCCAGCTCCCAGGGAGGCTGATGTCACCCCAGCGAAGCAGTGGCTGCTGCAGGACATGTCTGCTTGAAGTCTTGTCAGGTTCTCCCCTGGTGTGGAGCCTTCTGTCTCCATCCGGGAGCTCCCCTCCCCAGGAGCTGAGCTCATGCTACACTGGCGCTTACTGAAAGCACCTGGTAGATGCCCCATCGTGTCTCCCTCCCATGGCCTGGTGGGCTCAAGGCCAAGATCGTGGTAAGAGGGCCTAGATTGTGCCCAGGTGTGAGGGGTGCTGGGCCTGAAGCCTGCACTGTGCAGCTGGGTGGGCAGCTGGTCTCTCTTCCTTTTCACTGAGCGGATTCTGTTCCTCTCCCATCCCTGTGCATTTCAGGGCAGGTTGTCAGCTGGACTTGGGTGGTGTCTGAAAGGTGAGGACTCCCCAGGTGGAGGGCAGGTTCACGCTCCTGCTGGGGGCTTTTGTGGCATGGTGTCCCCTTTTCCCCAGACCCCAGCTGGGCAGAGCAGGTTGAGTGCTCAGACCCTGGTGCTCTGGGGGGTTGGGAGTGGAAGATGTCCCTGGTTGGAGTTCTCCCACAGACCCCAGCTCTGGGTTGCAGCATTTCTGCTTCTGCCTCCCCACAATGCATGGAGTGGGCTTTGCCTGCATCAGGAACCCACTGTTTGGGGGTGATGGCATTGTGGGGAAAGCAGGAAGTGCCTTCTCTAATGCCCTGGTGTCTTGCGCCGCTGCCCTGCTGCTGCTGAGGCTGACACCTCCCAGTAGCAAGAGAGGCTCATAGATGAGTACAGCAGCTTCAGTTTGACACATCCCAAAGAGAGCAATTGCCTGTCTGAGCTCAAGTGGAGTCCATCAGGGCATCGAGCAGCCTCTGTTGTTAACAGGTGCCTGTCTGAATGCAGGAGGAAGGCTGGGGAGAGACCTGGCTAGGACAGGTCTTATGGCTCCCTTGGCAGCAATTTGGTGCTCTTTGGGCAGGAGCTGATGGTCTGGCTCTGTCTCTCCTCGATTTGAGTATTGGGAAATCTGTTTTAATGCAGCCAAACAAAAGGCCGTACAACTAGGAGGAAAAAATGTAGGTCATGCTTTTGGGATATGGTCTGTATCTTGGAATGCAGCAGCTCTGCAAAGGATAAAGGTTTGTGGCAGATAAACCAGTGAAACATGAGCTCCTGCCAGGGTGTGGAGGGTGAACACCATCCTGGGATGAATAAGAGAAAAACTTTAAGCAGGAGTAGGAATGTGAAATTCCCTCTGTATACAGTATTAGGGCTGGTCTACACTACGGGGGAAAATCGATCTCAGATACGCAACTTCAGCTACGTGAACAACGTAGCTGAAGTTGAAGCATCTAAAATAGAATTACTCACCGTCCTCACGGATCGATGTCCGCGGCTCCCCATGTCAACTCCACGACTCCGTTCGGGTTGGGGGAGTTCCCAAATTGATATAAGCGCGTTCAGGGATTGATATATTGCGTCTAGATGAGACGCGATATATCGATCCCCGAGCAATCGATTGCTACCCACCGATACGGTGGGTAGTGAAGACGTAGCCTTAGTGAGATCGCCACTAGCTATTGTGCCTGGGTCTGGAAAACCTTCCTTATAGCAAGAGACTAGGGAAACTCATCTATTTTAGTTTACCCCAGAGAAGGTTAAGGGGTTATTTGATCTTGGTCCACCCCATGACTGTGGGTTTAGTGTGGAAGTAGTGCTGGTGGCCCCACTGGCCTTAAACTTGGACTGTAATACCTATGTAGGGAGGAGATTTCGGATAGTAGACAGAAAAGGCCTTGTGTGATCCAGAGGCTGGCCCAGTGAAGGATGCCACTTTGGATGTTAACAAATGCTCATGGGGTCAAGGACAGAGTGACTGACTCTGTGGCCAGGCGGGCAGGCCACTCAGCTGTGATGTGCAAGATCACGTTCAAGTCACTGTTTCTTTGATTAATTATTTTTATACAAAATGGAAGAGTTTCAACAGGAGAGATTGAGAGAGCCTTACACCAGAATAGTCCAAAAACCAGAGGCTAGAACATGCCCCTACAATGAGGAACCCCCCAAGTGCAAATCCCTTGTTCTCAGCATGGGTAGCGGGTTAGCTCCTCCCCCCATGGCAGGAGGAGTGCCCCCCATGGCCAGTGGAGCCTTGGCCCACCTGCCCCAAGCTGCCACTGGCCGTGGCTGAAGCTGAGTCTCCACTGGCTTTGGGGGAGGGGGGGGGTGGGAGACGAGGTCTCGGGCAGATCCTAGGCGGGGCCATAGCCTGGGCTAGGGGAGGCTTAGGGTACGTCCCGAGTACCCACCAGTATCGGTGGGTAGCGAGCGATTTATCAGGGGTCGATATACTGCGTCTCGTCTAGATGCGATATATCGATCCCCGAACGCGCTCCCGTCGACTTCGGAACTCCACCAGAGCGAGCGGCTGTAGCAGAGTCGACGGGGGAGCCACGGTCGTCGATCCCGCTCCATGAGGACAGGAGGTAAGTCGGAATAAGATACGTCGACTTCAGCTATGGTATTCCCGAAGCTGAAGTTGCGTATCTTACATCGACACCCCCCCAGTGTAGATCAGGCCTTAGCCTGCCCCGACCTTTGATACCCACGCCTCAGGCAGAGGGGAATTGAACTGGGGTCTCCAGAATCCCCAGTGAGAGTTCTAACTACGTGGCTAGCAGTCATAAAGGAGGCCACCTCCTCACAGGTTCCAAGCCACAAGGAACCATTGTGATAATCTAATCTGACCTCCTGCACAACCAGGCCATGGAGCTGCCCCAAATAGCGCCGCCTCCTCCCCTCCCTGTCTCCCGGCATTTCGTGAGTGTAGTTCTTTGCTTTTCTGAAATGTCTGAAATTGAAACTAAACATTTTGGGTTGAAACATTTTGTTTTGACATTTCCACATGTTTTGCTTTTTTCAGTTCAGCTGATACTATTCAGTGACATGGCATGGATTTGTGAATAGTTCTGGGTCAGCAAAAACTGCATTTTTCAGTGAATAAATGATTTGCTGAAAAATACGCCCCCAGCTTTAGTTCTGGGCTAGCTGCAGGAATTCTTGGGTGAGGGTTTCTGGACAGTATTATGTAGGGCTCAGATGAGGAGGTCAGACTGAGCCCTTCTTTCTGTCCTTGTGAAATGTGTGAAACGTGGCTGAGGCACTCTGCCAATGGGGCATTGTCGAGACATGGTGCTGCTGTTGCCACAAGGGGGCAGAAAGCCAGAACTTTGAGCGGTGTGGGGGGACCTGATGGTTTCGGCCTGGCACACGGAAGCTCATGTTTATCCTTCCCTAGGTCTTGGCTTTTCCTGTGGCAACCCGAAGGAGGTACTGAGCATTGCCCTGTTTGCCCATCAGCTCTGTTGTGATGGGCATGGGAAAGCTGGCCTCTGAGCTGCCTTTTGTCTGGTAGATCACTGTCAGGGGATGCATAGGGGCAGCATTATATAAAGCAGTCATGTGCGGGGAGCTTAGAAACGTGCCAAAGGGATGCCACCAACAGCCCCAACTGAAACCCTGACAGTGATGCAGCAGCCCAGCCATAGGACACAAGGACAGGCCATGCTTCCTGTTTGGGTCTGAAAAAGACAGGCTTTTTCATATACTGTGAGCCAGTGTGTCAGGGTGCTCAGCACAGGAGAATGGAGCAGAGCTGCCATTCAGTGCTGGGATGACGAGAGCATGGTATGTGACAGAGGCCTCAGAGCCGGGGGATAATGTGTCGGCAGTACAGAGTCGCCATCAGCCTGTCTTCACCCCAGTCAGTTAGCTGTGAGTCTGCAGTGTGAACCTGCTGCAATCCTTGTACACCCTTAGCCACGCAGATCCGGCGCTGTCCCTCACTCGTGGTGTGGAGCTGGCCTGGATGTGGTGCTATGGTCTCCTTTTGTGCAGTTAGGGAGGCACTAATGATGACTGGACAGCTTGGATTGCACTAGGAGTTTCCTTTCAATGGGTCCTTTGCAATCTTCTGTTTTGGAACTATCAGTTTTAGTCTGGTTGAATGTTGCTAAGTTCTTTGGGTTGAGAAGTTCTGTAGTTGTTAAATTAGTGTTGCAATATGCCACATTTCAGGGGGCTGGTCTTCCCTTTGCTCAGAGCCCTTTCAGTTAAAAACCACGGCATGTGGCCACCTCTAGCCTGCCCACAGCAAGAAGTTCATCTTATCCAGTGAGTTTAAAAAAAAATAAACACACTTATCTCTATGGCAACAGAAGAAGTTTAATATACCTGAAAAAACTGATTAACCTTGTAAAGTGATGACAGCCCACGTTACAATCTTAACTCTAGGCCTTGCAGAATGACATGGAGAAATGCTGTGCAAGTGTTATGTTATTGTTATGAAGAGTTTGTTTTGGCTTTTTTGATGAGTTCTGCATTCATGTAACTGACTGCCCAAATGGTCAGATTTGTGCTCTGTGGTGTTGTTTGTAAGTGATGATAAATAGTGTATGCTTCCCTCTGTGACCTCCGTCTACCTTGCAGGAACAGTGGTGCACGCCTCTGATTGGGGCATCTTTGCATGCGGGTAGGTCTGTCAGTCGTGACGTGGGGCATGCAGTTGGCCCTGCAGGGGGCAGTCGGTCACTGGCAGTGCGGGGGTGGGGGGGAGTGCATGCGTACATTGTGGGGTGGGGGAGTCCATGCACATTGGCTGAGGGTGGAGTTAGTTACTAGCTAGGATGAGCATATGTTCTGGTTGGCTGGGACAGTCCCTTTCTTAAGCCCTGTCCTGGCAATCCCGACTTTTTGGCAGAAGAGGGCTTTGTCCCATTTGCTCTTGCCAACTGGGCAAATGCCCACTCTTGTTAAAAAGGTGAGTGCAGTATCGAGGAATGGTGTGGATTGGGAAGCAGTGGCGTGGTTGAGCAACTATCGACACCCTCGAGTGGAGAGCCAGCAGGGTTCAGGCAAGTGGCTGGGGCCAGTCCTCCAGGGGGGTGGGAGAGAGAGGAGGTTAGAGAGAGAGGCTTGGGCCAGCCCTGGGCACTGTCTTGTTTCCCTTTGGGAAATAAGGTCACCCTATTACTAGCTATGTGGGGGATGGTGCTGGTCAGCAGTGGCATGGGAAGCATGTGTATTGGCTGTGGCAGAGGCTGTCCTAGCGGTGAGGGTGATGGGGGGCCACACTGATCTCTGGTGTGTATAGAATCATAGAATTATAGGACTGGAAGGGACCTTGAGAGTCCCCTGCATTCATGGCAGGACTAAATATCTAGATCATCCCTGACAGGTATTTGTCTAACTGCTCCTTAAAAATCTCAAATGATGGAGATTCCACAACCTCTCTAGACAATTTATTCCAGTGCTTAACACCCTGACAATTAGGCCAGGGGTTTGTATTGTTTTGAATCCAGCGGTATGGTGCTTCGGTTGGCTTTGTGGTGGGCAGAATTGAGGTTGTCTGCGTTTGAGTTTGGTGACTACATGGGGAGGATTGGTTTTCTACAGTGTGTTTGGGTGAGTCTGTGCTGTGTATGTCTATAGCAGGTGCTAGGTCTGTGGCTTTAAGTTTCCCATTCTTGTCCCTTAGCAACCTTAACTAACTATCGCACTGTGTGTTTGAATAAGTCTGGGGTTTACGGAGCCTTGTGTTTCACACTCCAGATGTTGTAGAGCAAGTACACTAAATATAGGGGGAAAAGATACTCGGTCAGCTGGCTCCCACTCTCACCCAGTGGGCTACATGCACTGGTGGACACAGCACAGATCAACTCCCATTATAGAAGCCAACCCGACAGCTTGCCCATTTCCAACAGATTAGTAAATCACTCTCCCGAGTAGTTCTGGGCACCCTAAGGAGTCTCGGGCCAAGACCTATGAATCCAGCCCTGCTCTTCCTGGCCATTCCTGATCAGAACAACCAGTGCTCATTCAGAGAAGAACTCTCCTTCCTCCCTCAAACACAGAACAGTCTGACCAATCCTAAAGAATCCACTCTGGATACTTCCGTGGTCACCACTACACTTGGTGACATATCTCCAGTCCTGAGCAGCTCCTTTTGACACTAACCAAAGGCCAACTGTATGCTCATCTAATTGAAGCCAGTGCCATATCTAGGTTACTATCAGTTTCAGGCCAGGATTGGAACTGAAAGTGCTATAGTTGGCACTGGGGGATGATCTCCTGCTACTGGATACAGGGCAGACATTCAGTCTCACCCTCCTGGACTTCTCCACAGTGTTCAGCACTGTTGACAGTGAGGTTCTTCTGTCTCACTTGAGAGAGGTGGCAGGGTTCCACAATTCACTAAAATCGTTTGAATCCTTCCTGGAGGGATACACGCAAAAACAGAATGGCCAGACTGGGTCAGACCAATGGTCCATCTAGCCCAGTATCCTGTCTCTGACAGTGGCCCCTGCCAGATGCTTCAGAGGGAATGAACAGAACAGGGCAGTTATCACATTGTACAAAGCCAGCTTCTGGCAGTCAGAGGCTTAGGATACCCAGACCATGGGGTTGCATCCCTGACCATCTTGCTAATAGCCGTTGATGGACCTGTCCTCCATGAACTTAGCTAATTATTTTTTTAACCCAGTTATAGTTTTGGCCTTCACAACATCCCCAGCAACAAATTCCAGATGTTGACTGTGCATTGTGTGAAGAAGTACTGTGTTTGTGTGTTTTAAACCTGCTGCTTATTAATTTCGTTGAGTGACCCCCTGGTTCTTGGGTTATGTAAAAAGGTAAATAACATTTTCTTATTCACTTTCTCCACACCATTCGTGATTTTATTGTCCTGTATTGCAGGGTTTCTCAAACAAGGGTTGCCACTTGTGTAGGGAAAGCCCCTGGTGGGCCGGGCTGGTGTGCTTACCTGCCCTGGTCACAGGTCCCACCGGCCACAGATCGCTGCTTCGGGCCAGTGGAAGCTGCTGAAAGTGGTGCGGGCCGAGGGACATATTGGCCACCACTTCCAGCAGCTCCCATTGGCCCGGAGCAGCAATCCGCGGCCAGTGGGAGCTGCAATCAGACGGGGCAGGTAAACACACTGGCCTGGCCCGCTAGGGGCTTTCCCTACACAAGCAGAGACCTCTGTTGAGAAACCCTGCTCTATCATATCCCCCCTTGATCATCTCCTTTCCAAGCTGAACAGTCCTAGTCTTTTAATCTGTCCTCAAATGGAAGTTGTCTTTTTACCTATCCCTTCCCTAATGGTTCTTAACATCTTGTTAGCTTTTTTGGCTGTCACTGCATATTGAGTGGACGTTTTCAGAGAATTATCCACAATGATTCAAAGTTTTGTTTGTTGAGTGGTAACAGCTAATTTAGACACCATCATTTTGTACGTGTTGTTGGGATTATGTTTTCCAATGTGCATTACTTTGCATTTATGAACATTGAATTTCACCTGCCATTTTGTTGCTTTTGTAACTCTTCACAGTCAGCTTTGTACTTAACTATCTTCAGTAATTTTATATCATCTGCAAACTTTGCCACCTCACTGTTTACTCCTTTTTCTAGATCATTGGTGAATATGTTGAATAGCACTGGTCCCAGTACAGACATGAGGGAGACTGTTATTTACCTCTCTCCATTCTGAAAACTGACCATTTTGTTCTACTCTTAGTTTCCTGTCTTTTAACCAGTTACTGATTCATGGGAGGATCTTCCCTCTTATCCCATGACAGCTCACTTTGCTTACGAGAGGGAACTTGTCAATGGCTTTCTGAAATTCCAAGTACACTATATGCACTGCACCACCCTTGTCCACATGCTTGTTGACCCCCTCAGAGAATTGTAATAGATTGGTGAGCCATGATTTCTCTTTACAAATGTTGTGTTGACTCATCCCCAGCAAATCATTTTCATCTGTGTGTCTGATAATTCTGTGCCTTACTATAGTTTCAACCATTTTGCCTGGTACTGATGTCAGGCTCAGTGGCCTGTAATTGCCAGGATTGCCTCTGGAGCCTTTTTCAAAATTTGGCATGTTTGCTATCCTCCAGTCATCTGGTACAGAAGCTGATTTAAATGATAGCTTTCATACCACAGTTAGTAGTTCTGCAATTTCATGTTTGAGTTCCTTCAGAACTCTTGAGTGAATTCTGTCTAGTTCTGGTGACTTGTGACTGTTTAATTTGTCAAGTTGTTCCAAAATCCCCTTTATTGACACCTCAGTCTGGGTCAGTTCCTCAGAATGGCTCTGGTGTGGGAATCTCCCTCTCATACTCTGCAGTGAAGATTGATGCAAAGGGGGTGGGGGAGAGGGATAGCTCGGTGGTTTGAACAGTGGCCTGCTAAACCCAGGGTTGTGAGTTCAGTCCTTGAGGGGGCCATTTAGGGATCTGAGGCAAAAATCAGTACCTAGTCCTGCTAGTGAAAGCAGAGGGCTGGACTTTCAGAGTCCCTTCCAGTTCTATGAGATATAGGTATATCTCCATATATTTTTATTATTTAAAGAGTTCATTTAGCCTCTCTACAATGGCCTTGTCTTTCTTGAGTGCTCCTTTAGCACCTCGATTGTCCAGTGGCCCTGCTGATTGTTTGGCAGGCTTCTTGCTTCTGATGTACTTACAAAAACTAACTACTTTTTTTTCTTTTGCTAGTTGCTCTTCAAATTCTTTTTTGGCCTGCCTAATTATACTTTGACACTTGACTTGACAGAGTTTGTGCTCCTTTCTATATTCCTCGAGGGGGAGGGATAGCTCAGTGGTTTGAGCATTGGCCTGCTAAACCCAGGGTTGTGAGTTCAATCCTTGAGGGGGCCATTTGGGCACTGGGACAAAAAATTTGTCTGGGGATTAGTCCTCCTTTGAGCAGGGGGTTGGACTAGATGACCTCCTGAGGTCCCTTCCAACCCTGATATTCTATGATTCTATGATCACTCCTTCCCCAGCAAGAAGTGATGGGAAACTGCATTTCCACCATTGGACCACTCCCCTGTGGAATCCCATGGGGATCAGTTCTCTCTCTGGTCTTATTCAACATCTGCATGGAGCCATTAGATGAACTGGTCTGAACACTTGGACTCAAGTGTCAGCAGCATGAGATGATACTCAGTTCTACCTGTCTTTCACCTATATGATCAGACTATTTCACCAAGATGGCCCAGAGCTTGGCTGGAGAACAGCTGGATTAAACTGATCCTGAGCAAGACAGAAGTGGTGCTGGTGGGCAAAGGGGAGAGTATTTTGAGAAGTTTGCAGCCATGGTGGCATTTATTTCTGTTGAAGATTCATCTCCACAATTAGTCACTTCAGTAGTAGTTTATGAACCTCTTGAATTCCTTGCTGTTGCCAAGCTCTCTCTCAGCAGTATCTGCAATGAATGCTTTCTACCATGTCCAGATGGCTAGGAGACTCTGTCCCATCCTGGTGGACAATGACCTAGCCTCTGTTAGACACACCTTGGTCACCTTCCCTGGACTACAGCAGTACAATATAGGTCATGCAGAACCTCACAGCATGACTCCTTAGCAACATGGGCTACGTGAGCACATCACACCTGTGCTCTGCTCTCTACACTAGCTTCCCATAAATAGAGCTGAGCTGAAGGCCTGAGCCCTTGTCTTCAAAGTGCTCTATGGCCTGGGCCTAGGCTGTCTGAGCCAAAAGTTCTAGGATGAGGGCTGTTGTTGAGAACTCTGCTCCTCTGGCCCAGTGGAATGCTCTAGTGAGGGTAAAGCTTGTCTGTGGTAGACAGAACCTCTCTGGGGACAGTTGCAGACTCTGAAATGAACTTCTCCAAGAAATGTGGACCATTCCAACCCACTCTGCCTCCTGTTTCAAGTGCCTGGAACACTTATCCAACTTGCCTGTGTTACATACTGTCATGGAGTCTCTGGGCGATGCTCTGGACCTGCTTCCCACCAAGCCAGTCAGGACTTTGGGGAGCCTCCTCTCCCTTGGAGCAGACTTGTTCAAGGCAAGAAGCTCACACGGCTTCACCTCCTGGGTCTCTCCTTGGAGCATTCAGCATCCTCTGCCCCTCCGTGCGCTTCCCACAGCGAGCCCGCCCCAGCGGGGTCCTGGGGAAACCACAGGGTCCTGTACCCACACTTTGCAGTCAGACGTGACTCTCAGCCAGCCAGTAAAACAGAGGTTTATTCGATGACAGGAACATGGTCTAAAACAGAGCTTGTAGGTACAGCAAACTGAACCCCTCGGCCAGGTCCATTCTGGGGGGCAGTGAGCCAGACCCCCACGTCTGCACTTCACTCCTCGTCCCCAGCCAGCTCCAGACTAACAACCCTCTCCAGCCCCTCCTCTCTGCTCAGCTCCTTTCCTGGGCCAGGAGGTCACCTGATCCCTTTGTCTCCAACACCTTCAGTTGGCACTTTGCAGGGGAGGGGCCCAGGCCATCAGTTGCTAGGAGACAGAGTGCCAGGCATTTAGGTGCACTGGCCCTTTGCTCTGCAGCAATCACACACCCTTATCCCAACACCTAGATACTTAAGAACTGCATAGGGGAAACTGAGGCACCCACACAGTATTCAGAGAAAACACTAAGAACATTCCCAGTTCGTCACACATACGCAGAGCAACAAACCCCAAAGAAAACACTACTTCACACCAACTGGGTGAGCGAGAGAGAATCACATATGACAGGAGTTAGTCATGTCACTTTGAAGAGCCACAACAATGATTTGAAGGCTGCAGAAAATGTCTGACTTTGAGAGACTTTAAAGAGGTCAATCAAAACAAAGATCAAGTGGTGACTTATGTGCTGTGATCAAGGACCTTCTCAGGGACAGAATACCAGCTACTAGAAGGCTCTTTAAACAAGCAGAGAAAGACATAGCAAGAACTGATACCTGGCCACTGAAGCCAAACAAATTAAATTTAGAAATAGGACACACATGTTGATCTGTGAGGGCGATTATCCACTGGAACAAACTCCCAAGGGAAATGATTGATTCTGCATATCTTGGTGTTTCAGATCAGAGCTTTTGGGAAGTTCCGCTTTAGCCAAACACAAGTTATTGGCTCGGTGCAGGAGGGACTGGCTGAAATTCTCTGGTCTGTGATATGTAGGAGCTCAGCTAGGGGTGCCTGCTGGCCTTTAAAAAAAGTCTCTGCATCCTGATACATTACTGGAAGGCTCTTGGACACTGGCGACATGGCAAGGTAAGTACCTCTCTGCTGAGGAATAGAGTGTGCAGTCAGCTTGGCAGAGCTGTTATATGATTTGGGGGAGGTAATCTAAAAAGGGTGAATTATCAAGTCTGTGCCGAAAGCTCCCCTGGCTGCCTGAGTTTTCAGTGCATTAGCAAGGCAGCGTGTCTAGGGGTTAGAACAGGGCTCCAGGAGGCAGGGTTCTGTTCCCAGATGTTTCACCGCTCCCTCTGTCCTTAAACAGGGCAGGTAAGATCAGTGCCTTGGCTTGGGGATTGATGCTTCTAGCTCACTAGAGGGCCTCTTGGCCTATATGTGCACGACTATGACATGATTTATTGTTAGTCACCTGTAAAAATGCAGTAATGGTCAGAAAAGTGACCTTTGTACTCAGCACATCCATCCCATGTGTCCAAGTGTTTGCCTCACTCGGGGTACATCTCCAGCCCTCGCACCTCCCCCACCATGCAGCTTTAGTCGCTTTGCAGACCATGAATGCTCTTTAGAGGGAGAAGATGTCTGCTCTGATATCAAGGGGGCCGGCCGACTGCCTCTACCTGACTACCAAATACTTGTTTCCCTGGGTGGCTTCCCTGCAGCGGGAGGCCTGGATCTCTCTGCTAAGAGAAATAGCTTCTCCCACATCTCTCCCTTGCTCCCAGATACCTGGCAGTTTGCTCCAGAGCATGCCTCTCCCTCTGCCCTTACTGTGCTGGGAAGTGTATAGAGACAAACAAGTGGGCTGCTCCGTGCTCACTGGACAAGCCTGGCTGGTGCTGAAGGGACAGCTCCCACCTGAGCTGATGCATCCTGTTTGCTGTGCAGATGCCAGCGGCTATGAGAGAGCCAGTCCACTCACTCAGAAATGGTTAGTCCTGCACTGGTTTGGGACTCTGGGGAAGGATAAACTGGCTAACAAACCCCAACCTGTATGGACTGACTGGCAGCATCGCGGGAGAGGGGGAGACTGGTGTCCTGCAGCTTGGACTCTCCTGTTAAGGGACACGCTTCCCAGGGAGCTGCATGAGGAAGGGTCTGGGGAAAGCTGTTCAGTCTCTAAGTAATTTCAAACAGCCAGAAGCCCCTATCCATGACATATACCTAACCCATGGAACTCCTGGCTGCTGGGTGCCCTTGAATTAGGTGCTGCAGCTGAGTTAAAAGGGACTGGGTCATTTCATGTCCATTAATATTTTCAGGTAGGTGCTGTGATTGGGTTAATCAAGTCTCCTGCTCCAGGTGGCTGATGGAGGAGGGACTGTTCTTTCTGTGCACAGGAGTAACGAGGGGCTGGGAGTGCTGGCTCAGTGGCAGAGTTGTGGGGGGAGAGTTTGCTTCTTGGCAGTGCTGGTTGGTGTGTCAGGGGTTTTGCAGACACAGGGCAGAATGAGAAGCACTCTGAGGTATCAGCCCCAGGATCTGAGTGTGCAGTGAGCCAGGGCCATCCCATTCAGGAGCAAACACAGCAGACTTTCTTCCAGCTACAGCTGGTGAGCCTGAACTACCAGGCAGCATGAGTGGCGTGGAGCTGTGATCACAGCTTCTGTGCAAGGAGGTTAGGTGAGGTCTCCTTATCCTCAAATATTTTTAGTGCCAATCCCAAGGTGTTTTGGGATCAAACAGGCAGTTCTTTGTATTTAACAACTGGGTCTGAGTGCTCTGCCTCAGGAACTGCCTCCCGCCAGAGCTGATTGGCTGGACTGGGGACTGATGAATGAATGTCCATGCATAGTGGCTGTTCATCTCCAAGGATTCACTTGCAGTTTAGATGGTGATTTTCATTAGCCTCTGCCCCTGCTGAGAGTCATTTACAAATCAAACTCAAACAGGCAGTGAGGCGAGGGAGGGGCTGCCGCCTCTTCACGAGGAAGTTGGGGGAGGCAGGAAGCTGCAGAGTGTGAAATAATCCAGAATATGGCATTAAATGGTCTATTTTGAAGTAACTGCCTGTCAGGCATGCCGAATCCCAGCCTGGAGACAGACTTCCCTGCAGTGTAGCTGCTGCTGTGCTGGGGGTGGGGGTGGGGTTTGCTCTAGCACCACCTCTTGCTGTAATGCAGTGGCTGCTGTTAGGTATGTGCCAGCATCAAATGCTCATTTCTCAGCTTGGAGAGAAGGACAGTTCTAGAGGCTGTCAGGAAGTATTGCAAGGTTTGCTGTGAGGAATGGTTCATCTGTGCTGTAACCCAGACTAAGGGGCACAGGCCCAGCTTGCTTTGAAGTGAACTGATGGGCGAGTAGGATGCAGTCTGACACAGACTCCTTGGCAAAGGGTCCCCTGTTCTTTGCAAACATCTGTCCCCTCAGACCTCACATACTCACTACACCAAAGACATGTCTTACAGGATATTTATCCATAAAGAGTAACGTAGAATATCTACAGAAAGATCCTAACTTGTCATGATCATTGGGAGTTGTATGCAGGGGTAATACTTAAGGAATAGCGTATTTACATTGGAAGTGTGCTTTATGGACTTGGAGTAGAAGTTAGTCACCAGAAGACAACATGGCTCTATCTATGCTGCACACCTTCTGTTGGCACAGGTGTGCTGCTACAGCAGTGCCACTGTTAAGTACGCTCTTTCAGCAAGAGAGCACTTTCCTGCTGACAAACTAAAACCATCCCCAATGAGGGGCGGGAGCTTTGTCCCACCGACAAAGAGCTATCCACATTGGTGCTTTTTGATTGTAAAACTTTTGTCTGTCAGACGTGTGGGGTTTTTTTAACACCCGTGACCAACAGAAGTTTTACCGAGAAAAGTGCACTGTAGACATAGCCTGTTCCTCAGTGATGGCCCATTCAAGCAGGGGGGAATTACCACCCCACCCTGGCTAGCCATTTATGCAGTATGTGGCTTACTTGCTTAGCCTTTCTCTGTCCGACTACCAGTGGAAAACCATCAGAGATAACCGCAAGAAATCAAAACAACTTGGAGGTGAAAAAGAAACATGACAGCAGAGGTTTGCTCTGTCTCAAGAATAGAGACAAAAAACTGTTTCAGTATAACACAGCGTGGGGAGAGGCATTCTGTTTGCATTCACTGAAGAAACATCTTGTAGAGTGAGGGATGTTTTGGGTGTGGAAGTTTGGGTCCTGGTTCCTATGAAGCTAGCCACCTCTGCAACAGACCAAACTTGGGGAGGAAACTGATTTGTCACAGAATTCTAGAAATGTAGGGCCATGGAACCCAGAGCACGTCTGACCGCTGTTTGTCTAACCCAGGGCTCTCAAACTCCAATGACCACCAGGGCCACATGAGGGCTAGTGCATTGGCCCGAGGGCTGCATTACTGACACCTCGCCCCCGCCCCCACTCCACCCCTTCCACGAGGCCCCACCCTTGCCCCACCTCTTCCACTCCTTCCCCATCCCCATTCCAACCCCTTCCCCAAAATCCCCACTCAACTCCTCCCCTCCCTGCCCCCAGGGGGTGCAAGAGGAGTGTGGGGTGCAGGAGGAGTGCAGCAGGGGGTCAGGGCAGGGGGTCAAGGTGTGGCAGGGGGCTCAGGGCAGTGGCTTGCAGTGCAGGGCAGGGGATCAGGGTGCAGGAGGGGTGCAGCAGCTGGCTCAGGGAAGAAGGTGCAGGAGGGGTGGGGGGGTCAGGTACGGCAAGGGGTCAGGGCAGTGGGTTGAGGTGCAGGAAGGATGCGTCAAGGGGCTGTAACTGTCCGGTGTTGGGGCTCGGCCCTCTCAGGCGCAGCTGGGAGCCAGGGTGCCTCACTACAGGCGGCAAAGAGTTCGGGGTTCCGGCCCTTCAGTAGGGGTTAAACAAACAAACAGTCGATAAGCCCAGGCCCTGGGTCAGGGCGGGGCAATAAGCAGTTCAAAGCTCAGGCCCTTCAGCAGGGGCTGAGCAAACAAATAGTCTCTAAGCCTACGAGAACGGCCTCCTCAGGCCAGCGAGAGGGGGAGTCTGCCTCCCTTGGACGGGTGGCAGGGGGAACGCAGGCCCTCCCACTCTGCTGTGTTCCGGCCCGGGGCCCTAGCAGCGGCCAAGAGTGGCTGCTGTCAGTGGGGATCCTGGTCACAACACACTGACATTGGTTCAGGCTCTTCGGGAGCCAAACCAGGGGCAGCTACCCCCGGGCCACTTCCCACCTCCCCCTCTCGGGGTACCTGTGTCTCGCCGGTGTCTTCCAGTGGGTCCCAGACCATGGGTTCCTCAGGACACCGGGCGCGGGGCAGGCTCGGCCAGTCCCCCTCAGGACACCGGGCGCGGGGCAGGCTCGGCCGGTCCCCCTCGGGACACCGGGCGCGGGGCAGGCTCGGCCGGTCCCCCTCGGGACACCGGGCGCGGGGCAGGCTCGGCCGGTCCCCCTCGGGGTACCGGGCGCGGGGCAGGCTCGGCCAGTCCCCCTCAGGACACCGGGCGCGGGGAAGCTCAGGCAGCTCCTCAGGATACCGGGCGCGGGGCAGGCTCGGCCAGTCCCCCTCAGGACACCGGGCGCGGGGAAGCTCAGGCAGCTCCTCAGGATACCGGGCGCGGGGCAGGCTCGGCCAGTCCCCCTCAGGACACCGGGTGCGGGGAAGCTCAGGCAGCTTCTCAGGATACCGGGCGCGGGGCAGGCTCGGCCAGTCCCCCTCAGGACACCGGGCGCGGGGCAGGCTCGGCCGGTCCCCCTCGGGACACCGGGCGCGGGGCAGGCTCGGCCGGTCCCCCTCGGGACACCGGGCGCGGGGCAGGCTCGGCCGGTCCCCCTCGGGGTACCGGGCGCGGGGCAGGCTCGGCCAGTCCCCCTCAGGATACCGGGCGCGGGGAAGCTCAGGCAGCTCCTCACGATACCGGGCGCGGGGCAGGCTCGGCCAGTCCCCCTCAGGATACCGGGCGCGGGGCAGGCTCGGCCAGTCCCCCTCAGGATACCGGGCGCGGGGCAGGCTCGGCCAGTCCCCCTCAGGATACCGGGCGCGGGGCAGGCTCGGCCAGTCCCCCTCAGGATACCGGGCGCGGGGCAGGCTCGGCCAGTCCTCCTCAGGATACCGCGCGCGGGGCAGGCTCGGCCAGTCCCCCTCAGGACACCGGGCGCGGGGAAGCTCAGGCAGCTCCTCACGATACCGGGCGCGGGGCAGGCTCGGCCAGTCCCCCTCAGGATACCGGGCGCGGGGCAGGCTCGGCCAGTCCCTCTCAGGATACCGCGCGCGGGGCAGGCTCGGCCAGTCCTCCTCAGGATACCGCGCGCGGGGCAGGCTCGGCCAGTCCCCCTCAGGACACCGGGCGCGGGGCAGGCTCGGCCAGTCCCCCTCAGGGTACCGGGCGCGGGGCAGGCTCGGCCAGTCCCCCTCAGGATACCGGGTGCGGGGCAGGCTCGGCCAGTCCCCCTCAGGATACCGGGTGCGGGGCAGGCTCGGCCAGTCCCCCTCAGGATACCGGGCGCGGGGCAGGCTCGGACGGTCCCCCTCAGGGTACCGGGCGCAGGGCAGGCTCGGCCAGTCCCCCTCAGGATACCGGGCACGGGGAAGCTCAGGCAGCTCCTCAGGACACCGGACGCGGGGCAGGCTCGGCCAGTCCCCCTCAGGACACCGGGCGCGGGGCAGGCTCGGCCAGTCCCCCTCAGGACACCGGGCGCGGGGCAGGCTCGGCCAGTCCCCCTCAGGACACCGGGCGCGGGGCAGGCTCGGCCAGTCCCCCTCAGGATACCGGGTGCGGGGCAGGCTCGGCCGGTCCCCCTCAGGATACCGGGCGCGGGGCAGGCTCGGCCAGTCCCCCTCAGGATACCGGGCGCGGGGCAGGCTCGGCCAGTCCCCCTCAGGATACCGGGCGCGGGGCAGGCTCGGCCAGTCCCCCTCAGGATACCGGGCGCGGGGCAGGCTCGGCCAGTCCCCCTCAGGATACCGGGCGCGGGGAAGCTCAGGCAGCTCCTCAGGATACCAGGCACGGGGAAGCTCAGGCCAGGCGGGAGCTCGTCCACCCGCGTCTGTTCTCTTCTGCGCTCGGCCTCCAAGTGAGTGCCGGGGCTGGGCTTTTATACTTCCTGTCCCTCCCCTTGACTTCCAGGCGGGGGGGAATTGGTGGCAGTGGCTCTGCCCACGTTGGAGGCTGCAGGGGCTCGGCCCTCTCAAACGCAGCTGGGAGCCAGGGCACCTCACTACTGGGGCTCAGGGCAGGGGATTTGGCTGCGGGAGGGTTTCGAGGGGCGGGATCTGGCCTGGCGCGCACTGGGGGCAGGGCAGACTCCCTGCCTGCCTGCCTGCCCGCCTGCCCTGCCCCTGCGCCGCTCCGGGAAGTGGCTGGAACGTGAGGGAGCAGGGGAACGGGGTGTGTGTGTTGCTGTTGCTTCAGGCACTGTCCCCAGCATCTCCCATTGACCGGGAACAGGGAACTGCCGGCAATGGGAGCTGCTGGAGGCGATGCTGAAGCAACATCAACACACACCCCTGCACCCCTCCTCCTGCAGGTTCTGTCCGCTTCCCGGAGCGGTGCGGGGGCAGGGCAGGCAGGCAGGCAGGGACCCTGCCCTGCCCCCTGTGCGTGTCGGGCTGGAGCCGCTTTAGGTAAACACTGGGGCAAGGCGGGGGGGCCGCGAGGAGCTCACGGGCCGCAGAAAATAACCTCGTGTTTTGAGACCCCTGGTCTAACCTGTCCTTAACCTCCAGTGACAGGGATTCTACAGCCTCCATTGGAAGCCTGTTCCAGAGCTTAACTATTCTGAGAGTTAGAAAGATTTTCCTTATATCTAACCTCAGTCTCCCTTGCTAAAGGTTAAGCCTATAACTTCTTGTCCTGCCTTCAGTGAACATGGCGAACAATTGATCGCCATTTTCTTTGACAGCCCTTAACATGTTTGAAGACCATTATCAGGTCCCCACTCAGTCATCTTTTCTCAAGACTAAACATGCCCAGTTTGATTAACCTTTCCTCATGAGTCAGGTTTTCTAAACTTTTATCTTGTTGATCCTTTCCTCTGGATGTTTTCCACTTTATCCACATGTTTCTTAAAATGTGGCACCCAGAACTGGACAAGTACTCCAGCTGAGGCCTCACCAGTGCTGACGAGAGCAGGACAATTCCCTCCTGAGACTTAGTACAACACTCCTGTTAATATGCCCCAGAGTGATATTAGCCTTTTTCGCGACTGCTTAATATTGTAGACCTACATTCAGTTTGTGATCAGCTATGACCCCCGGCTCCTTTTCAGCAGTACTACCACCTACCCAGTGTTAGACCTCCTTTTGCATTTGCACATTTGATTTTTTCCTCCCTAAGTGTAGTACTTTGTACTTTTCTTTATTGAATTTCATCTTTTTGAATTCAGACCAGTTCTCTAATTTGTCATAATCATTTTGAGCATTGGTGCTGTCCTCCAAAGCATATTCTTCACTCCGCTAACCAAGTCATTAATACAAATATTGAATAGTGCCAGACCCAGGACTGACCCCTGCAGGACCACTCTAGATATGTCCTCCCAGTTTGGCAATGAACCATTGATAACTCTCTTGGAAAGATAACTATTAGTAAGTGTAGGCCCAAGTTTGTGTGTTATGATTTTGTTTTCTACTGTAACCATTTGTTTCTAGCACTCTTGTTTTTAGTTGAATCTGTTCTTTCTTAAATCTCTTGTTTTACTATAAGTGCTGTGTGTTATGTGGATGGGGGAGTGAAGGTAAACTGGGGTACCCTGCTCCTTTGGGGGCAGAGGATGTCACAGGAATGATTCACAGGGACTCGGGGACAGACAGGGCTGGCATACTCAGACAAGAGTGCTAGAGTGGCTGGAAAGCTGTGGTGTCAGGGCCCTCCCTGATTTACAACTACCAGAGGCGAAGTTCCCTCTTGCTAAAGGCCGGACCCCACCTGAGCAGGGAGGGAAATAGACTTCTGGTATAGAGTTAGCACAACTGATCAAAAGAACTTTAAACTAGGAATTCAGGGGAGACACTTGGCAGATGCTCGTGTAATTGCCACACTTGATACTAATATTGAGTGGGAGGAAAATCAAGGAAGAGAGAATCCAGCAGTGGAGAAAGGAACAGCAGTGGATAGGAGAATGGACATGAAGAGAAAAGATAGTGTCAGTGCCAATGAAGCTAACAGGTAGGTGATACTGGCAGTAGAATGACTGTTGTTAATTGGCTGAGGAATCTGGGCCAAGCCAAACAAACAACTAAGATGTTCGTACAGCAGTGCACAGAGCCTGGGTAGCAAAGATGATCAGAGGAATGGAAATCCTACCTAATGACAGGAAACTCAAAGAGCTTGGCTTGTGTAGCCTAACCAAACAAAGGCTAAAGAGAGACATGATTGCTCTTTATAAAATACATCAGAGAGATAAATATAGGGAGGGGAGGGAGAGAAGTTATTTAAGTTAAGGGGCAATGTTGACACAAGAACAAATTGATATAAACTGGCCTTCAAGTTTAGGCTTGAAATTAGACAAAAGTTTCGAAGCATCAGAGGAGTGAAATTCTGGAATAGCCCTCCAAGGGAAGCAGTGGGGGCAAAAAATGGTGGCATAAGTTTATGGAGGGGATGGTATGATGAGACGGCCTACAGTGGCATGTAGCTGATCTGCGACTGCCAGTAGCAGATATCTCCAACGACCGTTGATGGAACACTAGATGTGGAGGCTGAGACAAGTTCCTGAGGGTGCAACTTGGAACTGAGGTGCCACTGAGCCCTCTGTCTTGCCAACCTGGGCTCCCTCTCACACTGTGATGCTGTGACAAGCTACAAACCTCTCCAGCTACTGCACTTAACACAGACTTCTTCGAGTGATTGCTCATATCCATTCCAGTTAGGTGTGTGCGCTGTGCGTGCATGTTTGCCGGAAACTTTTTACCCTAGCAACTCCAGTGGGTCGGCAGGTCGCCCCCTAGAGTGGCGCCACCATGGCGCTTGATATATACCCCTGCCGGCCCGCCTGCTCCTCAGTTTTTTCTTACCGCCGTGTCGGTTGCTGGAACTGTGGAGTGCGGTTTGCTGTCCTCCACGTCCCTAGCTCTCCTTCGTTACTGTCAGTAGTTGTAGTTGTAAATAGTTTAATAATACAGTTAGAATTGTATAGTAATTAGTAGTTAGTTTATATAGTTTATAGAACTTATTCGCGGGTTGGGCCATTGCCCTTCCCGGCGCCCAGCACCGGGCCCATGCCTGGTTTGCCGGGCTTCAAGCAGTGCTCGGCCTGCAAGAGGCCGATGCCAACTAGCGATCCCCATGACGCGTGCCTGAAGTGCCTCGGGGAATCGCATATCGCCGAGAAGTGTCGCATCTGCAAGGCCTTTAAGCCTCGAACAAAGAAAGAGAGAGATCAAAGACTGCGGACTCTCTTGATGGAAGCGGCACTGAATCCGGTACTGTCAGCGCAGCTGACCACCTCTACGCCGGCACCGGACCGCGCTGGCACCGGAAAGACACCCCGGCACCGCCCATCCCCGGCACCGGGATCCGATCAAAGACCCTTGACATCTGCGACATCATCTCAGCAGGCTCGAGAGGAGTGCCCGGCACCTACCTCTGCCGCAGCACCATCTGCAGGGTTGCCGTCAACTCCAGGCCCGGAAGGTCCGTCGAGTCCGGCCCCTCCAGGCTCCCCCTTAAGATCTGGGGTCGAGCCATTAGTCCCTTCCATGACGGAGACCTTCGCTTCGGCGCGGGACTTGATAGCTCTGACTGAGCCATCCCAGCCTCAACCCCCGGTACCCCCGGTGCGGGTCATCTCCAGAGGCAAGCCGACATTGAGAGCGCCGTCTCTGGAATCCAGGCATCGATTGCCTTCGAGGCCCCGACGACGTGGACGCTCGCGCTCTCGGCACCGCTTGCAGTCCCGGCACCGCTCTCCTAGGTGGCACCGGTCACATTTGCGGCGCAGGTCGACGTCGGTACGGTCCCGGTCTGGCTCTTCTCCATACCGGCACCGGGACTCTAGGAGCCGTTCGCATCGGCGATCAACTCCCCGGTCGACCTCCCGGCACCGAGCCGGTGGCAGGTCCTGGTCCCAGTCTACCTCCCGGCACCGCGTCGGTGGTAGGTACGGGTCCCCAGCGCCATCCCGGCACCGCATCGGACGTAGATCGCGGTCCCAATCCCGGCACCAAGCTGGAGGCAGGTCCCGATCCGGATCCCGGCACTGAGTACCAGACCGATCCCGGTACGGGTCCCGGTCCCGGCACTGGTATGGCTCCCCGTACCGATCCTCGGCACCGAGAGGATCGTCGGCGTCGGGACTGAGGGAGGCCTGTCAGCCGAGTTTGGCACCTCCATGGCCTTCGAGGTGTCATGGAGTCACCGGGCGATGCTCTGGAACTGCTCCCCACCAAGCCAGTCAGGACTTTGGGGAGCCTCCTCTCCCTTGGAGCAGACTTGTTCAGGGCAAGAAGCTCCCACGGCTTCACCTCCTGGGTCTCTCTTTGGAGCATTCAGCATTCTCTGCCCCTGCGTGCGCTTCCCACAGCGAGCCTGCCCCAGCGGGGTCCTGGGGAAGCCACTGGGTCCTGCACCCCCACTTCGCAGTCAGACATAACTCTCAGCCAGCCAGTAAAACAGAGGTTTATTCGATGACAGGAACAGGGTCTAAAACAGAGCTTGTAGATACAGCGAACCGGACCCCTCGGCTGGGTCCATTCTGGGGGCAGTGAACCAGACCCCCAGGTCTGCCCTCCACCCTTGACCCCAGCCAACTCCAGACTAACCACTCCTTCCAGCCCCTCCTCTCTGCTCAGCCCCTTTCCTGGGCCAGGAGGTCACCTGATCTCTTTGTCTCCAACACCTTCAGCTGGCACCTTTGCAGACGAGGGGCCCAGGCCATCAGTTGCTAGGAGACAGAGTGTCAGGCATTTAGGTGCACTGGCCCTTTGCTCTGCCAGATACTGAAGAACTGCCATGGGGACACTGAGGCACCAATACAGTATTCAGAGCAAACATTAAGGACATTCCTAGTTCGTCACACGAGGAAGCCATCGGTCTCCTCTCAGGCGGACAGCGTTTATACACTGGGCCTGGACAGACATGCGGCCCTCTTCCAGGACCCTCTGCTTCAAGACCAAGGGCCACAGCAGTGGGGGTTTTGGACTCCCTGGGCATACCATCAAGCCCAGGGTCCGCAACGTACTTCTCCCCGGCCTGCGGTGGACCGAAGACCACCAGAGTCAACGCTGTCTCGCCCCCCTCCCTCTCCGGAAGGCGAGGACAGGTCCAGCCACCAGGACCCAGAGCTCCCTCTGCAGCCGGAGGGCCGGGTCCAGACGGAACTCCCTGTGGACGCTCTGCTGCCAGGGGTCTCCTCGTCATCTTCCCCTGACGAGGCAGTGGCAGGCACCTCGTTCTCCAGCCCTCCCCCTCTCGACCTCAGGGCACATCAGGACCTCCTCATGCGCGTGGCGCAAAACCTCTCCGCAGATGCTCCCACCAGGGTTGCCGTGCCTTTCATTAGGACCATTCAGGCCAACGCCACCACTATCTGGCAGTCACCGGCCTCCATCCCTCCTACTGCACGAGGCGTGGAGAGAAAGTACATGGCCCCCTCTAAGGGCTATGAATTCCTGCACGTCCACCCGACACCGTGCTCCCTTGTGGTGCAGTCGGTGAACGAAAGAGCACGCCATGGACAAGAGGCCCCAGCGCCCAAATCTAAGGAGGCGAGGCGGATGGACCTCCTAGGCCGTAAAGTCTATTTGGCGGGGGCGCTACAGCTCAGGGTCTCCAATCAACAGACCCTCCTTAGCCGCTACTCGTTTAACTCCTGGGTAGCGGCGGACAAGTTTAAGGAGCTGTTGCCGCAGGAGGCACGTCAAGAATTTGCGGCGATTCTTGACGAGGGCAAGAAGGTCGCAAGGAGCTCGCTGCAGGCCTCATTGGACGCTGCGGACTCGGCCGCTCGGACCCTTGCCTCAGGGCTTACGATGCGCCGCATATCCTGGCTTCAGGTCTCTGGCCTTCCACCAGAGCTCCAGTATACCATCCAGGACCTCCCCTTCGAAGGCCAGGGCCTGTTTTCAGACAAGACAGACCTCAGGCTAAAGAGCCTTAAAGACAATCGCGTCATCATGCGCTCTTTGGGGATGCATGCGCCCGTGACGCAGCGCAGACCCTTCCGGCCGCAGAACTAGCAGCAACAGCGCCGGCCGTATCCACAGTTCCGCCCACGGCAGGACCTTAATAGGCGCCGGGGCAGGAACAGTAGGCGCAGACAGTCGGGTAGCCAAGGGGGGCAGAACCAAGGCTCCTCCAAGGCCCCACCCGGACCCAAGCCTTCATTTTGAAGGTGCACCCGAGGGCGCAGTACCAGTTTCCCCTTCGGATCCTTCTCCACAGTTTTCCAACCGTCGTTCATTTTTCCTCCAGGCGTGGACCCGAATAACATCAGACCGCTGGGTCTTATGCACTGTACAGGCCGGTTACCGCCTGCAGTTTTCATCGCCCCTCCCCTCCCACCCCCCACCCTCGTCCCTCTTCAGGGACCCCTCTCATGAGCAATTCCTCCGTCAGGAGGTACGGACGCTCCTCGACAAGGGAGCCATAGAGGAGGTTCCAGAGAGCAAAAAGGGCAAGGGGTTTTATTCCCGTTACTTTCTGATCCCCAAGGCCAGGGGAGGCCTCAGGCCTATCCTCGACCTGCGAGAACTCAACAAGCATATGGTGAAGTTGAAGTTCCGCATGGTATCCCTGGGGACCATCATCCCATCGCTGGATCCTGGAGACTGGTACGCCGCCCTCGACATGCAGGACGCTTACTTTCATATCGCCATATTTCCACAGCACAGGCGTTTCCTTCGCTTCGTGGTCGACCGCAAGCATTATCAATTTGCGGTCCTCCCATTTGGCCTTTCTACGTCCCCGAGGGTATTCACGAAATGCATGGCAGTCGTTGTTGCACATCTTCGGCGCAGCCGCATTCACGTGTTCCCCTACCTCGACGAGTGGTTGGTCCAAGGCACGTCAGAGCTGCAGGTCCGCGACCACGTCCGCAGGATCAGCAACCTCTTTGCTGCCCTAGGCCTCATTGTCAACGTGGACAAGTCCACTCTGCTCCCCACGCAGAGGATAGAGTTCATCGGGGCCATTCTGGATTCCACCTTGGCCAGGGCCTTGCTACCATTGCCCAGGTTCCAGTCGCTATCGGCCATCATTCTGCGCTTGCAGGCAGCCCCCCAGACCTCCATAAGAACATGTCTGATCCTCCTGGGCCATATGGCGGCCTGTACGTTCGTGACAGCGTATGCTCGACTCTGCATGAGGCCTCTCCAATCTTGGCTCATGGTGCAGTACCGGCCGGCCAGACATTCGTTAGACACAGTTGTCACCATCCCCCAGGGGGTACTGGACTCCCTCCGGTGGTGGCTAGACCAGTCCGTTGTGTGTGCAGGGCTCCCATTCCATCTGCCCCAACTCTCAGCATCCCTGACAACGGACGCCTCAGATCTGGGCTGGGGGGCGCACAGCGGAACCCTGAGGACTCAGGGCCTGTGGTCCCCCCAGGAACTGGACCTCCACATCAACATACGGGAGTTGAGAGCGGTCCGTCTTGCTTGTCAAGCGTTCGTCCATCACCTTCAAGGTCGCTGTGTCGCGGTGTTCACCGACAACACGACGACCATGTACTATATCAACAAGCAGGGTGGCACCAGATCCTCTCCCCTGTCAGGAGGCGACGCGGCTCTGGGAATTTTGTATAGCCCATGCCATTCGCCTCACGGCCTCCTACCTACCTGGAGTACGAAACACACTGGCAGATCGCCTGAGCAGATCCTTCCGCTCACACGAGTGGTCCCTTCGCCCGGACGTTGACCTCTCACTCTTCCAGAGGTGGGGTCATCCCCGGATGGACCTTTTCGCGTCCAGGGAGAACAGGAAATGCCAGGCATTCTGCTCCTTTCAGGGTCGGGAGTCCGAGTCATTAGTGGACGCCTTCCTTATCCCATGGGCGACCCATCTGTTTTATGCGTTCCCTCCATTTCCACTGGTCCACAAGGTCCTCCTCAAGGTGCGCAGGGACAGGGCTCATGTGATTCTGATAGCCCCAGCGTGGCCCAGGCAACATTGGTACCCCATGTTGCTGGACCTCTCAATAACCAACCCAGTTCCCCTGCCCCTTCACCTGGATCTGATCACCCAGGACCACGGCAGGCTCTGTCACCCGGACCTTCGGCTCTGAGTTACGCTGCTCTACCCCAGTTCGGGAGGTTCTCCTGGGCAGTAGGAAGCCTTCCACTAGAGCTACGTATTCAGCCAAGTGGAAGCGTTTTTCCTGCTGGTGCTCGGAGAAGGGTTTTCTCCCTATGGAGGTTTCCATCGCCAATATTCTGAACTACATCTGGTCCCTCAAGGTCCAGGGTCTGGCGATATTGTCCCTTCAGGTTCACCTAGTGGCCATCTCCACCTTTCATCCGGGAGGAGATGACCGTTCTGTCTTCTCCCACCCTATGGTGGCAAGATTTCTGAAGGGGCTGGAACGTCTCTACCCACAGGTCCGTCCCCCTGCCCCTTCATGGGATCTCAACCTCATTCTGGCTCGGTTCATGGGCCCTCCATTTGAGCCGTTAGCAACTTGCTCTCTGCTCTACCTCTCCTTGAAGACCGCCTTTCTAGTGGCCATCACCTCAGCTAGACTGGTGTCGGAACTCCGGGCTCTCATGGTAGACCCCCCGTATACGGTCTTCCATAAGGACAAAGTGCAGCTGAGACTGCACCCTGCCTTTCTCCCTAAAGTGGTCTCAGCCTTTCACATTAACCAGGAGATCTTCCTTCCCGTCTTTTTCCCAAAACCCCATTCGTCCCGCAGAGACCAACAACTCCACTCGCTGGATGTCCGTCGGGCACTAGCTTTTTATGTGGAGAGGACCAAACCGTTCCGCAAGTGCCCCCAACTCTTCGTGGCGATAGCGGACCGTGTCAAGGGCCTTCCTATTTCCTCGCAGAGGATATCCTCGTGGGTAACGTCCTGTATCAGGACCTGTTATGACTTGGCCCACATCCCTACGGGCCGTGTGACTGCACACTCTACCAGGGCGCAGGCGTCATCACTGGCTTTCCTTGCCCGAGTGCCGATCCAAGAGATCTGTAGGGCGGCGACCTGGTCATTGGTCCACACTTTCGCTTCCCATTACGCCCTCATCCAGCAGTCCAGAGATGACGCGGCCTTCGGCTCAGCAGTGCTCCATGCCGCGACTTCTCACTCCGACCCCACCGCCTAGGTAAGGCTTGGGATTCACCTAACTGGAATGGATATGAGCAATCACTCGAAGAAGAAAAGACGGTTACTCACCTTTGTAACTGTTGTTCTTCGAGATGTGTTGCTCATATCCATTCCACACCCGCCCTCCTTCCCCACTGTCGGAGTAGCCGGCAAGAAGGAATTCAGGAGCAGGCGGGCCGGCAGGGGTATATATCAAGTGCCATGGCAGCGCCACTCTAGGGGGCGACCTGCCGGCCCACTGGAGTTGCTAGGGTAAAAAGTTTCCGGCAAACGTGCACGCGCGGCGCGTACACCTAACTGGAATGGATATGAGCAACACATCTCGAAGAACAACAGTTACAAAGGTGAGTAACCGTCTTTTCCACCGGCAGGGACACACCCAGCTGCGTTACAAGAATGCTTTTGCCAGCCACTCATGAACCAGCAATAGAGAAGCTCCAGCCAGTTCCTCATAGCTCCTCAACCTAGGACCCTAGAGCTGTACCGTCTTGCCCTGGTCAGGCTTCTGACCAAGATCAGAGTATGTCTACACTAGCAAGTTTCTGCACCACAAATTATACCACTTTTTAAAACATGCTGGAATTAAACCACTGTTGCGTGTCCACCCTGGGCTGGAGCACATCCACATTAGCAGCTCTTGCAATGGCAAAGAGAGCAGTGCATTGTGGGAGCTATCTCACTGTGCAGCTGGCTGCAGGGTGCTTTGGGAAGGGTTTGCAATGCCTTGTGGGGCAGGCACAGCATCACATGATGCAGGTTTCCCAATCCCATCCTTCCATGGGCATCCTGCTACATTACCAGCTGTTTTTTAACTGAAGGGTATGGGGAGTGTGTATGTATGGTGGGGGAGAGAAACGGTGTGTTTGTGGGGACAGAATGTGTGCCAGCATGCTGGCTTTAAGTTCAGACAGTGGCAGGAAGCTACCAGTCCTGGGGGTGGGAAAAACCCTGACATCAGCCCCTGCCTTCCTGCTTGGGCACCTGCATGCGCTTTTGTGCTCTTTCTCTCACGCTCACATAAACCCACCCTCTCTCTCTCTGTTCAACAGCACGAGCATTGAAATGGTGCTTTGAAAGGGGAGGGTTGCATGTTTCCATGGCAGCCGACTTCAAAATAATGATCAGAGTGGTCACTTGAGGCATTATGGGATAGCTCCAAAGGCCAATTACAGCCTAGAATGCACTCAAGTGTCTATACCAGAGGTGGGTAAACTTTTTGGCCTGAGGGCCACAGCTGGGTATGGAAATTGTATGGCAGTCTGAGAATGCTCACAGAATTGGGGGTTAGGGTGTGGAGGGGAGGGCTGCAGCTAGGGGTACGGGCTCTGGGGTGGGACTGGGGATGTGAGGTTGGGGGTGCAGGAGGATGCTCCAGGCTGGAATCGAAGGGTTTGGAGGGCAGGAGAAGGATCAAGGCAAGGGCGGGAGCGGGATCAGAGCTGGGGCAGGAGGTTGGGGCACGGGAGGGGGTAGGAGTGCAGGTTCTGGGCAGTGCTTACCTCAAGCAGCTCTCAGAAGCAGTGGCATGTCTCCCCTTCGACTCCTACATGGAGGTGTGGCCAGGCGGTTCTACGCACTGCCTGCGCGGCCAAAGGGAGCTACAGGGGCAGTGCTTGGGGCGGGGGCAATGTGTGGAGCCCCCTGTCTGCCCCTACACATAGGAGCCAGAGGGGGGACGTGCTGCTGCTGCTTCCGGGAGCTGCATGGAGTGAGGCAAACCCTGGACCCTGCTTCCCAACTGGAGCACCAGAGTGGGGCAAGCCCTGGATCCCGCTCCCTGGCAGGAACTCAATGGCTGGATTAAAATGTTTGGGGGGCCAGAGGTGGCCTCCGGGCCGTAGTTTGCCCACCCCTTGTCTACACTGGCATTAGAGTGCTTTAGCCTCTGGGCAAATAGCCTCATGACTCTCGTCAAGGTGGGCTTTTTGCAGCGTTGCAGCTGAGGATTTTCTGCGCACCAAGTGGCTTGGCGATGGGTGCAGGTCTGCAGACTGAGCACAAAAAGCTGCTTTCCTGCGCAGAAAGCTGCCCGTGTAGAGAAGCCCTGAATTTATTACACAGTCCCCCCCCCCCCCCCCAGTGTGGAGAGGACATGCACCAGCGCTGTTCCTGAGCAGATTTTCCCAGGCACTTAAAGCAAAACACACTGTTTTGGGTAAATTATAAAACAAATTTATTCACTGCAGAAGGATAGATTTTAAGTGATTATAAGTAGTAAACATGGAGATCAAAGTTGGTTACCTAAGAAATAAAAAGTAAAATCACAATCTGAGTTCTATAAACTAGACAGGATTTGAATCAAGCAGTTTCTCATCCTGATGGTATTGCTCCTTCATACACAGCCTGGGGTTCTTTCCAGCATGGGACCACCACCGCAGTTCAATATTTTTCCTTTAGATGTGTTTCCAGATGTTGAGTTGTAGGGAGAGTGAGGCCAAGTGATGATATCACTTCCCCCTTTCATAGCTTTTTTCCAACTTGCTGGAAAGATCTTTTGCTGTGAGCCAAACAGTCTCCATTGCAGGGTGGATTTGATTTAAACCCCTAGTCAGGAAGACTCGATTTAATCATGGTTTTCCACATAAAAGTGCATTCTTGTTGGTTGTTATCACTATATATTTTTAAACAGTGATTTATTTTGAAAACTTTTCATATTAGTTTTACAGCTATATCAGAAAATGAATGATTGTTTGGTTATTTCAGGTAATTGAAGCATATATTTATTAAGTCATTGGCAGGTGAACTATCTCCAATTCAACAGGTTAATCATTAATATTTGGAGGATTTTCTTGCCATGCTGTATTAGGAGGAGAACATCACCAGACAGACATTTACATTATTTTATTTAATAAAACAACAGTGTTAAGTATTTCTGGATATTTTTCTTCAACAGCAAACTTATATTATTTTAACAAAACAAGCATATGTTCCTCGCTTCTCACATTTATCTCCAGACTTCTTCTCCTTGTCCAGATCTATTCCACCCTGAACAATCTCCTATTCATTGAACTTTTTGAAACTTTACACTTTAGAGAGAGGTAAGGGATTGACTCTGTGTACACAAATTTGTAGAGGGACAATAGAGTTGAGGTTTGTTATTTCTCACCTCTTTGTATTTATTTATTTATTTAAAAATATTTTTGCTGTTAACAGGCATGTTACCTCTGGAGAGGCAAATCCACAGTTTGAGAACTGCAAAACTAAGCATCTCTGATGGTATCTTCTAGACTGAGCACTGAGTCCCATTGAATAGATAGAAAGATTAACCTAAATAATTCACACAGCAGCCAGTGGAACCCTAATCCATGAACTATTGGAACTCATTTACAAAACTTTTCTTAAACATGACATGAATATATTGTCTCATACTATAGAATTAGTATTTATAATCCCTGTTCCATGATGATATGTCTTTGAGCTATCATGTATCTTAATTAAAACTATCTTTAGGTAGGTTTTTTCCTCAAAGAGCATTTTATCAAAAAAATTCTATTTAAATAAAAAAAAAAATAGATTTTTATCCACCGTGCTCCATTGTGTATGTGCTGGCTCTGAGAGGTTTCCATTGTATACAGTTCCTGGGGTAATCCTTGTGAGTGTGTATTCCCTTTAGTGGGCCATCAACACTGTCTGGTGTCTCCATTTTGTACCTGAAAGGCTTGTTGTGGGTGTTTCCAACTTTACAACATATTTCAGTAATACACACAGCAAAACTTCATAACGTCCCATACAATGATAGCACATACAATCCAACAGGATATTAATATTCAACAGATCAAGACTTTAAAATGATACCTTACAATGCATACTTTGTACAAAACACATCATAATTATATCACCGTGGTAAAGATGGGGGTACCAGGGTGTTCCTTTGGGACACAGTGTCACAGATGCCTCTGAGTTACTACAGAGAATTCTTTCCCAGATGCCTGGCTGTCGGGTCTTGCCCACATGCTCAGGGTCCAACTCTTTGCTGTATTTGGGGTCTGGAAGGAATTTTCCCTCAGGTCAGATTGGCAGAGACCCTGGGGGATTTAGGCTGCCTTCTGCAGCATGGGTCACTTGCAGGTTTAAATTAGAGTAAATGATGGGTTCTCTGTAACTTGAAATCTTTAAATAATGATTTGAGGATGTCAGTAACTCAGACGGAGGTTAGGTGTCTATTACAGAGGTGGGTGGGTGAGATTCTGTGGCCTGCGATGTGCAGGAAGTCAGACTACATGATCATGATTGTCCCTTCTGGCCTTAAAGTCTGAACCTGAGTTTAGTGGTACCCAACCAAATGTTACAAGCCCAGGAATTCCAGAGTGAGGGTTACATTTAAAAGCAATCCAAACACATTGAGGTATGGGAAAGCACAGTTTAGGCGCTCAAGCAACCTCAACTCTGCCCTGTAAGAGACATGAATATGTCTTTAAAAATCAGTCTAATATAAGCTGGGACCACAAACCCCAAAATGCCTTTATAATAATTGCATTGTTATTGCATAGTGTCCCTACAAGACAGCATTAGGGTGGTCTGGATGCCTTGAATGTGCATTTCCATACCTGAATATGCTTCAGTGTCTTTTAAACTTAACTCTAACTCTGAATTTCCTGGGTTTTGTAGTGATTGGTTTTGGGGAAAATTACAATGTCCCTCTAATGTTGTTTTTGTTACCCTTAAATTACTGATATGTGCTCTCAACTTTAACAATTTTAAAAAACCAAGGAAATTTCAAGACAAAAGAACCATGTTAAGACGAAGCTAATGTCCATGTTAAGATTCAGTTAATGATGTACATGAGTGCGAAACAAGAAACCCAAATGGAATGCTGCAATATGATATTACTAATGAAATCATATGAAAGATATGTAGTAGCAAACTTACTTTGGCTTTGCTTTAAGTTTTAACTTCTAAGGGCAGATTCCTTGGTACCTCAGCAGCAAGCAGCAGCCAGAATGCCCTGGAGAGTTAGGCTGCATTTACAGGGTTTCACTTAACTGTGCTGCTCTCATGATGCAAAGTGCACTGGTAGATGTGGCCATTAACTTGACATTAGGTCATTGGTTTAGAGGACTGTTTTAGTGAGCCTACATGAGGGGTGTGTGAGGAGTCCGGTCCTCAAGTAAAATTTCTCTGTGCTTAAGGGTTCCCCTGGCAGTGCTGTGTGGTGGAGCTGAGGCTGTAGTGCTGTGAATAGCCTTTGGAGCAGTGATTCTCAAGCCAGCATGTGGCCAAGAAACCTTTAAAGAGAAGTGACATTTGGACCCAGTAATCCACAGTGAGAACTCTTAACATGGGTTGAGTCTCTCTCATGCCATTGAGTCGTCACTAAGGTTAAGATTTTGTCATAGGTATTTGTAGTAAAAGTCACAGACAGGTCATAGACAATAAAGAATTCACAGAAGCCCCATGACCTGTCCCTGACTTTTACTAAAAATATCCATGATAAAATGGGAAGGCACTGAGCAGCTGTGGGATGGCTGGGAGCTCTGGGCCCTCACCACCCATAGGGCCTTGGAGCTCCAGGGTCCCCCAGGTCCCCATGGGGCCCCCCACATGACAGCAGGGGAGAGGCAGTTATCCCCCTGCCATGGCAGTGGGAAGCTGTTGGGATCCTCCTTCCCCCCATGGTGGCAGGCGGGCTATTGGGGTCCCCCTGCTCCCGCTGCAGTGGTGGCAGTGTGGGGCTGTTGGGGTCCCCCTGCCTCTGCTGCAGGCGGTGACCGGGAAGCTGGCAGGGAGCTGCAGGGATCCCCCTGTCCTGCACAGCGGCCAGGAGCTACAGATAACCCTCCCTGCCATGGCAGCTGGGAGCTGCGGGGTACCCCCGCTGCCCATAGCAGTTGGGAGCTTGGGGAGGCAGCGGGGATACCTCACAGCTCCCTGCCACTGCAGGAGGCAGCAGGACCCTGCAGCTATCGGTCGCCAGGGCTGAAGTCACAGAGTTCTTTGGAAGTCATGGATTCCGTGACTTCTGCAATCTCCATGACAAAATCGCAGGTTTAGTCATTACAACCAATGGGACTGTTGCATGAAAATTAGCTGTAGAGGAAGGGTGGTGGTTGGCTTTTATCTCTGAAGTCACCAGGTATTAACTGCTGCTGTAGTCTCTATAATCATAAAAGCTAGATACAGTGATCATTAATAACTTGCCTTAATTACACTCTGTTTTACTGAAATACAATCTGTGCACAAGACTTAAACTACTTGTAACTATATGGAAAGTTAGGCGTGCGTGTATAATTTTGCCCTGCACGGACACCACAAAAAACAATTCGGATTAAGATGTGTTAGTGTTTGAGGTCCCAAATTAGACTAAATTGATTGTTAAAGTGACTGCAGATAAAGTGACTGCAGATATTTTGCATCTCCCCTGCCCTGAATAGTGTCCCTGCAGGTCAGAGTTAAGGTTTTTGCTGAAGGAGAAACTTTGTTTTGAAGAATAACGGGGGCGGGGGGAGGAGAAGTATACCATTAACCCTTAACAACAACAATGTAGCCCAGGTACCAGATTTTGGAGAGTTTTAGCTATAGGGAAAATTAGGGTCTTTGACTGGGCGGAGTTAAGTTTGTTTGGGTTCCCCAACTCTGCATTTCCAGCCTTTCATGTGTTTAGATTCTTTTTAAATTAACTGCTTATTTCCTAGATTTATAAAACTTGGTTTTGAGAGAACAGCAACTTCCTAGTAATTTATTTTACCTTCCCTTTCTGATACATAGTCAGCCTTAACTTCATCTTCATGTGCCTTGTGCCTGCGAATCTGTTTGTATTGTGCTCTGTTGGCGAGTGGATGAGGAGGGTTCTGTGGTCCATTGGGTGCAGTGGGGAATCAGGAGTGCTGGATGTGCGCTTGAAGCAAGTGAGGTGGGGAGCGCAAGTATAGGTACAGCTTCTGGACTTCAGCGCATGGCACTCATGTGCACCCACGTGTGGAATACAAATAGGAACCACATATCTTGAAGAACCCCAGTTACTGGTGAGTAACCCCTTCTTTCTAGGCCAAACCTCTCCTTTTATGAAGGTTCTGTGCTGATTTCTCAGCACATGCTGTGCTACCCTGGCTGTCTTGGATAGACCAGACACAGTGGGAGCCCATTCCTTAATGACCAGCAGTGAATTAGCTGCACATGTGTAGTGCAACTTACAGATACCCTGTACGTATTTTTCTCTCTGGATTTTCCTTCTCTACAGAGGTGCTCTCTGGTCTGTGGAGTCCAGAAGTGAACCATTTCCAGCCAGTCTGCAAAAGGGCTTTTATTTTATGCTCCAATAACTCCAAGGCACCTCTGTGCCAGCCCTCCATGCTCTCTGGGGAGATTTGCCGGAGTGCTACAGAGGCACAAAGGTAAGGGCCCTGCTGCTACCCAGCCTCTGTTCCTGGGTAAGGGCAGTACTGCTCAGCCAGGTCCCTACTGCACCTGGCTCCCAGTGTGAACCCTGCCAGGCCAGTGATCCCTTGAGGGTAGGGGACTCCTCTATGAAATTGCCATCGGAGGAGGGGGAGCTGGGCTGGGCTGCAGGCCATGCTGCTTTTATTCTCCTTCCCTGGCACTGTCTGATGAGGTCTTTGCAGTGAGTGGGCAGCTTCCACCGCCTTCCTCTGCCACGTCCCTGCAGGAGGCAACAGCATTGAAGGAGAGGGAGGGAGGGGACCGCCAGTTACATAAGAAACAAATGCAGCAGGCAGAGTAGCTCCCAGACTGGGGGAGGGGAATGGCAGAGCATTGCAAATCCAAACAGCCTCCTGCAAGGGCTTCCTGGCGCAAGAGCTCTGCTTGCTGACACATCAGCAGGTCCCCATCTGAAGCAGCTTCCTGCCAGCTTCCCTTCCCAGGCAGGGACTCTCCCCTGCTGGGGTTGGCAGGCAGGCCCGTGATGCCGGGGTTCCCTGCATGTGGGCCCTTACAGTTTCTCCTTGCGACTGGCAACAAAAAAGTGTGAGCCTGTCACACTGACCTGGTTGCACTGAGACCGCTCAGCTGCTTCTCTACTTTAATGCCTGATCCATAGTGCTGTCACTGGGGGGCAGGGACCCTGGTGAGGCCAGGGGACTGGGCTAGGACCCATCCAGCAGTGGGGAGGGAAGAGGTGGTCTGAGGTTGCCTGAAGTGTGGCTGGTGGGTGGGGATTAGTAATGAAGGGTACAAATAGCGAGGCGGGGGAAGACAACCGGGCTGACTCAGAGAGGTATAGGTGACTGTTCTAGGAGATCCAGGGCTGGCAGTGAGACACCCTGGCAGGGGAGAGTGGATGCACAGTGACTATGTGTATGCTCTGCCACAGAGCAGAGGACAGCTGTGGGTACTATTGCTTCCCTGGGGGCTCCTTCCATTTCCCACTCCCTGTATGCCCCATGGACAGTATCTGGAGGGGAGGAGACACGAGTGTAGGGGGCAGCCCTCACCCAACACATGAATGCCTCTCACTAAGGCAGAAGGCTTTTGCGATTCATGGCTGCTATGTGAAACGGAGTGAGGAGAGGTCATTGGGCAGGGACTCCTGGGGTGGGTTCTGTGGGGGAAGAGGGGCTGAGGGCATCCCCTCACAGTAGTATCTAGATGTCTCATAATCTTTAATGCATTTATCCTCACACACCCCTCAGTGCCTGGGTTGGGTCCCAGAGAGACTAAGGGACTTGCCCAAGGCTACACAGGGAGTTTGTGATGGAGCAGAGGTTTGAACCCAGGTCTCCCAAATCCTAGGCTGGTGCCCAGACCATTGGGCTTTCCTTCTTGTTGTCCAGTGGAGGCTGTCTCTGTCCAGCCCGGCGAGGCATTCCTTTGTGTTTGTGCTGCTTGTGCAGGCAGGTGCTCTCCATGGTAGTTGGCAATAGTTGGCTCTTCTGTCATGTTACGGGTTCAATTAACTCAGTAATGAGAGATGTCAAATAGTTAAGCGTAATCAACTTCATTAGTCAAAGATTAATACAATATAATACAAAAGGGAAGGTCAGTATGTTACCAGCCTGTCCGGGAGGCAGCAGCGCAGCTGGTCAGTCTACTGCCTCAAAATCTGAGCTTCACTTTACTTCTGTATATATTAGGGTTGTTTGCAACAGATGAGTGTTTCTGTGCAGTATTTTGAACCTAACATATTATTCTTATCTATCTCCTTTGACATGTTTTCAAAGACATTTTGCTAGGCCTATATAGACCCTGCATATAAACACAGATTGCAACTAGTTTCTTATCTTGTTTTGAGCATAGCATTCCAGAAGTTAGCAAAATGTTAGAGGCATTCTGCACCAGCTATAGTTTGGTACACAGGGCATGTTAGCTAAGCATCAATAAAACAGTTTGTCTTGTCCTGTCCCTCTGGAATGGCTCTGTACCTAACTCTGAAATTATAGCACTACACAGCTACCCTTGATTAAACAGCTTAACATATGTGAAAAGTGTTTTGGGAAGAACTTAATATGAATAAAAATCATAGTTGTACAAAACATACATGATGTTATATATAATATTGATATTGTTTGTATTAATATTGTATCTGATACTGGCTAAAACCATAAACCTTACAAGCTTTGTCTTGTCTATCTCCATGCATATTTTGTAAGACAGAGGATCCATAGTTGCCAGCCATAACATGAATACATGAGGGCTTGTGTATTTTGCAAACCTTATTGTACTTTCCTATAGAATACAGAGCAAGAGTTATACAAAGGTTACAGCATCTAATTATACTACAGTTTTAGAGTTATGCAATTCAGCATCAATATAAAGCATTCTAAACATAATGTACTTTACTTATTTACTATTAGCTACTTTCTTATTTTGGTGACATAACACCTCCTTTTCAATCACACTTGCAGTAACAACAGCAAACAATTCTTCTTTGAGTGCGTGTTCGTGTCAATTCCAATCAGGTGTGTGTGCGCACTGGAAGATTTTTCCCCTAGTAGTAGCTGTTGGGTCGGTCCAGGCGCCCCCTGGTGTGGCACCATCATAGCGCTCAATATAGGGCCCTGCTGACCCACCACATCCCCTCAGTTCCTTCTTACTGCCAGTTACAACTGGCACTTCCCCTTGTTCTTGTTGTGACAGGCGCGTTTGGCAGTCTGTATAGAGTTCTAATTAGTGCTATAGTTAGTGTGAAGTAGTTAGTTCTTAAGTTTCCTTTGGAGGGGGTTCCCCTTGAGTGCAGTCTCCTAGCTTCAAAGCCTGTGAGGTCTCCAGCAAGTGTATGCCCAGAAGTATTTGGGGGAGAGCCATCAAAATGATCACTGTAGGATCTGCAGCGGGTTTTGCCCCAATACACTGAAAGATAGAGATTAGCGCCTGAAGATCCTACTAATGGAAGCGGCACTCCAGCCCAGTCCGATTCTGGGTTGGCGGGCCCGGCGCTGAATACTACCTCCTTGGTACACAGTGCCCCAGCACCGTTGGCACGGGGATGAGTGCTGAGTAAAGACAAGGATTATTGGCAGAAGAAGTGGAGGCTGGAGAGGGGTCATTCCCTGCCGGCTTGACCCAAGGAGACGGCCATTGTGAGACCCGAGCAAGTCCACACTAGTTCTGTCTCCCTGCAAGAGATGGTCGCGTCAACTCCTGTCCCAGTTGAAGGGCAGTCAAGTCTGGACCCTTCTCGCTCGCCAAGGCTGAGCTGACAATTTTGCCTCCTGTCTACCCTGGAGGCATTTGAAGCAGCCCGGGATCTGCCCCAGCTCACAGCACCGTACTCCCCACCTAGATGGGAGAGGTTGCCGGCACTGGTCGTTCCCCCAGCACTGTCAAGAGGGAAGCCTGCAATGATGGCGATCTCCATCCCCGGTGCACTGTTTCCCGGCTCCAGAACAGGGTCAACAGCCTCACTGGGCCCTGAGCTCTCGGCGCGGAACCTCGGTACCTTCAAGTACTGCTCCTCCATGGTCCTCCTTTTCGGAGACCTCAGAGTCAGACTCCTATTGATCTCATAGGAGCAGAAGTAGACAGTCCAGATCATCATGAGACTGGAACCTTTACCTGGCACCGTGGCCTGTGCAGTGGCAGCCCCCTGCACAGTGGCCCTTTTGGACTCCCTGGGCCTTTTGCCAAGGGTGGAGCAAAGAGTCGAATTTCAGGGCGGTGGCGGCCTCGGCCACTTTCGTACTGCCTCCGGCATCGGCAGGATTGGGGGTAGTTCCATTGCTCCCTGTTGCCACCATCCCAACCCCTGCGGTACCGGCGTCAGATATGCCAACCCAGTGGTATCAGTGCCGACGTCCTCGGCACTGACAGCCCCAACACCATCGGTTCCTGTTTCAGCACCAATGTGTATACAGCTCTGGCACCGAGGGCCATGGCACCATTTGCGTCAGCTGCAGCCCAGAATCCCCAAGGACTGTGGGACCCCTTGGGCATGGAGGGAAGAGAGCAACCACTCCTTGCGGGGTCTCTTCCTCCTGTCCAGATGAAGCGCTGGTGGCACTTCGGTAGCTCCAGCCCTGGAGGACAACAGAGTCCTACAGCAGTTGCTGAGGAGGGTTGCCCATGGCCTGGGCATTCAGGCGGAGGAGGTAATGGAGGACACAGATCCAATGGTCGATATCCTCAGCCACTCCAGACCAGCACATATTGCCCTACTCCTCATAGAGACTGTTGCCAACACCACAAAAACCTTGTGACAGACCCTGGCTTCATTGTCCCCTACAACTAAGAGCAATGAAAGATGCTATTTTGTGCTGTCCAGGGGCTACGAGCACTTGTATACCCATCCTTCACCAGATTCTTTGGTCATGGACGCTGCTAACCAGCACTAGCGCCAGGACTACCAAGGCCCCTCCCCAAAGGACTGGGAGGGGAAATGACTCGATCTTTTGGGGAGAAAGATCTACTCCACTGGTGGCTTGTAGCTGCATGTCTAATCAGCAGGCCATTGTCAGCAGGTACTGCTACAGTACATGCAGGGCAATGGCAAAGTTTGCAGAGCTGCTGCTGCAGGACTCCCATGCTGAATTCTCGGCCCTCGTGGAGGAGGGTAAGCTCATTTCCCGAGCTTTGTTGCAGGTCGCTCTGGAGAGGGCTGATGCGGCCACTCGGGTGTGCAGAGGCGGTCAAAAAAGCAAACAGGATGTTAGGAATCATTAAAAAGGAGATAGAGAATAAGACGGAGAATATTTTATTGCCCTTATATAAATGGATGGTGCCCCCACATCTTGAATACTGCGTACAGATGTGGTCTCCTCATCTCAGAAAAGATATACTGGCATTAGAAAAGGTTCAGAGAAGGGCAACTAAAATGATTAGGGATTTGGAATGGGTCCCATATGAGGAGAGATTAAAGAAGCTAGGACTCTTCAGCTTGGAAAAGAGGAGACTAAGGGGGGATCTGATAGAGGTATATAATCATGAGTGATGTGGAGAAAGTGGATAAGGAAAAGTTATTTACTTGTTCCCATAATATAAGAACTAGGAGTCACCAAATGAAATTAATGGGCAGCAGGTTTAAAACAAATAAAAGGAAGTTCTTCTTCACGCAGCGCACAGTCAACTTGTGGAACTCCTTACCTGAGGAGGTTGTGAAGGCTGGGACTATAACAGCGTTTAAAAGAGAACTGGATAAATTCCTGGAGGTTAAGTCCATTAATGGCTATTAGCCAGGATGGGTAAGGAATGGTGTCCCTAGCCTCTGTTTGTCAGAGGGTGGAGATGGATGGCAGGAGAGAGATCACTTGATCATTCCCTGTTCTGTTCACTCCCTCTAGGGCACCTGGCATTGGCCGCTGTCGGTAGATGGACCTTTAGTCTGACCTGGTATGGCCGTTCTTATGTTCTTACATTCTTATGGGTGATGTCTACTGGGATTGCCTTGGGAAGGGGCTTCAGGTATCAGGCCTGCCATACGAGGTCCAGCAAACCATTCTGGATCTCCCCTTTGAGGGGTCTCTATTTTCCGATCAGATGGATAAAAGGCTACATAGCTTAAAAGACTCAAGAGCCATCGTCAAATTGCTGGGTCTCCACACCCCTGCCATGCATTGGAGGCATTTTAGGCCACAACCTCCTCTGTGGTTCTACCAACTGCAGAACCGGCAGGATGGCTCATGAAAGAGAAACAGGAGCGGTAGGAAGAGGCTGCACCGATCCTCAGGCCAGGGCTGTGGCCTGTCCAAACCTTTTATCCAGCTAGAAGCAGGACTTTTGAAGGGGCGAACGAGGACAGCGCACCAGAACTTGGACTGGATCCAACCCGCCTTATCTTCTCTTCCCAGCTATCCCCTTTCTACCTTGTGTGGGCCCGTATCACATCGGACCGCTGGGTGCTCTGCACGGTAGAGAGAAAACACTTCCTCCAGTTTTCTGCCCGTCCACACCCCCTTCTCCATCCCTCTTCAGGGACCCTTCTCACGAGCAACTCATACAGGAGGTGAACTCACTCCTCTCACTGCAGGCAGTGGAAGAAGTTCCTCAGGAGCTGAAGGGCAGGGGCTTCTGTTCCCGGTATTTCCTAATACCGAAAGCCAAAGGCGGGCTCAGGCCCATCCTAGACTTGCGGGAGCTCAACATGTTCATGAGGAAACTGAAGTTCCGCGTGGTCTCTTTGGCCTCCATATCCCTTCCTTGGATTCAGGGGACTGGTATGCCACCCTCGACTTGAAGGACGCGTACTTTCATATAGCAATTACACCATCCCACAGAATGTACTTCAGGCTTGTGGTGAGCAACAGTCACTAGCAGTTCACATTCCTCCCATTCGGCCTGGCAGCGGTGCCCCTCGTGTGTTTACCACGTGCGCTGCTGTCGTGGCCGCATTCCTACACAGGCGCCCCCGTGCCTCAACGACTGGCTGCTCCAGGGCTCAGGTGGAGGCACAAGTCGACTTCTTAAGAACAACGTTCGAGGAACTGGGCCTTATCCTGAACGTGGGGAAATCGACAGTGTCCCCTGTTCAGCAGACGGAGTTCATGGCGCGGTGCTGGACTTGACACAGGCCAGGGCATACCTCCCAGAAGTGAGGTTTCTAGCCCAGAGCGACATCATTCAAAGTCTCAGGCAGTTTCCCACCACCAGGGAATTGCCTGAAGCTTCTAGGGCATATGGCCTCTTGTACCTGTGTGGTGCAACACACCAGGCTCAGACTCCAGCCTCTCCAATTGTGACTCGCCTCGGTGTATTGGCTGGCTCGAGGCACTTTGGACGGGGTTGTGACTCTGAGTCACTCGGTCCTAAACTGCCTCCAGTGATGGCTCGACCCGCAGGTAGTGTGTGCAGGGATCCCCTTCTCCTGTCTTCAGCCATCCCTCTCGCTAGTGATGGATGTGTCAGCTCTGGGCTGGGAGGCACATCTGGGGGACCTTAGGACACAAGGCTTCTGGTCTCAGGTGGAATTGGCTCTCCACATCAGTCTCAGAGAGCTGAGAGCAATGCGTCTGGCATGGCACTTGACAGGGAGATGTGTATCAGTCATGACAGACAATGCCATGGCGATGTTCTATATTAATAAATGGGGATGCACGCTCCTCTCCCCTGTGCCTGGAAGCCCTCCGCTGTGGGACTTTTGTGTAGCTCATTCAGTATACCTGCAAACGTCACACCTCCCTGGAGTACAGAACAAGTTTGTGGACCGTCTCAGCAGGTCCTTTCACAGCCACAAGTGTTCCCTACACCCAGACGTCACGAACTCCATCTTCCAACGATGAAGCTTTCCCCAGATGAAGCTGTTCGCAACATAACAGGAAGTGCCAACAGTTTTGCTCCTTCCTGAACCACAGCCTGGGCTCCATCGCAGACATGTTCCTCCTCCCAGGGAGAGGCCCTCTTCTCTACACATTCCCACCCATTCCTCTTGTTCACAAGGTGCTCCTCAAGATATGGAGGGAAGAGGCTTCAGTGACATTGATAGCCTCAGCCTGGCTCCGCCAACATTGGTACACATCCCTCCTGGAGATGTCCGTGGAAGCCCCAGTTATCTTGCCGCTCTTCCCTGATTTACTAACTCAGGATCCCAGCCATCTCCAACACTCGAACCTCGAGTCATTGCACCTCATGGCGTGGAAGCTCCATGGCTGAACCCCACAGAGCTCTCCTGCTTGGACCCGGTTAGACAAGTCCTCCTTGACAGTAGGAAACCCTCCAGCGGGGCTACCTACCTTGCCAAGTGAAAGAGATTATCATTCTGGTTGGCGCAGCCTCACTCATCCCTGATGCTTGCCTCTATACCACTCATACTGGACTAACTTCTCCATCTCAAGCAGAAGGGACTGTCTATATCGTCAATAAGGGTTCATTTGGCCGCCATCTCTGCCTTGCATTCAGGCTCAGAGGGCCTGTCGGTGTTTGCCAACCTTATGGTCAGCCGTTTCTTGAAAGGTCTTGACAGGCTATATTCTCACGTCTGACAACCGGCCCTGACCTGGGACCTCAATCTGGTCCTTTCCAAATTGATGGGTCTGCCCTTTGAACCGCTGGTGACGTGTTCCCCACACTATCTGTCATACAAGGTGGCATTTCTGGTAGCGATAACCTCAGCCAAGAGGGTGTCTGAGCTCAAGGCCCTAACATCAGAGCCCCTTTACACTGTGTTCTATAAGGACAAGATTCAGCTCAGGCCATATCCAGCTTTCCTCTCGAAGGTTGTCTCCCAGTTTCACATCAGCCAGGACATCTTTCTCCCAGTGTTCTATCCTAAGCCGCACTCAAGTGGCAGGGAGCAGAGGCTCCACTCATTGGATATCCACAGAGTGCTGGCCTTCTACACCGAAAGAATGAAATGGTTTAGGAAGTCCATTGAACTGTTTGTGGCAGTGGCAGACAGGATGAAGGGTCTTCCAGTCTCCTCTCAACGAATTTCCTCGTGGATCATGTCCTGCATCCATGAATGCTATAACCTGGCAGAGGTGCCGGCCCTCCACTCTCAGCGCACTCCACTTATGGTGCAAGTTTCTTCAGCATCGTTTCTGGCGCAAGTCCTAACCCGGGAAATATGCAGAGCAGCGACGTGGTCCTCAATACATACTTTCACCGCACGCTATGCAATTACCCAGCAGGCCAGAGACGATGCAATGTTTGGTAGGTCAGTGCTCCAGTCAGTGGATACCTGAACTCCAACCCCTCCTCCTGAATTTAGGTTTGGGAGTCACCTGATTGGAATTGACATGAACAAGCACTCGAAGAAGAAAAAACGGCTTCTCACCTTCTCGTAACTGTTGTTCTTCAAGATGTTTTGTTCATGTCCATTCCAATACCCACCAGCCTACACCTCTGTCAGAGTAGTCAGCAAGAAGGAACTGAGGGGGTGACGGGTTGGTAGGGCCCTATATTGTGCGCCATCATGGCGCCACTCCAGGGGGTGCCCAGGCCAACCCAATAGATACTCTCCGGGGAAAATTTTTCTGGCTGCTGTGCATGCGCACACATCTGATTGGAACAGACATGAGCAATACATCTTAAAGAACAACAGTTATGAGAAGGTGAGTAACCATTTTTTTCCCATGCTTTGAACAATACCATTTTGCTTGTGAGAGCTGACAACATCTGTTTTCTGGTAGTTAGCAATAAAGCAATTTACATTCCTGGTTAATTCTGTCTGTGAGAGCTGGTTTCCCAATATATCTGTTGACGAGTCAGTTTCACAAACTTTTATAAAGTTCCAATCCTTATCTGGTAATTGCCCTGCAACATTCAGCAATGTATGTAACAAACTTTTCAAGCAGTTTTTCCATTTTGTCTTTGGCCTGGCTGCAAAGCACCATGGGGCTTTGGCTTAGTTTGGTCAATGGTCATGCACTTCATTTCAGAGTTCAACCAGCTCTCAGGGGCACCTGGCTCTGTATTGTTCTCTCCGGGAAGGGAAAGCAAGTCACTTTCTCCAGGTTGTGCAGGGAATAGGGAACAGAGCTGAGGATGGAACCAAGCAGTCCTGATTCCCCATCCTAATTTCGAAGCACTAGGTGCTCTCTCAGCCTGTTGACTATTCCTGAAGTCTGTCAGCCTCTTGCTCCAGTCATGTTCTTGCTAGTGTGCTCTTCAGACCTGGACTCCGAGGAGAGGAGAAGAGAAGAGTTGGTTTGTCTTTCCTCTCTGGTGGTATCCTTCCCCTACACACAGGCCTTCTCACTTCCCTACAGGCCTGGGATACCTTTTGCATGGGCTGTCTCTATGTGAACCTTGCCCCAGCCCTAAGGCTAGTAGTTGGTGTGCAAACTGCTTCCCCAGTTTGTGGTTGAATCCCCTTTTCCTTAGCTTCATCTGTCTGCTCTGGGTGTCTCAAGCCTGGGTGCTTGATCCATGCTTCTGCAGTTGACATACACATACCTCCTGCTCTAGAGTCTGAGCGCCCCACCTCTACAAGGCCTCTGATCCCCTTTTCCCCCACATCTCCAGAAATCTCCTGTACTCCTCTGCAGCTGGCACCACTTGCCATGACCAAGCTATAGGGCTGACTGGTAACTGGGAGGCAGCAGCAGTGGATTATCCAGGGGCTCTTCTCTCTCTCTAAGGCTGGAGGTGAGGAGTATTCTGGTGAGGTATTAAAATCTTTCCCTCAGCTCTGCCAGGTTGTGGAATCAGTGGGCCAGGGACATGCGGGTAGGTTCCAACGTCCCTTTGTGCTGCAGATTTTCTTTGTCAGGTGGAGCTGCCATTCTCTCAGGTGAGAGAGTCTGTGACTGTTAATTCCTCTCCCCCTCTCTCCACAGAGCCATCAATCTCATCAGGGCTGCTCTCTCTGAAGGCAAACAGCAACGGGCAGGCTGGGGGCTCTGAAGAGGAACACTCCCAAATCTCTCCAGCTCACCTTTTGCAGTTCATTTCTGGGTTTGTGTTCCAGTTTCTGTCCTCCCTTGGTGTCTGGCTCTGGTTAACAGAGAGCAGCAGGCCTGCTGTGATGGAGTCCCTCTGAGCCCCCAGGAACGTGCTTAAGGCTTGGATGGTGGTGCTGCTCATCACAGACAATGTGGCTGATACTTCAGAGAAACCCGTCCTTGTCCCCTGTTCTCCAAGTGCCTGAGTTGGCTGCAGGCCGGGACCTTTGCCTCCTGCTCTGGGTTCTAAGCTTGACCATTGTACAGATGGATGGCCAGGTCTATTCCCCGACTGTCAACACACACTATGGGAAGTTACGAGGGGTCCGGGTTCCACTGCCTAGTGAGATTCTGGGTCCTGTGGATCAATACCTGGGGGTGCCTTATGCAGCCCCTCCCACTGGGGAGAAGAGGTTCATGCCCCCTGAGCCACCGTCCTCCTGGTCTGGAATAAGGAATGCTACCCACTTCTCACCGGTCTGCCCTCAGAACATCCACAGTGCGGTCCCGGAGATCATGCTGCCCATCTGGTTCACCTCTAATCTGGATATAGTTGCCACATACATTCAGGATCCCAATGAGGACTGCCTGTACCTCAACATTTACATTCCCACCGAGGATGGTGAGTCTGTTCAGGGTGCCAGCAGGGTGGGCGGGGGGTCCCAGAGTTATTCTGCTGCTTCTCAGCTCTGGTTAGTCTCACCTGGATGTTGTGTTTGAAGCACGTGCTTGTGGAACCTGCAGCATGCTGTCTGTGGAAAAGCTTTTTCTGGCCACTCTGCTTGCCCTCTGCCCTCCAGCTGTTTTTCTCTCTCTCTCTCTCGTGCTCTCTTCTCCCCTTCCCCCCCCCCCCACAGCTCTCTCCCTCCCCCTCCATGGCATTGTCACGGGTTCCTCTTTTGTTTTGCCAAAACTGAAAGGGACTCTCTGACCGCAGGTCCACAGAGCGACGAGCTGGTTTGGGTTCCCTAGGTGCCAAGTGCCAGGTTCTGGCTTGAGTTTGGTTTGGGTTTGTCTTCCCTCCCCACCCTCAGGTTCTTGTGCTAGTTCTGGGGTGTGGGTTGCTGCTGCTGGCTGGGAGGAACACTCTCTCTCTTGCTGGGATAAGGTCACCAGCCATTCTTGACTGCATTGCACAGAACAATGCAGCTAGCATATGTGCTTCACTGGGACCTGCCAGGGGCTGAGTATGTGGAGCTGGGTGGGAACTGGAGCGCTGTGGACCCAGCCCCTTGTGGTGAGGCTGAGTGCCTCAGGGTGCCTCTTCTCTCTCCAATCTTTTTCTTCTATAGGGGATTCCATCTGAATTGTAAGTAGCAGTGCCAAGGAGGCAGCACCCTTTCCTCAGGTCCATGGCAGCCTCACCACAAGGGGAAGTTGTGGGATCCCATGGGCTGTGCCAGCTGCAAGAATCTCTCGATAACACAAGAGCCTACGATGGAAGAGAACTGGAGGGGGAACCTGCCATGCCCTGAGCAGTTTTCTGGGAAGACAGCTGCTCTGGAGCCCCAGCAGCTCTGCTTCTCTTTCCTTGGGGGTTCCAGGCTGCAGAGGACAGCACCATAACTTCCTTTCATCCCAGTACCCCTGGCCCCAGAGTTTTCCTCCTGCAGCGATGCTCCCCTCCCCACGTCCCGCGGTCCCAAGAGGGGGTGGCGGGAGGGTGGGCAGTGTGGTTGTAATTGCATGCCCACTCCAGCCGGTGGAGCCTCCTGTTATTTTGTAGTCTTTTATTCATTTTACAGTAAAACGGATTTCCAAGGAATGCGCTCGAAAGCCCAACAAGAAAATATGTAGGAAAGGAGGTATGTAGCAAGCCGGACCTGACAGAGAGGCACAGAGAGAGGACAGAGAGAGAGGGGGGGGGGGCACCTGTCCATTCTCTCCAGGCCTGCGGCATATTTCTTCAGCCTTCCTCTCGTGCCATGTGACTGAGACAGTGGGCCCTCCATACAGCCTGCAATACTGTCTGTCTGTCCATCCACCCATCCTCTGCTCAGAGGAACTTCAGGATGCTCCTGCTACATGCTGCTCCCTTTCCAGGGCCAGACTGGGCTCCTCAGTGGGAGGCTCTGGGTTTGAATCAGGGCAGGACCTAGGTGCATTTCCAAGCCTTTCAGAACAGCTGCTTTTGCATGCTGGAGCCAGTGCAGCCCGCTCCCATTGAGGGTGTATGGGTGCTAGAGAAATATGGACTGCACACCCCATTCACCGAAATCCTCCAGCAGATCCCAGCTCCCAAGGCCTGGGAGTGCTGCTGTCGAGGAAGAAGTACTCTCACCTTCTTTAACATTTACATGCAAAGCATCCCATTCATTCATCTTATGGCAGCAAAGGCAGGAGAAACACCTTTCATTTGGTCTCCCTGAGGTGGGGTCAACCTAGTCAAAGGTCCTACTGAAATGTACACCACACATGGGCGTGCTTGTGTAAATGGGTATGCACCGCACCATTGTGAACAGGCCTGGTAGAGTTCTGATTGCTGTGGGAACTGGGACCATGTGTGTGGAAGCTCTGCCCCCCTGCTGCATTAATTTCCTGTGTCCCTATACAAATATGTAAATTCTGTTGGCTGTAGAATTGTTTCTCCACCCTCATGTTGCTCCCTCAGTCAGGCATGCCACCTCTGTGCTCACATGCACACACACGTGCCTCTCCTTTCCCTTCATGCTGGCCCTTGAAGACCCTACTCTTGGGTTATCTGGCACACATGGAAACCTGCTCCGTAGCCCCTTTCATAAGCAGTTCTTTACTGCCCCAGGGATCCCTGCGCACATGGCTGCCTCCTGGAAAGCTGTGACACAGCTCCAGTTCAGAAACCATTCTGCTTCTAGCCTATGTTCCACAGCCCTGCCTTGGAGTCTCCAGCCCTGAGGCAGGGACAAAGCAGGATCTTTTCTTTGGAGTCATGTATGCAGTCCCCACCTGATACCAAAATCTGTGACATCACAGTCCTCTCTGGGAATGGGTTTGCCTGAAAAAGCATGATTCTGCATCACTGTCACAGACCCCGGTGTGCGGGGAGGAGAGCAGCTGCTGGAGACAGACAGGATTGTGGGAGAATATGGGAAATGTGCTCTAGAATCATACTTGGGTTTTCCCCAGAAAGCAGCTTTCTATGCACACCAGCAGCACAGACCCAGCTCTGCCCCAGTGGCCTTGAGTACCTCCTTGAGTACTGCATCTGGGTGCAGTGCACTGGGGTGGTGAGGCAAGGGCCAGAACTTGCCTATCCAGCAGAAGGGTCCCACTTCTCCCTCAAAGGGACAGGCAAGCTTTTCTGAAAGGCTACATGTGGGGAGAGGAGAAGCCCCCATGGGGATGGACTGCCACTCTCCCCACACACATGCACACATGGTGGGGTCCAACCCAGTGGCTCTCAAGGAGTTGTGTGGCCTGCCCAGGCTCTGAAGCCCTTCGTGTGGCTGGGCCTTTGGGCTACTGAGTCCTTGCCCTGGGAGGGGTTGTCATGTCCTGGGATCCTGTGTCCTCCTGTTCTCTTCTCTGTGCGTTCCTCTTGGTGTCCAGGACCTGGTGCAGTGCGGCACAGCTTGGAGGTTTGACAAGAATTCTCTTTCCTTCCAGAGATTTCCCTGAGTTCTGTTGTTTGGTTTCTTTGCTTTGCTTTCCCTGTTACTGTCTGGCTACTCACACGCCATCTCTCTGTGAGTGCCAAGGCTGCCCGAAAGGGCCAGCGCATCAGGGAGTCTCCACACGCTGCCTCGGGAGTGGGCTGCTCCCTCTCATGCTGTGCCAGCAGCTGGCCCTTCATGAGCCACTTCAAAGCACTTCCTCTCAGAGAGCTCCCCAGCCTTCTTTTCCCAGCCTGCCATTGGCTGCCAGGGCTTCACAGACCCCTTGCTTTGGGAGGGGAAGCCGGCACTTCAGCTGGTCACTGTGTGTGTGTGTGTGTGTGTGTGTGTGTGTGTGTGTGTGTGTGTGTGTGTGTGTGTGTGTGTGTGTGTGTGTGTGTGTGTGTGTGTGTGTGTGTGTGTGTGTAGGGGGAATGTTTATTACATGCCATTAATAAATGATCGTAGGGGAGAGATTCAGCCTGGTGTCTCCTCTCCCACCACTTCTGCCTGTGGTAGGGATTTCTGTGCTGTCCATCGCTGATTCCATCTGCAGAGGAAGGACCCTAGTGGCTGTCTAGTGGGGTTGGCTCAGGTTAGAGGAAGCTCTGCCTTTCCTGTAGGATAGTGAAGGTGCTTAGTTCGCATCAGTGATTATCCCCACCCAAGTGTTGCTAACAGAAAGGTTCAGACTTTTAGTTAAATGTAAAAGTAATCCAAATGCACTAAGAAATGGAAACGCACAGTTAAGGCGCCCAAGCAACCTTACTTCTGCCTTGTAGGAAGGCCATGAGGGGTTAAAAATGAAATAGATCCATTTCTAAACATGTTTGAGTTGCTTTTACATTCAGCCTTGACTCTCAACTTCCTGGGTTAGTAATTCTTGGTTTGGAGATAGGGGCAACATTCTGGAATGTTGTTACATAAGTTATTGCTATTTACCCAGCTTTAACTTCAGTAGACTGTGGATTTTTTCTTTGAATTTCCTTGTACTTTAAAGTTATTAAAATTTCATACGTGAATGGTAAACAAGAAAAGAAACCTAAGGAGCAGGTTCCTGTGGGATATTTCTAATGTTCTGAAGATAGGAAGGGTCAACTTCAGATCAGTTTTTTTATTTTAACTTTTTATTTATGTGCATATTAACCTGTACACTTCAGTCACCCCACTCTGGAGCAGCCAGAGCTCCCTGACCAGTTCCCCGTGCTCCTGGCCTCCATATTCCCTTGTAAACATGCGCAGCCTGGCTGTTCCTCCTGTGTGCACACAGCTCAGACACTCCCTGGTCAGTATACATAGTGCGCAGTGTTAGGGGTAACAGTTCTCACTGCAAGTGTCTCCTTCAACAGGGGCCAGTGGGTATCCTGAAGAACAAGATGGTCACCGTCTTATTTCCAAAGGAAGGGAAGTCGAGCTGTACCCAAGGTGGCCTCTGCTCTTTCCCTCAGAATGTTTTGGCTTCATTCTCAAGTGGAACTAATGGGAAATGGTGACTGTTTCGAAAAAAGGACTCAGCCTTGTTCTCGCTGTCAAGGAGAGCAACGGGAGCCAGCAGCCATTTTGAAAGAGGAGTTCTTTGGGGTATTCATGAGCCTCTGCTAATAAACAGCAGCATGTAATGATCCTTCTCTCTAACACACCAGCTTTCGAATATGGCCTCCTACAATGTCAGAGAGTTCTGGCCACCCGGGGAGCTTTATGCATCCCGTCTACCTGCTCAAGTTCATTCTGTTCTTTGTATGTCCTGGTCGTCTGTGGAGGCCACGCTGGCCTTCATTCAGGCTTGGTTTTTGCTTTACATGCCAAGCTCTACTCTGCCTTAACCAGGGAGCTGCGCGCACTGCTTCCACCCAGAGCAATCAGCTTACAAAAGGCCCTGCCCAGCGCCCTCAGGGGTCTCCACCTCTGCCCATTCTGATTTCTCTTGGGAGCCAAACGCCAGCTTGATCCCTGAGGGGATGTGAATAGTTTAGAATCATAGAATATCAAGGTTGGAAGAGACCTCAGGAGGTCATTTAGTCCAATCCCAGGCTCAAAGCAGGACCAATCCCCAACTAAATCATCCCAGCCAGGGCTTTGTCAAGCCAGGCCTTAAAAATCTCTAAGGATGGAGATTCCACCACCTCCCTAGGGAACCCATTCCAGTGCTTCACCACCCTCCTAGTGAAATAGTGTTTCCTAATATCCAACCTAGACCTTCCCCATTGCAACTTGAGACCATTGCTGCTTCTGTCATCTGCCACCACTGAGAACAGCCGAGCTCCATCCTCTTTGGAACCCCCCTTCAGGTAGTTGAAAGCTGCTATCAAATCATGCCCCCCCCCCCCACTATTCTCTTCTGCAGAGTAAATAACACCAGTTCCCTCAGCCTCTTCTCATAAGTCATGTGCCCCAGCTCCCTAATCATTGCCCTCCACTGGACTTTCTCCAATGTGTCCACATCCCTTCTGTAGTGGGGGGACCAAAACTGGACACAGTACTGGTGAGACAAGTAAGGTCTGGCCTTCGCACAGACTTTGTGCCTGTAGAACTGGGTTGATGAGGGCTCTAATATCATTCTACCAGTACAACCCCTAGTGTGGACACAGTCTGACCAGTATCAAGGTGCCTTATACTGCTATAGCTTATTTCACTTCCAGTACAGGCCTGTCCCGTGTACTACAGCACCCACCCTGGGAGGGCTGTCCTGCTTTAATACACCAATACAGCTAAAGTGCTACACCCCTTGTGTGTAGACAAGCCCCTGAGTGGTTACAGAAGTGCATCAGCTAGGGCAGTGCAGGGTGACTTCCCACCCTGACTCTGTGAGAATTGCAGTTGTGTTGTTCTAGAACAACTCTTGCCTCCTTCCCTGTGGGCTGCAAACTAGTGGGTGTTACCAAAAAGCCAATGACCAAACTGTGTTGAAATAGCTACACCAGCAGAGAGGGAGGGGCCAGAGGAGCTCTGGGTAGAGGAACTCACTGGATCTGATATGAATTGAGTCTGTTTCTTACTGCTCCCTTGTGGAGCCTAATTAGATCTCTGCCCCCCACAGGAGGGATGACACACCTCCCTCAAGGGCCACAGACTCCTCACTCTCCCTTGGGAGGCACCAGAGCCCCATGGGGTTAGTTATTTCTACAGACCCAGAGATCTGTTTGACTCTTTGCTAACACAAAAGATGCTCCGGCCAATGGGAGTTAAACAGCTGGTGCTTTCTCTCTGCCTTTCTCCAGGAGGTCCCTGAGGTGAGGGGTTTGCGCTGGTACTCCTTCATTAACACCGCAGCCATTTGGCTTTTTTGCACAAATCCCCTCCTATTAGCCCAGACCTCAAGCCCACTGGACATAGAGCTGCTAAACTCCAGAGCTGTTTCATACTTCAGGCAGTTCTGAGTGGCTCTCTGCTGGGGTGCCAACCAGCATGCAGGCACCTCCATTTAATTGCCTACTGCAGATTTATTAATTAAAATGAAGAGGCGCTTGGGGATTTCTGGCCTTCAGGAGATTTGCTGTTAGTGTCCCAGGGCTGGCCCTTTGTGGGGCCATAGTGCAGGAGGGAGGGGGCCCTGATGGCCTTGAAGTCCAGGTGCTGAGTCAGGTGGAATGGCATCCTGGTGCCAGGTGGCCTGTTGCTGCTCAGGGCACTTGGCCCATTGTTTGTATTTGTGACAATTTGTATGAAAGTTGATTTTTTTTTTAAATTATTCGTAATTGAAATGGTGCGCTGGTGAGAGCCGAGCCAGTGTCCCAGGCAGCTGTAATGTAGCAAGGGCAGGGCATGTCTGTCTGCCCCCCGCTGGGGAGATTGCCTTGCTGGGAACTGCAGTGTCTCTTCCCCTTCCTCCCATTCCAGCAGCATAGCTCTGGTTTCTGTGGCTACTGGGTAGTCCCTGAAATCACAGGGAATGGACAGAAAACCCCTGCTAGACCCCGGGCAGGACTGTTCCCTAGGATAGGTTTCCTACCTCGAGTGGGTCCGAGCGCTTGCAGGCCTTTTCCATTCTTAACTCTATGGGTCTGTGATACCCTATGCAGCTAGGTGAGATGGGCAGAAGGGTTAATCTGTCACTGCTCTCAGGTTGGCTCTTTTTCTGCCCCACTATCCACCTTCCCTTTATCTTAGCCATCCCTAAACTGAGTCCATTTGGAACCTGCATGACACTAGCACCTGCCACAACATTCAGCTGGTCTCAGCAGATGGGGTGACCCCACTCTCCGGCTGCCTTGTTTTGAAGGAGAATAGGGCTGGTTTTGAAGACGCTGAGGCTTGGGCTCAGAGTGCTGTGCTTCTCCTGCGGTTGGTGTTGCTAACCCCCTAAAACTGCCATCCTCCCCGTGTCTTAGGTCTTGTCTACAATACATTTGCACTGGTTTAGTTAAACTGGTGCAACCCCTATGTGGATATTCATATTTTGGTGTGAGTAGCTTATTTTGGTTAAGCTTAAACCTGTTTCTAATACACTTACACTAAAATGAGTATCCACACAGCCTTTGGCACTGGTTAACATGAAGCCAGTGCAGCTTCATGGATAGCTTCAGAGGTTTTCCTGCAGAAGAAACATCCTCTTGTTAGCTGAGGAAAGGAGGAACCAAGTATCCTTTAATGTTGTCAGTTGCATGTCTAGGGATGTAAATAAACAAGCTGGTTAGCAGCTCTGGCCTGACCCTGAGGACTGGCTCGATTGGACCTGTTAGGGCTTCTGTGGTCAGGTTTAAGGATTTGGGATCTGAAGTGGGTTGGTGTATTTAGATGCAAATAAACTGGTAACTAGCCAAAACCTATTGGGTGTTACCCCAATTCTGGGAGGCAGGGCAGGATTGCTACATTGTCAGGTTCTGGCCGCCACACCCCTGTGAAGCTGTTTCCACAATCAAACGCCTCACTACTGCAGGATGTTTCCTGATACTCAGCCCAAATTTTGGCTGAACTTAATCTTGTTGCTCTTAGTTGTAACCACTGAGGGCCCTGCTCAGTCCCTGCACCCTTCACACTTGTAGCTCCTTTTTGTATCCACCCGTACTCTTCATTCAGCCAAGTCCTATGTAACTGATTCCTGTAACCAGTAGTCACGCTGCTCGCTGTGGGTCCTTCATTGTTTCTGTGGGAATTCAGAGAAGAACCTGATTTTTACTCAAGTTTCTGGTGATGGGGCACTCAGAAATAACAAAGTATTCATAGATTGATAGATTTCAAGGCCAGAAGGGACCATTGTGATCATCTAGTCTGACCTCCTGAATAACACAGGCCAGAGACGTGCCCCAAAATAATAATTCTTACAAGATGTCTTTTAGAAAATGTCCAACCTTGATTTTTATATTCCCAGTGATGGAGAATCCACCATGCCCATTAAATTGTTCCAGTGGTTAATTACCCTCATTGATGGAAACTTACACCTTATTTCTAATCTGAATTTGTCTAGTTTCAATTTCCAGCCATTAGATTGTGTGTTTTACCTTTCCTTTCTAGACCGACGAGCCCATTATCAAATATCTGTTCCCCACGTAGGTATTTGTAGACTGTGATCAAGTCACCCCATAACCTTCTCTTTGTTAAGCTAAATACACTGAGCTCATTGAATCTATTGCTATAAGGGATGTTTTAATCCCTCAGTCATTCTCAGGGCTCTTCTGTGATCCCGCTCTAATTTATCAACATCCTTCTAGGATTGTGGGCACCACAACTGGACAGAATATTCCAGTAGCAGTCACACCCCTGCCAAATTACAGAGGTAAAACAACCTCTCTTCAACTTGAGATTTCCCTGGTTATGCATGCGAGGTTCCCATTAGCCCTTTTGGCCACAGTGGCTCACTAGGAGCTCGTTATCACGGTTGGTTATCCACCATGACTCCCAAATCTTTCAGAATCACTGCTTCCCAGAATAGAGTCCTCCATCCAGTTAATATGGTCTACATTCTTTGCTCTGAGATGTATATATTTACATATAGCCATATTAAAATGAATATTATTTGTTTGCATCTAGTATACCAAGCAATCTAGATTGCTTTTATCAGTGATCTATTCTCTTCATTATTTATCATTCCCCAGTCTTTGTGTCAGCTGCTAACTTTCAGTGATGACTTTACGTTCTCTTTCAGGTCGTTGATAAAAATGTTAATTAGTGTAGGGCCAAGAACTGATATCTGCAGGATCCACTGATAGTGCACCTGCTTGATGATGATTCCCTGCTTCTTCTTTGAGTGGTTACAAACTTGTATTCCATTCAGTTGTGTGTACGCCCTGTGCACCAAAGTCAGAGGAATTTGCCCAGCAGCACCCAGGGGGTATGCTCATGCCCTTCCCTTATCTATATAATGGCAGTGCTGCCCTGACCCCCCTCAGTTCCATCTCACTGCCCGTGCCGGAGCTCTTAGTGTAATTTTTCCCCACACTTGTCTTCACAGCTTTTTGTGGTTTTCTTGTATATAGGGATAATAAATAGTTAGTAGCTGCAGTTAGATAGCTATAGTAGTAATTGGCTAGTTTCTCCCTGAGGTTTAAACATTACCCTTCGTCTAGGGTGGCTATCCCCACACTAGATGTCATGGGGAAGGACACGTTAAGGAAAGGTGCTCTATTTGTCAGTCCTTTAAAAAGAGGATGTGAACGATTAGAGACTTATGATTGAAGCAGCACCATCTCAAGCCTTGAGGCCTTCCTTAGCCCTGAGGACTGCTGTGGAGAATCCAGCCCCTCCAAGAACACTGGAGCTGGTACGTTATGGAACTTCTCAACCAAACTGGGATTACTTGCCCCAAAGGATCAGGGACTGCGTCCCTGAGAAAAAGAACCCATAAAACAGAGCAGGGCCATTCCAGAGGTCAGGGAAACCCATCTTCTCTGCCTAAGAAAAGTACGGACCAGCACCGGAGTCTCCCACTGCTCAGGTTAGAGCAGGACCATCAACCCACTTTTCAGTAGTGAGCAGGGAGAACCCATACCATTGACTCCGGTACCACCTCAGGGCTGCCCATTGAGTCCGGTACCCTTGGCAGAGACAGTGGCACTGTCAGTCTGTACCCCGACAGCAGATTTGCTGTACCTGTCTATCCCTGACTCTTCGCTTATTCAGGACCAGCCAACTACACTGGCATCATTCTCAGCATCCTGAGCTCCTCCTGGTTTGGTAGCAAACTTACTGTCGTTGCCAACACCATCATCTGCACCGTGATTTACCCTCGATCAGGAGGGCTGTCAACTTCCTGCTTGGCACTGTGGGCACACGCAGAGACTCTTCACTACTCATACTCACTGCGATGCAGCCTGCATCGCTGGCCTGGGACCAGCTTCATTTTGAGTCCCAAAAGAGGCATTGGAACAGAGTATGAGATCGAGGCTGGTCCCAGTAGCCAAGGCCCTATTGACTGTTCATTCAGTGCTGATGGCACCGTCGGGTTGAGCCAAGGATAGTGCTGGATGTTTGGTGGCCCGCTGCCACCATCAGCTATTTAGAGGGATCCTCACATTTGAGCTCAGAGGCATCTCTCTCTCCCCTTCCCCATTTTGCTTTTGAAAGTTGTCGAGACACAGCGAGAATCATAGTTGGTGCTGGGATTGGTACCATTCCTGCAATAGAGACACAGGACACTGGCCTACTTCTTTCTGGGTGCAGATGCACTGTCCTCCACAGTGACCTCCACAGAATCCCTGGGAACTCCCTCATTCGGCAAAATCACAGTCAGCTGCTCACCCTAGCAGGAGACCATCTATGTCTTCAGTGCACTCCCTGCTGGAATTACTAGCGGGCTTTCTCTGTGAAGAAACATCCTGAACTTTTATGACAGTTAGCTGTCATTCCTTAAGGGATTCCATTGGCCTCAACTACATCTTCCTCTTCATCACCAGATGGTGCAGCAATATCCTGGTCATCCTCTCTGGAACTGGAAGACTTCAGTTCATATCAGGACCTGCTCAGGGGCTTGGCATTGGCCTCAGAGATTCAGGCTGAGTTTGTACAGGAAAACGCCCATAAATTGGTGGGTATCCTTCAGCCAGGGACCTGTCATGGGTCCAGTTCTGTTCATAAATGATTTGGATAATGGCACAGCGTACACTTATAAAGTTTGCAGCTAATACCAAGCTGGGGCTGGGGGTTGCAAGCGCTTTGAAGGACAGGATTAGAATTCAAAATGATCTGGACAAACTGGAGAAATGGTCTGAAATAAATAGGATGAAATTCAATAAGGACAAATGCGAGGTACACCGCTTAGCATGGATTCAGGACATTTTGTGTTATTTGCTGCATTTGAAATCTTCAGGCCTCGCTCTGAACTCCCTAAGGGTTTACTTGGTGGCGATCTCAGCTTTCCATCTTCCCATTCGTGGAAAATCAGTATTATCAAACCCAAAATTCAAAGGGATTGTCTGTCATTTTCCACCAGTGAAGGTAACAGCACCATCGTGCGACCTTAATATGGTCATGGGCACTGATGGGTCTGCCATTCAAGCCAATAGCAACATATTCCTGGGCTCTCCTCTCTCAAAAGACGGCCTTCCTTTTGGCTATAACACCCCCAAGAAGAATTAGTGAACTGCAGGCCTTAATGGCAGATTCTCTGTACACTCAAGTCTTCAAGGAGGCTTTAAGACCACACCCAACATTTTTGTCCAGTCAGGTTATTTACGTACCTATATTTTTTCCCAAAGCACATTCAAGTGCAGAGGAGCAGATGTCAGATAATGCTTAGCAACTTAGTTAGAAAGGACTGTGCTGTTTCATTCATCACCTTGACTCTGTGTCTGTCACTGAGTGGTTGACGGGACAACCAGTCGCTGCTCAGACCGTTCCCAGGTGGATAACTGCCTGCATCACCACACCTTCTAGAGTGACTTGGTTGATACCTCTGCAGTCATTGTGAGCTCATTCAACAAGAGCTCAAGCAACACTGGATGCATTCCTTAGTGATGTCTCCGTAGTGGATATCTGCAGGGCTGGAATATGGTACTCCACGGATACCTTCACTAGGCATTATGCTATCCTCATGGCACTGAGAAGGGATGCAAACTTTGAGAAGGCAGTTCGGCTCTCACTGTTTAAATAGACTCTGAGCCACTCTCCTGCTGGAACTGCTTGTGGGATCAGAGTCTAAGTATACTCTCTGTGCCATTGTCCAAATCATTTGTGAAGATAGTGACTGGAACCAGACCTGGGGTGGATCCCTGTGATGAGTGGGGGATATTCACAAGTTTATCGGTGTTTTCCTGTACAAACTTGAAAAGACAGTTACCTACTTATATTTTAACTGTTGTCCTTTGAGATGTGAATGCGACCCACCTCCGCCCCTCTGCATTGAAGTCTCCAACCTGGGATTTTGGTGTAAAGGAACAGAGGTGGATGGGGCACGAGTGCTGCTAGGAAAAATTCTCCAACTTCAGTGTGTTGGGTGTGCTCTCACCTGAATGAAATACATGTCTGCATCCACATCTAGAAGAACGACAGTTACAATAAAAGTAAGTTACCATCTTTTATAATTAGATTGACACCTATTAGTTAACCAGCTTTTAATCCATTTCATGTGTACCATTTTAATTTTATATTTTTTTAATATTTTAATCAACATGTCATGTGATACTAAGTCAAATGCCTTGCAGAAGTCTAAGCATATTACACTAACACTGTTACCTTTATCAGTCAAACTTGTAATCTCATCAAAAAAGATATCAAGTTAGTCTCACAGCTTCTATTTTCCAGAAACCTGTGTAGATTGGCATTGTTTATATTACTCTCCTTTAATTCTTCATTAATCAAGCCCTGCATCAGCCACTCCATTATCTTGCCCAGGATCTGTGTCAGGCTGACAGACCTGTAAATACCCAGATCATCCCGTTTACCCTTTTTAATTATTGGCACAACGGTAGCTTTCTGTGAGTCTTCTGGGACTTTCTCTGTGTTTCAAGATTTATTGAAAATCAACGTTAACTGTCCAGCAAGCTCCTCAGCCAGCTCTTTGAAACTCTTGAATGCAGCTCATTGATGGCTCATAGTCATCTGTGATCTATCCACACACTAGATCCCTCTCCTCTGTCACTTCCAATGGATGAGCCCCCAGCTTGTAGCATAAATTCCTATTAGACCCTAATTGTATGACCTTGGATTTTATACTATTTAATTTCATCCTATTTCTGTCACTCCAGTCTTCAAAGTCATCCAGCTTTTCCTGTATATTATTCTGATCTTCCTCTGTATTGATGATGCCTCCCAACTTCGTATCATCCGCAAATTTCATTAGCGGATTCCTACTTTTTTTTGCCAAGGTCATTAATAAAAATATTGAATAAGATTGGTCCCAAGATATATCCTGGAGGGACTCCACTAATAATGTCCCTCCAGGCTGATAATTCAGTTTTCAGCACAACCCATTGTCTTCTCCCCTTTTGCCAATTCCTTATCCACCTTACAATGCTTGTACTGATCCCCATCTTCCCTAACTGCACTAATTATTTCCCATATGGTACCATGTTAAATGCTTTACAGAAGTCCTGGTATATTAGATTTTCCTCACTTCCCTTATCTAAAAAATGATTTTTTTCAGAGGAGGAAATGAGATTAGTGTGGCGTGATTTATTTTTGGTAAACCTATGTTACATTACATTCCCTTTACCATATTCCTCTATTAATTTAATTATTCTTGAATTATTTATTGAATACTTCTGCCTGTTCTGTATTATTATTGGTAATTATATTATTTCCATCTAGTAGTGGACCAATGCCATTGTCAGGATTCTTTTTGTTCCTAATATACTTAGATTCCTTCTTATTGTCCTTAATTCTGTTGGCCATAGATTTCTCCCTGTGTCCCTTGGCTTCCCTTATCAGTTTTCTACAGTACTTAGCTTCTGATTTACATTAAGTACTATTGACTTCCTCTTTCTTCCATTTGTTATATGTTTATTTATAGCTGCCATCTTCTTCCTCTAAACCAGGTTAGGTTTTTAAACCACTATGACCTTCTTCCTCAATTGTGAAATTGTGGCTTTTGGGGCATCTGGTAAATTATGTGACCTCATCAAAACTATGCACAGAAGGGCTGTTCCTTCCCTGCTTGTGGAAGGATGGCCTCTGGACTTGGAAGGTGAGCACAGGATCCTGGGGGGTATCTCCCCAGAGTGGGATAGAGAGGCTCACACTTCATAGGCTGGGCCATGCTTTGCATTTGCAGTACAGAACTGCCTTGCTCTTTGTTGCCTTAGCACTCTAATTCCCTACCCCATCATTACTTTCTGCTGTCTCCACAGTTTGCCCTTCCCACTGGGTGTTTGAGTTTTAGGTTATTTTCTCACAGACCCACTAACCGCATTTTTCTCAGCAGAATCCCATTCTGTTATTTTCTGCTCAGGTTTTCCAGCCTCTCTGGCCCCTTGGATCATGCCTCTGGTCTCCTGGAGGTTCTGGCCTTCTCCCAATTTAATATCACGTGGGAATTTCACCCACATGTTGTTCACCACTGTGTCTGTGATCACTAACATACTAGATCAGGCCAGTCTAACTGTAATCCTGGCAGCTGTTCCCTCCCATGCCATCCACTGCCCTCTGTTTACATCCCTCAACCAGTTACTCAGCCATAGCAAATTTCAAATCTATGCCCATTTGCATTATTACAGTCCAGAGAAGCCAGGCTCAAGGCGCACACTGTCTTAGGATCTCAGTGGCTCTGGGGTCTGATGGCACACAGATTTCTTGGCAGCTTTGGGCATTTGTGGCTGACTGTGCCTGTAATTGGTTTGAGGTGGAAGCACAGAGCTTCAGCTTCAAACCCTGCCTGCAATACAGTGAAAGTAAGGGGGTGCCACCCAGTGCCAGCAGTAGAGCAGCCTCTTCCACCGAGCAGCACACACATCCCTGGGTTGGCGGGGGGTTGATGGGTAGAGGAAGGGGAGGCAGAGGTGTTTGAGAGTCAGGCCTGAGCTGCAAACTAACTTGAACTGGTTTAGTGGAACCAGGATGATGAGTTAGTGTTCGTGAACATAAGAATGGCCATACTGGGTCAGACCAAAGGTCCATCCAGCCCAGTATCCTGTCTACTGACAGTGGCCAATGCCAGGTGCCCCAGAGGGAGTGAACCTAACAGGTAATGATCAAGTGATCTCTCTCCTGCCATCCATCTCCACCCTCTGACAAACAGAGGCTAGGGACACCATTCCTTACCCATCCTGGCTAATAGCCATTAATGGACTTAACCACCATGAATTTATCCAGTTCTCTTTTAAACCCTGTTATAGTCCCAGCTTTCACAACCTCCTCAGGTAAGGAGTTCCCCAGGTTGACCGTGTGCTGTGTGAAGAAGAACTTCCCTTTATTCGTTTTAAACCTGCTGCCCATTAATTTCATTTGGTGACCCCTAGTTCTTGTATTATGGGAACAAGTAAATAACTTTTCCTTGTTCACTTTCTCCACACTACTCATGATTTTATATACCTCTATCATATCCCCCCTAGTCTCCTCTCTTCCAAGCTGAAAAGTCCTAGTCTCTTTAATCTCTCCTCATGTGGCTTTCTGCCGATGGGCAGGGCATGGAACTTACCCCAAATCAGTCCAAGAATCAGTTGCGAAGTGTGGGCCACAGGGGAGGCTGAGGATGTAGCAGGGGAGGGGCAGGCAGGAGGGCACACAAGCTTATCTGCTATCCTGCTTAAAGAGGCCTGTTCTCTCCCTCTCCTGGCCCCCAGACCAAGGAGCACATGTTCCCAGGGCAGACTCTAGTGGAAGAGGGGCCCAGGCAGCCTGCAGAGGCAGTCCCTGTCTGCTCTGAACTGTGGCTATGCTTGGCCAGCAGCCCTGGCCAAGCCCATGGAGAGATGCAGTGTGAGTAGCCGGGCGGTGCTGCAGGCCTGGCCCCCTTCTCTGCTATCATGCTATTTTTGAATTCTCTTTTGTTTTTGTTTTTTGTTTTTCTTTTTTGTTCTGTCTCCTCGTGTTTGGTCCCTAGGAGCCATCGCTAAGAAACAGGGCGAGGACTTAGCGGATAATGACGGGGATGAAGACGAAGGTATTTCTGTGCTCAAGGTTGCTGCTGCTGCTGCATGACACGCAAAGCAAATCCGTTTGCTTTCCATTCTCTGCCATTTCCAGGGAGCCCTGTCTGTCTGTGTCTTTGTTTCCTGAGCAGTTGCACGGGGCGGGCAGGTGGGGTGACTGGCTGTGCAGGGGGTGCTCAGACCTTTCCTTTGGGGAAACTTAGGGGGGTTTGCTTTAGAAGGAGTTTGCTGGCTGCCCAACCTGCCTCTCTATGAGCAAAAGGCTCTAAGGAAGCACAGCAACGTGAACAAGAGAGGAACCAAAGGGTGCCTGGGTCGATTTCACCCCAAGCCCAGTCACATTTCACCTCCAGCCTCAGTTCTCGCTGGACCTCAGACTTACTGTGTCAACTAAGAGACTTTCCTTTCTGGCTCCACCCCTCATGCTGCCATCCCAACCTCCCTTCTCCCCACGGTGCACAGTGTCAGAGCAGGCAGCACCTGTCCTCATCCTCTTGTGTCCTGTGTGATTCCCTCTGAGGCCCCACTGGCTCGCAGGGAGCATGCACATGGCAGAATGCAGTCCAGGCCTGCTTTAACCCATGTCCGGATCTGCTAGCTAGAGTCTAGTCCAGTGCGCGCTCTCTCTCTCTCTCTCTCTCACATATGCATCCGCTCGCACGCTCTCTGCTACTGCCGCTCCCCGCTACAGATGCAGAGGAAACTGGAAATACAAATGAGGGCAACAGGCTGAGCACAGAGCTGTCAGGAGCTCTGGAGACCTGCAGAAGAGAGCACTGTCACTTTACTGGCCTCTGCTTTCTCTCCAGGATTAGCATCTTCATTTAGGGGCAGGGATACCCCTCACCTGTCCAGTGAAGGGCAGCAGGACCTGCAGAAAGTAGCCCATAGCATTCTGTTCAGGCTGTGCCATAGTGTCCGGTTAGCATCACCCAGGCTAACTCAGCGGGTTAGATTTGAGGGGGACAGAAGTCCCCCATTTGGCTGTTTGATCTTCTGCTTTAAATACCTGGCTGTCCTTGGTGCACAGTTGCTGTTAAGGGCGACCATGCATTCCACAACCCCCTGCTTGTGAGTCAGTGACTTGCCAGCTCTTGGCCCAAGCCCCATGTGAGCGGATTTGAGGAGGGCAGCAGCTCTGGTACTGCCCAGGCGTGAGTGAGAGGCCAGGCATGCTGTACTGTTTGCTGAGGGTATGGCAGAGCCTGTGGGTGAGCGAGTGAACACGCCAGGGTTGGATGGGGCTGCCTGGCGGAAGCAAACGGGGACACTGTCTGCACACTGTCACAATGATCTGGTGAATTTGGCAACTGGTCTCACAAGGGCCTGTCTGCGGGAAGGGGAGAGAAGGCAAGCATTACTTCAGTGACTTGGGTACCCCTCTCGGGTTGCTGGTATCTGTGCGGCCAGGAACAGATCAGCCTTGGTTGGTGGCTTTTCTCAGCAGAGGGGACAGGAGTATCTGGTTTAGCCTGCCATGTCCAATGCAGAACTGGGGCCTGGATAGTATGGGAGGGTGCAGTCCCTTCTGTGCAGCTCTTATTTGAATCGCCAGGGGGCACTGGGAGAAGTGGTGCTGCCCTGTGGCAGGTGGTGGTCGTTGCGGTGGCAGCTTGATTGAGAGTTAGTGACCTTGGCATGTGGGTGGCTAAACATTAGATCCACCACAAAGGACTAGGCAAGAATTCTCCGAGTTGAGACCCCAGCTGGAGGTGGAGCCATGGGCAGCAGCAGCTGTTCAGTCAGGGTCAGGGATGTGTTGCTGCTGCTGAGGCAGTGCATGATGATTTGCCAGGGGGATGGGTGCACACCAGATGCCTTTTACTGTACCAGTGCCCTGGTATCAAGTCCCTGGAACGTGAGCCTGTGATGTCTCAAATGGAGCGAGTCTGGGCTAAGGAATCAGAGGGCTCAGAGTCTAGAGGCGGAGAAGCCCAGTTAGATCTTGTCACATCGTTCTCCTCTCAGCCAGGGTAGGGTCCCCTCACGACATTCATGTTCAGTGTGCTGGCCAAGGGGGTACCAGCCAGCGCTGTCCCCCAGGCAAGAAGTGCGGGGCTCTTCCCAGGGGGGTGCTAAGGCAGTGGTTTCCAGATGCTCAGCCTAAGAGGCCCTTTCTCAGCAGGAGGCAATGACTGTTGGGGCAGAGCTGTTCAGAACCTCAGAGGAAGAGCAGCTGGAGCTTGCTGTGGTGGGAGGAATGTCTGGACAGGCTCAAGGGTTGCAAGGTCAGAGTGGGGCTGGAGACCAGCACAGCAGCCTAGGTGGGAGATCACCAAGGTGTGGAGCTGGAGGGAGAAACGACCTGGCTGGGCGCCTCAGTGCCCGGAAGGTGCAGGGAGGAGGGGTTGTGGTCCTTTCCTGCCTGGGGAGCTAGTGCAAGGGGGTGTCTCCCCCTTAATAACAAAGAGCCCAGATTGCTGGCAGTGAAAACAAAAATGGGTGGAGCAAGTTGGGAGTAAACGACAGGCCCTAAAATGTGCAGCTCAGCAAGGACCTTGCTGTGTCCAGAGGCCAAGACCCTGCCCTTACACATGGGCTTTTAAGCTGATTGAGTCACGCTGGTCCAATACCTTGTCTGGATGCACTGAATTCAGTTTAAGCCTGGCTTGTATCAATAGGGAATCGAGTGAAATTAAATGGATACAAGCCAGGTTTAAACTGAATTCCCAGCATCCAGGTATGGCCTTCTATCACTTTAAATAAAGGTGTGATTTTAATCCGGAGCAGCTTTGAATGTAGCCCAGACCTAAGGAAGCTGCAAAGCTGGCTGGTGCTCAGTATAAAAGTCAAATGGCCTATCATGTTGGCAGGAGGGGAAAGTTTGGGGAAGTTTGCTGAGGACACAGCTGGAAACTGATGTCAGTGGAAACTGGTGAATTGTGAGAGTCCTGTGGCATTCAGGGTACTCTCCTGGCAGATGGAATTTAACCTGGCAAAACCAGCCTCTCTCTCCATCTGCAGCCATTTGCCCCTGTCCCAGAACCCTTTGTACTGTGTTTGTCTTCAGTGCACGTCACTGTGATAAATTCACCTCGTTAGCAATATCCTTGGCGGACACATTGACAATGTTGGGGATTGCACATTCCCTGGCAATGCACGGCCCTCAGCCTCCTCACTGCAGCTGTGGCATTTGGGGACAGGGGTGTCTATGTATGTACACATGGGTGCTTAGATTGGGGGGGAGGTAAATGTTTGAGGGGCCAGAAATCAGCTTCCCCCTTGTGTCACAATGTCTCCCATGCTGCACCAGATTAGCTCCACTGAGGCATCGGGGTGAGTGGCTTGGTGATGGCAGTCCTGTGTGCAGGACTGAAAAAACGCTGCAGACATGAGCTCCACCGGGGCTGAGATGCGAAAGGTCCAGAGAGGAACCAAGACTGAGGGATTTAAATGAAAAAGGGTCCAGAATGCGTAGCCTTTCCAGCTTGCACAGCCCGCCCACAGGACAATATCCAGATGCTCTGTGTAGCTCCCTGTGGACACCTCAAGGAATTCTCCACCCCAGGTGCAGTCGCGGGGTTTGCCGCCACCTGGTGACACAGCAGGAGCGGGTTCTGACTGTGAATAGGGACTGTAAGCTGCTTGTAAAAGCCAAGGGAGAATTCTCTTGGTGCCCCTGCTGATTTGGCAAGCATCAGCCTAAGGAGTGGGCTGGGCTGGGAGATGTAATCCATGCTGCCGTGGCCATAAGTGACAGGCAGTAACTGAGCAGGCTGTAGTAACTTAGAGCAGCCCCAGGGTTGCTCTAAGTTGTACACATGGGGCTGTTCTGGCCCTGTAGTAGTCCAGAATTGGAGAAACCGTAGAAAAGAGCCACAAAAATTATTCGAGATCTGGAGAAAATGGCCGACAGTGAGAGAACTAAAGAGCTGCATCTGTTTAGCCATCAAAAAGGAGATTGAGAGGTGATCTGATTATGGCATATACATTCCTTCTCAGGGAGAAATAGTGGGTTCTAAAGGGCTTGTAAAATCGAATTCTGCCAACCCTAATTAAAGTTTTTGATCATTTTTAATGGAAAATATCAATGTTTATTTCTAAGCATTTGTTAGATTTTTATTGATTTTAACATTTTCACAGTACACACAATTTTGGGTTTTAAGTATTTTTTAATTTTATCAATTTAAATGTTTATAGTCATAGAAAATTATGGGGGGTATCAGACAATAATTAAATGACAGTAAACACAGATTTCAAAAGTTAAACATTTATAATTGTTAAAACCACATACTGTCAACATCACATCAAATTATGCAAAGTAAATACTCTTCAATCAAATTAGTAATTTCTGAAGCAGCATTTTTCTTTCTTTGCCTGTCAGTAATTGTTAATTATCAATGGAAATATCTTTTCGTTGGTTTGTGTGTGCATGGTGAAATCAACACTTATGAGCATTTACTGACAAAGAATCTACTCCTTCCCAATGCCTGGAACCTGAAGCTAGATAAATTCAAATTAGAAATTAGGCAGAGATTTGCAGGGCCGGATTAAGGCAAGGGCTGCAGCCCAGGGCCCCGGTTCAAGGGAGGCCCCCCGCCCCCCAAATAAATCATAGGCAGCCATCTCCAACTCTGGGCCACTAAAAGTCCCGCGGTGCAGTGAGACGCTCGGGCAGGCTGCCTCCATGCCATGGCCCCATGCCACACCCAGAAGCGGCTGGCTGCTAAGGTGTTTCTGCGGCCCTTGCAAGGGGGGAGCCGGCTCTGCACACTGCCCCCGCCCCCAACACTGTCCTCACAGCTCCTATTGGCTGGAAACCGTCCAATGAGAGTTACGGGGGCTGCGCTTGCAGGTGCAGGCAGCGCAGGGAGACACGCTGTCCCCCTCCTCCCAGGCCTGCAGAGACGTGCTAGGAGCCAGCTGCTTCCAGGACCCACATGGGGCTACGGCAGGCAGGCAGCCTGCCTGAGCCCTACTGCACTGCCAGCTGGGAGCAGCCTGTGGTAAGCACCTCCTGCTGGAGGTTGCACCTCGCACCCCTTCCTCCACCCCAGTCCCTCATCCCATATCAGAATCCCCCTCACAGACCCCACAGCCTCTCCAGCACCCCAATCCTCTGCCCCAGCTCCCTCCCACACCAACCTCCCTCCCAGGAAAAGACTTGTGCTCAAGGGCCCCACAAAATCTCATGGCCCCAGGTCCACAGGAGAGTTAATCCAGCCCGGAGATTTGTAACAGCCAGGGTGATTAACCACTGAAACAAACTCCCAGGGGGAATGGGGATTCTCAATCTCTTGATCTCTTCAGATCCAGACAGGGTGCTGTTCTGGAAGTCCTGCTTGTCACACTGTCTGGAGTGGCTCATGGCCACAAGTGCCTACCTCAGGGCAGGCTGTCAGAAACAGGCAGGCACCCCAAACTGGCGGTAATTTCTGGAATTAGATTTCACCAGGCCAGGACCAAATGTGAACCCCATGATCATTAGAACAGTCTGACCATGAAGTCACAGACAGTCACCTTAGGCTACATCCGTACTGTGGATCTTACAGCTGCACTGCTGTAAGGTCTCCAGTGTAGCCACTGTATGCCAGCGGGAGAGTGCTCTCCCCTCGACCTAACTCAAGCACCCCCGATGAATCTAACAGGCTGTGGACATGCTGCTTTGGTGGTAGTTCTGGGCTTTCACCCTCAGCATTCTGACTCCAGCTGCAGCCACCAAAAGGCCATTCCAACAACTGGAGCTCGGGCTGGGAGCCTCTGTGGCATTTCCTGTATGCTGTTGTCTTCCCAGCCTTTGGTCAGGGCTTGAGAGGTTTGTGTGCTTTGAGTGGCTGACAAAAGCAGATCACAGCATCAGAGGAGGGCTGCTTTGTATAGTGGTTAAGGAGCCACCTTGGGACTCCGGAGACCTGGTTCAAGGCTGGCTGTGCCACAGTCTCCCTGCATGAGCCTGGGCCACTCCAGGCCTCAGCCTCCAGATGTGCGATGGGGTGGGTGTCCTGGCCCTGCCCAGCATCGTGGGTGGGGGTGAGTTCAGCAGGGAGTGTGGTGAAGGATGATGGTAAATTCCTTGGCAAGAGATCTAAGCTAGATACCAAGTCAAGGCTGGAAGCCTGAGAACTTCCCTCGGGGGGGCCTTTAGACCTGCTCAGAGGGGATTCAGCCCCAGCCACCCAGGGAGTTTAGGGCGTTTGGGAGTCCCTGGCGCTGGAGAGAGGGGACACTTATGGCCACGTGTAGAGGGCTAATAGGTGGGCTCAGCTTGTAGCCTCGGGAAATGCTCTGCTCACAGGCACACTGACCTATAGGCCTCTTCTAGGAAAAAGCTATGACTCACCCAGGTTCCCCCGGGAAGATGGGGATGGGGATGGACCAGATGAGGGAGGTTGGTTAGCCTCTGAGTGAACAGGCTGTGCCTGCACAGTGCCAGGTGCCCCTCCGTCTGTCAGGAGTGCTGGGAAGGACTCGCTTGTTGGTGCCTGGGGCAGCAGCCAGCTTGGTTCCACAGAGAGCCCAGAGCCAGAGGCTTAATGAGCCGAGGTTGGCAGACCCATCTGAGCCCCATCATCCCTCTGGCCTGGGATGATGCTGCCCTGTCTGTGTGCTGCCAGCTGCTGCCAGCCTGGGGTATGAAACGTCATCTCTCTCACCAGGGCAGCCATCCAAAGGAGAAACCAAGGCCCCAGGCCCAATGCATGGATGATAGCCCAGTGGGGTCCATGTTTCACTGACCCTGTGGGCCCCTGTCCTGCTGAAGGCGCAGGAAGGTTTGTCTTGCTCAGAATTGAACCTGCCTGGCCTGGGATCACTGTGCATCTGCAGGGGCTCTCAGCTACTGGCGCTCAGGAGGGAGAGCGAGAGGAGCTAGTCCCATAGAGAAGCAGGTCCCAGCCTCAGTCAATACTGTGGTCTGCAGCAGAGGCATGCCTGTAACAGTGGCTGTGTCCCCTCTGCTCAGCCAGTGCAAAAGCATAGCCAATGGCTGGCACTAGCCCCTTCAGGCACTGCCTTGGGAATCAGAAAACAGAGCAGGAGTCAGCAAAGGGCTGACCTACCTGTGTCAGACCCCCAGCGCCCGCTGAGGGGAGAGAGAGAGATGCTGAGGCCAAGCATAAGAGTGTGGGGTCTGCAGCCAGAGGTGGAGGGACTCCAGTGCCTGCTTCTTTGGCAGAACGCCAGAGGCAGGGCCAGGGGGTGCAGGAGGACCATCTGTTGAGATGTTCACAGAAGAGAGGGCACTTGATGCCTCCCCTCCCCCATAGGCCCTCAGCATCTAGCGCCCCCCCATGACCCCTCACTGTCCAGCACCCCCTCCATTGACACTCCATTTCTCAGGACCTAGTCCAGTTCCCACTCCCCTGTATTCCCCTCATTGCCTGCTCCTCCTCCCCCATTCCCTGTGCCCATCTGGGCAGTCTGTCTGGGCACTGGGGGTAGAGCTAGAGGGAAGTGGCAAGAGACAGAGGGGTTCCTGCCTTTCCATGGCCAGGTCAAAAATGCGAGCAGTGTTCTCCCTCCACCTGCCTCGGGTCCTGCACATCTCTCCCCTTTCCAAAGCAATGCCAGCTTCCAGGACTCAGCTAGCCACCAGCCTGCTGCAGCCAGGCTGTTCGCAGGCTCCCGCAGCCCCTGTGCATGCAGGACGCTCCGTCAGGCTGCTGGGGAAGGAGCCCCAGGATGGGCCCAGTGCTGAGTGACATACAGCAAGATCCCTCTCCAGAGAAATGTGCCATCTGGGCTGGTAGCCCAGGAATCCCTTTCAGTGCCCACTCATGGCCTCTGGCCTGCAGAGCCCTGACCCACCTGGGGCAGCTGGCCTGGTGGGAGAAGCAGTGCCGGGCTGTGGCTCCGCCGGGGTTAGGCCCACAAGGTCTATGGGAATCCTGGGGGGCAGGTGATGAAGCCCAGCCTGCCACAGGCCATTCCATTTGTCCTGGGTGTGAGATGCCCAGGCCCTACCTGGCCTGGGCATGGCTGCAGCGCTACCCCTCTGCAGGTCCTGGCAGCTGGTGGTGTTTCTCTCCCCTGCAGTCCCACCCCTCCTGGCAGGGTCCTGTGGGTGCTGGCAGAGTCCTGTATTTAACCTCCTCTTCTTTCAGACATTCGTGACAGTGGGGCCAAGCCCGTGATGGTTTATATCCATGGTGGCTCCTACATGGAGGGCACAGGGAACATGATTGATGGCAGCATCCTGGCCAGCTACGGCAACGTCATCGTCATCACCCTCAACTACCGCGTGGGCGTGCTAGGTATAGGCGCAGCAGGGCCCATTTCCTGGGGGTGAGGGGAAAGGGGGGACCCCGAGGGCCTCAGCTGTTGTTGGGTGGGGGGCAGGGATATGTGGGGCAGAGCCCTGAGGGACTCATCTCTTGTTAGGTGGGGGGAGTAGGGGTATGTGAGGCAGAGCACCAAGGTCAGGGTAGAAGGGCTGTGGGGGTCAGAGCCCTGAGGACAGGGATGTGGGAGGGTAGAGCCCCAAGGCCAGGGGAGAAGGGGTGTGGGGGGTAGAGCCCTGAGAGTGGGGGGGGCAGGGGTGTGGGAGGCAGACCTCCAAGGGTGGGGGTAGAGCCCCGAGGGTGGGGGAGCAGGGGCATGGAGGGGGGAGGCAGAGCTCCAGGGGGACTCTGCTCAAGCCGGCCTAGGACAGGAAGTGGCCTGCTCAGAGAAGAGCTGAGGGGCTGGAAGGAGGTCCTTCTGTGCCCTGTGGGGTCAGGAGCTCCATGAGGAGGCCAGTTTGGTATCCCTGCTGAAGGCTGTGCTCTGCCCTTCCCCTGCAGTTCCTCTAGCTGCAGATCCTGTTCTGCTCACAGGGGTGAGGGAGAACCTCTGCCCAGGCCCCTGTAGCCCTGCCCTCATGTCTCTCCGTGGCTCAGGGAAGGGACCCGAGGGGGTCAAGTTATGGCCAGAGTGGTTGGGGCAGGGGGGATGAGGATGTCATCAAGATTGTTCAGTCCTGCCAGCGTCACCTGAGAAAGGTGGGAGTGGGCTTGGGGCCTCCAGCTGGCCCTTCGTGCTACCTGCTGCCCGTCCCCAACCTCTCTGCCAGCTCTGTACCTGCCTGTGGCTGGGCCCTAGGGCAGCGCTGAGGCTCCCTGGGCTGGGGAGTTTAGTTTCATTTACACAGCCTGGCTCAGCTGAAAGCAAATATTGATCCCCAGTTAAATAATTAATACATGTGTTTATCCAGCTCCTCCTCCCTGGAGGCTGGGAGCAGCAGCTGCCTGGCCAGCGCCAATGAGCTGCCCCTTGGGACATGTCCCATCCATTCTGCCTCTGGAAACAGATCGCTGGGAGCTTTCTCGAAGGGCAGATGGCTTATCCTGCTGGAGCACCACAGCAGATTCCCAAGCCAGGCTGTGTCAGCACTTGCAGGGCACAGCTCTGCTCCTGGCAATGGCCAGTGGGCCTGCCGGCGCTGAAGCCATGCAGAGCTGAGTCGCTGCAGATGGACAAGGCCATGTCTAGCCCCTCTCCCCCAGGGTGGCCTGTGGGCTTGGTCCCTGCAGTGTGTGTATTCTTCCACCTTTCCCTCGGGAGCTTGTCCTGTGGAGGGATGATGGGCTCGGGCAGATGTTGGACCAAATCAGTAAGGCCAAGTGTGCTGACCTGAGATTCCTGGGGCATGATTCCCAGAGCTCACACTGACATCCGCTGGGGCTAGGGACACACGGACTTCAGGCATCAGGCACCTCTTCCCAGCCCGCAGCAGCTTCTCCCTTGCCCTGTCCCAGCTGCTAGAGCCTGGGCTGGAGCATTCCTGAGGTGGGCAGAGGAGCTGCCTTGTTGGAGATCCTCTCCTGTGGCCAGGTTCGTCCAGAGTCCCCGTGTTTATGCCTGGTGCACCAAACCCACCCTCTGCCCCAGCCCAACTTGCCTGTGAACAGAGGCTTTCCACTCCCCTCCCCCAGGTGTGCCCCAAGAAGTACTGGCCAAGCACCCTGGGCTCTGGGAGGCATGAGAAGGCTGGTGGCAGGATGCTTGGCCTGGGTGCTCTGCAGAATGGAGGAACGTTGGTTGTGCCAGCTGCCACAAGCCTGGCAAAGGCTGGGCCCTGGGCTGGTGAGCCCTGCCATGAGCAGCGAACATATTGCGCTGTGCTTGGAGCACTTGAGCAAAGGTGCCTCTCTGGGCTGGTGCTGGAGTCAGGGACTGTGGGGGGCCTGGTCATTTCTTTAGCTAATACCTCAAGCCAATGGTTTGACCTGAAGAAATTGCTGAGGACAGAAGCTGACAGCTCCCCAGGGCTGTAGGGAGCCTGAGCCCCCCCAACCCCTGCTGGAGGAGTGAGAGCCACAGGGACTCTGGCTTGTGTACTGGAGGGTGTTCAGGCAAAGAGAGATGCTGCCCTGCCAGGCAAAGGGGAGGTGGCTGGGGCACTCCTGGGTTCGTCAGCCCAGCAGGACGGCTCCTTGCAGCCTGTGCTGGTACAGGGGTCAGGGCCTGAGTCACTCTATTGATAGTGCTCAAGGCTTTCAGAAAGCAGCTGGCTCAGCCAAGTGCCCAGGTAGGCCCATTCCTCTGCTCTGAGCCCTGCTGGCCACCCAAAGGGTGTGGGCTGGGCTGAGCTAGGCTGGGCTGCTACACTGTGCCCAGGAGAGGAGTGGGAAGGAGCAGTGGGAGAGTCCAGCTGCAAAAGGCAGGCTCCTTGTCCCCATTTCAAGAGATTCAGAGCCGGTTCCTAGGGTCTCTCAGTGGGGAGGTGCCAGGGGCTGGCAGTGGGATGGGGGCCCCGGGAGCTCACACTGAGGGTCCCTGACCTCAGCTCTGAGGTGCCCAGTCAAAGAAGATCCCTGAGTCTTGCTGCACGGCCTTGGCCACAGGTGCTCTCAGCAGGAGGTTTGAGAGGGGCTCCCACGCTGGCTGGGGCTGGAGGGGATTGTGGAAGGTCAGAAGACCGGCTGCTTGTGGTGTCCTAAGTGGATTTCGTTTGGCTGCAGGATTCCTGAGCACCGGGGACCAGGCGGCCAAGGGGAATTATGGACTGCTGGATCAGATCCAGGCTCTGCGCTGGATCAGTGAAAATATTGCCTTCTTTGGGGGGGACCCCTTGCGAATCACTGTCTTTGGCTCCGGCATCGGCGCCTCCTGCGTCAGTCTACTCACTCTCTCCCACCACTCAGAAGGTAAGTGCAGACACTCCCAGCCTGGCTGTGAGCCAGCCCCCAACCAGTGCTGCTGCCGAGCCCTCCTTGGCAAAGGGAATGAGAGTCTAGTGGTTAGAGTAACAGACATGCAGGCAAGGCACTTGGGTTCTGTTCCTGGCTCTCTCCCCCTTCTCCAGGCCTGCATTTCCCCATTGTAAATGGGGAGTTAACCCTGGCCCCCCTCCTAGGAGAAGGGAAGGGGAAAGCGGCTAAGGCTTGCACTGCCTGGGTGACTGGTGCTAGATGGGCCAAGCGTGGGCTGTCCCCAGGAGAACAAAGGCAGGGGAATGTCTGAGAGCACGGGTGGGGTTGGCCTGGGGCTGTAAGTCTGTAGCTGTTTGTGGGGTGTGATCAGGAACAGAGATGCCAGTCCAGACTAGTAGGATGTGGACAGACACTTCTGGGACCTCTAGAAGAGGCTCCATCATGGCCCCCTGATGCAAGGCCGTGGAAATATAACTGGAAACTGAATTACCCTTGAAAATATCACTACAGCTCTTTGGACCGCTGATAACATGCCAGAGCTGAAGGGCACCTTCAGCGGATCAGCCCTAGGAATCCCTGGCCCAGGCAGTGTTAAATGACACTGAACCTGACCCGCCAATCCTGCCCCTCCCTGCAATGGGCTCTGGTGACTAGTTACCCTACAGTTCCAAAGCAGAAATGAGTCAGAACTGGCTGTGGGAGCAGCAGCTGAAGACTGTTCTGTCGCTTCCTCCCATTCCCCAGACAGAAGCTGTGGTAAATGGGTTACCCCTGAGAGGACACGTCAGCCCCTGAGAGTCAAATACATTGTCGAGATGCCATTATTCCCAAGCCCTGCGGCATGAGCCCAGGAAATTCACAGGTCAGGGGAAGTTTAACAGCACTCCAGACATGGTAAGGGCTTGAAATGCAGAGCAAGGGCCCCCAAGTCACCTTAACTCTGCCCTGTCACAGACTTTCCCAACTTCTTGTGTAATTGAAGTCTCCAGAATCTTGTGCCCAGCTTCCCAACCCCACCCTGCAAACACACCAGATGGGTCCACGCAGCATCTGGGAGAGCCTACCAGGCCAGTTCCACAGACTTGTGCCCGTCTCAGTAGGCCACGGGGCTGTGCCAGAATCCCCACCGGTGGATCACCGGAGGCCAGTGACCCCACCTCCCCCATATTCTGCAAGAAGAGCTGCGGGAGTTTCTAGAAGACGTCCGGGGCTCCCGCAACAAGGGACCGCTTGCTCTCCAGCGATGGGGGGATTTTCACCAGAGCCTCCGGGCCGGGAGGGCAAAAGGACCAGGAAGCAGGGTGCTGCAGCTTACCAGCGGGTCTGCAGCTTCCGTGACTCCTTGCTTGCCTTTGGGATGGGTCACGGTTTGCTGCGTGGCCCAAGGGGGGCCGTGAGCGTCCCTGCTGGCGAGGATCCCCCGCAGCCCTCCTCATGGCACTCGTCACCTTTGCCACATTGAACACCTGGGGCTGTAGGGTGGGTCTCCGCAGGAGCCAGGTTCTCTCCTTCCTTCGGGAGGGGGGTACTCTGTGGTTTTCCTGCAGGAGACCCATACGGATCCAGCCACCGAAGCCAGCTGGTGGCTGGAGTTGGGGGACAGGGTCTACTTTAGCCATCTCACAGCCCGTATGGCTGGAGTGGCTACCCTGTTCTCCCCCAACCTACGGCCCGAGGTGCTGGGGGTCGCCGAGGCTGTGCCGGGCTGCCTGCTGCACCTCCGGATCTGCATGGAGGGACTCGTGGTCAACCTCATGAACGTCTATGCCCCTACATCAGGCCCGGAGCGGCTGCGATTCTATCAGCAGACGTCCACCTTCCTCAGCTCTTTGGATCCTCGTGAATGCCTGGTCCTGGGTGGGGACTTTAACACCACCCTCGAGGAGCGGGACCGCTCAAGGACCGAGCAGAGTCCGGCCGCCGTGGACGTCCTCCAGGAGATTGTCAGCCATCACTCCCTGGTGGACGTCCGCCGCGACCACCACCCGGACGATGTCTCCACGTTTACCTATGTCCAGGTGAAGGCCCATCAGTCGTGCCACTCCGGGTTGGACCCCATCTATTTGTCATGCTTCCATCTTTCACGGGCCCAGTCCTCCAATGTCTGGCCGGCCCCTTTTTCGGATCACCACCTCATCACTGTGATGGCCTCTCTCTGTGCAGAGAGGCTGGGGCCAGCCTATTGGCATTTTAACAACAGCTTGCTGGAGGATGTGGGCTTCGTGGCGTCCTTCCGGGAGTTCTGGCTGGCCTGGCAAGGGCAGCGGCATGCCTTTCCCTCGGTGTGGCGCTGGTGGGATGTGGGGAGGGTGCGCGCCCGGCTCTTCTGCCATGACTACACCCGGGGCACCAGCCGACGGAGGGATGCGGTGATAGAGCAGTTGGAATGGGAGATCTTAGAGCTGGAGAGGCGTCTGGCCGCCAGTCCTGAGGATCCATCCCTCTGTGGAGCGTGCCAGGAGAAGCGGGAGGAGCTCTGGGTCCTCGAAGACCATCAGGCCTGGGGTGCTTTTGTTCGATCCCGCATCCGCCTCCTTCAGGAGATGGATCGTGGCTCCTGCTTCTTCTGTGCCCTGGAGAAAAAGAGGAGGGCCAAGAAGCACGTCACCTGCCTTCTGGCAGAGGACGGCACCCCCCTCACGGATCCGGCGGAGATGTGCGAGAGGGCCAAAACCTTCTACATGCACCTTTTCTCCCCAGATCCGCCCGATCCTGCCTCTTGCAGAGTGCTCTGGGACGGGCTCCCAACAGTCAGTGTGGGCGACTGGGACCGGCAAGAGCTGCCTCTCTCTCTGGCCGAGTTCTCGGAAGCCCTCTGTCGCATGCCCAGAGGGCATGGACGGGCTGACTGCGGAGTTCTACTGCATGTTCTGGGACGTCCTCGGCCCGGACCTGGTCACCATCTGGACTGAGTCCTTGCAGAGTGGGGTCCTCCCTCTCTTGTGCAGGCGAGCCATGCTCGCCTTGTTGTCAAAGAAGGGGGACCTCCGCGACTTACGGAATTGGCATCCTGTCTCGCTCCTCAGCACGGACTACAAAATCATAGCCAAGGCCATCTCGCTGCTTCTGGGGTCCGTGCTGGAGGACGTGATCCACCCAGACCAGACCTACACCGTCCTGGGCCGTAGCATCTTTTAAAACCTGTATCTGGTCCGGGATCTCTTGGAGCTTGGGTGCAGGGATGGTCTGTCGTTCGCCCTCCTGTCCCTGGATCAGGAGAAGGTGTTCAACAGGGTGGACCATGGATATCTCCTGGGCACTCTGCGAGTGTTAGGCTTCGGATCCCAGTTTTCTCCAGGTGCTGTACACCTCCGCAGAGTGTTTGGTCAGGCTCAACTGGACCCTGTTCGAGCCAGTCAGCTTCGGGCGGGGAGTACGGCAGGGGTGCCCCCTCTCGGGCCAGCTGTATGCTCTGGCGATCGAGCCCTTCCTCTGTCTCCTCCGCAGGAGGTTGACGGGGTTGGTGCTTCGGGAGCCAGAGCTGTGGCTGGTCCTGTCGGCGTATGCCGACGATGTGCTGTTCGTGGTCCAGGACCCGGGTGACCTGGCACGGGTGGAGGCTTGCCAGGCTGTGTACTCGGTGGCCTCCTCCGCCTGGGTCAACTCGGTCGAGAGCTCTGGCCTGGTGGTCAGGGACGGGTGGCAGGCGGGCTCCCTCCCACCCACGCTTCAGGCCATCCGGTGGAGTGCAGGTCCGCTGCTCTATCTCAGCATTTACCTTTCTGCCACGCATCCGTCTCCGTCAGAGAACTGGCAAGGTTTGCAAGGCAGGGTAACGGAGCAGCTCAGGAAATGGACAGGACTCCTCCGGTGCCTTTCCCTTCAAGGGAGGGCACTGGTGCTCAATCAACTAGTCCTGTCCATGCTCTGGTACCTGCTCAACACCCTGGTCCCGGCCCCAGTTTTCCTGGCCGACCTCCGGAAGGTGGTTCTGGAGTTCTTTTGGCCAGGACTGCACTGGGTCTCTGCAGGGGTCGTCCACCTGCCCCTGGAGGAGGGAGGGCAGGGCCTGAAGTGCCTGCGCACTCAGGTCCACGTCTTCCATCTCCAGGCCCTGTAGAGGCTTCTTTATGGTGTGGGTAGTCCAGCGTGGAGAGCACTGGTACACGCCTTCCTGCGCCGCTTCGGAGGGCTCTGATACGACCAGCAGCTCCTTTATCTCAATCCGAGGGGTCTTCCGCGAGACCTCTCCAGGCTGCCGGTCTTCTACCAGGGCCTCCTCCAGACCTGGAAGCTGTTCTTTGCGACCAGGTCCGTGGCAGCCACCAAGGGGGCAGATCTCCTCGCAGAGCCACTGCTGCACAATCCCCAGCTTCGTGTGCAGGAGGCGGAGTCCCCCGCGGTGCGCCAGAGTTCGGTCCTGGCAGGAGCTGCCAGGGTTGGAGACCTCCTGGACTATGACCGGGGAGACTGGCTGGATCCCCTGACATTTGCTCGGTGTATGGGGCTCTCCAGACCTTATACTCCCCAGCGCGTACTACAGGAGGTGAAGGTCGCTTTGCCGCCCGCTGCTCGGGCCTACCTCGACCGGGTCCTGCGAGGGGCCACGCCCTACCGACCCTCCACCCCGGGCCCTCCGGACCTTTTCATCGGACCCCTGTCCTGTGGACCCGTGCACGATCTGCAGCCGGTCCGCTTCCAAACCGCGCCAAGGACACATCTCTACACGCTCGTGCTCCACACCCTTCACTTCCTCACCCTCGTGTCCCGCCCCGACACAAAGTGACGGGATCTCCTGCCACCTCTGGAGGGTGAGGGCCCCGGTGGGCCAGTCTATACTCTACCCTGGTCCTGAGGCCTGCCAGGGATATCAGTTGGCGTCTCCTTCATGGGGCTGTGAGCACGGGCGTGTATTTGGCGCTGTTTACCCCTGCCTCAGACACCTGCCCCTTCTACAGCGTGAGGGAGACCCTGGCGCACGTTTACTTAGAGTGCACCAGGTTGCAGCCCCTGTACTGGCTCCTCACCAATATATTGTTGCTTTCCTGGCTGCACTTTTCCCCTCACCTCCTTCTCTACACACTCCCTATCCGTAGCCCCACAAAGTCATGGGACCTCCCAGTCAACCTCCTCCTTGCCCTGGCTAAAATGGCCATCTACACAATCAGGGAGAGGAGGTTGGCCAATGGAGACTTCTGTGGCTGTGGAGCTTGTTTCCCATCCTCTGTCCATTCCCGTATCCGGGCAGAATTCCTCTGGGCGGTGTCCACTGGCTCCCTTGACGCCTTTGAGGAGCAGTGGGCGCTGTCCAGGGTTCTCTGCTCAGTGTCCCCGTCAGGCTCCCTTCTTATGACCCTTTGACTGCACTCCTGTCCCTGTTCTTTTATTAGTTGTCCCCCGAAATCAGTTGGGTTCTGAGGTCCTGTAGATCTTCCCCTTAGGCTGGAGGGGGATCCTTTAGCACTTCTTGGAAACCCAATAGGTACAGGGGATGAAGCCACCATGCTGCTTCTGAGGTGCCCTGCACCTGTTCGTGAGCTGCTCGTTTGAGACTCGGTGCTGTCTCCAAAGTTGTGCTCACTTCCTTGGCAAGGTCCTCCTGGCTGCTCTTCCCAGGCCTTCTATCACCCCAGCTTTAGCCTGAGTGAGCCCCAAATGGCAGGGTGCTAGCATCTAGTGCCCTCGGTCTCGTGCAGCTCCCTCGGGTGGGTGCTCAGATGTGCCTTGCTGGGCTCCATTGAGCTCTGCAGCAGAAGCAAGGGTGTGTGTGATGGGGGTGAAGGTGGGTGAGAGGGCAGTGCCAGCCAGCCCTCGGGACGGGCAGGAGCAGGCCTGCACATATGGATACAGGTGAAGGGTAGATTCTCAAAGAACTAGGTGCCGAGTTCTTTTCATGGTCGAGCTCCAGTCGCGGGTGCTCAGTGCCACCCGTTGATTTGGCTCCCCAGGCACTAGGGTCCCACCCTGAGGATCTGCTGGTGGAGGAAGCTCAGCAGCTGTCTGCCTCTGATAGACCCTAGACAGATGGGTCCTTCTAGAATAATGGGCCATGGGATCCGTTTAGCATAAGGAAAGGAAGGCTCAGAGAGACAGGGCACAAAGCCACTGGAGAATGCAGACTAGCGCTCACATCTTGCCATATTGTGCCCTCTCCTCCACGTGGGAGCAGTGCATGTCCTTGCTCTACGCAGCCCCCTGGGATCTACAGGAGAGATGTTCATGAGCTCACAGTGTGGGGATTCGGAGAGCCAGGCTGGCCCCTAGAACCAGCACTGCCAAAGGGTGGCCCTTTAGCACTGGATGTGCGGGAGGTTTGTCAGCCCAGCTGCAGCAAAGGCAGGAAAGCCCCTGCCTCACCCAGTCAGTTTCACGATGTGTTAGCAGGGTCAGATTCCTTCATGCCTAGGAGGAGATTCAGGGCTGCCCAGAGGGGGGGACAAGTGGAGCAATTTGTCCCAGGCCCCGCGGGGGTCCCATGAGCCCTGGCCCGGTGGCGGTCCAGGTCTTCGGCAGCGGCAGGGGGCACTTCAGTGCTGCTGAAGACATGGAGTGACTGAAGGGCTCCCTGCCATTGAAATGCTGCTGAAAACCCGGACTGCCGCCGGGTGAGTACAATTGTCTTCTGGGCCCTGTCACCTGCTGCCTGTGCAGCGGTGCCCCAGGGACTCCTCCCTCGTCCCTGAGAGCCTTGCACCGAGACAGAGCTTGGGCCACTCTCTGAGCTGAGTGCTGAACCTCCTTTGCCTTTCAGGCATTGGCTGTGCACAGAGCTGCTTGGGTCTGAGTTTTCTGTGGGGTGACACCTCTCTGAGGAGGGAGGGTCTGGCTGAGTAGGTTGGGAAGGTGGGTTCCTACCCAGTGGGTGGAGGGGGACAAGGATGGATGTGGAGGGTGTTCAATTGAGCAGCTCAGATGGGGTGGTGAGAGGCTGCTGGCTCAGGCATCTTCCTTCATCATGTGTTGGCACATCCGTGAGCTCTCCGTGCACTCAGGGCAGGGGACCCAGCCTCTGCCCAGGGCCTAGTCACCAGGCTTTGAAGCCTCCTGTTGAAAGGGCTCCGTTTGGTGGGATATGGTTGTGGCCCTGGTGAAACGTGCTAGCTTCAGGCTCTGGTGGCTGGCTTCCCAAAGGATGCATATGGTGGTGCTGTGGACATTGACCCTCCCTCCCGCACACCGTTCTGCACAAGCTAGGGTGGAAGAGGTTTATCTATGAACATGAAGGCCCTTTTCCCATCCAGCCTGCATGCAATGCTGGTACTGTGGCTGAGCTGTACCCTGTCCAGCAGCTGCCTGGCTGTGTGTCTCACTCCCCTGCTTAGAGACATGAGCTGTTAGGTCACCTGGAGGCAGGTGTGACGTGGGCATGGCTGCCATGTTTGCTGGCCTCAGGTCCATTGTTGTTTAGGAAATTTGCAGGTCCACCAAGTGAAGTTATCTGCAGACTTTCTCGAAGCTCTGCTGCTGGAGCAGCCCTGCACTCCTCCTGTGAGCTTGTCCAAAGGGGCCTGGGTTCAAAATGAGGTGAAGGCCAGAGCCTGCATGCTCCCTGCTGCCCTGGCACAGTCCCCACATGGGACGTGGCACCTCATGCTATGGGCTGTCATGCCTGGGAAGCGCTCCTCTTTGGGATGGGCCTTGGTTTCCACTGACAACCCCTCTTCTTGAGAGGTGTGTGCCCTGCGCCCCTTACTGTACAGGTGAGCGCTGCCTCCTGGTGTGTGTCCCTAGGGCTTGATCTGGCTTTCTCCAGTTCTTTCCTTGTGCATCCATCCTCAAGAGCAGGCTCTAATTGGCACGCACCTCTGGAAAGGCGGTGGCAGGCAGCGGCCTGGCTCTGCTCAGCCCTGCTCCAAGAGGCTGCAGATGGACATTATGTCTTATGGCACCTGAAGCAGTTACTAGCCAAAAGCCTTGTCTGCACAAGGACAGATGGTGGGGTTGGCGCCTTCGCCCAGGCACCGGGACTCCTAGCATGGGCAAGGCAGCTGCAGTGTCCCTGTGTGTGAGCTGGTTAGGGAAAACCCTAGGCTCTCCCTGCTGGAGCTACCACATGGACAAGCTACTTCTTCCTCCTCTGGATGCCGGCAGGGTGTGTTTGAGTGGGGGTGGGGTTTGCATCCTGGGTGTACGCAGGCAGCAGGCCTGTTCAGGTGTATTCCCAGAAGTGTGTGCATGTACGTAACTGTCTCTGCATGTGTGCAACATCTGTGGAGGTGCAGGTTTGTGGAGAGCAGGGGTTCTCATCCAGGGGTACATGTACACCTGGGGGTACACAGAGCTCTGCCAGGGGTGCATCAGCTCATCTAGATATTTGCCTATTTGTACAACAGGTGACATAAAAAGCAGTAGCGAAATCAGTACAAACTAAAATTTCATACAGACAATGACTTGTTTGTACTGCTCTATATACTGTACACTGAAAAATAAGTAAGATTTATATTCCAATTGGTGAATTTTATAATTAATGGTAAAAAATGAGAAATTCAGCAATTTTCCAGTAATACTGTGCTGTGACACCATTGTATTCTTAAGTCTGATTTTGTAAGCAGGTAGTTTGTATCTGAGGTGAAACTTGGGGTACGCAAGACAGATCCGACTCCTGAAAGGGGCACAGAAGTCTGGGAAGGTTGAGAGCCACTGGTGTAGAGAGTGGGTGTGTTGTGTGCCATCCTGCAGGAGTCTGTGTGCATGTAGTCGGGTGTCAATGTGTAGATATTGGTGAAAATCTGCCTGTAGGAGCAAGTGCGTGTTCCTAGTGCATGTGCACACTCCTGTAGGAGCAGGTGCGTGTTCCTAGTGCATGTGCACACGCCTGTAGGAGCAGGTGTGTGTAATGTGTGTGCAGGATATGGATTTCTCTGGAGCTGGTGAATGCCAATGGGAGGGGGAATGGTTTTCTCTGCACCTCAGGAGGGTGAGGAGCTTGTGTGTGTGAGTGTGCACGTGCATGTGTGCACGCACACATTCAGCAGCGTGCAGGTTGGCTCTCTCCGTTGCAGGAATGCTGCAGAGGCAGGCTGGTGTCGGGCTGTGACGGGCGGGGGTCGCGCTCTTTGCAGAGATCATTTCTGGCTGGGCAGATCCACCGCTGCAGAGCCTCAGTTTTTTTCCTAGCCAAACAATTACACCTCCTTGGGATGCTGATTCTCTGCTCGTCTGCCCAGATGGTGCCCAGCCGCTCCTGCCCATTCATTCCCCTGGGCTTCTCAGAGCCTGCACACGCCCAGTGTGCCAGCACCAGCCGCAGTGCTGGGGGAGGGGAGTTGTTTACCTGGAGAAAGATGGCAGGGGGCTGCCTCGTTCATTGGCCCTGTACTGCAGGCGCCAGCTCTCTGCCCCGGACATGGCGTTCTGCCTGCGCCTGCCCCTGTCCCTGCCACAGGGCAATCCATCGGAGCAGGGAATCAGGGGCCCCAGGAGGGATGGAAATTGCAGCAGCGGCTGGGGTTACTGAAGGTCGTTTGCTTTGCTTGGTATTCAGACTACAAGCCCAGCGTGGAAGAGGGGAGAGAGCCCCGAAGGGGAAGCAACTGCCTGAGAGGCCACAGAGCAGGGATCCGCTCATAGCCCTGCCTTTCCTCTCCCCCTGCAGCAGCCCCACCTGCCCCAGGCAGCCCTGGGCCCTGAGGGGACAGTCTGCGCTGGAGTAAAAGATAGGTGGCTTGGCCTGGCTCCTGGGACTAAACATTGCAGTGTAGGTGATTGGGCTTGGGCTGGAGCCCGGGCTCTGGGACCCTGCCCTCTCGTGGTCATGGGGTCAGGCCATCACTCATACAGGATAGGACCCAAGGCCTCTGTTGTCTTAGCTATGGCAGCTGCTGTGGGGCTGGGGTATGGGGGTGCAGTGCCCAGTACCGTGTAAGAGGTGCCCCGAGGAACCGTGCTGGCTGTGGAGTACTGGCGTGCCTGCTGCCATTATTCTTGGTATTTATGATATGGGCCCCCTTAAGCTGGGCACTGCACTAATTCTAGGGCAAGACGTGACAGGAGGGTGGGGGGAGAGGAGGGGCCATGTGGGGATGGGCTTCAGAGCTGCAGAGATCAGGTGGGTGTAGGCTTCCTAGGTTTTACTTTAATAAGATAAGTGATCAAGAGCTGTTAATGAATCACCAATTAGTGCATCCTCTCCCAGCATTGCGAAAGGCAGAGGCAGAGGGACATGCGCTGTACCAGGCTGCCCTGGGGAAAGCACCCCCCAGTGTAATACATTGAAATCAAAGTGGATCCCTAGCCAGGAAACAAACCACTAGCACTGTCTTTATCCAACAGACACTCATTAACAAGCAGGAGGGTAATTGCTGCTGCATAGATTTTAAAACCACTCCCAACCCCATCTGGCAGCCAGAACCTTAAAGCTGCCGCAAACAAGAGTGACTGAGAAAATAGACAGCTGCCATCCCAGGCAGCCATGCACACAGAGGAGTAAAACACCCTGTCCTCTGCACTGTACACATCCGTCAGGGACCTGAGAGCTCCCCTGGAATGACCCCCCACTTCTAAGATAAAGAGCCTGCAGTCTGCTGAGGTGGTGATGCCATCATCCACCTGAGGGTTACACCTCCTGGAAGCTCCCTGTGACACATGAGCTCAGCATGGCCCCTGGACACAACAGCCTGAGAGTTCAGAACTAGGCTCTGCCTATACTGCAGGGGCACAACCACCGTACTGCAAGCGTGCCACTGTAGCGCTGAAGTGTAGCTGCTTCCTACAGGCCGGGGTGGCAGGGGTCTGTCAGTGCAGGTAACCCACCTCCAGGTGATGGAAAAACCCTTCTGTCATCCTAGCCGCGTCTCCACAGGGGGGCTAGGCCACCCTAACCATGGCACTCAGCGTGACAGTTTCAAAGCTCTGAGCAGCAGAGCTAGGCTGTATCATTTTCAATAGTGTTTAAAGTGCAGCAGCTTGCCAGGGCCCAGCCAATGCACAAGATGGATGGACTGGCGGGCACTGCCCACACGCTGCTGGGATGGTTTCATTTTGTCTTCAACAATGTAAATTCTCCTCTCCTATGGTTCCCTGGGCTCCAGCCGCTGCTGCCCTCCTGGCAAGGAAAAGCACAGTTACTGCTGAGATATCGTGACAGTGAATGTCCACAGTCTCGAGAAAGCCCAACCCCCTTGTTCTTACCAAGGCAGTAATTGAAGGTATCCTAAATCAGACATCCCTGGCCCTCCAAATACAATCCCCTGGGGGCCTCAAGCTGACTTTACAAGGGGAAGCTCTATGGACCTCTAAGCTATAAAGAAACCATGAGTTTGCACCAGCCCTCCAGAGAAGTACGGCTGAAAACATTCAACAGCACAAGCCCACCGCTTCAGCTTTATGGGAGTGAACAGCCAGTAGCACTGACTGGCACAGTTCCCTTGGCAACCCACGAACCAACCTCCTGTGTGCCCAGGGGCACCAGCACTGACAGGGTGGTTCCTCTGCCCATTGATGTACAGAAAACAGGATTCAACTTCTGATGCCAATTCATCTGAAGCAGTAAACAGTCCCTGCCCTGCAAAGCACTAGAGGGTCAGACGCTCAACCAAATCAATCCTAGTGCCCACATGTGCCATTGCTCCCCAAACGCTAGTACATGTGTTTGTTGTGCAAAGCTAATCCCAGAAGTGATGATTCCGGCCCCCCTGCCCACTCTGCGCGTGGACCCTGAAAGCCAGCTGCTCACTTTCCCTGGTTCTTGTGCACTAGCCAGATAGCACGGTGTGCCCCTGCAGATGCCATGAGTGGGGAAAGCCAAACCCTATTCCATGGGATGTGGTTAAGAGTCCTGGAAAACAGTCCCTTGCTCTGAGGCTCTGGACACGCTTGTCTCCATTTATTCAGACTTTTCTTCTGTAATTTAAAATACCCAAAATAATTCCAACAAAACCTATTCCTGTTTGCCACTGGGAAGCTCCTGCCATCGGCAGTGTCTGCTGAGCTGGGCACTAGCCCAGCATGCCCTGCTCAGTGAGTTCTCCCTGCCCAGGCTCTTGGGACCTGTTGAGATCTGCTCCTATAGTGTAAATTGCTGTGCCAGAATGCTGTGTGTGCTTGTGAGCCCTGGGGAGGATGGCAAAATACGCTGAACTGCACACTGAGTTCCCATTCAGCTAACGGTAGGCCACAGCGATTGTGGTTCATTAATGTGGCTGAGGGTGGGGAGGGGCTTGGTGTGTAGCGGAGGGGAGCCATCTCTGGTCTCAGAGACACCTCTGTTCGCCTAAGGGACATTTAGACTATTTTTCTTGTAAATTTGGTTTCATGGGGGGGACTGTAGCTGAAGTGTGACTGCAGCCCGGGCAGCACGCTAACACAGCTAAACAGAGGCGCAGGTGCTACAGAGCCTGGGATTGCATCTTCACTGTGATTGTTACCTCTGCTGCAATGGCAGTTGGGATTGCAGTGTAGCCATCTCACCCCCGCCCCAGCTGGAGACCACACCCCTCTCCATGCAGGGGAAGGCATAGCAGGAATGGAGAAATTGGTAGCATTCCATATAAGGCAGCTCAGGGTCCTTAGGGCAGGGTTGCCCCTGTGCACTAGCCGAATAGTGGGGCATTTCCAACCAGGAGGGAGCACGTCAGAAAACACATTAAAATCCTCAGCGTTAGCCAGGAAAGTGTTTCCACAGCCAGGAGGCAGTTGCAGCAACAGGTGAATCTCTGCCCAGGCAAGAACGCAGGAAGGCAAGAGAGAACCTGGTCTGGCAAAAAGGCAAATCAGGAAATGCAGCCCTGACAGAGCCAAGAGGAAGGAGCATAGACAATGGCAGAGGAATGGTGGAAATTAGAAGGCTAAGGGTTTATCTGCACACAAAGGTGCCTACACTGCATCTGTCCAGAATAAGCAGTACAGCCACTCGCCTTGTCCTGGGATAGCTGTTCCTGGGTGGGCAGGGGATGAGCTGCCTATGGCACGTTCGCTATCTGGCTAACTGATCCACCCTGAGAGCATGCTGGTAGAATTATGTTGTTAAAAAATCACTCCCCAGCACCATTATATTGGCATAAAAATCTGTGTGTAGGCGGTAGGGGGTTGTGAAGCACAAACAGAGAGAAAAACAAATCTATTCTCTGAGCACATCACGATCAGGAGCTTGCAAGAGACTCAGTGGGGCTGCTGGAGCAGCAGAGAGCAAGATGAAGATTGGGGGTTGCGTGGGTGAGGATGGTCACAGTCACTTTACAGATACCCTTGCTTCTAGATGGGTGACATGGACCTGGTACCTTCCAGCATCCAGCCCCAGCCAGAGCTCAGCCCGGCTGGGGCTGGGAAACAGCTTCCTCCAGAACTGGCTACAGAAGGGCTTCTGCACTGGAGCTAGGGAACAAGTGTCAGGGGATCACAACCCCTTCACCCTTCCCTTTGTGCTCAATGGAGGGCGTGCTGGCTAGGTCCTAGCTAGACGAGGGCAGGCCTGCTATGGAAAAGGTCAAGACCAGGAGCCTGGGCAAGCGGGGCCCCTGGGCAAATCCTGTGTGGGAATCCTGGTGTCCAAAGCGCCCCCCCCCCCCAATAGTCCAGCCAGCCCTGCTCCCTCCTGCTGCTCCCAGTAGGAACACCTGGCAGAGAAGCTGGGCTGGGACGGTTCCCTGGTGCCACCCAGAAGGTATACTGGCCCAGGGAAATAAATGGTATTTGGCAGGACAGGTGTCAGGAAGCTGCCATGTTACCTTAGTCCTCATAGACTCATAGACTCGTAGGTCAGAAGGGACCAATATGATCATCTAGTCTGACCTCCTGCACAAGGCAGGCCACAGAACCCCACCCATCCAATTTTATAACAACCCCTAACCCAGGACTGAGTTATTGAAATCCTCAAAATTGGTTTGAAGACCTCAAGCTGCAGAGAATCCTGTAGCCCTTGTGCTACTGGCAGGTGCCAGGACAAAGCTGGGTCGGCAGCGCTGTCTGCACCTGGGACACAGCTAGATCTCCTTTGGGCAGGCTCCCCAGGGGCTGAGCTCTCCACTCCCCCAGGGCTCTTGTGACCTGAGCAGGCTGGGGAGCAGAGAGCCCGAGGGTGTGCATTCCAAGCCCCATCACGTCCCATCTCAGCCCCCGCGGGCTCCATTTCCTGGGAGTCCTTTGTATTCTGAGCACAAGTTCCGTTGATGCGGAGCTGGAGTCTGGCCATGAATTCCTCTGCCTGGGCCAAGGCCTGGGCCTTTGTGGCCCTGCTTTCCAGGGCAAGAGTCCACTCCCTTCTGTGTTCCCTCCAGCAGAAAGGCCTCCTTTGTGCCCTGCGAGGCCTGCATTGGCAGAGAGCTGGGCCCAGCTGGGCAGGAAGTATGTCTCGAAGGGTGGGGAGAGTGGTGTACCCAGAGGGAGCAGCTGAATGGGACATGCAGGGTTAAGCTGCCCTAGCACAGGTGTAGCTCTGCTAGCTACCAACACTCTGAAGGGTCGTGCCAGGGCAGAGGAGCTGGGACAGCTGAGGAATTCTGTGGTGCCATCACCAGCTCTCTTCAAGAGGCGGGCGGGAGGCTGCTGGACTCCAGCACTTCCGGGGCATAGCTGCTCTGTTTTCTGCTTTGCCTGTAGGCTCCGTGGGGCCAGGCCCCAGTTGTATGGCACGGAGTATGCTGCTGCTGCAGGACACAGGCATGGTCCCACTGTACCTTGCATATCTGCAACTCTGTACTCCTGCTGCTTTGAAGGAAATGCTAACAAACGCCGGCTGAGACAGTGTAATGTGCGTCTGTATCCAGCCCCTAGGGAGCTGGCCCCTGCTTCAGCTTGTCTGGCTGTGCTACAGGGGAATTGGTCAGGTGCATGTTTCCCCTCTGCAGTGAGTTACTCTCTTAGCTGCTTGTACAAACTCAGCCTGTTGCAGAGGAGACACTGCCTGTGTTTTACAGCACCTAGTGCAGTGGGCCTGGCACCAGAATCACTGGCAGCCAGCGCTGTAATTATCTCAGGCCCCGGGGGCAGACAGACCAATCCTATGAGTTAGACTTTTGAGACATTCCTGTGATTGTTGGGACCTGGGGGATGCTGCATTAGCTGCAGCCCTGAGGCAAGTTGCCTATGGGGCTCTGCATTAGAGATCCTTTAGATGCCTATAAGTTAGTCTCACATCTGACTCTTGCCTGCCCTAAGGGGAGGACAGCAGGAAGAGGCCTGCCGGCAATGTCCCATGCCCCAGGTCCAGTCCTGCAGCAAGGGCCTCTCCTGAAGCCGGAGCCCCTGCTTGTATCCCCCTATGTGGGATGAGTGTGTGTTTGGGGGCTCCTAGACAGAGGAGCTGGTGCTGTGCCTAGAGTGCCCCTGCCATGAGCTGCCATTAATGCTCTTCTTTGCCTGCAGGTCTCTTCCAAAGAGCCATCATCCAGAGTGGCTCTGCTCTCTCCAGCTGGGCAGTCAACTACCAGCCTGTGAAGTATACCAGCCTGCTGGCCGACAAGGTGGGCTGCAACGTGCTGGACACCGTGGACATGGTGGATTGTCTGCGACAGAAGAGTGCCAAGGAGCTGGTGGAGCAAGATATTCAGCCAGCCCGCTACCACGTGGCCTTCGGGCCCGTCATCGATGGAGACGTCATCCCGGACGACCCTGAGATCCTGATGGAGCAAGGCGAGTTCCTGAACTACGACATCATGCTGGGGGTGAACCAGGGCGAGGGGCTGAAGTTCGTGGAGGGCGTGGTGGATCCTGAAGATGGTGTCTCGGGCAGTGACTTTGACTACTCTGTCTCCAACTTTGTGGATAACCTGTATGGCTATCCAGAGGGGAAGGACACCTTGCGGGAGACCATCAAGTTCATGTACACAGACTGGGCGGACAGGGACAACCCCGAGACACGTCGCAAAACCTTGGTGGCCCTGTTCACTGACCACCAGTGGGTGGAGCCATCAGTGGTGACGGCTGACCTGCATGCCCGCTACGGCTCCCCAACCTATTTCTACGCCTTCTACCACCACTGCCAGAGCCTCATGAAACCTGCGTGGTCTGACGCGGCCCATGGAGACGAGGTGCCTTACGTCTTCGGGATCCCCATGATTGGCCCCACTGACCTCTTCCCTTGCAACTTCTCCAAGAATGACGTTATGCTCAGTGCCGTGGTGATGACATACTGGACCAACTTCGCCAAGACAGGGTGAGGGATGCTCTGCCCTCCCTGGGCCTGTGTGTGGGGTGTCTGTGTGTCTGTTCCCCTCCCTGTATGTGTGTACCCGCCTCCCTGTGTTTGTGTGCATGTGCCTCAGTGTGTGTGCATGCTTCCCTCTGTGTGTGTGCACCTGCCTCCCTGTGTGTGTGTGCATGCTCCTCCCTCTGTATGCACACCTCCCTGTGTGTGTGTGTGCATGTGTGTGCCAGCCTTCCTGTGTGTGTGTGCACGTGCCTCGCTGTGTGTCTGCACATGTGTGCGTGCATGCCTCCTTGTGTATGTGTTTGTGTGCATGCACCTCCCTGTGTGTGTGTGCCTGCCTGTGTGTGTGTGTGCCCCCACCTCCCTCTGTGTCTGTGTGTGCCTGCCTGCCTCCCTCTGTGTGAGTCTGTGTGTGCCCACCTCCCTGTGTGTGTGAGTGCATGCCCTCCCCATATGTGTGTATGTGCATCCTTCCTGTGAGTGGAGGGGGTTGTGGTCATCTCTGTGGACCTATGTGTGTGTGCATACATGCATCCCTGCACATGGGTGGGTGCACACCTCCTTCCTGGGGGGTAGGCATGTGTGCATGCCCTCCCTTTGTGTGTGCGTGCACTCTCCCTGTATGTGTGTCCACGTGCACCTCCCATGCGTGTGTACATGTGCCTTACTGCGGTTTTGTATTAGTGTGGCAGGAGAGTGTGTCTGCACACCTTCCGTGTGTGTGTGTGTGTGTGTGTGTGTGTTCGCACAGTCACACCCTGGGCTGCAATCCAGACTAATAAGGGTTGTGTCACCATCTGCCCCATAAACTGGGGATCTCACCATGCTTTGCTGTTACAGCTCCCTCTCCCTCTCCAGCCAACAGCATGCAGGGCACACCTTGAGTGGCTGTGTGTAGCTAGAGCCCTGGTCCAGCAGCATTCATCCCACCAGCCACACTGCCTGTCACAGCCTTGGTTGCTACCTGCATGGTGACCCTGACACATGGCCAGTCCTGAATTTTCCCCCAAAACATGTCTTCTGCACTGTCCAGTTCTTTCCCGGGCGCTTTGATTCTAGAGCTCCATTGCCCCTGTAAGGGGTCAGTGCACAACGGGTTGTTACTTTAACTGGCGTTCGGTGTCAGCACAGCACCGGAGTAGGTCTGCTCAAAAACACCAACCTGTTTGTTGAAGTACAGAGAGCTGGACTGGAAGGCAGAACACAGGGGTAAGGCAGTAACATGAGAAGTGGGTACGAGAGAAATAAAGCTAAAACAGCTTCCAGTAACTGAGACTTAATGAGCTCAAGGTCAGATCCCTACCACATGCTCCCAGCAACAGGGCTGACTAAATGTTCATGTCACAATCCCTGCTAAAGCCCAAATCTGGTTCCTTTGCCCGCTTCAGGCAGTGCTTCCCAACCTCTCTTCATTTGCAGGCCCATAACAAATTTAAAATGCAGGTGTGGGCCCCTTTGGAAACTTTGCCAGAGTGTGCGGACCCCCAAAGAGCTGCAGCCCACAGGTTGAAAACCACTGTCGAGAGTGAGAGTGAGAGAGCAAATCCCTGGGGTGTTTTAGCCCCGCACTTTTCTAGCCCAGTTGCCCTTTGAAATGTGTTTTCCAGAGGGTTTCCCAAGATAAAGTTCCTTCCCACTGTGAGGACTGACGGATACGCCCCCTTGCTGCCAAAGAATGGCCACCTGACTGGTGATGGCTAGTCAACGCTGACACCTGGCAAGAGGTGTCAGCTTGTCCTTTGTCTTTGACAAACAGGCTCAGCCCCTCCCCAGACTTGTCTGGTAAGCACACTTCAGTCGTCATTTCGTCTTATGTTCCTAACTGGACATACACACGTGCTGCACACACGGCACTGTGCTATTATTGACCAGTGAGTTACTAGTTCTCAAGTGATACCTCGTAAGGCATATTTTGTATGAAGATTATTACAGTGGTTAGGATGTGACTGCACGGGGCAGCCAGTCACACATTTCCCTGTGCATGCGTGCATGTGTATGTGTGTGTGTGCCCTCCTTCCCCACGTGTGTGTCTGTGCCCTCCCTCCCTGCACGTGTGTGTGCACATGCACCCTCCCTCCCTGCACGTGTCTGTGTGCCCTCCCTCCCCGTGTGTGTGTGTGTGCGCGCGCCCTCCCTCCCTGCACGTGTGTGTGTGCATGCACCTTTCCAGAGGAAGGGGGTCTGTGCTGCCTCCCCATGTGCACGTGTGCAGTCCCTCTGTGTGTTTGTGTGTGTGCACACACACTCTCCCTCCCCGCATGTGTGTGCGCGTGCATGCATGCACCCTCCCCATGTGTGTGTGCATGCAGCCTCCCTCCCCGCACGTACGTGTGTGTGTGTGTGTGTGTGTGTGTGTGTGTGTGTGTGTGTGTGTGTACCTTTCCAGAGGAAGGGGCTGTCACGGAGTCCCCAGGTGATGCTCTGGAACTGCTCCCCACAAAGCCAGTCAGGACTTTGGGGAGCATCCTCTCCCTTGGAGCAGACTTGTTCAGGGCAAGAAGCTCACACGGCTTCACCTCCTGGGTCTCTCCTTGGAGCATTCAGCGTCCTCTGCCCCTCCGTGCGCTTCCCACAGCGAGCCCACCTCAGTGGGGTCCTGGGGAAGCCACAGGGTCCTGCACCCCCACTTTGCAGTCAGACTTGACTCTTAGCCAGCCAGTACAAAAGAGGTTTATTCGATGACAGGAACACGGTCTAAAACAGAGCTTGTAGATACAGCGAACCGGACCCCTCGGCCGGGTCTGTTCTGGGGGGCAGTGAGCCAGACCCCCACGTCTGCACTTCACTCCTTGTCCCCAGCCAGCTCCAGACTAACCACCCCCTCCAGCCCCTCCTCTCTGTGCAGCTCCTTTCTCGGGCCAGGAGGTCACCTGATCTCTTTGTCTCCAACACCTTCAGTTGGCACCTTGCAGGGGAGGGGTCCAGGCCATCAGTTGCTAGGAGACAGAGTGCCAGGCATTTAGGTGCACTGGCCCTTTGCTCTGCAGCAATCACACGCCCTTATTCCACCACCTAAATACTTAAGAACTGCATAGGGGAAACTGAGGCACCCACACAGTATTCAGAGAAAACATTAAGAACATTCCCAGTTTACCACAGGGGGTCTGTGCTCCCACCCCATGTGCACGTGTGCAGTCCCTCTGTGTGTGGGTGTGTGCGCGTACGTGCACTCTCCCTCCCCGTGTGTGTGTGTACATGCTCCCTCCCTACGTGTGTGCACCTCTCTCTGGGGCATGCGGGGCCCTATGACACTCTGGGGCCAGGAGTTTGGCACTAAGGGGAGGATCCTGCCCTGACAATGACTCCTCAAGGGGGCAGGGCATCACTGCAAAGCCTTCTACACAGGCCGGGCCTTGGAGGGGCGTATTGTCATTCCTTGGGGCACTGGGAGGATGCTGGGAAATCCCAGGGGTTGCTACACTGCGATGGGTTAGCATAGCTGCTTCCCTGGTTGGTTCCATTGGCCTGCTCAGCCCTGGTGCGCAGCTGGGTCAGGGACCTACCTTGCCATTCTGGAGGGCTGAGTCCAGTGGAGATTTCACAAGAGCCGGGGTGGGTTTAGCTTAAGCCTGTGTTACACTGTCTCTGTGCAGGAGCCCCTCACTACAGCCAGGTGCCCAGCTCTGACAATGGGGGGGAAGCATGAGACCCAAAATGAGAATCAAGGAGTAGTGGCTGTGGGGGCTGTGGGTCGGGATTAATGAGCCCCAGCAGGGGCCATTCTGCTTTCTCTGGGGCTCTAATGCCTTGGTAGTGCCTCTCCCGATGGGCTGGGCCCTGTCTGCGTGTCTCCCGCAGAGCTCTGTGCAGCACCCTGTCTCTGCGTGTTTCTCCAGTGCCACATGGACGGTTTCCGTTCTGTTTCCCAGGGACCCCAACAAGCCTGTCCCCCAGGACACCAAGTTCATTCACACCAAGGCCAACCGCTTTGAGGAAGTGGCATGGTCCAAGTACAACCCTCGCGACCAGCTGTACCTGCACATCGGCCTGAAGCCCAGAGTGCGAGACCACTACCGAGCCACCAAGGTGGCCTTCTGGAAGCACCTGGTGCCCCACCTGTACAACCTGCACGACATGTTCCACTATACCTCCACCACCACCAAAGTGCCACCTCCAGACGCCACGCAGAACTCACACATCACCCGCCGGCCCAACGGCAAAATCTGGACTACCAAGCGCCCGGCCATCTCCCCGGCTTACAACAGCGAGAACCCCAGGGAGAAGTGGAGCCCGGAGCAGGAGGCCGGCACGTTGCTGATCGAGAACCCCCGGGACTACTCCACCGAGCTGAGCGTCACCATCGCTGTGGGGGCCTCCCTGCTCTTCCTCAACGTGCTGGCCTTCGCTGCGCTCTACTACCGCAAGGACAAGCGCCGGCAGGACACACACCGCCAGCCCAGCCCCCAGCGCAGTGCCCCCAACGACATCGGGCACACGCCTGAGGAGGAAATCCCCTCCCTGCAGATGAACCAGGCCCACCATGAGTGCGAGTCAGGGCAGGCACACGACGCCCTGCGGCTCACCTCCCTGCCCGACTACACGCTCACCCTGCGCCGCTCCCCAGACGACATCCCTCTGATGACCCCCAACACCATCACCATGATCCCCAACTCCCTGGTGGGCCTACAGACCCTGCACCCCTACAACACCTTTGCAGCAGGGTTCAGCAGTACGGGGCTCCCGCACTCACACTCCACCACCAGGGTATAGCTCCAGGGGCTGTGCCCACCCATGCCTGCACACATCCACGCACACAGGGGACACTGGCAGGGGCTGACGGATGCAGATTGGGCAGCACACACAGACGGTCCCACCTGGCGGGGTGGAGCAGAGCCCCAGGGCTGGCAGGACCTCTGCTGTGGGACAGGTGGGCTGCTCGCCCCTCCGGCTCGCTCGCTCGCTCTTCTGTTTTTATTTTGTAAAGTGCTTTGACTCTCCGTGTGCTGAGAGGGCTGACACCGGGGCAGCAGGACCCAGCCAGAGCGGTGCAGGAGAACGACAGCAGAGTGTGCGCAGAGCCCTGCATGCTGCATCCCGCTGGAAGCTCCCGTGCAGGACACTGAGAAGGACTCGTCTGGGGAGGAGTTGATGGCGTGCCTGCCCCCTGGCCTGGACATGGCACTAGAGGACTCTGCACCACTTGGGAGGTGGTGCCTCCTGGAGCCCTCTTCCCTCCCCCAAGTGCATTGGGGACGGGCTAGGAGCTGTCCTTGGCATTCTCTTTCCACTGGACCTGTTGAGTTGATTGAAATTTGCCATTCAAAGTGCCATACAAAAGGCTCCAACACTCTGTCAAATTGTGGTGTGAAGCAGCTGTCTTGGGCCACTGGCACTGGGTGGGTGGGATTGGTGCCAGGGTTGTCACTGGGTGGGAGGACTCAGTACCCAGTCTGGCGCTGGGCAGGGGGTTCGGTGCCTGGTCTGGCGCTGGGCAGGAGGGGCTCGGTGCCCGGTCTGGCACTGGGGGGGGCAAAGGTTTGGTGCCCAGTCTGGCGCTGGGCAGGAGGGGCTCGGTGCCCGGTCTGGCACTGGGGGGGGCAAAGGTTTGGTGCCCAGTCTGGTGCTGGGCAGAGGAGCTCGGTGCCCGGTCTGGCGCTGGGCAGGTGGGCTTGGTGTCCGGTCTGGCACTTGGCAGGAGGGCCTCGGTGCCTGGTCTGGCACTGGGGGGGGCAAGGGCTTGGTGCCCGGTCTGGCGCTGGGCAGGAGGGGCTCGGTGCCTGGTTTGGTGCTGGGTGGGGGAGCTTGGTGCCCGGTCTGGCGCTGGGCGAGTGGGCTTGGTGCCCGGTCTGGCGCTTGGCAGGAGGGCCTTGGTGCCTGGTCTGGCACTGGAGGGGGGCAAAGGCTCAGGTTGTCACTGGGTGGGAGGAGTCAGTGCCTGGTCTGGCGCTGGGCAGGGAGGTCTCGGTGCCCAGTCTGGGGCTGGGGGTGGGCGAGGGCTCGGTGCCTGGTCTGGTGCTGAGAAGGGGGGCTTGGTGCCTGGTCTGGTGCTGAGAAGGGGGGCTCGGTGCCCGGTCTGGCGCTGGGGGCAGGCAAGGGCTCGGTGCCCCGTCTGGCAGACCAACCCTAGGTGTGGGCCCAGCACCTCTGCTCTTGCTGCAGAGAATCTCTTTTGTGTTGGTCGTGTCTCTTTGCCGAGATGTTTTTTAAGCAGATCTTTAGTTCTTTACACACTAACAGAGTTGCTGCGTTTTGTCCTTTGTAACGATTTTAAACCAGGTGTTCTTGATATAAAGTAAAAAAGCCAGTTAGAATCTCAGTGTGTGCCACTGCTCCCACCAGCCAGGCCCCTGCCTTCCCAAGAGAGACAATCTGTGCCATGCCCCCAACCAGCAGTCTGGGCCGGCAGGGCACGTCCCCAAGGGGCTGACGTGCAGCCCCCTTTTCTATTTTTGATATTTCCCCTCCCCTGTAGTTCATGTCTGTGTATTTCAGCCAAATAACGTGTGCGCTATGGCCCAAGTCTGTGAGCATCGCTCTGCACTGCCAGCACTTCTCTGCCAACAGCCATTGCCACCTCGTCCCACCGCATGGCCTAGGACCAGCACCCCTTCACTAATACCCTGCTACACCGCCGCCTTCCCTGCTAAACCCTGCTAGCGCCCCTCCATCCCAGTCATCCGCTGGCTCTCCTGTCCTCTGCCAGCCCCCTCCTTGCCATCTTCTACCAGCTGCCCCCCGCCCTCCTCTGCCGGCTCCCCTGTCCTCTGCCAGCCCCCTCCTTGCCATCCTCTGCCAGCTCTCCTCAGGCCATCCCCTGCTGCTCCCCCCTGCCATCCTCTGCCAGCTGCCCCCTACCCTCCTCTGCTGGCTCCCCTGTCTTCTGCCAGCCCCCTCCTTGCCATCCTCTGCCAGCTGCCCCGTCCCCTGCCAGGCCCCTCCCAGCCATCCTCTGCCAGTTCCCCCATCCCCATCATCCCCTCCCGGCCATCCTCTGCCAGCTCCTCCCAGGCCGTCCTCTGCTGGCTCCCCTCTGCCATCCTCTGCCAGCTGCCCCGTCCCCTGCCAGGCCCCTCCCAGCCTTCCTCTGCCAGTTCCCCCATCCCCATCATCCCCTCCCAGCCATCTTCTGCTGGCTCTCCTGTCCTCTGCCAGCCCCCTCATTGCCATCCTCTGCCAGCTCTCCCCAGGCCGTCCCCAGCCTGCTCTCCCCTGCCATCCTCTGCCAGCTGCCCCCTGCCCTCCTCTGCCGGCTCCCCTGTCCTCTGCCAGCCCCCTTCTTGCCATCCTCTGCCAGCTCTTCCCAGGCCATCCCCTGCCTGCTCCCCCCTGCCGTCCTCTGCTGGCTCCCCTCTGCCATCCTCTGCCAGCTGCCCCGTCCCCTGCCAGCTGCCCCGTCCCCTGCCAGCACCCTCCCTCCTGTCCTCCGCCAGTTCCCCCATCCCCATCAGCCCCTCCTGGCCATCCTCTGCTGGCTCCCCTGTCCCCTGCCAGCCCCCTCCCTGCCCTCCTCTGCCAGTTCCCCCCCCACCGTCCCCTGCCAGCCCCCTCCCCATCCTCCTCTGCCACTCTTGATGTTTTTCACCAGTGCCATTGCCATATCATGCTGCCCTCTGTCAGTCCCATTGCTACTTCCATCCTTCGCCAGCCCTGCTGCCCGCCGTGTTCTGCCTCTGTCCCTGCCTCGTGCCCCCAGCTCCGCTCTGCACCTGCGTGAGCTGCTGGTGGACAGTGCAGGCGACACAGGGGCAGCCAGCTGCACAGCAGAGCCCTGGCTCAAGCAGCCTGGGGTGGCGAGGGCTTGGCTCGTGTGGAGTGGGAAGCCCCTATCCGGGTAGCGCAGTGAATGGTGCAGGGGGGTCACACAGTATGTGGGGCTCAGGGTATGTTTTATTGACGTCTCAGCTCAGTCCTTGCTGGACATTTCTCCACCCCCCTCCCGAAAGACCCCCAATATTCTAGCAGTCACCACTCAGGAGCCCAGGCCTACAGGGCAGGATGGCGGGGCTGCAGGGAGCCTGGGGCTGTGGGGCAAGATGGATGGGCACTGGGGGGAGCCCGGGGCTGCGGGGCAGGATGGAGGGGCCTGTGGCAGGATGGAGGGGTGCTGGTGGAGCTAGAGGGGAGCCTGGGGCTGCGGGGCAGGATGGAGGGGTGCTGGCAGGGCTGGGGGGGAACCCAGGGCTGGGGGGGCAGGATGGAGGGGCACTGGCGGGGCTGCAGGGAGCCCGAGGCTGTGATGCAGAATGGAGGGATGCTGGCAGAGCTAGGGGGGAACCCAGGGGTTCAGGGCAGGATGGAGTGGTGCTGGGGGAGCCCAGGGCTGTGTGGCACGATGGAGGGATGCTGGCAGAGCTGGGGGGGGCAACCCAGGGCTGTGGGGCAGGATGGAGGGGCGCTGGGGGAGCCCAGGGCTGTGGGGCAGGGTGGAGGGATGCTGGCAGAGCTAGGGGGAACCCAGGGGTGCGGGGCAGGATGGAGGAGCGCTGGGGGAGCCCAGGGCTGTGGGGCAGGATGGAGGGGTGATGGCGCTGCGGGGGAGCCCAGGGCTGAGCTAGCAGGAACATGCAGCACAGCTGGGTAACGTTGTTGTGACCTGAGTTTCTTCCATTCTCGGCACTGGAGGAGCAGCTTTTGCCCGGGGCGGGAGAGGCCCATGGCTGCGTTGGGCCTTGGCTGTTGGACACAAGCTGCACTTGGCCATTCCCTCCAGGCGCGGGAGCACTGAGCTGTACCCCAAGGCTGCCCCCCAGGGTGCCCGGGGGGCCCTGGCAGAGGCACCCTGAGGCAGGGCCTGCCACATGCGAGCTGGTGCTGCCTGGCTCCAGGCATGAGTGGCCAGACACAAGTGGGCGGGGGAGGGGTGCAAGGGTTGGGCCCCAGCCACTGCAAGGCCAGGGGCTATCCCACTTCCCCGGCAGCCCCCGAGAGCAGCTCAGCCCAAGGATGGGGGGAGCAACTGGGGGGCTGCAGTCTGCTCCTGCCTCCCTCTGCATGACTGCTGGGTGGCAGGGCATGTTTCACTCGCTCCAGGGGCCCAAGTCACAGCTGTAGCTATGCGCCTTCCCCCGGGCTCTGCCATCCGACCCCCCGAGTCCCCTCGGGCTCTGCCACCCACCTGACCCCCCCCAGCTCTGCCACCCGATCCCCCCCTCCAGGGCTCTGCCACCCAACCGACCACCCCCGGGGCTCTGCTACCTGACCCCCCTCCCCGCCCCAGGGCTCTGTCACCCAACACCCGCCCCAGAGCTCTGCCGCCCACCAGACACAGCCCCCTGGGACTTGCTCTGCTACCTGACCCCCCTCCCTGCCTCAGGCGCTGCCACCCACCCAGCACCCCCCCAGGGCTCTGGTACCTGATCCCCCCTCCCTGCCCCAGGGCTCTGTCACCCTCCCCCCATCCCAGGGCTCCACCACTGAATCCCTGTCAGGGCCTGACTCTCATGCCAGGGCTTTGCCACCTGATCCGCCCCCCCCCCCCCCAGGGCATGAGGCCTCTTGTCCCCCTAGGTGCTTGTCTCTAATCCCCCCCCATCCCAATTTGGTCAAAGGAGCCCAGAGCCAGGCCCAGGGGCTTGGGCTCATACTCTGAAATGGTCGGCCAAGTCTGCGTTCCCCATTTCATGCCATGTAGGGCAATGTAGAGGATCCCCCCAAAGACAGGGGGAGGGACAGAGCAGGGCCTTGGGGCAGGGAGGGCGTGTGGGGGCAGAGCAGGCGATACAGGGGTCTCGGAAGCAGGAGGGGGGCTGGGGCTGGGCAGAGCAGTGCTGAGTGCAGAATGTATTTATACCATCAGCTGCGCAGAGTAACAGCCTCCAAATAAAACAAATGCTATTTTGAATAGTGTGGCCTCCTGTGAGCTGTATGGGGGGACAGTGAGGAATTTCAAAGGCCAGCTGGGGCAGGAGAGGAGACCACCAGAGCCTAGCGGGGAGTGAGGCAGGAGTCCCAAAGCCAGGGCAGGGACTGGAGAACCACAGTCCAGCATAAGTGCGTGGGAGTTCATTGGCGTTGACCAGCGCCAGCTACATGGGCCCTGTGCCTGGGTTTGCCAGCAGGGGCCTTGGGGAGCAGCCCTCATGCAGCATCATTGGCAGCAGATGCTCGCTTTGCATGGGGGGGCTGAGCGGGGTGGGAGCTACTGAGCCACGGGTGAGCAGCTGGCTGCAGGCTGGGGCAAGGGGAGTTCCAGGGTGTTACTTCTCACGCGCTTCCCAGGCACCATGGCAGCTGCTCCAGCCCCTCCAGGTCCCAGCATGAGTGAGCCGTTGACTGGACAGAGCAGCTGCATGACAGGCAGGGTTGGAACCATCCAGCAACATGCCCCAAGATTTCCACTGCTTGCCCCAGTTCCACCACCTTGGCATCTGCCCCCCACCACTGCCAGCAATCACAGGGGCTGGGCAAGTGGGCATCAGGCAATCGACCACTGGCAGCTCAGAGTAGAGTGGGTCCCTGGCCTTGGCTACACCCATAGTCAGTGTCAGACCAGGCTTTGCCCAACAGGGGCAGTGTCTGTCTATGGCACGTCGCTGGCAGTACCCAGGTGACTCCCTTACTCCACCGAGCCCATCCCCGGCACCATTCAGGACAGGGCAGCCCCCTCCACTGTACAGCTGGGGCCTGAGCCCCACAGAGGCCCAAGAGCACCTGGGGAGTCTTAGTTTGAGGCTAGTGCCCAGCCCTCTGGCCCATCTTCCTCTGACAGCCCAGCCCCAAAGCCCTGCAGCGCAGCAGCCCCTGGGGACACCGGACAGGGCCCTGCTGGCGGCGCCCCAGGCAGGGCTGAAGCGGCTCAGTGGCTCCCCCACCTGTGCTGGGGCTCCCTGCTCACGGAGCAGCCAGGGCCAGCTGCTTGAGGAGCCTCGTCAAAGGGACCTGCCAGTGCCGTGCTGGCTGGGGACCTGGTGCATCTCTGGGCTCGGGGCAGGGCACGTGGCCCAGCAGCGAAGCCCCAGGCTCCTACGGGCGGCATGAGCTGCCAGAGTCTCAGCTCCCTGAGATCTTCCTGGTGCAGGCTGGGCCCTGGGGTTTGTGTCCCACCCCTTGCAGGGAGCACTGTGTGGGGCAGGGTCTGCCAGTGTCCCACAGCACCGTGCACCATCAGGCTGGGCTACAGCTTCCTCCATCACGCACAGTGCTGGGGCGCTTGCCCATCCCTCGCTGGCGCTGCCCCACCCATCTCACTACCCCACTCATTTATTATCCCAATCTCCCCATCGCTTCCCCCCCCCCACCAGGCATCAGTCAGACAAAACCAGGGAGCAGGCGGGATTGTGCCAGCGTATACAGTGTTAGATTTGGTATGTTAATGCCTGCGACAGCTGGGGGCAGGAGAGGCAGAGTGGAAGATAGATGAATGGGAGGGGACCATGGTGTGGGTGGGTGGGGGGAGCTGCCCTCTAGCCCCCATAGCAAATCACACCCCTGCCCCCCCTCAGCCTCATTCCATTGCACCCCCCACCCTCTTCTTGCCAAGCAGCAAAGCTGCTGATTTCATATCTTTTTAATGTAATTTCAAACAGGGTTTCCATAGAAACCAGTCATGGGCCCTGTGTGACCTCCAGTGAGCGCACAGGCCTGGTGAGCCAGAGCTGGGGCCCTGAGCCGAACAATGAGCCTTAGCTCTGCCCTGGGGGGGGCGGGGAAGATGACACCCCCCGCCCCCCAGCCTTGTGCCACCTGTGTTGGGGCAGCCTCAGAGGAGGCTTGGCACAGCTGCTTACAGGGAGGCCTGGCAGTTGCTGAAGGCCTCGTGAGCCTGGGGTCAGTGCCATCAGGGCTGGCGCTGCCATTTAGGCAGCCTAGGCAATCGCCTTAGGTGCCAGAATAAATGGTGGGCACCATTTTGCCAGAGGGGGCGGCAGGCGGCTCCACTGGAGCTGCCGCAGTGGTGCCTGTGGAGGGTCCGTGGGTCAGCGGCTCCAGTCGACCGCCTGCAGGCACCACTGCCACAGCTCCACCAGAGCCACGGAGCACTGGACCTGCCGCAGGCACCACTGCGGCAGCTCTACCAGAGCTGCGGGACCAGCGCGCCGGGCGGCAAAATTGCCATCTGCCTAGGGCGCTCAAACCCCTAGCGCCGGTCCTGAGTGCCATGGTGTGGCCCAGGCAGTGGCTAGCCACCGCCACCCCTCCACACAGGTACCAGCTTAGCACTGGTTCACCTCCCCCTGCAGGGTGGCTCCCGGCTGCAGGGCACTGGCTGAATTAGCCACTGGCACAAGAAGATGCTCCTGGGCGGGGGTCCCTGACAAGGGCTGCCCACTGTGCTCAGGTCTCATTGGCCTGCTGCTCACCAGGCCACCCAGGTCATGTCCTGAGTTACCATGGCACCAGTGAGGGGGCTGGGAGGGGCTCTGGCCTGCTCCGGGGTGGTGCTTGGCCTCTGGCAGCGCTGATGTGCTTAGCAGCCAATGCACCAAGGGAACAAGACCTGCCCAAGGACCAGCTGGGCAAGGCCAGGCAGGCCATGCAACTGCGGCATGTGGGGCCCTGGCTTAGCCCCCTGGGTCCTCAGTCCGGGGGGGGGGGGGGGGGCTAGCGACAGCATGTCGTGTGTGTGTGGACAAGAGCAATTAATTGTCATGCTAGCTCCTGCTGTCACTAATCCCAGCGCTGTGTGGGGCAGTGCGACGAATGTCCAGGCCTGCCCCAGGCCCAGCCAGGCTGCATTGCACAAGGAATGACGCCAGCCAATGAGACCAGGTGCTGCGGGGCTGCTGGGCCTGACAGGGCTGCGTCGCTGAGTAACCGCTGGCTAGCGGGGCAGGTGGGACCAGGGCAATCGCTACCAAAGGCAGTGCTAGAAATGCCTCCCTGTAAGCAGCTGTGCCAGGCTAAGGAGTGCATGTGGGAGTCCAGCATCGGTGCTAATAGGACACGGGTGGACACGCCCACCCCCATGCCTGGACTACCTGAGCACCCCCCGCGCGCGCACACGCACACACACACACACACACACACACACACACACACACACCTGGCAGTCTCTATGACCCTATCCCTAAGGACTTAGAAATTTCCACTACATGCATCTGATGAAGTGGGTATTCACCCACGAAAGCTCATGCTCCAAAACATCTGTTAGTCTATAAGGTGCCACAGGATTCTTTGCTGCTTTTACAGATCCAGACTAACACGGCTACCCCTATGATAATTGCAGTTTTAATCGCACTGTTAACAGAATACCAATTGAACTTTTTAAAATATTTTGGATGTTTTTCTAAATGTTTATACATATTGCATGAGATGAATTGAAAAATACTATTTCTTTTATAATTTTTACAGTGCAAATATTTGCAATAAAAATATACACTTTGATTTCATTTATAACACAGTACAAGTACTGTAGTGCAATCTTTGGTGTGCAAGTGCAACTTACAAATGTAGATTTTTTTTTTGTTACATAACTGCACTCAAAAACAAAACAAAGTCCACTCAGACCTACTTCTTGTTCAGCCAATCACTAAGACAAACAAGTTTGTTTCCATTTACAGGAGATAATGCTGCCTGCTTCTTATTTACAATGTTACCAGAAAGTGAGAACAGGTATTTGCATGGCACTTTTGTAGCTGGCATTGCAAGGTATTTACGTGCCAGATATGCCCCTTCATGCTTTGGGCACCAGTGCAGCAGACATGCTTCCATGCTGATGATGCTCATTAAAAAAATGTGTTAATTACATTTGTGACTGAAATCCTTGGGGGAGAATTGTATGTTCCCTGCTCTTTGACCCACATTCTGCATATATTTCATGTTATAGCAGTCTTGGATAATGACCCAGTACATATTAGTTTTAGGAACACTTTCATTGCAGTTTTGACAAAACACAAAGAAGATACCAGTGTGAGATTTCTAAAGACAGCTATAGCACTCAATCCAAGGTTTAAGAATCTGAAGTGCCTTCCAAAATCTGAGAGGGACGAGGTGCGGAGCATGCTTTCAGAAGTCTTAAAAGAGCAACACTCCAATGCGGAAACTACAGAACCTGAACCACAAAAAAAGAAAATCAACCTTCTACTGGTGGCATCTGACTCAAATAATGAAAATGAACATGCATTGGGCCGCTCTGCTTTGGATTGCTATCAAGCAGAACTCACCAGCAGCATGGATGCATGTCCTCTGGAATGGTGGTTGAAGAATGAAGGGACTTGTGAAGTTTTAGTGCATCTGGCACTTAAATATCTTGCGACGACGGCTACAACAGTGCCATGCAAACACCTGTTCTCACTTTCAGGTGACATTGTGACCAAGAAGTGGGCAGCATTTTCTACTGCAAATGTAAACAAACTTGTTTGTCTGAGCAATTGGCTGAACAAGAAGGAGGATCGAGCAGACTTGCAGGCTCTAAAATTTTACAGTTTTATTTTAAAATGCAGTTATTTTCTGTACATAATGCTACATTTCTAAATTAAACTTTCATGATGAAGAGATTGCATTACAGTACTTGTATTAGGTTAATTGAAAAATACTATTTTTTTGTTTTTGTACAGAGCAAATACTTGTAATAAAAATAAATATACACTAAGCACTGTACACTTTGTGTTCTGTGGTGTAATTGAAATCAGTGTATTTGAAAATGTAGAAAACATCCACAAATATTTAAAGAAATGGTATTCTATTATTAACAGTGTGATTAATCGCATGATTAATTTTTTTAATCACTTGACAGCCCTCAAATAAAAGCAATCAGGTTTCCCTCCCAATTTCCCCTTTCTGTAATTAACTCTGCCGGGTTTCCCTGTTGGAGGGTTCACGGTATCACTAATCTGCTGCAAAAAGCTGGGGAGTTAGAGCCAACAGGCTGCACTCTGCTCGAGGGCTCAGCTTCTCCCAGCCCGCAGAGGGCACACAGCCTTTGCAAAGCAGTTGCCTTGACTGCTTGCTCTCCTGGAGTCTGAGGCCAGCAACAGAGCACCACTCTGCTGGGCACTGTCTCAGGCTCAAAGAACTCACCAGCTACAGGGCGAGGGACAACAGGTGGCAATGACCAAGATGAGTGGCACCAGGCAACATGATACGATACTGCTCAGTAGCACTCTCAGCTCCTTGTCCGCTGATGGGGGTTTGCGGTAATGTCAATAGACTAAATGGGCCAGGACACCAGGTGTTAAGTAAACCCTGTCCAGTAGGGCACTAGCCAGTTAAACTTGGGCTGAGGGTCCAAGGACCAGGGCTGGCTCCAGTTTTTCTGCCGCCCCAGGAGGCAAAAAAAAGGCCGATCGGTGGCACTTTGGCAGCAGCTCAAAGAGGAAGAGAGGAACTGAGGGACCCACCACCGAATTCCCGCCACTCCAATCACGGAAAGACGGGCCATCCCAAGCACCTGCTTCCTTCGCTGGTGCCTGGAGCCGGCCCTGCCAAGAACAGTGCCCTTCGACCCACGGTCCCCCCAGCACTGGACAGCTTTTGAACCATTGATCAGACACAACAGCCAGAAACACCGGTGATGGAGCTGAACTGGAAGTAAGGCTTTGACATTGCCACTCTTCCTGATTTCCTTTCCCAGCAACTGGCAGTCTGAGCTGGTATTAACAACGGTAATACTGGTTCTCCTTCGGGGGGGGACAGTAACCAGGGCCATCCCTAGCCATTTGGGTGCCCTACGCAGCCCCCCCACGGGCCTGACAGTGCTCGGAAGTTACAGCTCAGGCCCACTAGGCTTCGGAGCTCAAGCTGCAGTCTGAGCCGCCACTTCACCAGGCTGTCTACACAGCTGTTTCTAGAGCACTAGGGTGAGCCCAGGTCTGTCCAGCCTGGTTCCAAAACATTATGTAGACCGACCCTCCAAGATCCACACACCTGGACCAGTGGTGGCCTGTTTAAAACATTGGTTTTAGCTGCCTCTCTGGTCATGGCTCCAAGCACTGCTGTAAAAGACACAGTCGTGGTTGGCTCACCCAGGCTCTGATTAACCAGCAGGCAGAAGGTGAGTGATAGATAAGAGAAGAAGGAATGGGGGGGGGCAAGCAGGAAGTCAGACCTCACATCCAGGTGCTGTTCAGGATACAGCTGGGCCCTGCTTTCCAGCCTGGTCCGCTCAGCACATCACTCAGGATCAGGCTGGGGAAAGTCTAACAATGTCAGCCTGGATCCCAGGGCCAGGAGCCAGTGAGGCTGGCAGCCAGGATGGAAGGTGCCTGGCATATTCACACCCCCATGACTTGTTAAGGATCCCAGAAGGAAGTGATAGTGGAATAGCCCACCCCTCTCATTATTTGGTCCACCAATAGGCCTAATTTCTGACACATCAATTTTGCTTAATTAATTTCTGATTCCATTTTCCTTTGTTTACCAGTCACAGTCTTACCCCAGGCCCTGGGTGTGAGCCATAGACCGTTTAGTCTGCCTGTTTCCTTTCCATACCCCTTCTGTCATCAGTCATGGCCACAGGTTTTTGTATAGCTGGGGCAGGCCTGCTGGCCCCCGCTCCTCCCCCCCCCCCCGGCCACCGTGGCAGAGGGGAGTTGAAGGCTGTGGCCAAAGGGCAACAGTGAGGAAGGGCTGCGGATGGTTATGAGGAGGGGACCCAGGGTGAGAAAGCACAAGGTGTTTGCTGGAGGCTGACACTGGCAGAGCAGAGGGACAGTTGGTGCCTGCCCAATGGATTAGCACTGGCACCACTGCCTCCTCTTAAAGCCAGGCAAATAGGCCAAAACATGCTACCGGTCTTCCCCTGCTCTGCCAGAGCCCTGCCCTTCCACTCCACAGCTCTGGGCACCCCCCAACTGCGCTGCCAGTCCTGGCTCCTTCCCATCTTTATCAGAGCCCCCAGTCCTGACCCCCGCCCCTCTCTCCCTGCTCCCCGCATAGCTCTGGGGAGGTTCCCCTCCCTCAGCCCTGGCTGGCCCCCACCCTCACTTGGCAGTTCCCGCTCTGACGCCAGTCCTGCACCACCCCCTGCTGTTGGACTGGGTGCAGCCACTGGCCCGGGCACGGTCTCCCCAGATTGCCGGGGAAGCAAAGATGCTGCTATTTTAGTGACCTGCTGGGAGAGAAACTTGGATGGAAATAGACATCAATCTCTGCAGGGTCCCATTGTTGCCATAGAAATATGAATGCCCATACACCAATCTCCTGCAGCAGGGAGGTCCAGCCAGGTGCAGTGAGTTATATGGGCCCGTGGTGCCCAGGCTTCAGCAATATTCAGGGCCTGGGGCCCCAGCTCCACCAGTGTTCGGGGCCAGGTGTCTCCCTTGGTCCTGCCTGGTGCCCCCACGCGCCTCCCGCAGAGCGTCCCTGCCTGCACCCTGGGCAGCGGGCGGCTGCCTGCCGCTCCCCACTTTGCTCCCTTGCTGGCCGCTGCCAGCTACATGTGATGGCAGGCTCCCCTCAACACCCAACAGGGGGAGGCGAGGGGGCTTCCTGGAGCTGAGAGGGGCCCTAGGGGCATGTGCAGTAACAGTGGTGGGGGGGGGGTGCTGCTGGGGGTGACCCTCTCCCAGAGGTCACTGCTGCTGGTGGGGAGAGGGCTGGGAGAAGGCCTCCTCTCTGGCCCCAGCCCCAGGGCAGACTGCTTGCTCCCCAAATGCCTCATCCCCAGACCATGCACCCCCGCACCACAACCCTCTGCCTCGGGCTGAATCCCTCCTGCACCGTGAACCTCTCATCCCTGGCCCCACCCCACAGCCCTCACCCCCACACACCCCAACCCTCTGCCCTAGCCCCAAACCTCTCCACACCCCAAGCCCCTCATCCCCAGCCTCACCTCTCACCCCCTACATTGTGCAGTAGAGGGAAACTGTTAAATGCTTACTGTTTCCTGTCCATTTTTACATTATTTAAAAAATATATATACTGGGGGGGGGGGGCAGGGGGAGGAGCAACATGGACCCATTCTGGGCACCACCAAAAAATTATACAAACCTGCCGCCCATGGGTCCAGCAGTGTCCTGCTGTTGACTCATGGGAACAAGGGCACCCCTAGGTACTTCCTGGCTGAGACTGAACCTGCCACCCCAGCTCAGACCTTCTAGGGCTTCCCTGCAGCCCCATCTGGCTCCAGCAGTAGCTCCCCCCCACCCCGCATTACAGTTTCTCCTGTTTCCCACTGGCCTGTGACAATCTTAAAGAACCCCAGAAGGTGGCACTTTCCTCTAGCCTTGAACAAGGAGCTTTAGCAGAATAAGGAACCAGCGTTAATCCCTAAAGCTGATTCTTCTCTGCTTCACTGCAGAGCTTCGGCCTAGGCCCTTTCCCACCCTCCTGCCTGCAGATCTGAAGTACAGCCAGAGGTGAGGGTGTGTGCTGGTTCACACATCTTTAACAGGAATTAATCAGTCAGCCATGAGCCCTGGCATCACCGCCTCAGATCTGCGCCTCTCCTGCCTGGAGCAGGGTCTGGGCAATTAATTCACTTAGAATGTAGAATCATAGAATGCAAGGGACCTCAGGAGGTCATCTAGGCCAATCCGCTGCTCAAAGCAGGACTAATCCCCAGACAGATTTTTGCCCCAGATCCCTAAATGGCCCCCTCAAGGACTGATCTCACAACCCTGGGTTTAGCAGGCCAGTGCTCAAACCACTGAGCTATCCCTCCTTGGATATTCCCATCCTACAAGTGCAGACATCTGCCTGATAGATTACAGCCTTCTCCTTTAGGATGAGCTCCAGTCCCCATGGTGTTTTCTTAAATCCCCAGCTCCTAGAGTTATGTGATCCCGTGAGACTGCTTTCATTTCAAAAGAATAAATGGTCACTTACCTTTCATAACTGTTCTTCTTTGAGATGTGTTGTATGTGTCTATTCCATTCTAGGTGTGCACCAAGTGTGCGGTCATTGGAGATTTTTGCCTTACTGGTATCCAAAAGGTCAGCTCGGCTGTGGTGCCCTTGAGTGCTGCACTCATTTGTCAGTATATTAGGCACCACCAACCCTACACCCTCTCAGTTCCTTCTTGCCAGCAACTCTGACAGAGGGGCAGAAGCGGGTAATGGAATGGACATGAGCAACACATCTTGAAGAACATCCGTTACGAAAAGGTAGGTAACTGAGTTTTCTTCTTCGAGCACTTGCTCATGTCGATTCCATTCTAGGTGACCCACAAGCAGTGTCCCCAGAGGTGGGCTCAACATTCACGGTCGTGCGGCTTGCAGTACTGCTCTCCCAAAGCCAGTGTTGTCTCAGGCTTGCTGGGTAAGTGCATAATGAGGTGCAAACATGTGGCCAGACAACCATGTAGTGGCCCTACAGATCTCTTGGATTGGTACCTCTGCCAGGAATGCTTGTGCTCTAGTTAAGTGTGCTGTCACGATCACCAGCGGAGGCACCTAACAATAGCAGATGCAGGCCATGATCCAGGATGAAATCCTCTGAACAGACACTGGGTGACCTTTCATTCTGTCTGCCACTGCAATGAACAACTATGTTGACTTACAGAACAGCTTTGCTCTATGTGAGTAAAAGGCCAGCGACCTCCTGATGTCCAGGGCATGTAGCCTGTGCTCCTCATCTGAAGCATGAGGCTTTGGAAAGAAGATGGGTAAGTAAATGTCCTGGCCAGTATGAAACCGGGAAACGACCTGGGGCAGAAACGCTGGGTGCAGTCGCAGCTGGATGTCATCCTTGTAGAAGGCTGTATATGGCAGCTCCAAAGCAAGCGCCCTGATCTCTGACACCCCGCAGGCCGACGTTATTGCCACCAGGAACAAGACCTTCCAGGAGAGAGCAGGAAGCCAGAGGCTCAAATGAGGCCCTGTGAGTCTCAGGAGCACAAGATTCAGGTCCCAGTGAGGCACAGGATCCCGGACAAGCAGTAGACATGCTCCAGACCGTTCAAAAACCATGCCATCATGTTGTGAGCAAAGATCAACCTGCCTTGGAACAGAGGATGGAAAGCTGAGATAGAGACCAGGTGGACCTTGATCAATGACATGGACAAACCTTGGAGTTTGAGATTCATCAGATAATCCAGGATCTCCTGCAATGGGGCCTGCTCGGCCTGAATATGCCATTCCGAGGCCCAGCATGTGAACCTTTTCTGTTTGGCCAAGTAAGTCGCTCTGGTGAAGGGTTTTCTGCTACCCAGTAAGACCTGCTGGACAAGGGTCAAGCGTGCCCGTTCATCTGTGCTTAGCCATGTGGTAATCAAGCCATCAAGTGCAGCACTGCCAGGTTCAGGTGCAAAAAGCTGACACGGTTCTGGGACAGCAGATCAGGCTAGAGGGGCAGTTGCCGTGGGGCGGCTACAGAAAGGCTCAGCAACATGTCGAACCAGTGCTGGTGAGGCCAAGTGGGGGCTATTAGGATAATTCTCATCCTGATCTTCAAAAGGACTCTGAATCAGTGGCACTGGCAGGAAGGTGTACATCAGCACCCCCAACCACAGAATGAGATAGGGAGCCCCTGCCCATCCTCGGATCAAACAGAACACATGGCATTTTCTGTTCTGTCTGGATGCAAACAGGCCCACCTGGGGAATCCCCCACCTCAGGAAGATCAGGCTGACCATCTGCAGATGGAGTGACCACTTGTGGCGAGACAAGAAGGTTCTGATGAGGTGATCCACCAAGATGTTCCTGGTTCCAGGCAGGTACGCGGCTACCAGATGAACGGCATACCACACACAGAAGTCCCAAAGGCAGAGAGCTTCTTGACAAAGGCTCGAAGATCTGACACCACCCTGCCTGTTGGTGTACTACCTAGTGACAGTATTGTCCATCAGGACCTGCACCACCTTGCCCTTCGGGTGGGGCAAGAAAGCCTGGCAGGCCAGGCGAACTGCTCTGAGCTCCCTGCTCTGGGATGACCCAATGTGATCCAGCACCCTGACTCCCAGTCCAGGTCATGCCTGTTGAGGATGTAGACTGACACCAGCCATGTTTGCAAAGGCCAGAGGTGTAGCCGGGCAGGATTGACTGTGTCTGTACCTGCGGCCATGTAGCCTAACAACTGCAGGCAGGTGTGAGCCATGGTGAGCGGATGGTTCTTTACATGGGAGATCAGGTCCGACATGGCCTGAAAATGTGCTTCCAGAAGGAAGGCTCTGGCTTGCATGGAGTCAAGAACTGCCCCAATGAACTCTGTTCCCTGGGCCGGCATTAAGGTAGATTTTTTCTCTTTTATTAATAGACACAGTTTGCGGCAGGTGGAACTCACCAGACTGAGCCAGTCATTGAGATATGGGAAGACCTGAATCCCTCAACATCTCAGGTTACATTTTGTGAATGCCCTTGGGGCCAATGAGAGGCCAAAAGGGAGAGCCATGAATTGGAAATGGTGTCCACACACTATGAAACGTCGGTGACCTTGGTTCTTCAAGTTGAGGGTGGTATACCAGTCTCCTGGATCCAGGGATAATGGAGACCAGGGAGACCTTAAGAAACTTCAACTTTCTGAGAGATCTGTTGAGGCCACGCAGGTCCAGAATGGGTCTGATGCCACCTTTTGCCATTGGGATTAGGAAGTAGTGGGAATAGAACCCTTTTCCCTTCATGTCCCAATGGAACTCCTCCACCGCCCCCAGATGCAGGAGGTTCTCAACCTCTTGGACAAGGAGTTGCTCATGAGAAGGGTCCCTGAAGAGGGATGGGGGTGGGAGAAAGGGCAGCTGAAAATTGCAGGGTATAACCCTGAGATACTATGTCCAGCACCAGTGGTCCGAGGTGACCTGTGACCAAGGCAAACAATAGGGACGAAGATGGTTGAGGAAAGAACAAGGTGGATCCAGGGAATTGACTGGGGCGTCGCTCTCAAGCGCACCTTCAAAATGAGTTTCTGGCCCCTGGCATCCTTCATTCGCCAGGCTGGGCTGCACAGGTGAGCGGGAGGAGGAAAGGCAGCAACGGCTAAAGCTCGTGTCTCTGTCCCTTCTCCTTGCAGACCGCTGACGAGGCTGCCAAGGCCTTGGTGACGGGGGCGGCCGGAACTGCTTCCATGCAGACTGCAGCGTGTGCATCCCCAGCGAGTGAAGGGTGGGCTGAGTGTCCTTTAACCCATGCAGCCTCGCATCAGTCTGCTCTGAAAATAAATAGACCATTCCCTGGATCTCGTGGGACAGGGCTGGCGGTCTGAAGCCAGGAGTTGCACCTCATAACCACTCCTGATGGGACCACCCTGGCCACCGAGTCACATGCCCTCTGGGGAGAGCACCTAGCCACAGGGTGCCGAATTCCTGGGCCAAAGCCTGCAGGAGGACTCCTGAACTTACAGAGGGAGCCCCATAAGTTACAATTGTACCTGCCCAAGAGGGTCTGATGGTTCGCCACCCGGAATTGCAGGCTGGCTGTTGAATAAATTTTTCTCCCAAAAAGGTTCAGTCTTTTGGCCTCTTTATTTTGGGGAGTTGAGCTGGTGTGCCCCTGCTTATCCTTTTCGCTGTTCCACAGAGTTAACCAGCGAGCCTGGAAGTGGGCGGGTATAAAGGTACTCAAACCCTTTGGCCCAGACGAAGTACTTCTTTTTGGTTCTTTTGGAGGTGAAAAAAAGTGCCCATCTATAAAAAGGGAAATAAGGACAACCTGGGGAATTACAGACCAGTCAGCTTAACTTCTGTACCAGGAAAGATAATGGAGCAAATAATGAAGCAATCACTTTGCAAACACCTAGAAGATAATAAGGTGATAAGTAATGGTCAGCATGGATTTGTCAAGAAGAAATCTTGTCAAACCAACCTGATAGCTTTCTTTGACAGGGTAACAAGCCTGGGGGGAGGGAAGGGGGAGTGGTAGACGTGGTATCATTCTGGGCTGTATTAGCAGGAATGTTGTAAGCAAAACATGAGAAGTAATTCTTCCGCTCTACTTTGTGCTGATTAGGCCTCAACTGAAGTATTATGTCCAGTTCTGGGTGTCACATTTCAGGAAGGATGTGGACAAATTGGAGAATGTCCAGAGAAGAGCAACAAAACATGACCCGAACCTCATCAGGCTGCAGCATCACCCAAGTCTGGCCCAGCTGCCCCTCCGTCTTGATGGATGGGTGACTGGGCCAAACCTAAGTGAACAATGGGGTGGCCAGTGCCATGAGGGCAGCTCCTGCACACGGCTCCCCCGGGAGCCTGCATGGCCTTGCCCTGCATCCAGCTGCCCGTATCTCCTCTGCTCTGCCCAGCAACCACCTTACAACCTACTACAGGTCCCTGAACCCGACAGCCGGAGCTTCGCTCTCATCATCAGGCACTGGACAGGAATTGGCAGTGAGTGCCCACATGGGGGAGCTGGCTGTGAGATGGATGGCGGGGAGCTGGCGGGAGGGAGGAGACATGATGGGGGTAATAGAGCAGTGACTGAACAGCTGGAGCCAGTCGCTGTCTGAGCTGGCTAGGAGAGGGTTATCCAGGCAGTGTGATGTTTGGTGCAGCTGTAGGCAGCCCATGGATTAATGGGGATGCACCAGGTTTGTTCCCATTCTCTGGTGTGGAAGGTAGGGCCCTGCCTGCCTAGGGCCTAGTGCTGGGTTAATATGGCCCTGCCTGCATGGTGGTGTTTGCAGTAGTGTCCAGGGCCCTGGGTGGGATTAGAGCCCTGTCCCCCACCCTGCTTCAGCCCCAGCAGGCGCAAAAACAGCTCCCTCCTCTCCAGAGGGATGTGATGCTCCTGAGGGAGCCGTGCCAGGGCTCAGACCTGTCCTGCTGTTGTCCCAAGGGGGCACATACAGAGTGCCCGGGCCATGCAGGGAGGGCAGCACAGGGCCGGTGGTAGCTACTGCATTAGCTCCATTCCCATCAGTTGTTTTAATTCCCTGTGGGTGGAGGGGGCCTTTGCACGCTGCGCACGCACAGCCGGCAACCCAGGAGGGGGTCAGCTCGGGGTGGAGGCCCCTCATGCCCAGCACAGACCCCCAGAGCACTGAGCCTTTTCCACTCCTCCTGTCAGCTCTGCTTGAGCAGCAGCAGATGGGGCTGTGGGCAGGGGACGTAACCCCCCTTCCCCGGACTGGATAGGGCAGGCAGGAAGGGCCCAGTGGCTGTGCTCTCACTGGGCCAAGGGTCAGTGGCACTGCAGGAAGCGATGACTCAGCTGCCTGCCAGCGGATGCATTAACCTCCAGCTGCAGACGGAGCATGGGACCCACACAGGCAGGCAGGAGGCTTCTCTCTCTGCGTCCCATGCCCGGCTCCTCCCCAGTGTAGGGGATGCTGGCAGGGTGCCCTCCATATGAGCTGGCCCTGCAGTCACCGCTGGGCATGTGCTGAGATGGGGACTCCTGGGCTGCTTGGGGTGCTGGCTGGGTTGGAAGGAGCCCTGGCTCCTGGGGGAGTGATTCAGCACAGAGCAGTTTCCTCAAAGTGCCTGTGCACATGGGACAGTGCCAGGCCGTCTGGGCCAGGCCGTCCCCTGGAGCTCTGCCAAGCCATTGTTCTGGGGCCAGGATGAGGGCACGAACCTTCCTCCCTCTGAACCCAACAGCCTGGATGCAGAGGGACCAGACACTCCCGCCTCAAGGCTCAGCCTGCAGCAGCAAGACCCCACCAGGCCCCCACCCTGCAGCACTCACTGGGCTCAGTCCACAGCCGGCCAGCAGCTCTCGGGGAGTCAGCCTCAGCCTACGGCTGTCAGCCAGGCCAGCACAAAGACCCTACCCAGACCTTTTGTGCTGCCCTACATCCCCAGCTGGTGAGCAGAGATCCAGTCCCACCCCAGCCAGCCCAGAAGGAGCCTGGGGTCCCACTCACAGGGCACATAGGGCTCAGGAGCACCTGCAGCCCCCGGGCCCCTGGTGCAGACACAGGGCAGAAGGAAGTGATGGGGGAGCCAGGCTGCCTATGCCAACCGTCCCAGGCCCACACGCAACTCAGAGCAAGTACCAGTGAGCACCCATCCCTGTGACCTCAGAGTGTCTGGCCCCCCAGCAAGGCACAGCCCCACCTCAGCCCCCACCTCCAGACTCCCTCACTGCAAGGTGGTGCTGCTCCTGCAGGGCACAGGAGTGTGTGTTTGTGTGTGCATTGACCTGCCCTGGCCAGCGCATTGGGCTCCCCCCCTTCCAGCACCTGGCCCTAGGCCACCCCTCCAGCTGGCCCAGTCTCTGCCACCTGCAATCTATGCCCTTCTGCCTGGCCTGAGTCAGGGCCATCCCACAATCCATCCCCCCTGCGGCCGGGCCCTTCCACGTGCTGGCCCACCCCCCGGGCAGCCCATGCCCTGCTCTCTGTGCCGCACCACGGCTGGCAGCATTCCCGACTGCCTCGATCCTTTGGCACAATGGACTTGCCACCCAAACGAGATGCTGGAGCAGGGGGCAGTGGCTGCACCCGACCCTGGACCATGCCAGGGCACCCCCGAACCTCAGCACTTCACAATGCCTGACTTACCTGCCATTGTCATAGTATAATTCTCAAATCTGAACCTCAGCGTCCAAAATATGGGTTCTAGCATTAATTCCCCTAAGCTTAATTACCAGCTTAAATTCTGTAGCGCTGCCACCAATCAGGAATTTCGGGGCCCGATACCCCCTGGTCCCCCCAAACCCTTCCCTGGGGACCCCCAAGACCCAGATTCCTTGAGTCTTACAACAAAGGGGAATAAATCATTTCCCTTCCCCCTCCTTTCTTTCTCCCACCTCTTTCCCGCCCTGGGTACACTAGGAGACCACCGTGATTCAAGGAGTTGAATCACCCCTTCCCCCTCCCTTCTTCCCTGGAGAGAGATACAGAGATAAATGCAGAGAGCAGGTTTTTCTTCCCTCCTCCCTTTCCTTTCTCCCACCAATTCCCTGGTGAGTGCAGACTCCCTTCCCTGGAGTCTTACAAAAGATAACCCCCAAAAAATCAATTAGGTTCTAAAAAAAAGAGGAAAACTTTAATAAAGGAGGAAAAACATAAAATTTGTCTCTGTAATCAAGATGGTAAATATACAGGGGTTTTATAGCTTATAGACAATAGAAAGAAGCTTTCTCCAGCAGAAACACAATTTAAGCTACTTCCAGCAAGTACACATCTGCAAATAAGAAAAACAAATTAAAAGACTATAACCACCTTTTTTTCTTACTCACTATTTTGAATAGATATGAGACTGTAGCAGGGAGATTGGCATAAACCTAGTTGCACCTCTAGCCCCATCCAGGACCCAGGGAGAACAAAGCCAAACCCAAAACCCACAAACGAAGGCTTCCCTCCACCTAGATTTGAAAGTATCTTGTTTTCTAATTGCTCCTCTAGTCAGGTGTTTGGGTCCCTGTTTGTTAACCCTTTACAGGTAAAAGAGACATTAACCCTTAACTATCTGTTTATGACACGGGCCCTTCCGCATGCTGGCGAACCCCCCCCGGGCAGCCCATGCCCTGCTCTCTGTGCTGCACCACGGCTGGCAGCATTCTCGACTGCCTCGATCCTTTGGCACAATGGACTTGCCACCCAAACGAGATGCTGGGGCAGGGGGCAGTGGCTGCGCCCAACCCTGGACCATGCCAGGGCACGCCCGAACCTCAGCACTTCACAATGCCTGACTTACCTGCCATCAGCAGCCAGTCCCCTCTGCCAGGGCAGCCCAGGTGGAGAGCTGGCTGACTCGGAGCCAAGCTGGGACAGGGGCTAACACCATCTGCACAAGGCAGCCCAGAACAAACATTAAAACGCAGACTGGAGACAAGAGCGCCAGTTCTGGAGGATCCCTGCTGTGGGTCAGCCTCTGCCCAGCTCACTCAGCAGCCCTTCCTGGGGCTGGGACGCAGGGCAGAGGCTAGCGCTAGCCAGCCTGCAGCATGGGGGTGGGATGTGGTAGCATGCACGGAAGATGAGACCATGCGCTCAGCCAGGAAAGGCTCGCTGAAACCTGCTGCCCGGGGCATAGCGCACCTGGCACAGAGGAAGCAGGCACCCAGCAGCAGCAAGGGAACCTGGGTCTTGTGCATCAGCCCCAGGCCTTGGGGAGCCAGTGCCAGCTGCAGCACGCCAGATGCTTTCAAGTGCTCGCCCTTCCAGGGGTGCCAGGTGCCCCTGGGCACACATCTCTGGACAAAGGGACATGAACTTGGCTGTGCTGAGCACAGCAGCTATGGTCAGGACTGGATGGAGCCCCCTGCAGAGCCACAGGCTAGAGCCAGCCCCACACCCAGCCCCGGTGGAGCCCCCTGTGCTCTGCAGCTGTGCTGCTCCTAGACTCACCTGGTGCTCGAGAGGCCAGCTGCCTCCTCACGCCTGGCCAGGTGGGCAGCCCCTGCCTGCCCACTGTTCTTCTGTTCCCTCAGCTCCACTCGGGCTCATCAGGCTCCTGTGTCCCGAGGCAGCCAGGCCAGGGGTGGGCTCTGGATCTACAAGGTGGGTCTTGCTGGCTGGTGAGTCCCAACACCACCGATGGGCAGAGTAGCCAAGCCAGGAAGGGCCCCCAGGAACGCCAGGAGTACCTGCAGGGCTCCAACCCCTAATGGACATATGGGGGCACGGAAGTGCTGCCAGCAACACCCCAGCCCCTGCACCTGGGGCTGAGCACCTCAAGCACTGCGGGGCCTAGCAGGGGCATGGAGACCAGCCACTCCCCATAGCACCCAACAGAGAAACAACCAGCTAGCTACTAGCTGCCTTGCCCAGGCCAGGGCAGGCCACCTGGCTTCCACCCCCTAGAGCCACAAACCAGGGCAGCCCCCCAGGCTTAGCCCCCATACCCCTTTAAACTCTGCAGCCCCACCTCTCTTCCCCCAGGTTCTCTCAGGCACAGGCCAGGCTGCTCATTAACAACCCTGCAGCCACCTGCTGCCTGGCTATTTCTCTGCCCTGGTGGCCAGCTGGGCCCAGGTTCCCTGGGACCCTTTTGCAGGGCGTACAGCCTGGCTCAGCTCCTCTCCCACTATGGCCTCTCTGCAGCTCCAGCAGTTCTGCTGCCAAAGTCTTGCTACCCGCCTGGTGTGGCACTTCCACCCGCAGGTGTGGAATGGGCTGTGCCTGGGCAGTGCTGTACTAGGCCTGCTCGGGCTGCTCTTGCAGGCTCTAGCCAGGCACCGCTGGGGCTGTGGCAAGATGGCTGGCAGAGGCTCAGAGAGCAGGCTCCATGCTGCCAGGGGGATAGTAGCTGCCATTACTGCCAGCAGCTGTCTGGGCACTGCAGGTGAGAGCAGGTGACTTCCCAGCTGCATAGAGCCCTGCTGCTGGGCTTGCTCTCACAGGGCTGCCCTGCGTTCCTTTTTCCACCAGGGATCCTGAGCCGCTCCGTGCTGTGGCTAGCAGGCCCCCCTGGCTCTGCCAGCGAGCCTCCAGTGAATGGGACAGCAGGCTTTGCTGGGCCACTCTGCACTCTGGCTGTGGTATGTAGCATAAGCCCTGGGTGCTGTGTCTGGGGGGCAGTATGTCCGGGGAGCAGTATCTGCTGGGGGGCTGTGTGCTGTGTCAGGGGGCTGGGGAGCTGTGTCTAGGGAGCAGTGTGTGGGGAGTAGTTTCTGCTGGGGGGCTGTGTTGGGGGGCTGTGTGCTGTGTCAGGGGGCTGGGGAGCTGTGTCTAGGGAGCAGTGTGTGGGGAGTAGTTTCTGCTGCGGGGGCTGTGTTGGGGGGCTGGGGAGCTGTGTCTAGGGAGCAGCGTGTGGGGAGTAGTTTCTGCTGGGGAAGGTGCTGTGTCTGGGGAGGCTGGGAGAGGTGCTGTGGCTGGGGGGGGGGCTGGGTGGAGGGAGGTACTGGAGCTGAGGGGGCTGGGGGCAGTATCTGGGGGCTGGGAGAGCCATGGCTGGGGCTGGGGCTGGGGCTGGGGCTGGGTACTTGGAGAGCACTGGAGGGGGCCTTGGCAAAGGGGAGCAGGGCTGGAATAGTGGGTGGATGGCAGAGCTGTGTGGGGCACAGGGAGGGCTCTGGCTCCCTTGCAAGTGGGGGGCCTGCTGGCTTGGGGGTAGCGGGGCAGGGCAGAGCCCTTTCACATCTCCTATCGCCCCTCAGATGTGGGTGCAGTACTTCTACACGGCTCACTTCTGGGCCTTGTTCTGCTACGCGTTGGAGGCTGGTCAGCTGCTGCGGAGCCCTGCAGGCTGCAGGTGAGCCACGTGCCTTCCCTTGCACTCCAGAGCCCTTTGGGGGGGACACAGCCCACTCTCCCCCACACCCCAGCCTGTTATTCCCTCCCCATTCACTGAGGATGCGGCCCTTCCACAGCTCTGCTCAGGAGCCAAGCAGGTGCCCCGGTGGCTCCATTTCCCACCCCACTCAGTCCCACATCCAACAGCACTTCGTGCTCAGGCCACCCTCTTTCAGCCTGGGCCTGTGTGAGCAGCGGCCAGGCCGGGCTGCAGGGCCCCGGCCCCGGCGATGGCTGGCACTGGCTCCAGGAGCTGTGCTGGGGGCGGGGGGGCCTGGCCAATCATTCTCCTCTTGCTTTGCTCAGGTCCCTGACTCCCTACTACCTGTTGTGCTGGGGCCTGTCCAGCACCCAGTGCCTGTGGGGCATCCAGCAGCTCCTGTCCCCTGCCAGTGCCAGGTAAGCCGAAGCCCCTACCCTGCCCCTGCCCAGTCACAGGCTCATGCCCCCTTCTCCCCCAGGTGTGACTCGCAGCGCCCACTGGTACAGGCCCTGGCTGTGGCTCACTACACTGCTGCCTACGTGCCGCTCTCGCTGGTCCTGCTGCTGAACCCGCTGCTTCTCTCCAGGGCCCTCTGCGCAGGTGAGCCAGCCCCATGCCCTGCCCCGGGGCCCTCCTGGGAACACTGGCAGCGGTGCAGGGAGAGTGGCTTGGGCTCGGGCCGAGCAGGGGGCTAACGGCATCTCTCCTGCAGCCGCAGCCCTGCTGAGGGGCCAGACGGGCAGGTACACAGCCAGCGAGCGGCTCCAGGAGCAGCAGCTTCGGAGGAGATTCACCAGCATCACTGTTACCTTCACTGCCTGGTAATGCTCCCCCCTCCTCCCCGCCAGCCAGCGCTCTGACCCACTGCCTGGTAATGCCCCACTTCTTCCCCCCCCACCAGCACTCTGCCTCCCTCCCCTGCCAGCGCTCTGCCCCAGTGCCTGGTAATGCCCCACTTCCTCCCCCCCCCACCTCCCAGCCAGCGCTCTGCCACACTGCCCGGTAATGCCCCACCTCTTCCCCCCCCCCACCAGCGCTCTGCCCCAGTGCCTGGTAATGCCCCACTTCCCCCCCCCCCACCTCCCAGCCAGCGCTCTGCCACACTGCCCTGCCAGCGCACTGCCTGGTAATGCCCCACCTCTTCTCCCCCCCCCCCACCTGCCAGCGCTCTGCCTCCCTCCCCTGCCAGCACTGTGTCCCACTGCCTGGTAATGCCCCACCTCTTCCCCCCCCCCGCCTGCCAGCGCTCTGCCCCTCTCCCCCACCAGCACTCTGCCCCACTGCCTGGTAATGCTCCACTTCCCTCCCCCAGCTAGTGCTCTGACCCCCCAGCCAGCGGTTTGCCCCAGTGCCTGGTAATACTCCACTTCCCCCCCACCCAGCCAGCACTCTGCCCCAGTGCCTGGTAATGCCCCCCTGCTCTGCCCGGCTGCCTACAATGCCCCTGCTGGAGGGTGCCCCTGCCCGTTCAGTTGGGGGGGGCTGCTGTAGCCCTCATCCCACACCAATCAGTCAGCATGGCCCCATCTCTGCTCCCCACAGCTGGCTAGGGAATGTGGTGAATGATGGGCTGCTCCTGCTGGAGCCTGCATGGTGCACGGAGACTCTGCGACTGCTGCACGTGGCCATTCGGACGTCCTGGATCATTGTGGTGGGAGAGGGCACAGGGGGCAGTGAGGCTAGGCTGCCTTGGGGTCATGTATGAGGGTGGTGGGGTGCCTGGGAAGGGGGAGGGTAGCAGGGGACGGGTGCCCTGGGAAGGGGATAGTGGAGGAGGAGTGTCCTGGGAAGGGAGGGTGGGCAGTAGGAATGGGGGTCCTGTATGGTGAGACCAGTAGGGCAAGAGGCTGCAAGGCCATGCTCAGCCGATTGGGGGGGTGGGGGCTTGCTGTTGGTGTCAGCACAGTTGCACAGAGGCCCCGCCTGTGCCTGCCCATCCCTGACCCCCTCCTTCCTCCAGGCCATCCTGAACCCCATATCAGGACTCCTGCTGTCCCTGGCGCTGGTGGGCTGGCAGCAGGCAGGGCAGCCGGTGGGCAGAGCTCTCCGCAGGGATGAGCAGAGCAGTGGTGAGGACTCTCCTGAGCCTGTCCTGGGCTGTGTGGCTGCGCCTGGCCAGCTGCGGGCCCCCAACCTGCTCGACCTCCTGACCTCCAGGGCCTCCCTGGGTGAGTAGGGGCAGAACGGCCCTTATACTGCGGGCCAAGGCCGGGGCAGCAGCCAGCACCAATGGCTCTGCCTGAAGGCCCCTGGTCAGGGCTAAGGGAGCTGTGTGGCTCGCCCTGCCCTCTGGCGGCACCCCCAGCTGGGGTGCAGGTGGGAGCCAGGTGCACCTGAAATGCTGAGTCTGCCCCTGTAAGGACTAGTCAGCAGCCTGCCCCTCACAGGCAGAGGCTGCAAGTCAGGGGGCCTCTCTCCTCTTCCCCCCACCCCGTTTCTGGTGCCATCTGCATCTTGTACCTCCTCCCCCAAAGGAGCCAGCCTGGTGGAGGGGGGGCCAGGGAGAGCAGAGCATCCCTGGGCGGCAGTGGGGTTCAGCCCTGTGCTGGGGGACAAGGGGCTGCTGCTCCCCAGCCTAGGGTGGCAGCTGGTTACAGGATGCCGTGGGGCTGGCAGGCCCAGCATGTCTCCCTCCCTTGGCAGGACCTGCCCCCAGCCTCACTGTCTCCCCCTCCCCCTGCAGCGTTAATCTCAGTGTGGCAGAGAGACACGCTCTGCACCCAGCCATGCTGCGAGGGACGGCTGGAGGCAGCGGCAGGGCGAAGCTGAGGGCGCCTGCCCCATGGGATGGCTCTGGAGGGACGGACTGACAGCTGCTACAACAGGAATAAAGGCTGCTCGGCTGAAGCCCGCTGGCTGCACCTCCCCCAGCTTGGGCCAGGCTGGGCCAGGGGAGGGGGCCGCAGCATCTGCCTGGGCTGCCGCTGGATTCGCCTGCTTCCCAGGCTGGCAGGGGGAGCAGACTGTGGCTTTGAGCTCGAGCCAGCCAGGGCCTGGCAGGAAGGGCCCTTTGTCCTCTGAGCTTGCAGCCCAAACTGTGCCCCTGCCTCCGGCTCATACTAGGAGCTTCCTGGGCTGAGGGGGGAGCTCTGCCTGCATCTGTAAATACATCAGGAAAAAGCTCATTTCCCCCCCCACCCCGCTATTCCAGCCTCTGTCCCCCTCCACCCGGGCTAGGCTGGCTCTGCCACACACACCCCCCCCCCTTGAATTCAGGCAGTCAGGCAAGAGCGTGAGGGGAGATGGTAGCTGGAGGGCACAGATGGGGGTGGCGGGAGGATGCAGCGCACTAGCCCCAGGCTGCACCTAGCTGACTCAGCCAGTTTTATCATACCAGCCACCGCCTCCAGGCCCTGCCCACCCCGGCAAGTCACTGCTGATGCAACCTCCCCGCCACCCTGCTCCCACTACCAGTCACAACCAGCACCCCTGCTGGAGCAGCCGGGGGCTCCCCTCGTAACCAGGGCCCTGCCCTGCCCCCCACAGTGCCCCCTGCTGGGAGACACTGGCCTGGAGCAGCCAGGGCTCCCCCCGTAACCAGGGCCCTGCCCTGCCCCCCCCTCCAGTGCCCCCTGCTGGGAGACACTGGGCTGGAGCAGCCAGGGACTCTCCCCCACAGCCAGTCCCCTGCCCCGCCCCCCCCAGCGCCCCCTGCTGGGAGACGCTGGCCTGGAGCAGCCGGGGGCTCCCCCCGTAACCAGGGCCCTGCCCTGCCCCCCTCCAGTGCCCCCTGCTGGGAGACACTGGCCTGGAGCAGCCAGGGGCTCCCCTCGTAACCAGGGCTCTGCCCTGCCCCCCACAGTGCCCCCTGCTGGGAGACACTGGCCTGGAGCAGCCAGGGTCTCCCCTCGTAACCAGGGCCCTGCCCTGCCCCCCACAGTGCCCCCTGCTGGGAGACACTGGCCTGGAGCAGCCAGGGTCTCCCCTCGTAACCAGGGCCCTGCCCTGCCCCCCACAGTGCCCCCTGCTGGGAGACGCTGGCCTGGAGCAGCCAGGGTCTCCCCTCGTAACCAGGGCCCTGCCCTGCCCCCCTCCAGTGCCCCTGCTGGGAGATGCCGGGCTGGAGCCGCTGGGGGCTCCCCACACAGCCAGCGCCCTACCTTGCCCCCCACAGCACCCCCTGCTGGCAGAAGCTGGGCTGGAGCAGCCAGGGACTCTCCCCCACAGCCAGTGCCCTGCCCCGCCCCCAGTGCCCCCTGCTGGGAGACACTGGGCTGGAGCAGCCAGGGACTCTTCCCCCACAGCCAGTGCCCTGCCCCGGCCCCCCCCAGCGCCCCCTGCTGGGAGACGCTGGGCATTCCCTGCAGCGCTCAGCTGCGTAACCTGTGCTCGTTGTTTGGCTTGCACTCTGCGAGGCCCTTCCCTTCCTGTGGGCAGAGGCGAGCGCTGAGCTAGGAGATAACGCTGCTGGCAGCCACCCCTTGGCAGGACCTGATCCTCTGCCCTGCCTCACGCCTCCTGTGAGTGGCTGTGTGTGTGGGGGGGGGGTTCATTGCCCTAGGGGCTCAGGTGGCAGCCTGGCTCTGGGACTCCTCACCTCAAAGGGTCCTAGAGCCTCGGCTCCAGGCCAAGCCCATGCCCCAGCAGCGACACCGCCCCTTAGTGCCGCCCCACGGGCCCGGGTCAGCGGGCATCTGACTGCAGTGCACACTTCCCCTGCGGGACATGCCCAAGCGACACCGGATGAGTGTGACCCAGTGGGGAACTGAACCTAAGTCTTCAGCCAGGCTTGTGCCCTCCCGCCTGGGCCAGCCTTCCTAGCCAGCAGCCCCCTCCCAGTTAATCCCACCCACCACCTGACCCCCACACAGCCCCCCAACCCCCTCAGCCACAGCTCCACACCCAGCCACCCCAACAGCTCCCCACTCAGCCTCACCTGATCCCCACAGCTCCTCATCCAGTCCCCCAGTGCCCCTGAGACTGCCCCCCAGACAGCACCCCCAGGACCACTCAGGGGAGAAGCCAGTACAAATTACTGGGGCCCGGCATTCTGGAAGGGGGTCCGTGGCCTGGTGCCCGGCCTTGTCGGCCCTGTTTAGCCAGTCTGCCCTCTCAGCGTCCTTGAGCACCCCTGCCCCAGCCCTCCAACCTAAACAACCCCCACAGCACACCCAATATGACTCCTCAGCTCTAACAACCCACCCACAGCCCTCGAATCCCTAACCACCCTACCTAATACAGCCCCTTCTAACACAATCCCCTATCCCACACACCCCTTCAAACTCCCCCCAATCAGCCCCATAGCTCCCCTACCCAACTGCCCTTCCAAACCACCACTAAGCCAGTCACCCCACACACAGCACCCTCAAACCAACAGAGCCCCCCCAACTTCTTCTGCCACCTTGTCCCTCTCAACCCCCTCCTGCCCCACGCCAAGATGTCCCCCCAAGCCATGTCGCCTGAAGGCTGGGAGCTGGGCTGTGCTGGGGGTCGGTCGGGGGGGGAAGAGCCCAGCTGCCCCAGGAGCAAAGAACCCTGGCTCAGTGCCCAGCCTTCGAGCTGAGTTTGGAAGCTGCATTTCTTGCTATTCCCTCCTCGGCCAAACAAGAGTCTGGGTCCAGAGGTCACCTCGTGCCAGGGCAGGCAGGGATTGCATAGATTGGTTTTTGGCTCTGTGTTCAGCTGCAGAGACCTTGGAGCTGGGTGCAGGCTCCAGTGTCCGAGTTAATCGGTTACAGCCTATATTTGCCTTTGCAGCTGTCCATAGCAGGGTTGGACTTGTTGAAATTCAGCGTCTCAGGGAAGCTGGGAGGGCCTGGGCCGAGGCACCGAGGGCTGGGCGATGTTTGGCCGTGCTGACCCCACCAGCCATTGTCCTGGGGAGACAGGAGAGGCTCACGGTCTAGGGGGCCCTGCAGGGAAACTTGGGCTGCTGCAGCCCCTATCTGGAGTTGGGTCCAGGCCCTCCCATGCTCTCCTGCAGGTGGGCCTGGCACTGCCAGCTCTGGGCTCCCCCCAGCCTGAGGAGTCCAAGCTCAGCAGTTAGTTCTGGTGCAGCTGCCCTCGCGGGGGGCCCGTGGCTAATGGGCCCAGAGAAGGCCTGTGGCAGTCTGTGGGTGTGGGCCCATCTGCCTGGCCCAGATTGGGGATCCTGCAGAAAGGCAGGGCTGGCAGCCAAGTGGCACAGCTGGACACACCTGAGGCTGTTTACCTGGAAAGTGAGCAAGGCTGGATGGCGTCAGCCCCACTCCCTGGCTGATTCCAAGGGCTGACCTGTGCGGCAGGGGAGGGCCAGTATAAAGGTCCCAGCGCTGCTGAAGCACGGCACTTGCAAGAGGATAATTGCACAGTGCCCTACCTGTTCCTCGGTGCCAGCGGTGAGTCTAGGGCCCCTCTCCACAGCACGCGCTGCCTCAGCCTTCTCCAGAGGCTGGCCCCCAATTCCCACCCCCTAGGAGCAGGGGCCCAGCACAGGGCTCTGGCTCACAGCTCTCCATGCTGCCCCAAGAGCCCTAGGCAAGGGGTCCCGGAGGTAAACTTTCTAGCTGAGGGGTCTCCTTTCCACAGTTCAGCCCTCCCCTCCCTCAGGGCTGGATGAGGGGTCTCTTCCCTCCCCTGTCCCTTCGCCAGCTGGAGGAGCAGTTTGGGTAGGCAGGAAGCAGAGGGTGATGTTGGCCAGCTTTCTGCCAGGGATGTGGGAGGAAAGGCGCTTTCCCCCTGGGTGCCAGCGGCAAGGGGATCCCAGGCAGAGTTAAAGGGGTTCTGCTGCCTTTCCAGGCTCTCATTGTGGGGATGAGCATGGCTTCACCTGGACTCTCACCCACGAACAAGAGTGCTTTCTGCTCCATCTCCACCCCCCACTGGCTGCCCTGACCCAGGAGCTGTGGCTGCCCCACTTGTGAGCCAGGAGGCATGTGAGTGGATTTACTCCTCCTCTGTGGCTCCCCTTGTACCGGCAGTCCCTGCTGAGGCCTGTTCTCCAGCTGCCTTTACCATACGGGCAGCTAGCTCACAAACGCCTCTGAAGGGCTCTGCTGCCCTCCGAAGCCTCAGCTACCGTCCCAACTCATGGGGCTCTAAGCAACATCCAGCAGCTCCCGGGGGTGGTGCAGACCCCTCGGTGCAGCTGCTGGATTTTCCCAGACCTGGAGCCTGGAACCAGAAGAGACAATCTTCAGATCCAGCCGGCTCCTCGCCTAGGGGCCTCCACGCCTGCTGTTCCCACATCCGACACCCACCTCACACACCTTGGGCAGACAGGCCACAGCTGAGACTTCGTGCTACTTCAGCTGCCAACCCCAGAATGATTCCCAGCGTGCGCCGTCCCTCCGGGGGCAGAGCTCCCCCTCCCGTCACTGCCCAGCTGGGCCATTTCCAGTGAGACAGTCTGAGCGCCCACCAACCCTCTGCACCTCCAACAGGCAGAGGGGTCACTCCCACTCCCGGCAGAACTGCTGTGCTGACAGCTTGTCGCAGGGGTGCACAGCGAGGGGAGCTGCCCAGACACAGCCTCTCACATCTACCTGGCTAGCGCCTTGGTCTAGGCACTGTCAGCTTCTGGAAGAGGCTGGTGCTAGGCTGCCATTGATGGGGTGATCCCCACTGGGTCACTCGCAGCACAGGCTTCCCGCCAGTCCCTGGCTCCAGCCTGGGGCTCGCTCAGCTCCACACAGGCCAGGGCTTGCCTTGTTTGGGTCTGCACCATGTCTCACCTGCCACATTGACTCAGTTACTGTCTGCATGCTCCCACCCCAGCCACCAGACCCAGCTCAGGTGTGCACCCCCCAGCACCCCAGGGCTACCAGACCCAGCTCTGGTGTTCACCCCGCCCCAGGTACCAGACCCAGCTCCGGTGTGCACCCCCCCCACTCCCCATGGCTACCAGATCCAGCTGTGATGTGCACCCCCCAGCACCCCAGGGCTACCAGACCCAGCTCTGGTGTTCACCCCGCCCCGGGTTACCAGACCCAGCTCCGGTGTGCACCCCCACCCCACTCCCCATGGCTACCAGATCCAGCTGCGATGTGCACCCCCCAGCACCCCAGGGCTACCAGACCCAGCTCTGGTGTTCACCCCGCCCCGGGTACCAGACCCAGCTCCGGTGTGCACCCCCCCCCACTCCCCATGGCTACCAGATCCAGCTGCGATGTGCACCCCCCAGCACCCCAGGGCTACCAGACCCAGCTCTGGTGTTCACCCCGCCCCGGGTACCAGACCCAGCTCCGGTGTGCACCCCCACCCCACTCCCCATGGCTACCAGATCCAGCTGCGATGTGCACCCCCCAGCACCCCATGGCTACCAGACCCAGCTCTGGTGTGCACCCCCCCCCACTCCCCATGGCTACCAGATCCAGCTCCGATGTGCACCCCCTAGCTCCCCAGGGCTACCAGACCCAGCTCCAGTGTCCACCCCCCTGGGTACCAGACCCAGCTCCGGTGTGCACCCCCCTGGGTAGCAGACCCATCTCTGGTGTGCACTCCCCAGGGCTACCAGACCCAGCTCCGGTGTGCACCCCCTCACTCCCCATGGCTACCAGACCCAGCTCTGGTGTGCACCCCCCAGCTCCCCAGGGCTACCAGACCCAGCTCCGGTGTCCACCCCCCTGGGTACCAGACCCAGTTCCGGTGTGCACTCCCCAGGGCTACCAGACCCAGCTCCGGTGTGCACCCCCTTACTCCCCATGGCTACCAGACCCAGCTCTGGTGTGCACCCCCCAGCTCCCCAGGGCTACCAGACCCAGCTCTGGTGTCCACCCCCCTGGGTACCAGACTCAGCTCCGGTGTGCACTCCCCATGGCTACCAGACCCAGCTCTGGTGTGCACCCCCCAGCTTGCCAGGGCTACCAGACCCAGCTCCAGTGTGCACGCCGCTCTCTGGGTACCAGACCCAGCTCCGGTGTGCACCCCCCCCCACTCCCCATGGCTACCAGATCCAGCTCCGATGTGCACTCCCTAGCTCCCCAGGGCTACCAGACCCAGCTCCAGTGTGCACCCCCCTGGGTACCAGACCCAGCTCTGGTGTGCACCCCCCCAGCACCCCATAGCTACCAGACCCAGCTCTGGTGTGCACCCCCCCCAGCTCCCCATGGCTACCACACTCAGCTCCGGTGTGCACTCCTCCCCTCCCCCCCACCCGGGACCAGACCCAGCTCCGGTGTGCACCCCCCTGGGTAGCAGACCCATCTCTGGTGTGCACTCCCCAGGGCTACCAGACCCAGCTCCGGTGTGCACCCCCTCACTCCCCATGGCTACCAGACCCAGCTCTGGTGTGCACCCAACCTAGCTCCCCCCAGCTACCAGACCCTTCTCTGGAGTGCTCCCCCCCTTGCTCCCTCCAGCTCCAGTGTGCTACACCCCTGCTCGCCTAGGCCAGGGGAGGCCTCCCCTTTCCCTGCACAGTGACAGGGAAATGCTGCCCTCTCCCTGCACTCACACCATTCCCAGGGTCCCTCAGTGGCCATCGCAGCTCCAAAGCAAGAACTCAGCTGCACTCTGGCATGGACCTGCCATGGCTGGGGGAGAGGCACCCCTCCCCACCAGCCCCAGCACGGACCTGCCCTGGACTTGCTGCAGCCAGGGGAGAGGAGCCTCTCCTCCTGCCTGCACTCCAAAACCCTCATCCCTGGCCCACACCCCCCAGACCTCAACTCTCTGCCCAGCCCTGAGCCCCTCATCCCCCACCTCAGAGCCCACACTCCCAGCCAGAGTCCTCACTCCCCTGCACCCCAACCCTCTGCCCAGCCCTGAGCCCCCTCCCACACTCTGAACCCCAGCCCCACCCCAACCACATGAATTTTGTTGTGTGCACCAATATGACGGTGGCATCACACATCACCTCCATAGTGGTGCACACAACAAAATGAATTCCACACATGAACATAAGAAATGAGAGGGAACACTGCCCACAAGGATTCTCAGGTGACCTGCAGACAGGTTTACAGCTGCCCAAGAGATGCAAGTATTTGCGGCTTTAGGAATGAGGTTCTTTTTCTTTCCTTTAGCTGGGCCTAGTGGGCATTTCCTGGGTTTATTATAATCCTGTGGTTTGTCTACAGCTCAGATTTATCAAAAAACATCTTTAACTCTGACCCCCATCAAGGCCTGTCTCCTATTCAGCCATTCACCACCGTTGCAGCCAGCCACCAGGGCTTTTCAGCAGCATGATCCCCTCATGCTACACATACTGCCTGAAAAGCACCCGCTGCTGCCATAGCTTCCTCCCTGGGAGCGCCCACATCCTGGGCAGCTCCACCTACGGCAATGGAACTCACTGTGAAGAGGGACACAAACCGGCCTAGCCTTGGAGCACCCATGGCTCAAGCCGAGAGAAGGACACCAAGGTTCTGTCTCTATACAGAGTCGCCCCTGCACAACCAGACGGGCTTGTAAACAGCTGGAATGAAACGGACCCTGTGTGGACTCTCTGAATCCAGCTGAAGCCTGGCTTGTATCAGTGGCGAAGTGAGCTAAGCTCCATTGATACAAGCCAGGTTTACACTGAATGTACAGCAGCCAGGCAGGGCCTTGTACCTTGTGCGTGTTTAACAAAAGGGGAGATGTTAAACCAGAGCAGCTTTGAACATGAACTCGTCCCAGTTCTGTTTCACTGCACAGGAACAAGGTGGTTACCTAGAGCCCATCATTTTTCCAGGAGGCGCTTGAAGAGGACTGTTCATGCTCTGCAAAGTCCCACACAGTCTCAACACATCAGCTCCTTCTCCCATAACTAGAACACCTTGGCAACAGGGCAGTTAGCAGCTAGAGAACAAGGGTGAACAACTTCTCGGTCTCTTGGAGCCTCGGGATTGTCCTGCCCCTGTTAAATCTACACGAGGGGCCTTGGCTTGTCAAGCAACAGGCAACTGTGGGGTTCCAGAGATGTAACTTCCGTTATGGGACAGTCTGGGACAACCAGCGCTGCCTGGGGGAGGCATCCAAAGAGCACAGCCATCTCTACGGGGGCGAAGAACCTTCGTAAGGACACTGGCCACGTAGCGGGGCCCACCCCTCGTGGACAGAATGGCACTGCAAGTACCCTAGCCGCTCCTCTCCCCCAACCCCCAATTCTTGGTGACTTGGCCCTCCATAAGAGGCGCCCCACCCTCACCCCATTGGGCTATCAAAGTCCAAACCAAACCAACTTCCTGCCCCAGCGTAAGCTAGACACAGCCTGGCTTCCTGAGGGTCTCACTTCTCTTCATCTCTTTTCAGCCCATCCTCTGGACTCAGCCCTCCTGGGGCAGCCTCCTTCCTGGGCTGTGTGGGGGCCCCACAACAACCCTCTTCGGTGGGCTCTGTCCTCTTCTCCTTCCCAGGGCCTCTCCCTGCACAGCTGGGCTCCTTCCTGCTGGCAGCCCTGCTCACTTCACAGCAAACTCCACCACTTCCACTCTCCCCTCGTGGCCTCTCCCAGGGCTCCTCCTTAGCCTCAGACCTGGGCGCAAACATGTTCTCCCTTGGGGCAGGATAAGCCCAGTCCTGCTTTCTTGGGCTTCCTTTGCCTCAGGGGCTTTCCCTCAGTCCCCTGGTGTTGGGGGCTCTGCGGGGGCACCTCAGCCTGTAGGTCTCTGCCCAGTTCCCCCTCACCAACCCACTGGCTGCCTGTCCACTTCTGTCTCCCGCACGCCTGGATGGGCTCCTTGTCCCCATGGGACGGTGGGCTGCCTCTGTTACAGGGGCACCCCTGGAAGGACCATCTCACCCTGTGACACATCTCTGGCCTGGCGGATGCTATCCCATGGGCACATGGGGATTACGTCTGCCAGAGGCAGGCGATGGGCCGAGATGGGCCATTGGCCTGCGGCAGTCAGGGTTCAGGTGTGTTCACACCTCTTGGGCTGTCTAGCAACAGACTTCTCACTAGGCCCTCCTCTGGCCAAAGCCAGGCCTCCTATGGCCAGGGCCATCATGTGGCAGCAGCAGCTTGGTAACCCCTGCGGGGAACATGGCACGTGTTTGGGAGTGGAGCGCTCTGCTGTGGCCATGCTGGTGCTTGGGGAAGCTCCCAGGGACCTACGCTGTGGAGTGCTGGCCTGGTCTGCACTGCTCCTTGCACTCCCCCAAAGCCGACTCCTGCAACCTCAGCAAGCTGCCTCTGGGCTCTGCATGTGGGTGCCTTAGTAAGGGCCATCTGGGCAATGCTGTGTCGGGCCCTCTAGCCCAGACCCCTGCTGTGGGGCCAGTGCCAACACTGCCCCACAGAGCCTGGGCGTGCTGGAGCTGGGTCGTGGCTGGACTGCGGTCCTGCTCGTCATGCTGCGTTCCACGAGGTGCATCCCCAGATCTTCCCCGCAGGGCGGGAGAGTTCCTGTCCCCACAAAGCACACAACAGCTGCTGACCGGGGCATCCAGGCTGTCCCCGTATTGCGACTGTGAACACACACAGCACCACTCCCGCTCAGGGAACTGACCCTCGCTCGGACCCATTGGCTGTGTTCCCCAGCAGCGCCCCGGCCTGCTTTCCCTGCTGCCTTTGGACTGGGCTGCTCCAGCCTCACTCAGGAGCAAGGAGCCCCAAATGCTGAGCCCTGAAACCAGCACCCAGATGGGTGCATTGCGACTCTGCCCTGCTCCCCACTCATACAGATCTAGTTAGGGTGACCAGATGTTCAGTTTTTAAAAGGGACAGTCCAGTTTTTGGGGACCTTTTTCTTCTATAGGCGCCTATTACCCCCCACCCCTGTCCTGTTTTTTTCACAGTTGCTATCTGGTAACCCTAGATCTAGTTAGTAACGCCTGAATTGCAAACACCAGACCCTGCCCTGCTGCTATCATCGTCCAGTCCTGGCCCCGTCTAGCCTGCCCCGCCCACTGGTATCGCTGGCCTAGCTCCCTGCCTCCCCCCCATCCCATTTCCCCCCTTACAAGGCTCCTCAGCCCTCCTCCATCTCTCTTCCTGGCTGACTCCCCGCCTGACTTCTCCCACACCTCCATCTCCCTCCTCACCCCCTTGCTGCCTCCACCCTAAGCTGACCAGATGTCCCAATTTTATAGGGACAGTCCCGATTTTTGGGTCTTTTTCTTATATAGGCTCCTATTACCCCCCCACCCCATCCTGATTTTTCACATTTGCTGACTGGTCCCCCTACTCCACCCCTGACTCCATCTCTGCCCTGGCTCCCCACCTGGCCTTCCCTGATGGTGTCACCATGTGCACGTGGTGGGTACATCCCTCCAGCTCTCCAGCCCCCTTCCCTGACGCTGTCTGTTCTGCAGGCACAGCTATGCTTATGGGTGTCTCAGCCTTCCCTGTCTCCTCACTGCTAGTTCATTATTAAGGCCACCTCACACGTTTCACATCCCTCCCTTTTCCAGCTCTGTTGCGCATGGCTCGTATGGTCTAAGTTTGTGCAGCATCTGGCATGGCTGGGCCCATGGTGATAATACAAACAATTTTAACCCTTCTGCTGGTGGGGGTCAGGGTCAGCAGCAAGATGGGCTGGGTTCAGTTTTCTAGGAGTTCCTAAAAGGTCAACCTCAGCTCAAGCCCCCACTCAGAAACTTGGGAACCTATATACGCCCCCAGGGCACCTCTGATATGCAACAGCGTCCATCTCAAGCCCTGCACTCGGGTTCAAAACCAACCCTGGGGGGAAGGGAGACAACACAATAAATGTGGGCCAGCTTGCAAGTCATAATTCACTTACACCCCTTCAGTCAGACCCAGGGTTCCCTCTAATTTGTAATGCCCATGTACAGAATGAATTTTGTTATGTGCACCACTATGGAGGTGTTGAGTGACACGTGACCTTCATATTGGAGCACGTAACAACATTCATGTGGCAGGGGTGGGGCCAAGGGGTTCACAGTGTGGGAGGGAGTTCAGGGCTGGAGCAGAGGGTTGGGTGCAGGGGGTGGGAGGGGGCAAAGGGCTCAGGGTGCAGGAGGGGGCTCAGGGCTGGAGCAGAGGGTTGGAGTGCGGGGCAAGTGAGGGCTCTGGCTGGGGGTGCGGGCTCTGGGATGGGGGTGGGGATGAGGTGTTCGGGGTGTGGGAGGGGGCTCAGGCCTGGGGCAGAGGGTTGGGGTGTGGGGGATGCGGGCTCTGGGGTGGGGCCGGCGATGAGGGGTTTGGGGTGCAAGCTGCCCTGGGGCTGCAGTTGGGAGAGAGGACTCCCCCTAGTCCTCTCTCGCTGCAGCAGCCTGGGGCACAGGGAGAGGTGCCTTTCACCGGCTGCGGCAGCTCCGGCTGGCCAGGGCTGGACCGAGGGAGGGGCGCCTCTCCCCTGGCCATGGCAGGTCTGCGCTGGGGCCCGGCGGGGAGAGCACCTCTCCTCACTGCAGCCGAGCCCCTATGTGGGGCTTAATAGGCAGCTGTGCGGCTGCACAGCTTATATGGAACTTGGGTCAAAGCCTCCTGCCCTAGGTCCTTCCCAGCAACCCAAGCTCAGGCCTTCCCCAGCCGCTGCATCTGGCTCATGATGAGCCAGTGGTGGCTAGTCCCCCTTTGTTTGCTGTCCTGGGTGGGGCAGCAGCTCCCCAGAGCCACCTGACCCCGCTCACAGGATTTGTAGGTTCAATTGCGGAGCAGGGAGGTGAAACCCCCATAGCCACAGCTGGTCTCTGGCCATCCAACTCCCCTGAGCTCTGCACTAGTCATCAGCCCCAGAATAGGCCATCTGGAGTCCTTGCTTAGCACAGGCGCAGTGACACCCGGCCTTTGCCAGCAACTAATCCCACCCCATTTCCCACCTGTGCCCAGCTCCTTCCAGCCAGGCCAGGCCAGAGCTCCGTCCGAGTGACCCCAGCACAGCCAGGGCGCTTCTCTTGTCCCGCCCTTTCCCAAGAGACTCAAGAGTGTCTCATTGCCCCAAAATCAAAACTTCACTGCATTTTAACCAAAACTGCCCCAAATGCCACAGAACTGAAAGGCAAATAAGGCCAGGCCCCGGCAGTCAGCTCCCCAGCAGATGGCAGCAGATAGCCCCCCTTGGAGCCCTGTCTCACCCCGTGTCCCCCCTGCTCCCTGGGGTGCAGTGGGGAGCTCCCTGCTCTCTAGGGCTCCAGAGCTCGCAGCTCCCACAGGAACTTCCTCCTGAGTTCGCCTCTGGCGGCAGCACTAGTCCTGCTGCCAGCTCTGCTCCTGCAGTCTGAGCCCTTCCCTGTCTCCCGTCCCAGGAGCTTGGGGCTCTTGGCAGCGAGAGCCTGGCTTGTTCTCTGGGCCCTGGGGCCATGGCAAGACGTCCCGTCAGCGAGAGCCCAGCTTGTTCTCTGGGCCCTGGGGCCGGGGCAAGACGTCCCGTCAGCGAGAGCCCGGCTTGTTCTCTGGGCCCTGGGGCCATGGCGACATGTCCCGTCAGCGAGAGCCCGGCTTGTTCTCTGGGCCCTGGGGCCATGGCGAGATGTCCCGTCAGCGAGAGCCCGGCTTGTTCTCTGGGTGAACCGTCCCTTCAGCGAGAGCCCGGCTTGTTCTCTGGGCCCTGGGGCCATGACGAGATGTCCCGTCAGCGAGAGCCCGGCTTGTTCTCTGGGTGAACCGTCCCTTCAGCGAGAGCCTGGCTTGTCCTCTGGGCCCTGGGGCCGTGGCAAGACATCCCGTCAGCGAGAGCCCGGCTTGTTCTCTGGGCCCTGGGGCCGTGGCAAGACATCCCGTCAGCGAGAGCCCGGCTTGTTCTCTGGGCCCTGGGGCCGTGGCGAGACGTCCCGTCAGTGAGAGCCCGGCTTGTTCTCTGGGCCCTGGGGCCATGGCGAGATGTCCCGTCAGCGAGAGCCCGGCTTGTTCTCTGGGCCCTGGGGCCGGGGCAAGACGTCCCGTCAGCGAGAGCCCAGCTCGTTCTCTGGGCCCTGGGGCCATGGCGACACATCCTGTCAGCGAGCCCGGCTTGCTCTCTGGGCCCTGGGGCCGTGGCGAGACGTCCCGTCAGCGAGAGCCCGGCTCGTTCTTTGGGCCCTGGGGCCGTGGCGAGACGTCCCGTCAGCGAGAGCCCGGCTCGTTCTCTGGGCCCTGGGGCCGTGGCGAGACGTCCCGTCAGCGAGAGCCCGGCTCGTTCTCTGGGCCCTGGGGCCGTGGCGAGACGTCCCGTCAGCGAGAGCCCAGCTCGTTCTCTGGGCCCTGGGGCCGTGGCGAGACGTCCCGTCAGCGAGAGCCCGGCTCGTTCTCTGGGCCCTGGGGCCATAGCAAGACGTTCCGTCTGCGAGAGCCCGGCTTGTTCTCTGGGCCCATGGCAAGATGTTCCGTCAGCGAGAGCCCAGCTTGTTCTCTGGGCCCTGGGGCCATGGCAAGACGTCCCGTCAGCGAGAGCCCGGCTTGTTCTCTGGGCCCATGGCAAGATGTTCCGTCAGCGAGAGCCCAGCTTGTTCTCTGGGCCCTGGGGCCGGGGCAAGACGTCCCGTCAGCGAGAGCCCAGCTCGTTCTCTGGGCCCTGGGGCCTTGGCGAGACATCCCGTCAGCGAGAGCCCGGCTCGTTCTCTGGGCCCTGGGGCCGTGGCGAGACGTCCCGTCAGCGAGAGCCCGGCTCGTTCTCTGGGCCCTGGGGCCGTGGCGAGACGTCCCGTCAGCGAGAGCCCGGCTCGTTCTCTGGGCCCTGGGGCCGTGGCGAGACGTCCCGTCAGCGAGAGCCCGGCTCGTTCTCTGGGCCCTGGGGCCGTGGCGAGACGTCCCGTCAGCGAGAGCCCAGCTCGTTCTCTGGGCCCTGGGGCCGTGGCGAGACGTCCCGTCAGCGAGAGCCCGGCTCGTTCTCTGGGCCCTGGGGCCGTGGCGAGACGTCCCGTCAGCGAGAGCCCGGCTCGTTCTCTGGGCCCTGGGGCCGAGGCGAGACGTCCCGTCAGCGAGAGCCCGGCTCGTTCTCTGGGCCCTGGGGCCGTGGCGAGACGTCCCGTCAGCGAGAGCCCGCTTGTTCTCTGGGCCCTGGGGCCATGGCGAGACGTCCCATCAGCGAGAGCCCAGCTTGCTCTCTGGGCCCTGGGGCCGTGGCGAGACGTCCCGTCAGCGAGAGCCCGCTTGTTCTCTGGGCCCTGGGGCCATGGCGAGACGTCCCGTCAGCGAGAGCCTGGCTTGTTCTCTGGGCCCTGGGGCCGTGGCGAGACGTCCCATCAGCGAGAGCCCGGCTCGTTCTCTGGGCCCTGGGGCCGTGGCGAGACGTCCCGTCAGCGAGAGCCCGGCTCGTTCTCTGGGCCCTGGGGCCGAGGCGAGACGTCCCGTCAGCGAGAGCCCGGCTCGTTCTCTGGGCCCTGGGGCCGTGGCGAGACGTCCCGTCAGCGAGAGCCCGCTTGTTCTCTGGGCCCTGGGGCCATGGCGAGACGTCCCATCAGCGAGAGCCCAGCTTGCTCTCTGGGCCCTGGGGCCGTGGCGAGACGTCCAATCAGCGAGAGCCCGGCTCGTTCTCTGGGCCCTGGGGCCATGGCGAGACGTCCCGTCAGCGAGAGCCTGGCTTGTTCTCTGGGCCCTGGGGCCGTGGCGAGACGTCCCGTCAGTGAGAGCCCGGCTCGTTCTCTGGGCCCTGGGGCCATGGCGAGACGTCCCGTCAGCGAGAGCCCGGCTTGTTCTCTGGGTGAACCGTCCCTTCAGCGAGAGCCCGGCTTGTTCTCTAAGCCCTGGGGCCATGGCGAGATGTCCCTTCAGCGAGAGCCCGGCTTGTTCTCTGGGCCCTGGGGCCGTGGCGAGACGTTCCGTCAGCGAGAGCCCGGCTTGTTCTCTGGGCCCTGGGGCCGTGGCGAGACGTCCCGTCAGCGAGAGCCCGGCTCGTTCTCTGGGCCCTGGGGCCGTGGCGAGACGTCCCGTCAGCGAGAGCCCGGCTTGTTCTCTGGGCCCTGGGGCCGTGGCAAGACATCCCGTCAGCGAGAGCCCGGCTTGTTCTCTGGGCCCTGGGGTTATGGCGAGATGTCCCGTCAGCGAGAACCCGGCTTGCTCTCTGGGCCCTGGGGCCATGGCGAGACGTCCCGTCAGCGAGAGCCCGGCTTGTTCTCTGGGCCCTGGGGCCATGGCGAGATGTCCCGTCAGCGAGAGCCCGGCTTGTTCTCTGGGCCCTGGGGCCATGGCGAGATGTCCCGTCAGCGAGAGCCCGGCTTGTTCTCTGGGTGAACCGTCCCTTCAGCGAGAGCCCGGCTTGTTCTCTGGGCCCTGGGGCCATGACGAGATGTCCCGTCAGCGAGAGCCCGGCTTGTTCTCTGGGTGAACCGTCCCTTCAGCGAGAGCCTGGCTTGTTCTCTGGGCCCTGGAGCCGTGGCAAGACATCCCGTCAGCGAGAGCCCGGCTTGTTCTCTGGGCCCTGGGGCCGTGGCAAGACATCCCGTCAGCGAGAGCCCGGCTTGTTCTCTGGGCCCTGGGGCCGTGGCGAGACGTCCCGTCAGTGAGAGCCCGGCTTGTTCTCTGGGCCCTGGGGCCATGGCGAGATGTCCCGTCAGCGAGAGCCCGGCTTGTTCTCTGGGCCCTGGGGCCATGGCGAGATGTCCCGTCAGCGAGAGCCCGGCTTGTTCTCTGGGCTCTGGGGCCGTGGCAAGACATCCCGTCAGCGAGAGCCCGGCTTGTTCTCTGGGCCCTGGGGCCGTGGCGAGACGTCCCGTCAGTGAGAGCCCGGCTTGTTCTCTGGGCCCTGGGGCCATGGCGAGATGTCCCGTCAGCGAGAGCCCGGCTTGTTCTCTGGGCCCTGGGGTCATGGCGAGACGTCCTGTCAGCGAGCCCGGCTTGCTCTCTGGGCCCTGGGGTCATGGCGAGACGTCCTGTCAGAGTGAGCCCGGCTAGTTCTCTGGGCCTTGGGGCCGTGGTGAGACGTCCCATCAGCGAGAGCCCAGCTTGTTCTCTGGGCCCTGTGGCCATGGCGAAATGTCCCATCAGCGAGAGCCCAGCTTGTTCTCGGCCCTGTGGCCATGGCGAAACGTCCCGTCAGCGAGAGCCCAGCTTGTTCTCTGGGTGAACCGTCCCTTCAGCAAGAGCCTGGCTTATTCTCTGGACCCTGGGGCCATGGCGAGATGTCCCGTCAGCGAGAGCCCGGCTTGTTCTCTAGGCCCTGGGGCCATGGCAAGACGTCCCGTCAGCAAGAGCCTGGCTTGTTCTCTGGGTGAACCGTCCCTTCAGAGTGAACCTGGCTTGTTGTCTGGGGCATGGGGACAGTCACCTCTGCAGAGGGGGCATGAGCTGGCGTCACCATGAGGCGCTGGCCGTGGTCTCTAGAGCGAGTCAGGGGCAGTGGAGAGAGCATCCGGTGGGGTCTCTGGCATGCCAGGAGGGCAGAGAGCCAGACTCGTTCTCGTGGGCACGGGGTTGGGCCTGGCTGGAATGCAGGACACTGGCACTTTGTTTGGCAGGGGGTAGGCGGAAGTCAGGGCGTTTGATCTGAATTCTACAGTGTGTTGTTCAGGGTCCCATAAAGGCCTCATTGTATGTGAATAGTTTATAAAGCAGCATATGACTTCCCAGTGCAGGGCAGCGGCAGATAGAGACAAGGGCAGGCAGCACGGGGGGCTGAGCCGTGCACAGAGACATGAGAGCTTAGCAGGGACCCTTCCGGGCTGTTCAGAAAGGACACACTCCTCACCACAAGGTAACACGGCCGCTACAGGGCCCTGACCCGTCTCCTGCTCCTGCCCCTCTGCAGAGCTCTGCACAGGAGTCAGTGGCGCAAGTGGAACCAATGGGCAGAGGCAGGCGATGGCTGCAAGTCGCGTTTCTGGGTATGTCTGGGGCTGGCAGTCCCAGCAGGGGAATGGACACTCGTCCACTGGGCACGCTGCGGCTCTCCCAGTGCTCTGGCAGGGGGCGGGGAGGTGTTGTAGAGGTCCTGGTGCCATTCTATTCTGATGGCCTGTGCCACGTTCTCCCCCGTCCTGGTGCTCTGGCTAGAGGCTGGGAGAAGGGGGCAGGCAGCAGGGGGCTGGGAGTCGTCCTGGTGGAAGTGGGTGGCGCAGGTACACCCAGGCACAGCTTATCAGCAGAGCAAACAAGGGCTGAGGTTGTGTAGGGGAAGCGAGGGGCTGGCCCCAGGCGGGGCAGGGAGCACTTGAGGGTGACACGTGCCTTCACCTCCTGACATGGAGCAAACAGCAGGAAAGGCCCATGCAGTTCCCTGACCCTGTGGCACTTGGTGTATGCTGCTCCATAGTGGGATGTGGGGTGAGACGCCTGCTCTTGCCCTAGAGAGCACATCACCTGCTGCTGCTTAGTGCTCCGGCCCCAGCAACACCTTTTGGGGCTTGAGCCTTCCTCAGCAAGCCACTGACCTGCCCAGATTGGGGCCCTCCGTCCTGCTGAGCTCTCTGCTCCAGCAGGGCCGGGCTGTGGGTGAAGAGCAGAGCCCCTGACTGTGCCCCATGCTGGAGGTCAGCAGCAATCAGTGTGCATGCCAGGGAAAGCTGCACCCCACTGCACTCCTCACCACTCCTGGGGGGGGAACGGCTGCCCCACAGGCCAGCAGTCAGGGCCCACCCCAGTCCTCCAGCCAGCTGGCCCTAAATCCAGCGCCAGAGTGCCCCGTGCTCTGTGGCTGGGATGTGGGAGTGGGTGGGAAGAGGACTGCTGCAATTAATATGCAAATGAGCAATCTGATCAGCACAGACTCCCCAGGCCCCAATCCCTACAGGACATTCAATGTATTCTAAGCTTCTCCTACCTACTCAGGTAGGGGGGCTGAACTCAGCAGGGCGAAGCTGGCGGGTCAGACAGCTGGGGCAAGGGCAGGGGGGTTTGGAGCTAGGGAGCCCCAGGAGGAGGGAGGGAATAAGCATATTAGGAGGACGTTCCTGCGAAATGATCAGCAATGAGAGTGAACTATGGCGAGAATGAAAAGCACATTGTTAGTGTAACCCACACACCTTCTGGGTGTGGGGTTCTGTCCCATCTAGTGGCACCGAGACCGGGAGAGAGAGACAGACAGACTGCTCCACAGCCTTAGCTGATAGCCAGCTGGCCTTTAGCTCATACTGTAGAGGCTCATGCACCAAGCTCCAGAGATCCAGGTTTGATCCCGCCTGCCAACGACTGTTACATTAGGTTTCAGAGTCAACACTTCACTGAGGTGTCAGGATTAGTTCCCAGCTCCCTGTGCTCATTTCAGGCTGCCTGCAGTCTCTGGCAGAAAGCCTGGTGTTTGTTTCAAAGTGGTCAACATTCTGCAGGCTTCCTTTACAAGCATGAGGGTTAGAAACACAGACCAAGAGTGTCACTAGTGGTGACTCAGTTTGGGTGCCCACCTGCAGACACCCAGGCCTAACACACAGAGTGGTCGGCCCCCCAGCTACCACTGGCCAGGCTGTGTGGACACTCGCGTCAACAGAGGAAAGGGCTAAGTAAGAAGCACAATGAATGCTGCCCCTGGAGCCCTTTCTGCTTTTGGCCTGTGGTCTCCATTCCTCTCAGTCCACAGGGCCCATCCCTAGGGTCTCTGAGCTGCTAACCATCACCTGCTGCTGTCTCTTGCAGGCGTGAGGCACGATGAATTGGGCAGGCCTCTACACAGTGGTGAGTGGCGTGAACCGCCATTCCACTGCCATCGGCCGCATCTGGCTTTCTGTCATCTTCATCTTCAGGATCATGGTGCTGGTGGTAGCAGCTGAGAGTGTCTGGGGGGACGAGAAATCTGCCTTCACTTGCAACACACAGCAGCCAGGCTGCAACAGCGTCTGCTACGACCACATCTTCCCCATCTCCCACGTGCGCCTGTGGGCTTTGCAGCTGATCCTGGTTACCACACCCGCCCTGCTAGTGGCCATGCACGTGGCCTACCAGCAGCACCAGGAGAAGAAGCTGCTGGTGCTGACGGGACACGGCGACCCCAAGCACCTGGAGGAGGTGAAGAAGCACAAGATGCGCATCTCGGGTTCTCTGTGGTGGACGTACATCTGCAGCGTGATATTCCGACTCCTCTTCGAGGCCGTCTTCATGTACATCTTCTACATGATCTACCCTGGCTACCAGATGATCCGGCTGGTCAAGTGCGAGGCCTACCCATGCCCCAACACTGTCGACTGCTTCATCTCCCGGCCCACCGAGAAGACCATCTTCACTGTCTTCATGCTGGCCACCTCGGGCATCTGCATCATCCTCAACATGGCTGAGCTGGTGTACCTGGTGGTGCGGGCCTGTTCCCGCCGGGCCCACCAGGACTCCAACCCCCCGTCGGGGAAGAGCTCCTTATACGGCCACAAGCTCTCCACCGAGTACAAGCAGAACGAGATCAACCAGCTGCTGACGGAGCAGGACAGCTCCCTGAAGGACATGCTGCGCCGCAACCCTGGGCTGCAGGAGAAGAGCGATCGCTGCTCCGCCTGCTAGAGGCCCCAGCCCCACTGGGCGGGGGCTCTGCCACGGCACACAAGGCCCTTACCCCTCCACTGGGAGCCATGGGGGGCAGGCTCTGGAGGGAGACGAAGAGTATTGAACGGAGCCTGTTGGTACACTCATGACTGCCTGAGCTCCGGCCCTAGGACACTGCCAGCTTGTGCACAGGTGTCGTGCCGAGCCCTTCACCCCGCACTGCCATGGGCCCACGGCCGTGCACAAGCCCAGTCATTTTCATACCCTGAAACCCGTTAGAAAGGCTAGTGTGGCTGCAGAGCTCTTGGAATTTGCCTTAATTCACTGAGTGATGTCCCTCAAGCCCCACCAGTGCCCCCAACAGAGACTCTGTCTCCTGCAGGGAAAGGAGCCATCCCCACTGGTGGGCCCAGTCCCCAGGGGCTGCTGAGACAGAGGACACCAGGTGTGGCCTGGCAATTGGAGTGTCAGAAATGTCGGCCATTAAAGCTGTGTTTTCAGGAGCTGCCTCTCTCCCTTTGTCACCTGGGGTTTGGTGAAGGGTCAGGATCCCCAGGGTGGCAGGACTGCAGACCGCCCCCAAACCCTGCCAGGTCAGCCCACTGGGCCAGCTCCTTCCTGTCTTGCTGAGGGCTGGGCCAAGCACAGACTGAACAGGGAGCTGCATCCTCCCCAGATGCCTGCCAAACCCTCCGGGCATCCCACGGCAGCCAGGCCCTTCCCCTCTGTCCTGCATGGCAATGTGGTATCCGGGGGCTGCTCGGACCCTGCCCAGCCCCGCAGTGCTGCCAGAAGGCATGCAGACCGCCCAGGTTCTGTGAGAATACTGTGAGTGTCCATCTGTCCTGGGCTCACAGCTCCTTGGACAGCGTGGGATGCCTTTTCAGCAGCATGTGCAGCAGGACAGCTTTCTCCCCCAGGGCCGGACCCCATCTTGCTGCACATGTAAGTCCCAGACCCCTGTGCCCCCCCTGCCCCTGCTGGATGGGGCACACTCACAGGCCAGAGACCACTTCAAAGCCCAGCTCTGTGACATACCAGGGCACGTCATGGGACCCTCTCAGAAGTGGGGGAGGGCGCTGCTCCGTGCTAGCCTGGGTGGGGGGCTCAGCAGGATGGGCTGTTACCTGCTAGCCCAGGGCTCAGCAGAGGGGGCTGCTCCCTTCCGGCCCGGGGCTGCAGTGGGGGGGGCGGGGGCTCAGCAGAGGGGGCTGCTCCCTGCTAGCCCGGGGCTGGGGGGGGGCTCAGCAGGATGGGCTGTTACCTGCTAGCCCAGGGCTCAGCAGAGGGGGCTGCTCCCTGCTAGCCCGGGGCCGGGGGGGGCGCTCAGCAGAGGGGGCTGCTCCCTGCTAGCCCGGGGCTGGGGGGGGGCGCTCAGCAGAGGGGGCTGCTCCCTGCTAGCCCGGGGCTGGGGGGGGGGCGCTCAGCAGAGGGGGCTGCTCCCTGCTAGCCCGGGGCCGGGGGGGGCGCTCAGCAGAGGGGGCTGCTCCCTGCTAGCCCGGGGCCGGGGGGGGGCTCAGCAGAGGGGGCTGCTCCCTGCTAGCCCGGGGCCGGGGGGGGCGCTCAGCAGAGGGGGCTGCTCCCTGCTAGCCCGGGGCCGGGAGGGGGGGGGGCGCTCAGCAGAGGGGGCTGCTCCCTGCTAGCCCGGGGCCGGGGGGGGGCTCAGCAGGGGGGGCTGCTCCCTGCTAGCCCGGGGCCGGGGGGGGCGCTCAGCAGAGGGGGCTGCTCCCTGCTAGCCCAAGGCCGGGGGGGGCGCTCAGCAGAGGGGGCTGCTCCCTGCTAGCCCGGGGCCGGGGGGGGGCGCTCAGCAGAGGGGGCTGCTCCCTGCTAGCCCGGGGCCGAGGGGGGGTGCTCAGTAGAGGGGGCTGCTCCCTGCTAGCCCGGGGCCGGGGGGGGGGGCGCTCAGCAGAGGGGGCTGCTCCCTGCTAGCCCAAGGCCGGGGGGGGCGCTCAGCAGAGGGGGCTGCTCCCTGCTAGCCCGGGGCCGGGGGATGGGTGGGGGGGCTCAGTAGAGGGGGCTGCTCCCTGCTAGCCCGGGGCCGGGGGCTGGGGGGGGGGGGGCTCAGTAGAGGGGGCTGCTCCCTGCTAGCCCGGGGCCGGGGGATGGGTGGGGGGGGCTCAGCTGTATGTTTCTTTAATTTTCATGAATGGTTTTAGGAGGTAATTTCTCCACTGGCTGCCTGGACATGGGGGGGAGGGCAAAGGAGGCACCAAGCCCTACATGTAGGGGGGGACACACTATGCTGGAGGAGAGGACGGGGGCTTGGGAGCTCTCCATGCAGCTGAGGCCATGGGACGTGCCGGGTGCTGTGTGCTGTGGGGCCGGGACATAGCCCCAGCCCAAGCCAGTCCAGGCCCCTTGCTGACAGTACCACACTTTGGCCACGCAGGCAGCCCCCCAATCTGTCCCAGGCAGGCCGCCCAGGCTGCCCTGTGGAGGGCGGGGCAGCATGCCCACAATTGACCCTTGCACTGGGCAGATATGGGGGCCTTGTCCCGGCCCAGAGAGCAGCCTGGCAGCGGTTGCTGTCCCCGGGGCACAGGGCAGCCCCAGATGCATTCCAAGCCTGCCGCAAGGGGGCAAGCAGTTACCTGCAGCCGGCACAGAGACCGGCACGAGCCGGGGGAGAGGGCGCACTGGGGGGCAGAGGGAGACGCCCATACTCAGTCCTGCCAAGTGTCCTGGGGCTCCACACAGCCATAGCAGCCAGCCCCTGCCCCACGCCGGCTCGAACCCCAGCCCAGGTTACAGGAGGGCAAGGCTGGCTCACACCTGCTGCTGGGCCGGGCCGGCCACTAACCTGCTGGGTATCAAGTAGTGAGGCTCCAGGGCACCCCCCTGCTCAGGCTGACCCACACCCTGGCAGGGCGCCTGCGCAGCACAGGCTGCAGACCAGGAGAATGGTCCCCCCATAGCACCGCGCCCTAGGCTAGCATGCATCCCCTTTCACCTACCCCACTGTGGCCCCAATAGCCCCCAGCCCTCCCCATGCTCCTGAGCCACCGGACTTCACCTGCCCTTCTGTACTCACATGCTGGTAACTGCTGCAGGGTGGACAAGGTAAAGACAGCTCCCCGTGGGGATGTCCTATTCAGGGGCAGCTCTAGGCCCAGCAAAGCAAGCAGGTGCCTGGGGCAGCCCATTTGCAGGGATCCAGCCGGGGAGCTGAGAACCAGCAGGGGGCCCTGGGAGTTCTAGTTCCTTGGTTAGTTTCCTGCCTATAGAGCCAGCCCTGGAGCAGGGAAAGAACTACATTTCCCAGCATTCCCTTGGCCACTGTCAACAGGAAAGGGAGGGGGAGGAAGTATGGTATCTGAAACCTCATGGTGCAGCTTGCTGTGAACAGAGAGCTCACTGCTAGAGTGGGGTGGCACTGTGACTGGGGAACAAGTGTGCCCAAGGAGTAGAAGGCTTTGGCCCTGTTATCTCCTTCAGAAGACATCCCCAGACTGGATTAAGGATACTGGTGTGACCTCACCTTGCAGCCCCCAAAGAAGGAATTGGGGGGGACTAAATGGACAGTGCCCCTCTCTATCTGAAGCCTAGCAAGAGAGTTATGTGGACCCCACTAGGAGACGTTAAAATGAAAAGTAAGGAGGGGAGGCTCTACTGGATCTGGGCAGCTTTAGATGCAGTACCAGCACATAGGAGGATTTCCACTCCTGAGCCATGGAAGCAGAAATTGACTTTTCCTTTCCAGATGTAGCTAATATTCAGAAAGGGAATCTAGCACCTGCCTTCCAGATTTCAACACCTCAAAATTCAGGAGTGCTCAAGCTCAATTTGGGCCGCTCTTACTTCATTTCTCCCAAATCAAATGTACTGATCCACTGTAATCTGCTGTAGAAAAAGTAGGATAAAATTGAGCAAGAAATGCTTCCCAGTGGTTTTTAGGACTGGAATTGCTATTTTCAACGTCATTGCCTTTTTTTCTTATTATTAGTTTTAGTTGTTTAAAAGGAAGACAGTGATATTGCATTGGCAAATTCCCCATAGAAACAAAGAGTGGAACAAAAGAATAATAACGGCACCTCAACTTTTCCTCATTCATGGAGGACAGTCTTATAATATGCATCCAGATATCCTCCAAACACACAAGCTGAAAATTGTTCCACTTGACTGCAGTTCTGTAACCATATGGGAAACAATCCTGTCTGTGTTCTGTGCACAGCCAAAATTCCTGCTGAATGACCTGCCCTGGGAGCAAGTCACCAGTGACCCAGGGCTGGGATGGAAGGAGGGTGCAGGTGGGGGGAGGAGAGCCCAGGGCTGGGGCAGTAGGGGTATGGGTGGAGGGGCAGAGCCCAGGGCTGGGGTGGCAGGGGGTGTGGGTGGGGGGGCACTGGCAGAGGGGAAGGGGGGAGCCCAGAGCTGGGGCAGCACAGGGTGTATGTGGGGGAGAGCCCAGGGCTGGGGCAACAACAGGGTGCAGGGGGGAGCCCAGGGCTGGGGTGGGGGCAGCCAAAATTTGTTTTTGCTTGGGGCGGCAAAAAACCTAGAGCCAGCCCTGGTCCTATTTAGGGTGCCCAGAGCTGCTTACATGAACTCAGCATGCCCAGTAACCTCTGCTGAAGCCACTGCCCTTCAGCCTGCCCTTATTAGCTGTGGGAATCTGCTGACTGCTTTTACAGGGGCCCAAAAAGGGCAAAGGAAGCAAATTGGACCAGGGGGCAAAAATTGACCGGGCAGGAGGTCAAGCAGCTGGAGGCAGGCTTAGGAGAGGGGATGGGGGGGAAGGAGCCAGGGTTAAGCCCAGGGGTGAAGGGCTGCCAGAGGGCAAACTCCGGCCCAGGCAGGGGCAGAAGGGTACCAGTTACCCCGGTAGGCTGAGACACCTGTATTCACAAAAATAGGGATTTTTTTATTTCCCTTCCCTAGGGGCACCAGACGTCCTGATTTTATCGGGGCTGTCATGATATTTACTTGTTTGTCCCATGTCCCGACCAATGTTTGGCCAGGACGCGAATTGTCCCAATATTTTGCCCCCTGGCGCACAGGTGGAGGCGGCTTGCACCCCCCTGTCCCAATACCCTGCCCTGCCCCGACTCCAGCCCTCCCCCCCATTGGATCCCTCCCCAGATCTCCGCCCTGGCCCCTCCCCTCCCATTGGATCCCTCCCCAAATCTCTGCCCTGGCCCGCATCTTCCCAAGCCCGCTGCTTTCCTCCTCCTCCCTCTCCCTCGTGCTAAACTGCATGTCAGCACAAGCGCTGGAGGGAGGGGGGAGAAGCAGGACGTGGCAGCCAGCTCAGGGGAGGTGGAGGCAGAGCGAAGGTGAGCTGGTGCGGGGGCACAGGGCATGGAGCTGCCAGTGAGTGCTCAGCCCCTACCAATTTTTCCTCTGCCGCCGGCTCTTGGGTTTGTTTGTTTGTTTGTTTTGCTCCACCAGCACCTCCCCCCGTCCGCATCCAGATATTTCACGTCTCTCATCTGGTCACCCTACCCCTCCCACAGACAGCACCTCTCAGCATGGGTCTCCCCGGCTGGGTTCTTACAGGCACAGACACCCCAATGCCTAGTCACTGCTGCTCCTCTCTGTCTGATGTCACCTTCTGAGGTGCTTCAGAGAAATATTTCACATCTACCCCCCTCAGACACAGAGAATCGCTAATCGGTGTATCTGGCTGCAGAGAGTCTCAGAGCAGGTCACCAGTTTGTCTTATCCGCTGCTGGGATTGCCTGACGTACTCCTAGGATTTCATCCTTTAGCTTTGTTAGTGTGCAGATGCATGTCACTGTGCTATTTAATTTATATTTGAACAGCAAATACTCATTGAAAATATATAGAAGTACATTCACCCAGTAGTTTTAGCAATGACAGCTGTGGTTCTAGTATTGCACTTGCTGTTTTTTACTGGGATTTCTAATTTGGAATTTTTAATTCTAACTTTTTTTTTTCTTATTTTTAGAGCAGAAGTTGATTCTGTTGGGTCATTTGAGTTCCTGTCTCACTGAATTTATGGACTGGTCTCAAAACTTTGTTTTCATTCAATCCAGCAAAGGTGATTGCATTTTGCAACTGTTATTTTGCCTCTCAATTCAGCCCTTAGTGTTTTTCCGCATGCCATTGCTTGTGTGTACAACTTGAGTCTCAAATATTCAATGAAGGCCATACACTGTCTCCTATAACATCTTTCTCAAAGGCAAAAATCGATTGTAATTTTTGCTGAACATTAGAACTGCCGGAGTGGGTCAGACAAACAGTCCATCTAGCTCAGTGTCCTGTCTTCTGACAGCAGCCAGTACCAGGTGCTTCTAAGGGAATGAACAGAACAGGCAATCACTGAGTGAGCCATCCCATTGTCCACTCCCAGCATCTGGCAGTCAGAGGATGGTTTAGGGACACGCAGAGCATGGAGCTGTATCCCTGATTATCTTGGCTAATAGCTGATGCACCTATCCTGAGGGACTGATTTAATTCTTTGTTGAACCTATTCATCGTTTTGGCCTTCAGAACATAATGAACACACATCTGCAATCCCAAGATACCCTGACAACCACAAGAATTCTAAAAACATGAGTTATACACCCTGAAGTTAAGATTTTTTAATAAATAAATAACAAAATATCATTTATGCACCTCTTTGTTCCTGAGCCTTTAGGGTGTGGTATGGCCAGTTCCACCAAAGCTGGAGCCTAAACACCTGAATGAATCTTAAGCCACCCTCATACTTTTCCTGGGCTTATTGAGAATATGAAATAAGAGAAATCCAAAGTATGATTCCAACCAGTTCTCTTGCATACAGGTCAGTCAGCCCTTTGAATTGGTGGGAATGGATTTAACAGGGCCATTACCGGCAACAAAGGAAGGATACTGGTATATACTGACAGCCACAGACTATCTTACAAGATGGGTTGAAGCATTTCCACTTCGAAATAAGTTGGCATCTGAGTTGTCAAAAAAAAAAAAAGTAGGAAATTATACAGCAACTGGGATGTCCACAGCCTTTACTGACAGATCCTGGGCCAGAATTCAATAATGAGGTAAATACTTTTTTCTGAGATTGTTTTTACTATGTCTTCAACCACAGTTTCAGATCACAGACAACTGACAGTAAACATGGGCTTCATTGCCCTGGGAAGTTTTTCTTTATGGGCATTTTTACTGACAAGTTTCTATGAACTCCCACTCAACTTTGGCAAGGATTACTACTAGTCACCCCATCAGGGTTGCTATGAAATTTTATTCTTTGATCTCTTTTTACCCACCAAACCTGTCCATAGGAAAGTTTATAGCATAACATTTTTTTCTTTCAATAGAACCTAGACATTGAAAAAAAATGGGACTACAGCATAGCTTCACCAGCCCATATCACCCACAAACCAATGGATTGGCTGAAAACACAAACAAATCCATCAAAAGGTAACTTTACGGCTGGGAAAAGTACAGTATTAATAGCAAGGAGAATGCACTATGACAGGAGATACAAACTGCTTCAGAATTTTAGTACATTGCAAGTCCACTTGTCTTTTATTTCAGGAAAAAGTAATCATATCAATAAACTAGGATGGCCTCTTTACGCCTTTTGGATTGCGTATGATTTCTCTCAGTAAAGACAGTCCTTTCTCCTCCCCCTACAAATAATCCATCACCATTTGTTACAGAGCATTGCGGAAGTTGGTTGATGACCCTGGGAGTAGTTGGGACAAATTTTTTGGTGACATTTTATTTTCTTTGCAATCAAAACCAAACACAACAACAACCAAAACATCACTCTTTCGACTACTATATGGCTTTGAAGCAACATTCTCAGAAAATTACATGGTAGGTGTCTTTAAGAACCTTCAGCTTTTAGATGCATATGTTATTCTATGATTGTTCATTTTACAAACACAACTCCTTCTCCATTTGTTTTCAAAGCCAATAGATTTTGAGGAACTTGAACAATTCTACAAAGATCAGAGGGGTAGCCATGTTAGTCTGGATCTGTAAACAGCAACAAAGAATCCTGTGGCACCTTATAGACTAACAAACGTATCGGAGCATGAGCTTTTGTGGGTGAATACCCACTTCGTCGGATGCATCAGGCATTTGACGAAGTGCGTATTCACCCACAAAAGCTCATGCTGCAATAATTCTACAAAGGGCACATCATAAATATGGAATCTAGATGTGCTGCTGACATTGAACTGGCTACTAGTAATATTTCTAAAGCACAAGAAAAGCAACAGATGCTTTATGCCAAAACTAAGACTCGTAAACATGGGAAAATAACATTTGATGTTGGGGACAGTGTCATGTTACTGAATGCGAGAAGGAAAACAAGAAAGGGAGGTCCACTGCAACTTCCCTACCGTGGACCATACAAAGTCACTGCTGTAGAGGGTAAAAGAGTTAAATTAGAAACCATCTCAGGGAAACTTTTAGGATCTATGTACAGTATGTCCCACTTAAAACTATTTAAAGAGACTCCAACATTAGCTGCTGAAAACAGATTACAGGAAAACATGGAAATGGAAACTGCTGTAGATGACACTATGAAAAAAAGTCCCCTCAGAAGAGGTAGGAGAAATGGGAGGCGATGTATCTCACAAGCCTGGCAACGGCAATGTGATAAAGGTGGAGGTCACAGACATGGATGAAGAGCAGTGTTTTTTTGGCAGAAGTAGCAAGCAGCGATCCAATCAATGTTGATGACATGGTCATGGAGGATGCTGAAGACAAAGAATGGTTTCTCAAAGGTATTGCTTACCACACATTTGTTTTTATAGAATTTGTTAACACACTTCCATTTATGAAGCATGTCAATAGTTTCCACATAAGAATGCTGTGGCACCTTATAGACTAACAGACGTTTTGGAGCATGAGCTTTCGTGGGTGAATACCCACTTCCTCAGATGCATGTAGTGGAAATTTCCAGGGGCAGGTATATATATGCTAGCAAGCAAGCTAGAGATAACGAGGTCAGTTCAATCAGGGAGGATGAGGCCCTGTTCTAGCACTTGAGGTGTGAAAACCAAGAGAGGAGAAACTGGTTCTGTAGTTGGCAAGCCATTCACAGTCTTTGTTTAATCCTGAGCTGATGGTGTCAAATTTGCAGATGAACTGAAGCTCAGCAGTTTCTCTTTGAAGAGGGGCATTGCTGGCATATGATGGCGTATATTACATTGGTGGATGTGCAGGTGAATGAACCAGTGATGGTGTGGCTGTTAGCAATGCCCCTCTGCTATGTACATTGGCCAAACTGGACAGTCTCTATGGAAAAGGATAAATGGACACAAATCAGACATTAGGAATGGCAATATACAAAAACCTGTAGGAGAGCACTTCAACCTCCCTGGCCACACTATAGCAGACCTTAAGGTGGCCATCCTGCAGCAAAAAAAACTTCAGGACCAGACTTCAAAGAGAAGGGCCTCATCCTCCCTGATTGAACTGACCTCGTTATCTCTAGCTTGCTTGCTTGCTGCCCCTGGAAATTTCCACTACATGCATCTGATGAAGTGGGTATTCACCCATGAAAGCTCATGCTCCAAAACATCTGTTAGTCTATAAGGTGCCACAGGATTCTTTGCTGCTTTTACAGATCCAGACTAACATGGCTACCCCTCTGATACTTGACACATAAGAATGGCCGCATTCATGATGGTTGAACAGAGGAAAAAGTAAATGTGTTACCATGCATGTAATATGTGGGTTTTTTTCTAGTAAAATTTGTAATGATCCACAAGATTACAAACCAAATGGAGGCCAAAGTTAGAAAAATCAATGTGTATGACACCGCACTTTGTAACCTGATGCTGGAAAGATGGCTGACTAATGACGTAAGTTGAAATAGCTGTAAACATGGAAGGTGACTGCATTGATTCCTCAGATGTTTTTCAAATTATAACTATTCTTTCAACATCTGTTGTAGGTTATTGATGCATATTTGAGTTGTATGGTTGAGAGAGCAAGTGGAAAGGTAGGCCACTTATTGTGATAGTGCATGGAAATAGCAATTATATCGATACTCAAACTATCAGATGAATATGAGCTAAGACGCGTTTAATTGCATATAGCCTGGAATTGTGAATACAAACCTCCATTTGCTGCATCTCACTGTACTGTGCCCACCTGCCGAGAGATGAACTGTAATGGGCAGAGATCACACCAGCATTGACGTATATTGAAGGCAAACCCTAACAAAATTAAGATTTTAAATTATCCTCCACCTGTCCCATGTCCCACTACAATGAATCCAGGCAGGGTCATTTGGAAGCTGAACACTTTATGCTTCTGTCCCACACCACTGTCAAGTTTTAGCAAATTAGGACAAGTCAGCAAATAAGAACAATCTGAGATAGTAACTGCTACTGGTAACAATTCACTGCCTCTCCCTGCTACAAGTAGCAAATTCCTACAAGCAGCAGTTTCACACCCCATAGACTGTGAGAAACTGCTGTGTGTAGGAATTAGTTATATCAAGGTTTCTGGCAAGGTTGAACCTCTCGCTGCTCCAGGTAGCAAATTCCTATAGATAGCAGTTTCACACAGCCTATGATGTAAGAAACTGCTCTCTGTAGGAATTAGCTACCTCAGATAGCAGTTTTTAGCAAATTAAGAGGAGTCAGCAAATAAGAACAACCTTATGTTCTTGGTGGTGATGGGGGACTTCAACTACCCAGACATTTGTTGGGAAAATAACACAGCAGAGCACAGATTGAGAATTTGAAGGTGAAAGGCAGCTTGGGTGAAAGTGATCATGAAATGGTGGAGTTCATGATTCTAGACCAGTGGTTCCCAAACTCTAACAACCTGTGAACCCCTTTCACTAAAATGTCAAGTCTCACGAACCCCCTCCCAAAAAATTAATATTTCCAGGGATTTTCTCCTTTACCTGAATATAAATGATAAAAGCAGTGATCTTGGAAATAGAAAATTTGTTTTTATGATATGCTTATTAAATAATTAATAATAGCGTGTATCATTACAGTATTTTTATTACATTATGAAAATGGCAACACAATTCCAAGCTCTCACTTTCGTAGCTTGTGTCACTTTGAATAAGCCTGTTATAAGACAAGGCTCTGATGCTTCATCAAGGAGTATCAGATGTGAAACAGCATGAAGGTATTTAAGAAGCCAACTCAAAGAGTTCCTCCTACACAAGCATTCAGGTCTTGAGCAGTCCAGGGAAACAACACACATTACAATAAAACTTAAACTTGTTCTTCATAATAATTTTTAAAACAATACTAGCTGCCTAGTTAATTTAAAAAAACAGCAAAAAACATCCACCTCCCTTTTCATTTCTTATAAGGATTTTTGAAGTTTAAATCTCCACAGTGTGATAGATATACTTGCTTTAGGGTGACCAGACAGCAAATGTGAAAAATCAGGGGGAGGGGACTGGGAGGGAATAGGAGCCTATATAAGAAAAAAACATCAAAATCAGGACTGTCCCTATAAAATTGGGACATCTGGTCACCCTAGCTTGCTTTGATCTGCTTAGCTCCTGGAAATCCAGGGGCTCTGGGCTGCTGGCCCCAGGCTGCCCGGGGTACCTAGGGACAGCTCTGTCCGCCATTAGGGAATTTTTTCCTGAGAACCCCCTGTAACATTTTGCAAACCCCAGTTTGGGAACCACTGTCGAGGGAATGGTAGGAGGGAGAACAGCACAATAAAGACAATGGATTTCAAGAAGGCAACTTTAGCAAATGCAGGGAGTTGGTAGGTAAGATCCCAGGGAAGCAAGTCTAAGGGGAAAAACAATTGAAGACCATTGGCAGTTTTTCAGAGACATTATTAAGGGCACAAGAGCAAACTATCTCACTGCATAGGAAAGACAGGAAGTGTGGCAAGAGAACACCCTGGATTAACCAGATCTTCAATGATCTAAAAATCTAAAGAGTCCTACAAAAAGTGGAAACTCGGTCAAATTACAAAGGATGAATATAAACAAATAACACAAGTCTGTGGGGGCAAAATTAGAAAGGCCAAGGTGCCAAACGAGATCAATCTAGCTAGAGACATAAAGGGTAACAAGAAAACATTCTGCAAATACATTAGAAGCAAGAGGAAGACCAAGGACAGGGTAGGCCCATTATTTAAAATAGGGGAAAACAAAAACAGAAAATGTGGAAATGGCAGAGGTGCTTAATGACTTCTTTGTTTCGGTTTTCTCCAAGAAGGTTGGTGGCAACAGGACGCCTAACGTAGTGAATGTCAGTGAAAATGAGGTAGGACTAGAGGCAAAAATAGGAAAAGAACAAGTTAAAAATTACTTGGACAAATTAGATGTCTTCAAGTCACCAAGGCCTGATGCAATGCATCCTAGAATACTCAAGGAGCTGACTGAGGAGATATCTGAGCCATTAGCAATGATCTTTGAAAAGTCATGGACGACGGGAGAGATTCCAGATGACTGGAAAAGGGCAAATCTAGTGCCCATCTATAAAAAGGGAAATAAGGACAACCTGGGGAATTACAGACCAGTCAGCTTAACTTCTGTACCCGGAAGGATAATGGAGCAAATAATTAAGCAATCAGTTTGCAAACATGTAGAAGAAAATAAGGTGATAAGTAACAGTCAGCATGAATTTGTCAAGAACAAATCGTGTTAAGCCAACCTGGTAGCTTTCTTTGACAGGGTAACAAGCCTTGTGGATGGGGGGGAAGTGGTAGATGTGGTATAGCTTGCCTTTAATAAAGTTTTTAATACCGTCTCCCATGACTGTCTCATAAACAAAGGAGGGAAATGCAACCTAGGCTTTCAGTAACTGCTACCAGTAGCACATTCCTGTGGAGAGCAGTTTAACACACTCCGCCTGCTGCAGTTTTCGCAGTTACACCAGCCCTACCCAGCAGCTGCAGTTGGCCCACAGGAGCCCCTAGGCAGAGGGGGGGAAGTGCCTGAGGCCCCAGCAATGGCAGGGAAATGAGTCAGGGACACAGACCCAGAGAAACCTCCCCCGAGGCTGCAGAGGAAGGCAAACAACCCAAGGTCCCTGCCAGCCTGACCTGGGGGAAATTCCTTCTTACTCGAGATAGTTAAGTCCAAAGCAGATTGCAAAGAGTTACCAAGGGATCTCACAAAACTGGTTGACTGGGCAACAAAATGGCAGATGCAATTCAATGTTGATAAGTGCAAAGTGATGTAGAGTGAAAAACATAACCCTAACTATCCATATAAAATGATAGGGTCTAAATTTGATGTTATTACTCATGAAAGATATCTTGGAGTCACTGTGGATAGTGCTCTGAAAACATCCACTCAATGCGCCTCAGCAGTCAAAAAAGTGAACAGAATGTTAGGAACCAATGGAAAGGGATAGCTAATAAGAAAGTAAAAATCATTTTGCCATTATATAAATCCATGGTACACCCACATCTGGTCGCCCCATCTAAAAAAATATATATATTAAAATTAGAAAAGGTGCACAGAAGAGCAACAAAAATGATTAGGGGTATGGAACAGCTTCCATATGAGGAGAGATTAAAAAGCCTGGGACTGTCTCTCAGAAGAGACGACTTGGGTCCAGTTGATAGATGTCTATAAAATCATGACTGATGTGGAGAAAGCAAATGAGGAAGTGTTATTTACCCCTTATAGCACAAGAACCAGGGGGCACCCAATGAAATTACTAGAGAGCAGGCTTAAAACTACAAAAGGAAGTATTTCTTCACACAATACACAGTCAATGTAGGAACTTGTTGCCAGGGGATGTTGAGCAGACCAAAACTATAACTGGTTCACAAAAGAAATGAGAGACGTTCCTGGAGGACAGGTCCATCAATGGCTATTAGCCAGTGGTCAGGGACCTGCTCCGCCCTGGGTCAGAACAGTCACTGCAGGTGTCGTCCCTGGCGCCTGGACTTGGTGTCCCTGCTGCTGGAGGTGCAACATGTGGGCATGTAGCCAGGCTGTGCCCTGGGACAAGCAGAGGGGGCCATCCCACAGCTGGCCCAGGACAGGGTTTGTGCTGGGGACAAGTTTGGTGTTTCATAGATCTCACTGGACAGGCTGAGCCTTGGAACCCCATCCACCCAGTCCCCTGCCTCTCAGCTTCTACAAACTGGGGGAGAGAGGGGCAGTTAACTCCACCTCTACACTATAAATATTAACAAGGGAGCATGGCTACACTGCGTGCCCTGCCCCCATTGCGAGGGCTTTGCAAGCTTCCACCCCTCCTTGTGCAGGATCTCAGGGGGCCCTGGTCCGCTGAGCTTTGTCGTGCAGCTACAGCACAGGGCTCTGACCGGAATGCACCCCAGCTGGCCAGGTGAGCGGGGATGCGCCAGGGGCTGCACTGGCTGCCCCTACACGCTGGGGCATGCTCCTCCCAAATTCAGGCAGTGTCTTCCATCCTTGGGCACCGGGCAGCCACATGGAGGAGCCCAAGGCACCATGTGAGGACGGTGTCAGAGCCAGGACATTTGCAGAGGCCCCCAGGCCTAGCAGCACATGGGGCAGGTTGGTCAGGAAAACGACCCTTCAATGGCATTGAGACGTCCAGAGCCAGTGAATTGCTTTAGAAACATGCTCAAGCCAAAAATAAAGAGGTAAAAAGATGTCCCAGTGGTTGTTTCCACTGTCAGTCATGGTGACAGCCACGAAGCGCCTGCTCCAACATGCTGGGCAGTCAGACAGACTCGCATACCTGCCCCTTGCCAGAGACCAGCCGGACACCTCTGCCCCTGGAAGAGGTGCTGGGACATGTCCTGCTGCAGCTGTGGGGATCTACTACCCAAGAGACACAGGGCAGCTGAGTTGCCTCCACAGCCACAGGATCTGGAAACGGTGAGGGGGTTTCTTTGCCTTTTGCCTGGCCTGTGGTCTCATGGCAGCTGCCAAATGCACTAGGCACTGGTGTCTGCTCCAATGCGCACAGATGGGCCCTGACCCTGCCCTCCATTGGTCTGTGGGAGAAACCCTGGCCCTTTGCCCCAGCCTCACCCTCGTGTGGCCCTGGCCGCATGGAAGCAGCTTTGGGCTGGACGTCTGCCTCAGCTGCCTGTGGTGCAGGACAAGCTCCTGGTGCAGCCTTTTGCGAGCACCAGGTAAAGGGCTTGAGCAAAATGGCTTTGCCTTGAACTCTAGCCTTGGAGCTTTCAACATGAGTTAACCCCTAGAAGAAGAAGCGCAGTGCAGGCTCCCCCATACTGCCCAGCCACCTGCTCGGCTGTTCTGTTCAGGAGGCCACTGATTTCCAGCTGCCCTGAGAAGTGGCTGCAGAGCTAGGAACAGAGCTGAGCCATGCTGAACCTGGGGCCACCTCAGAGCCAGTCTCCGGCAGTGAAAGGGCTACAGCCCAGTGCTGTCAGTGCAGCCAGTCCCCAGCAATCCGTGCTCTTAAAGTGGGATACTGGGGCCAAACGGGTTAATCCTGGAGGGATTTTGCAGCTACAGGCAGCTGATGGGCTCAGGTAGCCTCAGGTTAACCCGCTCTCTGCCCTGGCTTTGCTCTCAAGTCAGGCACGTGGCTTTTACAAATACATCCCTGTCAGCAAACGACAAGCACAGCTGTGAGCTGTATCTGGCTATCAGGCATTGCTGTTCTGGGACCCCAGGGAGGAAGCTCCAGATGCAGGAGTGTGCAGTGGGAACCAGGGAGGGCTTTGCATAGGGATGTGCCCAGTGCAGGGTGCCCCCATGCCAGCTTCTCACAGGTCTGGAGCAGTGCAGGGTGCCGGAGTCTCTGGGATGCCGACATCTAGGCGTGTTCCTCTCTTTTAGGATGAGCCGGTATTTGCACTCATGGGTGACTGGAACCTGCTAGGGAGGATTCTGGAGAGTGCTCAGGAGCACTCCACGGTGGTGGGGAAGGTCTGGCTCACTTTCCTGTTCATTTTCCATATCCTTGTCTTGGGGGCAGCTGCTGAGAAAGTCTCGGGGGATGAAGAGTCGGGCTTCTCCTGCGACACCAAGTAGCCAGGCTGCCAGAACGTCTGTTATGACGAAACCTTCCCGATCTCCCACATCCGCTTCTGTGTGCTGCAGATCATCTTCATCTCAACCCCCAGCCTCGTCTACCTGGGCCACATCCTGCATCTGGTGCGCATGGTGGAGAAGGAGCAGCAGTGAGAGGAGATTTGGGAGGCCCAGCAGGAACCCCTGGTGCAGCATAAACCTTCCATCAAAGATGTTGGTGGCAAAATCCACCTGCAGGAGGCCATTCTGAGGACATATATTTGCAACATTGGCTTTAAGATGCTCTTTGAGGTGAGCTTCATTTTGGGCCAGTACACACTGCATGGGTTCGAACTAAAGCCCCTCTACACATGCAAACACTGCCCTGCCCCAACGTGGTCAACTGTTACATAGCCCGGCCCACCAAGACCATCTTTATCCTCTTCATGACGGGGATGGCCTGCCTGTCTCTGCTCCTCAACCTGATAGAAATGTACCACCTGAGCTTCACCAAGTGCAGGCAGAGGCTGGCAGCCGACCACCGTCGGGCACCCAACCCCAAGGCCAGCTCCAACGCTCCCAGAGAAACAAGCGACCACCACATTCCTCACTGTCCTGCACCCTACAGCCTTCCCCATGCCACTGACCCCAGCCTTCCATTGCAGCCTTACTCCAGCCAAGCTGCTCCCTCAGCAGGCAGGGACAGCCATGCAGCACGGAGCAGCTGCGAGACAGGCAACCAGGGCCTGGTCATGGAAGAACCGTTGCAACAGGGCAGCAGGTCCAGTAAGTCCAGCACTAAGCTGAGACCCAGTGACTTGGCTGTTTAATGAGGCGGCGCAGCCCTGCGCTGGCCCAGGGCTGACAGGCAAGGGAAGGGGGCTCTTGTACCAGACAAGCACCGTTACCACGAGGCTGCATCATGGGGAGCACAGCTCAGCTCAGGAGCCTGTTGTGTTTCCATGGATGCTGTGTTGTCCCCACCATGGAAATACTGGGCCCATAATACAGACACGTGTCCAGGAGTTTGAGGCCTGGGCCAGACGTGCACAACTCAAGCCCTCTCACCTCGGTGGCTCTGCAGCAGCCTTGTGGCTGTCAGGGGCAGGAGGCAGGGCATGGGCTGGGAGCCAATGGGGGTAAATGCTCTATACTTGATAGGACGCAGGCAGGGCCTGTAGCTTTTCCTTCCCCATGTGACACTGGTGTTCCCCCTTTTCTGAGTGGAGAGCTGCCTCCGCCCTCCCCCTAGCCTGACCTCCGCTCCTGGGTAGTAACAGAGCTTAGGAAGGCCCCAGCAGACTAAGAGTAGGTGGCTGCTCAGGGCCAAGAGACCTTCCAGGCCCGAGCAAGGAGAATGGGAGTGGACATAGCCTTTGCCATGCACCTGGGTCCCAGCTGGATGTTCTTTGCAGGCTGCTGCTGTAACAGCCTGTCAGGGAAGATGGTGCTGCTCCGAGCAGGAAGGCCTAGGCCCCACTGCCGCTGCATCCTAGCCACATGACTCCCTCCCCAGCCCCATGCCCCAGCTGGGGCGACTCTCAAGCCATCAATGCGTGTGGGAAAGCAAAGACTGCAGCTGTGATGTTCAGGTTATGTTGAGGCTTCAGCAGCAGCTACAGCTGTTGGGCTCCTGGCAAGGCTGCACTGGACCCTGTATTTGGGCATCCTTTGCTGTGATGTGACTGAATTCTCTCTCTTGTGAAAAGTGGAACAAGATGACATGAGCTCTGTCAAGGATAGGCACATTGTCCCATAGCCAAGGCACAGGAGAGGGGAATTCAGTCCTAAGCTGCCTCTCTCTCTGCCCCTGCCCAGGGTATCTGCGTGCAGGGCCACAGTGCAGGGGCAGGAAGGGAACTTCCTGCTGGACAGTCTTTGTGCTCTCCCTGAGAAGGATCCTGGCCCTTGCTCTGCACTGAATGGGAGAGGCCCCTCCCTGCAGCCATCAGGATTCCTGGGCTTTGCTGTGGAGACAAGGAGAGAAGGATCCAGGCTTGGGCTACATTACAAGGAAGTGACCTCTGGATTGCAGTTCTGTCTTATCCTCTGGTCACTTGCCTTAGCCTTGGGACGGGCACGTGGGCAGGGAGATCATTGCAGGTTTTACCATGATCGCCTTAGTGACACAGGGAAGGGACCACCACTGCAGCTGGAACCCAGGCTAGCCGCGGAAGCTTCTTCCAAGGCCGACAGCAGCTGGAGAGATGGCGCCTGCAGGCCCCACCATTCATTTCAGCCCCCCAGCACTTGATCAAGTTCATCTCATTGCAGGGAGGCTCCGTGAACCTGGACCTAGGGCTGCTTGGCTGTCTCCTGTCCACACTCTCCTCTGGTCCCACGCAGGACTGGTCAGTTTGAAGAAGGCTGTGTTGCACACAGGGTGCCCCTCACACCCTCAAGGGCACAGCCTGGCCACTCCCTGCTTAGCTCATAGGAGATGGAGGCAGGAAGGCCATCCCTCCATCCCCCCCCAGTGCAGGCCAGGGCTGCTCCCACCACGGTTCATAGATTCTAATGCCAGAAGTGACAGGCCACCATGGCCACACAGGTTTAGGCCCTAGCTCAGGCAGAGCTAGCATGTCGACCCATGCTGGGAATTACAGCTCCCAGCTGCTGGGTAGGGTGCCCTGGCAGGTGATCCTACACCTGTCACAGACCCTGGAATGGATGGCAGGGGCAAGAAGGCAGGGATCAAGCATAACTCCCTGATGACTGAGCCCTTGAGACAGGCAAGGGGGCAGCGGCCCTAGCCTCCTCCCTGGAGCAGAGGCAGCCCCTGTTCTGCCCTTCAGTGGATTAAGGACAGCAGCTGCTGGCAGGTTTTTGTGTCTTTATTTGAAATGAATGGTTTCTAGAGACACAAGGTTAGCCTAATGCCCCGTTAGCACTACAACAAGACCGGTGACTGGCTCACTCTTGACATGGAGACAGAGGGCCCCGGGCCAGGTCCCAGAACAATATATACAGACTCAACAGACAGTGCTGAGTCCCACTGACAGCTGATAAAAAAATCAAAACACCAAGGGGAGGGAGCCAGAAGGGAACAGCAAAGCTGGGGCAGGGGCTGGGTGAGCGGAGAGACCCAGGCGGGCTCCACTCCCCCGTTGGCCTGCGGCCCCCCTCCACTGCTTGCAAGTTCTGGCCTGGTGCGGCCCAGCAGGATTCTCAGTCTAATGCTGGCTTGGAGGAGACAGGCCCAGCAGCAATGAGGCCAGGCACAGAGGCTACCTCCTCCCTCTGATAGTGTCAGGCTAGCAACGGGGGCACCGTCCATTCTGCTGCAGCTTGGGGGGCAGGGAGAGACCCATGCTCGTCAGCTCTGGCAGCGAGGATGCCCCTGGCCTCCCATGCCCGATGCAGAATTCAGACCTTCAATGGTCCCCAGTGGCTGTTGTGAGTGCACAAAGCAAAGTGAAGCCACAGCTAATGCAGAGCCGGGGAAGGGAGATCCCAGGAGCGCCCTGGGCAATGAGCTCTGCGCTGCTGAGGAGAATGAGATGAGGAGCCAGAGACAGCACAACCAGGCCCCTCTGGGAACGCAGCCCCCTCCAGCCCACAAGAGTCAGCATCTGGAAATGGTCCTGCTACCTGGGCTGGCACAGCTCCTCCCAGGGCCCTGCGTGCTGAGCATGGCTTATTTCCCCACTCCTGCTGCTTGGACATGGAGCTGACTGTAGGTTCAGGGCCTCCTGTGCGGGCTGCTGGGCCCAGCCTGTCCCCATGGCCCCACAGCCTGGCGTTCATGTTACACCAGGCAGACAGAGACTGAGAACAGCCTTGGGGAGAGGGGACAGGCAGGGCTCATTAGGCTAGTGCCCTCTGGGGCTCCTGGCTGGGAGAGGGACTGGCTCCCTATCTCCACCCCTGGGAAGACAGGTGGGGGAAGTGGGACACTGCCCCAGTCAGGCAGAGCACAGGTAGGGCCTGGGTGCCAGGGGGCTGGTGGGGGAGGGGGACGGCATGTTACTAGCATCAGGCAGGGATGTTCAGAGCCCTACAGGCACTGAGCTGGACAGCTCTACCACATCTGCAGGGCTAGGAGCGGCATTACACCCTCATGCCATGCCATGCCACATTCACATGCCGCAACCATGGCCAGATAGGAGGAGTAGGGGAGACGCCTTCCCAGGCCAGAGCAGACCCAGCCCAGCGGGCTTTGGGTGCTGCCTGCCCATGCTCCAGCCTTGGCCTGCTCTCAGTCCATGTCCTCCTCTAGGCCGCTGCCCCGGCTGTGCTCCTCGTAGATCTCCCGGACGGCCAGGATGCGATTCAGCATGCTCTCCAGCATGCTCCTGTCCATGGGGATGACCGAGTACCAGAGAGGTGACTCTGCAATGCACGACCGCTCTGGCTGCAGGTAGAAGACGTCGTTCCGGTTCCGCAGGCTCTCTGGACTGTGGCAAGAGAGGGGCAGAGTGAACCTCAACCTAGAGGCCAGAAAGCCCTGGCCTCCTCAGCCACCCTGAGCCCATAGGGTCCTTCCCTCTTGACCTGGAACCCAGCAAGTCCCCCAGGGGCCCAGCGAGCCCCGGTGCCCCCCCATTCACCCAGAAGACAGAGTCCTAGAGCCCACTGGTCTGAGGGTCTGTAAAGGAGGCACTAGTACTTAGGGCACTGCTCGTCCTCCTGCAGGGAAGGACCCTGAGCTGGGCTTGGAGCTCCTCTCCCAAGGTGACCTGGGACCATGCTCAGAGCAGGCAGGAGTGGGGGGTCCTGAAGCACCACAGCCACCTCCTCCTGCCAATCCGAGGGGAGAGAGGGACAGCACCCACTGAGACAAGTTACTCAGCCCCGGGGCTGTGATCACAGCACTCTGGGACTTGGGGATGTGAGAAACCAACCCCTGGAGACGCGCTCTCCAGGCCTCCTGCTTCACTGGCAGGACCCTGGCAGTCAGTGCTCTACACAGCTCTTTGCAAAGGCAGCACATGTCGGGGCAGCCTCAGGCTGCTCCGCAATGTCCTTCCAGCCAGGCAAGGGACCAGACTGGGCACACAGGGCTGCAGGAGAACAGGGTGTCAAGTATCAGAGGGGTAGCCGTGTTAGTCTGGATCTGTAAAAGCAGCAAAGAATCCTGTGGCACCTTATAGACTAACAGACATTTTGGAGCATGAGCTTTCGTGGGTGAATACCCACTTCGTCAGATGCATGTAGTGGAAATTTCCAGGGGCAGGTATATATATGCAAGCAAGCTAGAGATAATGAGGTTAGTTCAATCAGGGAGGATGAGGCCCTGTTCTAGCAGCTGAGGTGTGAAAACCAAGAGAGGAGAAACTGGTTTTGTAGTTGGCAAGCCATTCACAGTCTTTGTTTAATCCTGAGCTGATGGTGTCAAATTTGCAGATGAACTGAAGCTCAGCAGTTTCTCTTTGAAGTCTGGTCCTGAAGTTTTTTTGCTGCAGGATGGCCACCTCAAGGTCTGCTATAGTGTGGCCAGGGAGGTTGAAGTGCTCTCCTACAGGTTTCTGTATATTGCCATTCCTAATATCTGATTTGTGTCCGTTTATCCTTTTCCGTAGAGACTGTCCAGTTTGGCCGATGTACATAGCAGAGGGGCATTGCTGGCATATGATGGCGTATATTACATTGGTGGATATGCAGGTGAATGAACCGGTATTGGTGTGACTGATCTGGTTAGGTCCTGTGATGGTGTCGCTGGTGTAGATATGTGGGCAGAGTTGGCATCGAGGTTTGTTGCATGGATTGATTCCTGAGCTAGAGTTACTATGGTGTGGTGTGCAGTTACTGGTGAGAATATGTTTCAGGTTGGCAGGTTGTCTGTGGGCGAGGACTGGCCTGCCACCCAAGGCCTGTGAAAGTGTGGGATCATTGTCCAGGATGGGTTGTAGATCCCTGATGATGGGTTGGAGGGGTTTTAGCTGGGGACTGTATGTGATGGCCAGTGGAGGAGTCCTGTTGGTTTCTTTCTTGGGTTTGTCTTGCAGTAGGAGGCTTCTGGGTACACGTCTGGCTCTGTTGATCTGTTTCTTTATTTCCTCGTGTGGGTATTGTAGTTTTGAGAATGCTTGGTGGAGATTTTGTAGGTGTTGGTCTCTGTCTGAGGGGTTAGAGCACATGCGGTTGTACCTCAGTGCTTGGCTATAGACAATGGATCATGTGATGTGCCTGGGATGGAAGCTGGAGGCATGAAGGTAGGCATAGCGGTCGGTAGGTTTTCAGTATAGGGTGGTATTAATGTGACCATCACTTATTTGCACCGTGGTGTCTAGGAAGTGGACCTCCCGTGTAGATTGGTCCAGGCTGAGGTTGATGGTGGGGTGGAAGCTGTTGAAATTGTGGTGGAATTTTTCCAGAGACTCCTTTCCATGGGTCCAGATGATGAAGATGTCAAGGTGGCCATCCTGCAGCAAAAAAACTTCAGGACCAGACCTCAAAGAGAAACTGCTGAGCTTCAGTTCATCTGCAAATTTGACACCATCAGCTCAGGATTAAACAAAGACTGTGAATGGCTTGCCAACTACAAAACCAGTTTCTCCTCTCTTGGTTTTCACACCTCAGCTGCTAGAACAGGGCCTCATCCTCCCTGATTGAACTAACCTCATTATCTCTAGCTTGCTTGCATATATATACACCTGCCCCTGGAAATTTCCACTACATGCATCTGACGAAGTGGGTATTCACCTATGAAAGCACATGCTCCAAAACCTCTGTTAGTCCATAAGGTGCCACAGCATTCTTTGCTGCTTTTAGGAGAACAGGGGATGCCCCAGCAGAAGGGCTGTGGCTCCCTCTCCCCGGGAGACTCACCATTTGGAGAGATAGAATTCATAGAACTTGACTGGGCACCGGAGTGGGTTCATCCTGTTCTCCCGCTGCTCCAGGATCGGCAGCTCCTCCTCTCGCTTCCGCTTCCCAGAACTGCTGTCTGCAGAGAGAGGCCAAGTCAGAGCGGTGCACATGCGGAGCAGGGGCGGGGAGACAGACACGCGCAGGCCCCTACCTCGCCCTTTTTTCTGCCGGACGGGGGCGTAGTAGCGGATGCTCACCACCTTGGTGGTGCCCCGGGCTGTAGTGCACTTGCGGGACTGGCGTACCACATTGGTGAAGGAGAGCTGCATGTGCTCCTCCGCAGTCTGCAGGCCGAAGAACTTGGTGTTGAAGAACATGAGGGTGTTGAGGAGGACAAAGGGGGAGTACACCCCCAGCTGCTTACACTCCCAGAGATGCTCCTCCTCCACACGAGAGAAGATCGTGTCTGCAAGCACACAGTGGAAGAAGCTGGGTCACACGCATCTGGCATGCTGCAGGTTCCCTGGCAAGGTCTGGCCTGGCAGGGAGACTGGAGGGGATGTGGCTGCCACCACCGGCCCACCTTCAGCCATGTGTGCCAGGGGAACATCAGCCAGGGCACTTGAGTCCTCCCCTGGATCTCTCTCCCTGCCTTGGGCAGAGGGAGCTTGGCTCAGTGGCAGGACAACACCTTGCCCTGTGAAGTGCCCAGGTCCAGATGGAATAGCCAGAGGAGTGATGCTTGCAGCGCTGGCTGACACCAGGCTGGGAGCTGTCCCACTGTACCCTCCCCAGCCATGACCCAACCTAGGTTAACCCACCACAGCAAAACTGGTGCAAGCCAGCTGCAGACCAAACCAAGGGCCCCCCGCCTCGGTACTGGGTGTCACACACAGCTGCATGTGCTAATACAGTCAGAAGGAAAGAAAGAGCAGCAGGCAGGACAGGATCAGGCAACTCCCATGCAAAACCAAGGCAAACTGCTCCAGCCCAAGAGCCTCCCCTAGCAGGCAAGAGGCTGGGTCAGTTAGCTCGACTGCTATCAGGGTACATGGAGACAAGGGCACCCAGCATGGGGCCCAAATGGGGGTGCCCTCTGGCTGCCGAGCACTAGGGAAAGCACGGCCCTTATGTAGGTGTCTAACCGGGGGCCGAGCACCCTGGAATGGCTCTGTTACTGCTTGGATTATGCCAGGAAGCCAGGGAGGTCACAAACCCCCTGGCCTGGGAGTTGGGAAGCAGACAAAGATTCATAAGCCCCCTGGTCTGACACAGTGCTTCCCAAAGGCTGGGGCAGGGCCTTCCCCTGCTATAGAAAGCAGCAGCCTGGTCCAAAGGGGCTGGATGGAGAGTCCCCTGTTGTATCTGGACAGAGAATGTGGTTTCCACGGGCACCCGCTAGCCTGGACTCAACCCTCAGTCAGCCTGAGATGCTGAATCCCAACTACTGACAATCCCTGGCCCAGCTCTGGTGTGGTGTCCTGGGGGGAGGTTACATGAGGCTCCAAGATGCAGCAGGGGCAGTGGCCTTCCCCCTCCAGGAAGAACAGTAGGCAGGCCTGGCTCTGTGTCCTCAGGAGAATTCAAGGATCCACTTGCCTCCCATGGCAAACTTCCCCAGGAAGCATCCGGGAGGCGGGGGGAAGGGCAAAGTTGGCCCCTGCTTGGCCAACTCCAGCCAGGCCTGAGAGCTTGACCTTAGTGGCTGCTAATAAAGGAGCACGCGGCCCTGGGACACGTACTGTTTGGTAAGAGTGTGGGCTGCCAGCCACTCAGGGACTTGTTCAGCTCCTGCACGAAGGTCAGGTAGTAAAGATCTGTGAAGATATTCACCATCCGGTTGTTCTCCAGCAGGTACTAGAAGGGAGAGAACACATGGTCAGTGAAGGGAGAAAGCAGTGTTGGGCACAGGATGAAATTGTACTGTACTGGAAGTGTGATGCAGACATGTATTTCACTTGGTGCATGCCCTGGAGAATTTTGCCTAGCATTACCCATAGAAGGCAGCACTCATGCCTCATGCTCAAAACTCCTGCCGCGGCTATCTAAGGTGGCCGCGCCCTACCCCGCCTCAGTTCCTTCGCACTGAACACCCAGTGACTGGACTCTGATGCAGAGGGGACAGAGGGTGGCTTGTAGAATACATGTCTGCATCACATCTCGAAAAGCCAGTTACAGGAAGGAACCATTTCTTCTTCTTCTTCTTCGAGTACATGCAGCTGTGTATTCCACTTAGCGGGCTCCCAAGCGGTAACACCCCACTCCCCTGCACACCCCAGGGAGGCAGGGCTTGGAGTCTACGTACACAAGGCTCACAGGACCATCTACCAAAACTTGCATCTGCCCTGGAAGATATGGTAATGGCATAATGGTTTTTAAAGGTACGTATCAACAACCACGGAGCAGCTCTGCAAACATCCAACACAGATGTCACTGAGGAACGCTGTTGATGTTGCTTGTACTCTCATGGAATGCACTCGCTCCCACTGAGGAGGCATAGCCAAAGCTATTTCATATGCAGTCTTGAGACAGGACATTATCCATTTAGAAATCATCTGTGACAAGAGCACCTGACCCTTAATGTGATCTGCATATGACACAAACAGGTGAGGCGAGGCACAAAATGGTTTAGTTGTGTCCAGACAGAAGGCTAGACATCATCTGACATCTAATGGATGAAGAGGCTGCTCCTCCAGAAGTGAATGCAGGTTCGGGAAGAACACAGGAAAATATCCTGCCTGGTTCAAATAAAACTGAGAAATCACTTCAGACAAAAATGCTGGGTGTGATTGTAAAGTCACTTTGTCCATGGAGAACTGCATATAAGGAGGCTCTGCCATCAGAGCCTGCCACTCACAGACTCTGTGTGTGGATATCATCACTACCAGGAACTCAGTCTCCTGACACAAAAGCAGAAAGGAACAAGATGCCAGGGGGTTGAATGGAGGTCCCATCAAAGCTGCTAGGACCGCATTACGGTCCCAAGAAGAACTGGCTCTCAGACCAGTGCATGGAGACAAAGAAGCCCTTATAAGAATTTTGCCCCCATGGCACAGGAGAAGACTAATGTTCCCTGAATGGGGGGGATGAAATGCTGATATTGCTGCGAGACGCACTCTCAATGAGCTAAGCACAAGACCCAATGACTGATGGTGCAGCAAGTACTCCAAGATGTCCTAGAATGGGCTGCGAAATTCAGCCATCACACTGAAAACCATTCAACTTCACCGAATACGCCATTCTGGTAGAGGGCCTTCTATTGTTGAACAGGACTTGTTGAAGAGTGGCTGGACACCGCATTTTCTCCTGGTTCAGCCACGCCATGGCATGCAGGGAGCTAATCCTGGGATGCAAGGTGCAGCCATGATTCTGAGTGAGTAGGCTGGGATAGAGAGGAAGGGGTCTGACAGTATCAGAAGGCCAGAGAACCAGCACTGCCTCGGTCATGCTGGGACCATGAGAATGAGTTTGGCCTGATCCACCTTCAGCTTGAGGATGACCTGTGAGAGGATTGGGATCAGGTAAAAGAGACTGTCAGCTAAGGTGGAAAGCGTTGGACAGGGAGCCTGGACTGAGGCCCCCTCTAGAACAGAGCAGATGGCATTAGCACAGGTCGATCGCCAGAATGCCCCAAGCTGCAAAGATAAACCAGAGGACACATGTCTTCAGGAACCACTCATGACTCAGGGAAAAATTCCTGCTGAGGTGGTCTGCGATATGATTCCACACCCTGGGCAAGTGGTCATCTATAAGACTGATCCACTCCTCAGTGGAAAACTGCTACTGCCTGATTGCCTCTTGGCAGAATACCCTGGAGTATGCTCTCCCTTTCCTGTTCACATAATACAACACGGTGGTATTGTTAGTATGCGAACCACTGAGCCCTGATACAGTCCCGAAAAGTGTGACGAGTATCGTAGATGGCCTGAAGCTCCAGCACATTGATATGCAGTGAGGCCCCTGTTCCCACTACAGACTTTGAACTTTCAGCAACCCCAGATGCACTCCCCAGACCATCAGGGAAGCATCTGTGACAATAGACCTGAGTTGTAAGGGCCAGATGAAGGGAATGCCCTGACAGACATTCTCTGGAAGTGTCCACCACTGCAAGGAATCCAGGACCAGTGGAGGGAGACGGACCAATCTGTCCAAAGAGTGAAGAGTTGGATAGTAAACTGTCCTGAGAAACATTTAAAGGGGGGAAAGATGCAACCTCACAAACTGTACCAACTGCATGGAAGTGGACATGTGGCCCGAAAGTGGACATGTGGCCCAAAAGCCTCAATGCACCACCCAGCTGTCATGGAGGGCTGAGACTGCAGACTGCGGTAATGCTGACAAATTGCCTGTAAATGGCCAGTTGACAAAAATGCTCCCGTACTTGCAGAGTCTATTAGGGCCCCAAGGAACTCAATTTTCCAAGTGGGAACCAAAGTTGACTTCCCCATGTTTAGAATGAGACCCAGATGGTCAAAAATGCACAGTGTAGTGCTGACGTGAAAAAGGACTTCCTCTCTGGACCTGCCCTTCAGTAACCAGTCATCCAGGTCTGGGAAGATGTGGATTCCTTTCTTCCTGAGGTGCCATGCAGTCACCATGACCATGCATTTGATAAAAACCCGAGGGTCAGAAGAGAGGCCAAAGGGAAGCACCATATCTGGAAAATGGCGCTTTGCTATGACAAGTTGCTGCACGGAAATCAGCATCCTGAAGGTCCACAGCAGCAAATCAGTCATTCTGAGACACCATGCAGAGAACAGCTGATAGAGTGACCATTCAGAACCTCATGTACCTGATATATTTGTTGAGGCAGTGAAGGTCAAGAATGGGTTTTACCTCTCCTCCTCTTGGATTTGGGCACCAGAAAGTACTGGGAATAGTGTCCCGGACGCAGTCGTTCCAGCAGCCAGTAGAGAGAGAACCTGCATGAGGAGCAGTATCCTGTGAGAGGGGTCCCTGGAGAGGGAGGGTGGTAAGAGGGATGGAGAGGAACTGGATGGTATAACCTGATCTGATGATCCTTAGGACCCACATGTTGGTGATCAACCTGCAAGCACTGAGAAAGTGAAGCAGCCTGTCCCCAAATGGAGGGGATGGAGAGAAGGAAGCAATGACATGAACACTGCTCCAGACCAAGGAGTCAAAATGGGTGCTTGGGTGGCACTGGGGGAAAGCGTGTTGACTGGCCAAACCCCAGACCCGAATGCCTCCTCCTCTGCGACCCCTGCACCTTTCTGGGATAGTCCCACTGTTTCTGGGGAGAGAAAGGCCGCCCAGATGTGCGCTGCAGATACTGCTGCTCCTGATGACCACTCAAGTGGCATCTCTGCACTGCTGGCATATACACCCCCAAAGACCACAGGGAAGCCAGAGAGTCCTTGATGGAGTGCAGAGACTTGGCTGTCTTGTTCAAGAAAAGCACTCGGCCATTGAAGGGCAAATCCTCTATGGCAGGGTGTCACGGAGTCCCCGGGCGATGCTCTGGAACAGCTCCCCACAAAGCCAGGCAGGACTTTGGGGAGCCTCCTCTCCCTTGGAGCAGACTTGTTCAGGGCAAGAAGCTCACACGGCTTCACTTCCTGGGTCTCTCCTTGGAGCATTCAGGATCCTCTGCTCCTCCGTGCGCTTCCCACAGTGAGCCCACCCAGGCGGGGTCCTGCCACAGGGTCCTGCACCCCCACTTTGCAGTCAGACGTGACTCAGCGAGCCAGTAAAACAGAGGTTTATTTGATGACAGGAACAGGGTCTAAAACAGAGCTTGTAGATACAGCGAACCGGACCCCTCGGCGGGTCCATTCTGGGAGGCAGTGAGCCAGACCCCCATGTCTGCCCTCAGCCAGCTCCAGACTAACCACCCCTTCCAGCCCCTCCTCTCTGCTCAGCTCCTTTCCCGGGCCAGGAGGTCACCTGATCTCTTTGTCTCCAACACCTTCAGTTGGCACCTTTGCAGGGGAGGGGCCCAAGCCATCAGTTGCTAGGAGACAGAGTGCCAGGCATTTATGTGCACTGGCCCTTTGCTCTGCCAGATACTTAAGAACTGCCATGGGGACACTGAGGCACCAACACAGTATTCAGAGAAAACATTAAGAACATTCCCAGTTCGTCACATCTCTCCTCCCTTCAAGACCGAACTGAGCGAGGTCACTTCAGCCAGTGACCTGGGGAAGTTCGAACCCACCAACTTTCCCATGGATGCCCCAGCATCTCTCCCATTCCTTGGTGTGAGTTACACAAGGACAGTCCAGTCTCACGCCCTCCTTTAGGTTGGGTGTGCTTGATGGCACTTGCAGACCGCATGTGGGAAGGTTTATGCGGCTTGAACCCTTTCGCTATCCCCAATACCCCTGGGGTTCAAACTGGGACGGGGTCTTCTCCCAGCACTCTGGGCTGCAATTCAGGCTCTCTTGGTTAAGAGCCCCCATCTTGGCCTTGGCCAGCTCTAGGCTTGGGCAGCCGCTTCCCACTTTGTGGCCCAGACACAACACCTCTGCCGTCCCCCCTTGCACTTTCCAACTTTTACCATCAATCCCACCTCCTTGAGGCAGCCCAGCCCTCTCTTCACCTGGGACACCTGTTCCTCCCAGGTCTGGCTAAAGATGCACATGTTATCAGTGTCTGCCAGGGCCAAGTTCTCCATCACCCTCTGCTAGTCTAGAATCTCCCCAGGCCTAGGCATGGGGTCGGCATCGGACACTGTGATGGCTTTAAGCTTCTGATAGCCCCCACAAAACCAGATCATCCTGTCTCCCTTGGGGATCAGCCTCACGGGTGAGGCCCATGGGCTGTAAAACGGCTGGATCCCATCTAAAGCCAGCATGTCCCTGACCTCTCTCTCCAGGATCTGGGTTGCTTTCCCAGTGACTCTGAACGGGGAACACCTGATGGGGAGATTGTCTCCCACCTCAGGGAAGAGATTCCCCAGGGGGTCTTCCCCCTTCTCCATCCAATCCTCCCCTTTCAGGTCCAGGGGTCCCCTCACTCTCCTCCCATCCAGCAGCTCAAATGGGAAGAACCCTGTGGATTCCTGGGGCACCACCAGCTGCCTCCCGATTCCCCCCAGTTCTACTTCCCCTTGGGGAGCCCATTCCCGGTACAGGAATCCCTTCTCCTGCAGGACTCTGTCCCTGCAGCCTTCCCCAAGGGGGGTTGCAGCGCTGTGGCCAGCAAGTTCCCTCAGCTTCTCCAAGGAGGGATCCCTCTGCACCTCGGTCTGGGATTCAGCTGCTGGGGCAGGGAGTGGGACCTGCTCCCTCTCGCTGGCTGGGCCTGGGGTCACAGTCCCCTGAGCCTTGTCACTGGTAGCTCCCTCCTTGCTGTGTAATCACTTCCCAGCAGCACGTCTGAACCAGGCAAACCTGTTTGGCAGCTGACCTGCCCTGCCTGGGTGTCCCCCCACTCAGCTGGGGTCTCAGCTCCCCCCGTGCTCAGCACTGCCCTTGCTGCCCAGTGGTGGCAGGCAGCGAGCTCTCTGCTCTGGTCACAGCATCAGAGCCAGCGTGAGCCCCCTCTCCGGTGTGCAGGGGGGCGGGGAGCATTTCTCCCTCCCACTCAGCCCCAGGGGGCTGGTTACAGGTAGGCAGGTATCCTGAGCCCAACAGCCCCTCCCCACTGCCAGCCAGGTCATTTGCCTTTTCATTGACCATTTCCATCCTAGCCAATTGGTTCCCTGAATTTGAATTCAAACCCTCGGCCGTTACAGGAGCGGGGCCTGGATCCTGTCCCAAGAGGAGACACTCACCCCTCAACAGGGCCTCTGAGCCGATATCCTGGAGAACCCCAATGACCAGCCAGCCCGACCCCACCTGGGTCTGCACAGGGATCTGGGCCATAGGCAGGGTGAGGGGCTTCACCCCAGGGAACTTCACCCAAGTCCCACAGTCCCTCAGCATCTGGGGCTGCACCACCCCAGTTCTCTCTGTCCCAGGGTCTCGCCCCCGCAGGCGTGTTTCCCCACTGACCCCTGGGCAGCCCCCTATGTCTCTCTGCTCCACCATCACCAGTCCATGCTGCTGCTGCTTCTCCTGCAGCTTTTCCTTGGGCTCTTGCTCTCTCTCACGGTCTTCTCGCTCTCTCGGGCTCTGCTCCCATCCTATCCATCTCCAATCTCCTGATGGGGAACCCAGTCGTGAAGACCCTCGTCTGATTGGGGACCAGACTCCCGGGGATGCCTGGCTGCTGCTCCAGCTGCTCCCAGATCCTCTTGTAGCCCCATCTGGGTCAGGAATCTGCTCCTCAGAGCGGTCCTCCTCCTCCAACTGCACGATTAACTGTGTCTTGGTGAACGTCCCCATGCGTAACCCTCTCTTTGTGCACAGGACCACAATGTCCTTCTCAAGGAGATGGTGATAGGCCATCACTTCACCGTTCCCAAGTGGCTCTGGACTCACAGGCCTGTGTGCTCTTGGCTCCCCCACGGTTTCCAGGAAGAACCCCTGGTGTGCCAGCCCTTCTCGTGATCACCACCTCTTTGCCAGGGTTGAGCTGCAGACTCCTCCGCCCCTGGGACTGCTCTTGCAATCCCCAGGGGAACTCTGCTACTGCAAAAATCCTTCCCTCTCCCAGGGTCGAGCGGCAAGCTCCTCCGGCCCTGAGACTGCTCGCTGCAATCCTCAGGGGGACCCCGTTACTCCAACAGCCCTTCTCGCTGGTCACACACTCCCAGAGGTTAACTGCCCCCTGAAACCGTCCCTCTCTGAGCCTTCAGCACGTCTGGTCCTCATTATCCCCCCTTCGTTTTACTGCTCCCCAGTCACTTACTGCAAGCAGTGCCATTCACGGGGTGCAGTACATCCCACTGCTACCACCAGTTGTCACGGAGTCCCCGGGCGATGCTCTGGAACAGCTCCCCACAAAGCCAGGCAGGACTTTGGGGAGCCTCCTCTCCCTTGGAGCAGACTTGTTCAGGGCAAGAAGCTCACACGGCTTCACCTCCTGGGTCTCTCCTTGGAGCACTCAGCATCCTCTGCCCCTCCGTGCGCTTCCCACAGCGAGCCCACCCAGGCAGGGTCCTGGGAAAGCCACAGGGTCCGGCACCCCCACTTTGCAGTCAGACGTGACTCTCAGCCAGCCAATAAAACAGAGGTTTATTTGATGACAGGAACATGGTCTAAAACAGAGCTTGTAGATACAGCGAACCGGACCCCTCGGCGGGTCCATTCTGGCATGCAGTGAGCCAGACCCCCACGTCTGCCCTCAGCCAGCTCCAGACTAACCACCCCTTCCAGCCCCTCCTCTCTGCTCAGCTCCTTTCCTGGGACAGGAGGTCACCTGATCCCTTTGTCTCCAACACCTTCAGTTGGCACCTTTGTAGGGGAGGGGCCCAGGCCATCAGTTGCTAGGAGACAGAGGGCCAGGCATTTAGGTGCACTGGCCCTTTGCTCTGCCAGATACTTAAGAACTGCCATGGGGACACTGAGGCACCAACACAGTATTCAGAGAAAACATTAAGAACATTCCCAGTTCGTCACACAGGGGTTCTCAAACTGGGGTTCAGTACCCCTCAGGGGGTCACAAGGTTATTACATGCGGGGTTGTGAACTGTCAACCTCAACCCCAAACCCTGCTTTGCCTCCAGAATTTATATTGGTGTTAAATATATAAAAAAGTGTTTTTAATTTGGGGGGGGGGGGTGGTCACAGAGGCTTGCTATGTGAAAGGGGTCACCAGTGAAAAAGTTTGAGAGTCACTGCTCTATGACTTGTTGCACATGGGGAGCAATGCCCAAATTCTGCAGCCAGGATGCCCTTCTCATGGTCACTGGCAAGGTCAAAAGCATCCAAGACATCCAACGTGGACTGCAATTAAGTCTTAAGCTACCAAGCAGCCTTCGGAGAGAAGTGCCCGGAATTTCTCAATGGAGGCTTCGGGCAGCTGGCCTGCAAACTTAGAAATAGCTATTTAATTCACAAAGTCATATGTGGACAGCAGTGCCTGCTGGTTAGCAATCCGTATCTGCATGGAGGAGGAGGAGGAGGAGGTGTATATCTTTCTTCCCATCACATCCACCCGTTCACAGTCCTTATCCTTTGGAATGGACTTAAATCTGCCCTGCCGATTCCTGTTGCTGACCTTGGTTATGACCAGGGAATATAGGGCTGGAGAGGAATAGAAACCGCCAAATCCCTGCATCTGAATGAAGTAGTGTTTCTCCAACACTTTGTAGTAGGCAGTACCAAAGCTGGCATTCTCCAGAGCGTACTGTTCCTAGGGAGGACGACTCTTCCAGGGGCAGATAGCTAATATCCAAAAACGTATAGGTATTCTCCTGCAGGAACTCCGTTTGAACACCCAGGGAAGAAGCCAGACCACACTGCAAGAGGTCCTGCTATGCCTTGAAATCCTGTGGTATTGAAAGAGAGGAAGATCCAGGCACCACGGAATCGTCCGAGACAAAGATGGAGTGGTTAACTGTGACCATGCTGGATCGTGTTCCAGGAATGACGGGCCTGGACGGGACAACTCTGGATGCTCTGCAAGGGGAAGACTCACAGGTACCTGGGGCTATGGTGAATCAATAGTCACCACCACGGACCTGCCCAGTGATCTCACCTTAGAGCAAGATGAGGAGAGGGAACTCTGGATCGAGGATCATCCCACAGATTCCACTGAGGCCATTGGTATGCATAGGGCTTTGGTGCGAGTAGGTGTTGGGCCAGGGGACCCCATCCCAACTGCGAGACAATCCTGGTACCGATATGGCTCCACGAACGACCCCTGATGCAGCTCAGGTGATGGACAGTGAGAGGAATATCCTGACCAGGACGCCAAGGAGTCCTGGCCTTCAAGGGATCAAGGTGGCACCTGCCCTGAGCATCTGAGCAACTAGTCTGACTCACCTATAGCCCAGAATGGTGAGGGAACTGGGGCCAACAGAGGAAACAGAATCACCAGCACTGAGTACGCCTCCATAATTTCTAGTGCTGGAAGTGCTGTTAACCTCAAAACCAGCAGTAGTACCAAGGTGACTGATGGTGCCAAAGTGGAGAGCGACGAGAGCATGCTGACAACAAGGATGCCAAAGTTGTTCCTGGCACCAAGGAGATCCCTTGTGATAAGCCTGGTCCCAGCCCCAGCCCCTCTTCCACTGACTGTGGAAAGGAAATATCGGTGTGTGGTGCTGACAGACCCCCAGGTCCATCAATAGGCTATTAGCCAGAATGGGCAGGGATGGTGTCCTGAGCCTCTGTTTGCCAGAAGCTGGGAATGGGTGGCAGGGGATGGGTCACTTGATGATTGCCTGTTCTGTTCACTCCCTCTGGGGTACCTGGCATTGGCCACTGTCAGAAGGCAGGTGTGACGTTGCACTCTTCCATATGTTTTATGGAAATATGTTTGTAAATGTGAATATAATGTAACTGGAATATGCTTTATGCAAAAGGTCTCTTGTAAGGTATCATTACAAAGGTTATAACCTACTGAATATATCCATCCTATTTGTATGTATGTATATTCTTGTATCTGAAACTAGAAATATGAAATATAACTCTGAAATCCTGCTGTAACTATGCAAAGTGTGGGCCATTAATGGTGGTTTAGAATCTTGATGGCTCCCGTTGACCAGGATAATTGGTTGTAAATGGCTCTGTTTACTTGTAAGCCTTCCTGTGTTCCTGTGAGTCAGGCCAGAAAGAATGAAGGCTTGGGGGTCTCACAGGACATGTGACCATGTCACCTGGTACTGGAATCCATCTTAAACCTAGTGCTTTTCCATTTAGAAGGAGGGGTGGGGACCCAGAGAGACCAAAGATTTCCGCCTTGTGCCAAAGCCATAAAAGGGGGTGGAACAGAACAAAGGGGGCTGCAGTCATGAGAAATCCCCTAGTTACCACCTGAGCTGGAACTAACAAGAACTGTACCGGGGAAAGGATTGTGCCCAGACTAGAAAGGAATCTAGTCTGTGAAAGAAGCTTACTGGAACATATCTGAGGGTGAGATTTACCTGTAATCAGTTTCTAAATGTATTAGGCTCAGACTTATGTGCTTTGTTTTATTTTGCTTGGTAACTTACTTTGTTCTGTCTGTTATCACTTGACACCACTTAAATCCTAATTTTTATACTTAATAAAATCACTTTTGTTTCTTAGTAAACCCAGAGTAAGTGATTAATACTGGGGGGGCAAACAGCTGTGCATATCTCTCTATCAATATTATTGAGGGTGGACAATTTATGAGTTTACCCTGTATAAGCATTAAACAGAGTAAAACAGATTTATTTGGGAAGTGGGTGTCTGGGTGCTGGAAATAGGTGACTTGCTGAGCGGTTTTTGGTTAAAGTCTGCAGCTTTGGGGGCGTGGACCAAACCCTGGGTCTGTGTTGCAGCAAACTAGTGTGTCTGACTCAACAAGGCAGGGTTCTGGAGTCTCAAGCTGGCAGTGGAAAATGGGCTCAGAGGTAATTCCAGCACATCAGGTGACAGTCCTAAGGGGGTCTTTGTGACAGAACTCGTCACAACAGGATACTGGGCTAGATTGACCTTTGGTCTGACTCATTATGGCCATTCTTATGTTCAGTGCAGCTGCCTGCCCAGTCAATGGGCTATAAACGATGCAGCCCTGGCAAAGTCCTGGACCAAGGGAGAAGTTGGGACAGAAAAGCAGAAACAGTCAGTGCTGGCATCACCCTCATCGGTACCGGACTTAACAGATGCCACGGGGCCAAAATTGGAGACAACCGTACAGGGTCTCTGACCTTCCTGTGCAGCACCGGGGAGAGGTTGACGGAAACTGCTCCATCGCATCATTTCGGTCCACACTCCTTCTGGAGAAGGCAGACGAGTCCACACACAACCTGGAGCAGCCGTGATCAGTCTTACGAGACCTCTTGCTTGGCACACTCAGCAGGGAGCGACTCCTCCATCTCTTCAGAGAGGCGCCAGCTCCAGAGTGCGAAACAGCAGCACTCTCAGAACCTGAGGGCAACTTCCGATCCCATGTAGGCTTTGGTGCCGAAACAGGCCATGTGGCTTGTTGAAGCAGGGGCTGCTTCAGACCAAGATCTCTCTCTACCTAAGTCCATTTGGTGAATGATCTGTGAACTGAACACCACCCCCTGCCATGGGCTTTGTCTAAGCACAGCAAGCTCTGCATGTGGGGATCGTTGTGACGGACAATGTTTAATCCCTGGTGATTGCATCACAAGGGAAATACTGAAACTAATGCTAACATACATCAGACTAAGTGCACTAATTAACTAGACTCAACTGGAGAAAGGCACTAAGACACAGTGAGGTTAGGAGCCACACAGAGCTCTGGACAGGAAGAAGGAACTGAGGGGGTAGAGGCCGCGCTGCCTGCAATAGCCAGGGGAGGGACTATCAGCATGAGGCACAAGCACTGCCTCCTACAGGTACTGCTAGGCTAAATTTTCCAGCTCCGGTGCACTGGGTGTGCACACACCTATGTGGAATACATGGATGCATCTGACCAAGGAAGACTGCTGCAGAGGCTCTTCCATATTGCCTCTATATAAATCCATGGTACGCCCACATCTTGAACACTGCATGCAGATGTGGTAGCCCCATCTCACAAAAGATATATTGGAATTGGAAACGGTTCAGAAAAGAGCAACAAAAATGATTAGGGGTATGGAATGGCTTCCATATGAGGAGAGATTAATAAGAGACTGGGACTTTTCAGCTTGGAAAAGAGTCGACTAAGGCGGGATATTATAGAGTTGTATAAAATCATGAGTGGTGTGGAGAAAGTAAATAAGGAAGTGCTGTTTACTCCTTCTCATAACACACAAACTAGGGGTCACCAAATGAAATTAATAGGCAGCAGGTTTAAAACAAACAAAAGAAAGTATTTTTTCACACAATGTACAGTCAACCTGTGGAACTCCTTGCCAGAGGATGTTGTGAAGACTAAGATTATAACAGAATTCAAATAAGAACTAGATAAGTTCATGGCGGATAGGTCCAACCCTGGCTATTAGCCAGGATGGGCAGGGATGGTGTCCCTAGCCTCTGTTTGCCAGAAGCTGGGAATGGGTCACTTCATGATTACCTGTTCTGTTCATTCCCTCTGGGGCACCTGGCATTGGCCACTGTTGGAAGACACGATACTGGGCAACACCGACCTTTGGTCTGACCCAGTATGGCCATTCTTATACAGCAAAATTAATAGACAGCAGGTTTAAAACAAACATAAAGAAGTACTTCTTCACTCAAAGCACAGCCACCCTGTGGAACTCATTGCCAGGTGATGTTGTGAAGGCCAAGAGCATAACTGGGTTCATAAAAGAATTAGCTAAGTTCATGGAGGACAGGTCCATCAGTGGCTATTAGGCAGGATGGTCAGGGATGCAACCTCATGATCTGGCTGTCCCTCTGCCTGGCAGAAGCTGGGTTTGGACAGGGAATGGATCAAATGATAATTGCCCTGTTCTGTTCATTCCCTCTGAAGCATCTGGCAATGGCCCCTGTCAGAGACAGGATACAGGGCTAGATGGACCTTTAGTCTGACCCAGCCTGGCTGTTCTTAGTACTGGTCAGAACGCACATTGCAGAATTAAAGGGAATTCAGAGAAAGGTGAGGAGAGTTAGAGGCCTGGAAAAAAAGACCTGAAGAGAAAGCCCCCAGCACGATCCTCACACAGCTAGAACACAAAGAGCTGCTAGTTACTAGGGGTCATAAGGGGAGCAGGCCAGGGAAGCCCCCTGCCCCTGGGTACAGGTTTGGGTGGGGAGGGTGTGAGGCCCAGGAAAGAGCCTACAGGTACTGGGGTGAGGGAGGGGTCCAAGGCATGCCCACGCTCTCCCATTGCCTGGCGTCGGGGTGGAGCACACGAGGCCAAGGGAGCCCCCCTACCTGCTGGATGCCGAGGCAGAGGTAATAGATGCTGTCTGGCTCATAGCGCTCGCCATTGGGCCGTGTTATCTCCTTGACGAACTGGGCAAGACCATAGTTGAGCTCGGCAGCCGTGCAGGCCAGGATATCCTCTTTGATACGCATAGGCTTAGCTGCAGAGACAGAAGCAGATCAACCTCAGGAAAGAACTCTTGGGGGGTTGGAGTGCTCAGCTCTGAGAAGGGAGCCTGGCTGCTGGCGTCGGGGACAGGTCCCTGGGGCTCGCTGGACTCCGGAGCTCTTTGGACAGGCTTCCCAGGCCCACTGATGCTGCAACCCCTCCCCAGCAATCCCTGGAGCAGAGGTAACACTTACGCCCAAAGCGCAGCTCCTCTCCCTTGCTGGACTCCCCGCCAGCGTACTTTGTCTGCACCCAGCATTTCCAGGCATTCACCCCATACGAATAATTCAGTCCTGTGCAGCTCGGCTGGCTGCTCATGGAGTCCCGGGAGCAGCTTTCGGAGAGCATCAGACGCTTCTGACCCTGCAGAGAAGTTCACCATAAGGCTGGGAATGCCAGAGCACATGGGTGCAGAGGCAGGTGTTACTGACAGTCCCAAAGGATCCCAGAATGCCTACAGACTCATAGAAACGTAGGACAGGAAGGCCTCTCCAGAACACCCACAACAGTAATGGTTGGGGAATCACCTGTGAGATCAGGTTCAGATGCCTTGTTAGCATGTTTGGCATACAGGAGCACCCCATCATCACAGGGTGTCACAACAGACAGTGCAGGCACTGCTGGGGCAAAGGACCAAAACCTGCTACCAATGAGGGCAGACCGGGGGCAGCCACAGAGCTATCACCAAAAGGAGACGGCCAACCATCAGACTAGCCTTCTCCCACGCCCATGCCACAGGAGCTGCAATGATGGCACTAATTCAACATGTTAACAGAGGTTGTGGAAGTCCCATAGCAAAGCCAACAAAGCCTAGACGCTCTCAGGGCCAAAGCTCTCCGGATCAGGGATATCAGTGATATGCTCAGCTGAGCATTTGATCTTCATATGACATTCCCAAGGTTTGTTTAGTGCCCACAAAGCTCTGGGAGCAGTACAGACACAGCGACGGACAGTCCTACACCCTCTAACAGGCTGACTATTATGTTCAGTTGAACTCAGGGTCCCTCTACAATTAGAGCCGAGTAGCCTGGCTCCTTCAGAAGGAAAATCTACATCAAGAGGCCGCCTAGCTGGACACAGAATCACAGAATAAAAGGACTGGAAGGGACCTCGAGGTCATCTAGTCCAGTCCCCTGCACTCATGGCAGGACTAAGTATTACCCAGAACATCCCTGACAGGTGTTTGTCTAACCTGCTCTTAAAAATTTCCAATGATGGAGATTCCACAACCTCCCTAGGCATTTTAATCCAGTGCTTAACCACCCCGACAGTTAGCAAGTTTTTCCTAATGTCCAACCTAAACCTCCCTTGCTGCAATTTAAGCCCATTGCTTCTTGTGCTATCCTCAGAGGTTAAGAATAATTTACCTCCCTTCTCCTTGTGACAACCTTTTATGTATTGAAAACTGTTACCCTCTCAGTCTTCTCTTTTCCAGACTAAATAAACTCCGTTTTTTTCAATCTTCCCTCATAGGTCATGTTTTCTAGGCATTTAATCATTTTTGTTGCTCTACTCTGGACTTTCTCCAATTTGTCCACATCTGTCCTGAAATGTGGCACCCAGAACCGGACACAATACTCCAGTTGAGGCCTAATCAGCGCAGAGTAGAGTGGAAGGAATATTTCTTGTGTCTTGTTTACAACACTCCTGCTAATACATCCCAGAATGATGTTCGCTTTTTTTGCAACAATGTTACACTACTGACTCATATTTAGTTTGTGATCCACCATGACCCTCAGACCCCTTTCCGCAGTGCTCCTTCCTAGGCAGTCATTTCCCATTTTGTATGTGTGCAACTGACTGTTCCTTCCTACGTCGAGCACTTTGCATTTGTCCTTATTGAATTTCATCCTATTTACTTCAGACCATTTCTCCAGTTTGTCCAGATCATTTTGAATGTTAATCCTGTCCTCCAAAGCACTTGCAACCCCTCCCAGCTTGGTATCATCCGCAAACTTTATAAGTGTACTCTATATACTGTTATCTAAATCACTGATGAAGATATTGAACAGAACCAGATCCAGAACTGATCCCTGCGGGACCCCACTCATTATGCCCTTTGAGCATTTTTGTGAACCACTAATAACTACTCTCTGGGAACTCTTTTCTAACCAGTTCTGCACCCATCTTATAGTTGCTCCATCTAAGTTGCATCCAAGGAGAGAACCTGGCATCCAGGCTGCAGTTCACTCAGTGACAAAGCACCCTTGCATAGCCCACCACCTGTCCCCCCCACAGCCCGAACTGAGACCAGAACCCCACAGGGTTCAGCAGGCAGTGTCCATCAGCTGCCCTGGGCCACTGCAGCCCTGCATATGCACATGCAGCGCTCACCTTCCGGATGGTGCGAGGGAGGTCTGGATCTGTGGATACATCATCTGGCCCCACCAGGCCACAGTCAAAGAGGAAATCCACACTGGGGTTAATGTCCAGAGGGTCTGACGGGAAACAAGGCAGCACAGGAGGGTTCAGGGGTATGGGCTTTCGCCAGCCACGCCATCCCCCCAAAGGGATAGAGCCAGCCGGGCTAATGTGGGCATTAGCCAGGGATCCCCCCAGGGAGATCTCCTAGCCCCAGCCAATGGCAGGCAGCAGCACTGACATCACCAAGCCATAGTGCAGGGGTAGGCAACCTATGGCACGTGTGCCAAAGGTGGCACACAAGCTGATTTTCAGTGGCACTCACACTGCCCAGGTCCTGGCCACCGGTCTGGGGAGCTCTGCATTTTAAATTAATTTTAAATAAAGTTTCTTAAACATTTTAAAAACCTTATTTACTTTACATACAACAATAGTTTAGTTATATATTACAGACCTACAGAAAGAGATCTTCGAAAAATATTAAAATGTATTACTGGCACGCGAAACCTTAAATTAGAGTGAATAAATGAAGACTCGGCATATCACTTCTGAAAGGTTGCTGACCCCTGCCATAGTGCATGACAACATCTGGGCCTCTGAAAATATTCAGCAAACTACCCTCTTGAGGGGGGTTCCCCAAAGGCACCTCTTGAGCCCCTGCTGGTCCCAAATGGTCTCCCTCTTCCAATGCTGCGGACAGGCCGTGCCCTGCTGTACATAGGGCTTGTAGGCATGCTCCCTCAGTCCCATGGCACTTGGCTCTTTGAAGTCTCCCACTCCCTGACAGTGAGGGGCCCGCTAAGTACTCCAGGGATCTCTGACCCACACCTATGAGCCAATAAGCCAGGAGCGAGCAGATACCTGAGAACAGCCCCCGTCTCTGCTGCTCGTTCCAGTAGGTCACAGTCCCAGGTCACCCCAGAAGGGGCCACCTTGGCTGCCATGCTGCGTTCTTCCTGACTGAGGGAAGGTGCCCTGCGCACTGGGGGAGGGGAGTGGGGAGCATCATCACAGCTGCCTGGCTGCTGGTTTGCAATGGTACATGCCAAGAGGCAGGCTCTAGCCGTCCATCCCGCACCCTGCGGCTTTGCAGAGGAGTTACTGCTTCCGAAGCTTTCCTGTCCCCCTGGGCATCTGAGAGCTGGGTCAGAAACCCCTGTGGAGTTGTCTGCTCTATTTCCTGCCCATGCTTCTGGCCTCAGCACATTGGATCACTCTGCTGTTTATTCAGCCAGATCCCTGGAGCAGACTTAGCGAAGGACAGACCTAACCCATTCCCTGATGGCCGCCTCGTCCAGCTCAGCGGTCACTTGGCACTAGCCTTCAGCCAGGCCCTATTTAGGGGACACTGCCACAACCCAGAGCAGCCAAGCTCACTTTGAGACACACCACAGCTGAGGCAGGAATCTTCAAGGGATGTGGCACAGTCCCACCCTACTTCGTTCCTGGCCTCACCTTTCTGCAGGTTTCGCTGCTAACCTCATCTGCATCTCCCTGGCATTACTCCTTATGCCATGCAATGTGGCTCTCCCACGCTCTGCCCTTTATAGGCTGCACCAGGGCCCAGGGTCACTGCTGAGCCTTACTGGCTTCCCTGCAACTGTGCAGACACACTTCAGCACGTTCCCTGCCCTCTTGGTCTCTCCTCATACTCATATTAGAGGGATCAGCTTCACCCCCCAAACATATCAGCCCCTTCTGCCTCCAGCTGCCACTGGCCCCGTGTGCCCAGCTGGCCATTTGTTCTTTGACAAGGAACAGTTTCTCTGTAAATGCTGCCTGAGCAGCAGGGTCCCCAGGCCAGTCTGAATGCATCCCTGTGCCACATTCAGCCTGCTCTTACTTTTGGGGAAGTCGGCCTCCAGGTCCTGGCCAGGCTCATCCAAGACATTTGCCATCTTGACAGCCATGGCTAACACATCATCTCTCGCTGGCCCAAACAGATCACAGTCCTCCAGGAGACCCTCCGCGCTCTGGTTACTCACCAGATCTGCGGACACAAGAGCAGCTCAGGATACTCACGCTCCAAATTAGCCTCCCCATCCCCTCCAATTGGAAACAGACATAATGGGTCAAATGACACTTGCAGAATTAAACACACTCTTAGGCTGAGGCTCTGTGCTGAAGTGCAGCTGACCTTCCTAAAGCCACGCTGCGGAGTCTTCTCCAGTGCTTGGAGTGGCCCTATGGCCTCTCCGGGAGACCAAGTCAAAGGCTACAAAGTAGGACTCAAGAAACCTCTCAGGTGACTGCTTGGGAAATGCTTACTCTGTGTGCAGTGCTGCACACCCACAGCCCACAAGGGACAGGGACTCGCACTCCTGCCATGAGCTCCATTTTACAATAAATCATTTGGAAGTGAACCCAGGGTGGTTAAGGCACATGTGTAGTACTTCCATCCCCACCAGATAGGGCTGCAGGCACAGTTCTCTGCCAGAAACACAGCTCTTCAGGTGCCTTCTCAGTGGCATCCATCTTAGTGGTGGTGCTCCCTACAGATAGCAACCCCCACCCCCCAGGCTGTGCAGAAGCTGGAGTACAGACAGAAGGGCTGGCTTTTGTAGCAGCTGAGCCCAGGCCAGCTCCTGAGAGGGGCTCCAGCACAGGGAATGGCGGTGAAACCTACCACACAGGTCTGAGGATGCCTTGTCCAGCTCCTCAGCCTCTGCGATCATCTCGGCCATGGCCAGGATGTCAGCCTCCAGGGGGTTGGAAGGGATCTTCACCTTCAACTCCTCAATGGTCTCCACTATCTTATCTGTGCTCTCCAGTGTGGTGGGCAGGAACATTGGCACAGGCACCTATCAGTCAGCAGGACAGCAGGCAGAGGTCAGAGCCAAACACAGCCTCCGCTTTGGGGTCTGCACCCAACAGCAAGCTCTGGCTCTGCCAAGTGCACCCAAAGTCAGGAGGGAGGAAGGAAGTGGGGCTCAGAGAGGCCCGTGCAGAAGAGGAAATTCAGGGGAAAGGGAGCATGAGCAAATGGGTGTGTTGCTTACCGGGACAGGCATGGAGAAAGGCACGGGTACTTTCTGGCAGTACATATGCATAGGCACAGGCACGAAGATCGGAACGGGGATCGGCAACACAATCACCTGTGGCTTCCAGTCTGCCTCTGGCACAGAACAAAGGGCATGTCAGCGCCTTCTGCTGGCTGGGATGGGGACCAGTCTCTCTCTTGCACCCCACCTTGGTTCTATTCCTTACAGCATCCCCTGCTGGCTGTAAGTCTCTGACTCTCTTCCATATGCTGACACACACTGCAGCGCTACCGGGTCCTGCATGCACACCCAAACATGAGCTCCCTGAACTCACAGGCAAATCCTGTGTGATAGGCTATTGCTGCAAACCCTCCTCTCCTAGAGAGCCGACGGCCAGGACACATCTTACAGTGCTAATGGCATTTAGATTGCAGACTCCCCCAAGAAGGGAATGCCTCAAGCACAGACCTCTTCGGCAGTCTGTGTGGAGCCTGTTGGCAGGCTGGCTCAGATGCTGCTGCTGCTGCCCAGAGCCTGCATGGAGTTAGCTTGCCCGCCCCGCCCCCAAATGAGACCGGCTCTCTGGAGTGACATGCAAGAATCTGTTAAAGTTGAAAATCCCACTTGGCCCTAGGGAAAAGGCACAGAGCCCTCATGCCTACTGTTGGGATGGATGCAGCACCAGCAGGGGCTAAGCAGTGGGGATTGCTGGGGAGGTGGCCAGTTAGCAAGCAAGAGGTGCAGAATTTCCTGGCTTTCCAAAGGAAGGGGTGGGGAGGTTGCAGGGACAGGTGGCACAGGTGCTATTCAGAGTAAGCTAGAATGAAGACTGGGCCAACTTGCTCTGCTCTCAGCAGGGGCAGACCACTTCTCTTTGGCTGGCACGTACTGGTGAGTTCGCTTCCCTCCTCTTCCAGGCTTTCAGCACAGAAGTTACAACCACTCCCACTCCTCTCTCCATTTGGTGCTGGGCATTCAGTGAGTTCACACACACTCAGTCAGGAACTTGTCCCAATGGTCCCTGCAGTCCAGAAAGACACAGCACATGCTCTTACCTGTCTGACATCCCTTGGACTTCACTTCTATCTTGCAGGACACGCCCCGGTTCTGCATCAATGGTTTGCACATAGCAGCCTTGTTCTTCCGAGGCGTGGCGGGAACTGGTGGCGGTGGGGGGGCTGGGGACATCTGGGCTGAGGATGCCTTTGCAGACACCTGTCGAAATCCAGAAAGGGACAAGTCTGTGTCCTGTGCTGGCAAACACCCCCTCCCCCAACAATCCACATGGCCAGGGCCCTTCTCCCTCAAGCTGCTGCTGGTGGTGCCTCCAGATGCCACCATCTCAGGCAGTACCTGCAGACCCCCAGGTACCCACCCCAGCACCATTCACTGCTCTCAAGCCAAACACTTAGCAGGTGCTTGTACCAACGGACACACCCCATGACAGGGAGCCGGGCCCTCAATGGACTGCACTGCCCAGGGGTGCAGGCCTGGCCAAAGGAGCGGCGAGCTCAGAGTCGGTGACCGACGAGCCCCAATTAACAGGGAGCGTAGCACCCATCAGTCCCACCCTAGGGAGCAGGGAAGGAATTTGGTCTTTTCAGAGTCCCAGGCTTTCACAAGTGAAATGAACAGCCACAGGCCAGGGAGAAAACAGGGTGAGGGCATGCGTCAGTCAGCGCTGGGAACCACTCCTAGCTCTGCACTGATGCACCCTCCCATGGCGTTTATCTGCTCTCCCAGGGCCAGTCAGCCACTGCCACTTGCCCATGCAACCGTACTGCCCTCCCCACAGGCTGGGTCCCAGCAGCACACCTCAGGCTCCTCTGCCCATGCACAGAGATGCTGCCCTAGCCTCAGATGGGGCCCGTGTCACCATGGAAACACTGGTCAGGTCCTAGAATTTGTTCCAACTCAGGAAGTCCCCCTTTGGGGCAAGGGCAGCCCAAGGACCTCTCCCAATGTGTTTCCCCTCAGGCCTCACCATATTAGTCTCTGCTTTCTGTGGGGAAGAGCCAGGGGGTTTGGGCTCGGGAGTCTGACCTGCAAGGGAAAGAGAAGAACCATGAGCACGTGCTGCATTCTTGCTTGCCTGCGCTCTCAGGCAGGCGGGTCCCACTGGTGGGCCTGGACATGGCAGCAGCCACTGGCCAGAAGAGCAGGGACTGACATGCTCTCTTCTCACTAGCTCAGGGCCAGTCCTGGACCATACTTGCCAATGTTTCTAGCCCAATGAGGTCACAAGATACTGGATCTTAAAAATCACATCATCGTCTCCACTGTTATCTTCCTCTCCCCAGCACTCCATCCCAGCTGATGGCACCTACCGATCCCCATCACGGCAGGTAGGCCAGCGGATTCCAGATTTTTATTCCCCGCTTCACCACTGACCTGCTGCATAGCCTTAGCTGAACCACTTCCCCTCCCTGTGCCTCAGTCTCCCCACTGTAAACCAGGGTACCTCTGCAAAGTGCTTTGGGATCCGCAGGAGGAAGGTGGCAGAGAAGGTCAAATGATTAACAATACTGCCAAAATCTGCCCCGCTGTGCCCCCCAGGAGCGAGGATGGCATAGCCAAGTGCACTCTGGAAACAGACGGCCTGACTCAGGGATTCTGTCTGGCAGAGGTAGTAGACCAGGTCAGGAAACCAGCGAACCAGCTACTAAGCATAGAGATGAATGGTCTCTCTCAGGAGTAGTTTGTTGTTAAGTCCTTCAGCCACGTCTGCCAGCATGTCCAGAATTACCCAGCAGGCATTAGACTGTGAGCACCGGTGGGCAGGGACGGCCGTACACAGTATTAACGAAGATGTAGCAGCAATGTCATGCTCAGCTCTCCGTGCAGGCTTCAGCAGAGCCTCAACATACTAAGGAGCAGGAGTCACAGAGGCACTTGTCCCCCACAGTGCACTCCTCCCTGAGCAGAGCAAGGTGCTGCCCATGGCCCAGCCCTGTCAGGCAACAGAAGGGGTCATGGGATCAGCCCTTCTTGAGTGCCTGACCCACACAGATCTTCTGTCTCTGTAGGAAAAACAGACAGCTGATGGGGAAATCCGAGCACAGCCCACTTGATGATTCCAGCTCAGAGGCTGCAGCAAGTCCTTCCCCGAGAATCCTGCTGCAGGGCTGGCAAGGGTCTCCAGCTGCAGAATCTGCAGTTCTCTTGGGGGACCGCCCACCTCTCGGCAGACAGGCAGCCAGCCCAGACAGAATGGAGCCCATAACGTGCCTGTCTCCAAGAGAGCATGGCTGTCAGTGGGGAAGGCTAGAGCTGGGGGGGCATGAGCTAGGCATCTCTGCAGTGGAGCAGTCAGAGGCCAAGAGCAGCACCCCGCCTGGCCAAGGAGAAAGGACTCTCTGCATGAGGGGATGGGAGCCTAGAAAGTCTCTCACAGAGCCCCACAAGCTAAGTGACCAATCCCCCATTTTCTGGGTCAGGTGCTCCTCTGAGGCACCCTGCCTGGTTCTTGGGTTCTTCCTGCCATCAGGTCAGGAGCTCTCAAAGCCCCCATTTGGGAAGACTGCCATTCTGCATAGGAATGTCTGGCCAACCTGAGAGGGATGAAGTGCAGTAGGGCCTGTTGGAGAGCCAATCCTTCCCAGTGAGAGACTGTTCACAGCTCTGGGACACAGGTCTCCCCAAAACCAGCCCGAGGCTCTGGTGCTCATACACAGAGACTTAGTCTGAAGAAGGGCAGTGGCAACCTACAATTCGCTAAGCAGTTCCAGCGGCACTACCTTTCCAGAAGCAGCCACAGGGTCAAAGGGATGCAGAGCTCCGGAAAGCCACGAGGCACCAAGAGCCTGAAGAATGAGCAGCCAGCGGCTGTGCTTGAGATGGAAGGCTCCAGGTCTGTCCCAGGCACAGCCACTGGTTTCTTACCATTCGTGGCCCTCCAGAGTTCTTCAGCTCTTTGACCCTGTGGCTGCTTCTGGAGAGATGGTGCCATCTCCATAGTGCTATGGAAGAGGGTGTTGGTCCCAACATGCTCCTTTGTGCTGTCATCTGAACCACCCAGAGCACTGCTGATAGGAAATGCTTTTCCTGGTTTGGGCTGCTGGAGCTGAACCTGTACAGGGCCCAACCAGAATACACATCCCTGCAAAAGGAGCTCTTTCCTGCTGTCTCTCTGTGCTCTGGCAGGTCACTCAAACCCATCAGTTCTGGGACAGGCATATCATCCTACAAACCTGGGATCTCCAGGGGAATCCTGCTGCAGACCTGAACTCCATGGGCTGTCGATCGGAATCTAGTCAGTTACTACACACAGGTGGCTTCTGACCTACCCATTTCCTGAGACCTAGCATCTGCCCAGCTCATCTTGGGGATCAGGGGTGGCATGCAGCAGTAAGATCCTTCAGGCCTTTCACTTCCCATGTATGTACTGCTCGGTGCTGAGAAAACATCCTTGTAAAGTCCCAGCCTCTCTTCAGAGGCTCCATGCCTGTTCTTGGGCTCACATACAAATGGCACTGCCATCAAAGGTGGGCAGCACTAGGTGTATTTCAGATGAGCCACCTGTTCATCACTTTCAAAGGGGATAAAGAAGATCAGCAACACGGATAGATAGGCTGGCTGATTACTGGGCTTAGGAGGAGAAGGGGAGTCTTACTAAACCCTTGCAGCCTGCGCTGCAGAAGCAATGGCCACACGTGTGAAACAGGTCCTTCCCTAGGGACCAGAGGGGTGAATGGCTTGCTTGCCCAGGCGGTTCTTGTGTGAGTGCTCCAGAGGGCAGCGTTAGAGGCCCCTCAAGAGTATGCACTACCTCAAGGGCAAGGAAGGAGGTGGTGGGGTTGCAGTGCCTTCAGCTGTGGAGGAGTCCAAGTTACCAGCTATGGACGGTGCAGCTATCAGCCTCACCTGTGGCTAGGTGAGATCAGAGCGTGGCAGAGACAATGCTGCTGAACTGGGAAATGGCAGGCGTAACACTCACCCTCTGTCGGGAGAGCATGACACATCTTGCCTGGCTGGATTCTCAGCTCCCAGATGTCTCAATACCACGAGAGGCCAACAGTGCTTTATCCAGGTAGCCACAAGTTCCGGGCTCCTGGGGCCGCCAGGGTGGGTCATTCCAGCACACAGGCCCTCCTGCCCCCTTCTGATGTGCAGGGCCTTGCCCTTGCTACCGGCCTTTGCTGCTCCAAAATGCTTTAGGTGCAGTGACCCCTAGACAGCGATCAGGGGCTTCACCGGCTACAAAAAAGGCTGCCACTTATTGAGTGCTGTTCTCACCAGGAGTATGTGGAACAGCTCTGCTGTTAGCTGCCCTGCTATCCATCTGGTTTTTGGTGCCGGTCCATTCCTGTCCCCTTCTCCTGACAACAGAGCCTGGAGACTAGGGGCAGAGCCCTGGTCTCTGGAATGTATTCCCTCACCTTGGTGCAGGTGAGCCAGGGATTTTCTCAGTGAGGAATATTTGCTCTTCTAAGGGTGTAGTGCTTGTGGCAGCAGGCTCAGGGTTTGGCAAAAGTTGATGCTGGGTCCATCTGAAGTTCAAGTCATTTGATCTCCCAGTGTTACAAAAGCACCACATGTCCTGGACAGCTTGAAGGCCTAAATCAAATCAAGTGAGTAACAAGGGGGAGGTCCTGACTCCAACAGCAGCCAAGCAGAGCAAGGCTATGTCTGTGTGCCCAGGAGGGGGTTAGCTGTGTCCCCTCATGGTACCAATCGCCACCTGCCATCCAGGGACATCCCAAGGCACTTTGCAATGTCTTACCACTGATTTACACAAGTTAACTACAGGAAACGGGGCAACAGACAGAGAGAATTTAACCTTCAACTGGAACTCCTGGAACACAGCACAGGATTGTCCAGGACACTGGGGTTAGCAACCCCAGCACTACCCACAACTGCCTGGGATTGCAGAGAGACTTCCATGTCATGTCTCATTAAAAGAGCAGCACAGCACCCTCTACTGTCCTGCTCTGTTACTGGCTCAGTTCTGACTGAGGGAAAAGCCCCACCGACAGCATCACCAGCACCACTTCCTGCAGCACCCTGGGTGTTCCTTGAAGGTCTCCCATCCAAGCACTGACCTGGCCCAATCCTGCTTAGTTTATGAGATCTGAGGAGGTCACAGCTCAGAGGTGGTGCGGGGCTGGAGGTGGATTATCAAGTCAATCCACGCTGTCCCCTAACCCTTTAAATCAAGCTCCCAGCTGGCAACTTGAGGAAAGAGGCTGGAGTCGCCCGTTAATAACTTGAGCATCCTCGCTAAGAGTGAGAGCTACAGGCAGCGTGCTGGCGCCGGCTCCTCCCATCTGGGTCCTGTGTGTCATAGAACCATAGATGTTAGAGATGGAGAAGCCCCAGTAGGTCCCACTCAGTCCATCCCCCCAGGGACTAGTGCAGGATTGTTCCCTAGTGTCTCGTCCAGTCCCAGCACTGGAGCTTCCAGCTCTCCCTGTCTCTCTTGGGCTGAGCTCTGCTGGGCTCCCTCCCTCCTTTCTACTCACTGTTCAGCAGGCTCTCGGGCCCCTTCTGCGTGTCCAGGTTGGGCTGGTTCTGTTGATTGTAAAACCTCAGCAGACACTGCTGGTTGCAGAAGTGTTTGATTTGCCCCCGCCAGTGGATGGTTTCCAGCAGCTTCCCCTGACGCTTGCAGGCATGGCACCGAGCTGCCTAAAGCCCCAAGTGGTAGGAGACACAAACAACCACGTAACTAACCACACGCACTCTGCATGCAGAGAAAGAGGAACACTTGGTAAGATGCTGTGAACTTCCCTACAGAAGTGCCCTGTCAACAACAGCAGTGCAAGCTTCTCCACACCACCACTAGCTGTGGACTCCCACAGTACAAACCTCCTCAGAGCAGTGCTCTGCAGGATCAGCTGTGAGCTTCCCCACAGCAGTGTCCCATCATTGCTAGCTGGGGATTCCAGCAACGGGAGCTCCCCGCAATAGAGCCAGCTGGGGACTCCAGCAGGGCCAGCTCCCCACAGTAGGATCCAGTTCTCTGGATCAGTGCCCACAACAGAAATTCAGTGCAAGGATGCCAATGCCGATACTGACCTTGAAGTACCATAGCAAGTATTTGCTCTTGCAGTCTTCACTACAGAAGTCCCAAGTGCTGCCCTCCAGCTGCTCAGTGACCGCCCGCTGGCAGGTCTGGGAACAGTAGGTGCAGGTGATGCAGCACAGACCCAGGTTCTTGGTAAAATCCTGTTTGTAAAGAAGCACACACCCTGCGGAGAAACAATAGGAGTGAAACCTTCCCAGGATGCACTGGGGGACTCCCTGACCTGAACAAGACCAGAAGCCAGGTGTGTGGAGACACAACAGAGCACAACATTGTCGGGAACAATCCTGCACTGGCCCTGGGGCTGGGACGACATGGGACCTCCGCGGATTTGCCATCTCTCACCTCTTTGCTCCTAGGAAGAGCATGACTTCAAACAAACGCCTCCAGCCTCCTGTGTGCAGGAACTTGCCAGCCAGGACAAGGTCAGGCCAGGTCAGGCCAGGCCAGCCCAGGTGCAGGAGTGCAGATGTGTGATGACAGGAGGTGCGGAGCTGCCACCTGCTGTCTCCCCCAACCCTCAGACAGAGAAAAGCAATGAGACAGCCCTCTCCAAGCTGACACTGGATGGCAACGCCTCTTCCCAGGTGCTGGCAGCCAATACTCCACCCCTGAATCAGCCTCCCTGCACTACAAGGGAAGGCCTTTGCCATGGCATGACAGACCTCCCTCCATTCCACTACAAGGTCTCTCCTTTCCCCAAGCCACAGGGTCGGCAACAGGCACCTTCCTCTCCCATGCTTCTCCATATACCTTCACTGCAGAAATTCTTCTCCACCCCAGAGAAGCGGATCTTCTCGTGCAGCAGCTTCTCTTGCTTGCAGTGCTCACACTGGGACACCACCCCACGCAGTCGCTTGAAGTCCTCGCAGCAGTCCTTACAGCAGAACTGGTACACTTTGTCCTGTCAAAGAGACCGCTGCCTGGATCAGCCTGGCCGGACAAACCTAGGCTGGCTAGGAAAGCAGGAGTGGAATCATAGCGCTGGGTAGACAGAGTCACAACGTCCCCAGTGTAGGAACTAGGGCAAGGGGGAATCACCCTGTACCCAGCCCAGCCTGTACCCTGAACACCAGGAGAATGCCTTTCAAAGCCACCCCCATAGGGCTATGGCTGCCAGCTAATCTGGTCGAGAGCAGGCTGATCTGGGCTCTGCCACTGTCCAAGGGTGGCTCCACTCCTGCCCCTCCCGCTCCCTCTTCAGAGCAGGGAAAGGAACCTGAGGAGGTGCCGCAAACCCTTTGCTTTGGGCCTCAGCCCCATGTACCCAGGGCCCAACGCCCTGCTGTCCCTTCTGACCTGCCAGTCCAGAATCTCTGGCTTCCCACTGAAGAGATTGTGACAGTAATGACAGTTCAGGTGGATCCCCCCCTCGGGGCTGGTGCGCTGCAGGGAGAAAGAGAGAAAGTTAAAGGAGAAAGGGCACATGGGGGACAGATGTACCCACCGTGCCCACCAGCTGGAGCATTCCTGCCCAGTCCCACCACACTCACTGGCCAACGTATCCCCACCCACCTCTGCCTGCCAGCACATTCTAAGGTCACTGAGCTTAAGGCCAGAAGGGGACCATTAGAGCATCTAGTCTGACCTCCTGATGGTGACAGGCCATTACATTCCACTCAGTTCCTCTTGTACTGAGCCTAGAACATGGGGTTATGTTGAAAGCAGATCTTCCAGAAAGGCATCCAGCCCTCATGTACAGACCTCAAGAGATAGAGAATCCACCACTTCCTGGGGAGTTTGTGCCAACGGCTAATCACCCTCTCTGAAACATTGGTGCTTTATTTCTAATCTGAACGCATCTAGCTTTGGCTGCCAGCCACTGGTTCTTGCTCTGCCTTTCTCTCCTAAATTAAAGAGCCATAGAGTGCCCCGAATTTTCTCCCCACAAAGGTGTTCAGACACTGTGATCAACTCACCTCTCAAGTGTCTTTCTGACAAGCTAAACACATTGGCCTCTAAGTCTCTCCCCAGCACACGTTTTCTCCAGCCCTCAAATCCTTGTTGTGGCTCTGTTCTGCACCCTCTTCAATGTTTCAACACTTTTTAAGGTGTGGACACCAGAGCTGGATGCAGTTCAAGATCAGCATCACCAACGTCTTATTCAGAGGTGAGGTCCCCTCCCGGCTCCCCCACTCACTATGTCCGTTTACACAGCCAAGGGTCACATTAGCCCTTTGCCAGAGCATCGCACTGGGAGCTCCCACTCAGCTGCTTGTCTATGACCCTAAACCTTCAGAGTCCTTACTTTGCAGGATACAGTCCCCTTCCCCAGTGGTTGGCATTCTTTCTTCCTAGATGCATGAACTTGCATTTGGCTTTATTAAAACACATATTGTTTGAATGGGACCAATTTACCAATCAAACCAGATAGCTCTGTATGCCTGCCTGTCCTCACATCATTTACCACTGCCAAGCTTTGTGTCATCCACAAAGCGTATCAGCAAAAATTTATATTTCCCTCCAGATCATTGATGAAAATGGTGACCACTGGGCCTAGGAGACCAATCCATGTGGGACCCCACTAGAAACTTCCCCATTCAGTAATTCCCTATTGACAGTTATTTTTTGAGATCTGTCCATTAACCATTCTTAATCCATTTAACATGTGCTTGACGGATATCATAGAGTAGTAATTTTTTAATCAACACGTTGCGTGTCACTATGACAAACCCCTTACTAAAGTCTAACTGTATTACATCTACACAGTTCTCTTTCATCAGCCAAACCAGGTTTGTTCGACAAGACCTATTTTCCATAAAGCCATGATGACTGACATGACTTACATTCCCATCCTTTAATTCTTTATTGATTGATTCCTGTATTTGCTTTTTCATTACTTTGCCAGGGATTGATGGCAGGCTAACTGGACCATACAGGTCATCCTGCTTATCGTTTTTGAACCATCACATGACATCAGCTTTCTTCCAAGTCTTCTGGAATTTCCTCAGTATTCCAAGATCCACTAAAAATGCATGTCAGTGGGCCAAAGATCTCCAATTCTCTTAGGACTCTTGGTCCACATTATCTGGGGCTGCTGCTTCCTGGGACTCCTACAGGGAGAGCACACTGGGAAATCTCAGCTGGGGCATAGGAGTTGCAGGGACTGTGCTCGTAAGTAACCCTGGTGCTGGTCCCACTCTCTGCTCTTAGGCTGGCTGCAAGATGTAGCTGGTTGTAATTTACTCTTATGCCCCAGCTGGGACTTTCCAGTGTGCCCACCCTGTTGGAGTCCCAGGAAGCAGCAGCCTCTGCTGGGAGAGGAGAGGGGAGGGGGACCCCTCCCTGACAGAAAGCATGTTTCAGTACCTGGAATTTGGTCCAGCAGCTGGGGCTGCAGAACTGGTACACAACCCGGTCAGTCTTGTTGTAATAGCAGGGCTCAGACAGGCTCTTTCTGCAGAAGCTGCAGGGCCTAGCGGGACCTAGCAAGACAGAGACAGCGATGGCAGCAGTGTAGAAGGTGGGATTGGAGAGAGAGAATGGGCTGCACGTTCCTATCCCATTCTCTCCAGGTCTGTTATAGTGGGCCTGGTACTCAGACATCCTGGTGCAACAATCGCAGGAGAATGGGGATGCTGGGCTTTGCCAGGGCAGAAATGTTGCGGCCTCACTCCAGCTTGGTGACCAACCCGGGCTTACCTAGGGCAATGTTGGAGATCCCCAAATATGTGACACCTCTCTCTCTGCGGGCTCCCCCTAAGCCTCACTCCGACAGGTCAGAGGTCAGCGACACAGGGTCCTTTGGGGCTGACGTTCTCTTACCGGTCAGACCCGACTGCTTCACTTTGTGAGAGGTGGTGCAGCAGATGGAGCAGAACAGGCCCATCTTGCCACTTCGATCCACGTTGGGCAGCATGTCAAAGTTCTTACACAGCGTTTTGCACCACATGCACGGGTACACGCGGGTATTCTTCTGCAAGCATAAAGCAGAGGGTGATTGGAGAGCTCAGGCCCCTGCTTTCCTCCATCCCATGTCCAAGCCCATCCTCACCCCATCTTACCCACTCTCCCTCCTCCCATCCCCTTCAATGGCTCAAGGAAGTTCTACAGCAGGCTGACATGAACATACAACATGGACGACAAGCTTGCACTCTGTTTCCCCCCTTGGGTCACAAGCCCTGGCAGCTGTTGGCAATGCCCGAGAGCAGGTCATGCTCCTCTCTACCATCTGAGAACCCACTTAGATCTCAGGCTAGCCTGGGGCACACAGCTGCTTTGTAGGGACCCCATGGCTGGATGAGAGAGGGGCCCCTCAGTGGGGATATTGTCTAGTTCAGAGAATCCTGCACACCACTGCAGGATAGAACCAGCTCTGTGCCTTTGACCAGCTCCACCATAAGGAGCCAGCTCTGCGCCTTTGACAATCAGCCTCACTAGGCAAGTGACCAGGAGCGCCAGCCCACCGGCCACAGGGCCAGGCCGACTTATCCAGCCAGCCCACCGGCCACAGGGCCAGGCCGACTTATCCAGCCAGCCCACCGGCCACAGGGCCAGGCCGACTTATCCAGCCAGCCCACAGGTCCCAGGGCCAGGCCAATCTATCCAGCCAGCCCACCGGCCACAGGGCCAGACCTGAGGAGCTGCAGCCCCAGCAGCAAGAGAAAGCTCAGCGCCCCTCCACTGGTCGGCTTTGAAGAGAGCCTTTGGATCTTCCTAAGAAGCTTCCTGAGCATTAGAGGAGATGAGAGTGAGACTGCTCAGCGCTGCTGCTACTGCAGAGGAAGCGCCCTGCACTGAGCCAGGGGAAGGCTGGTAAAAGCCTCAGGAAAGGGAGACGGGTGCCCCCAGAGCCCCTCCCTGTCTCCAGGAACCCCTCACCTTCTTGTAGCTATTGAGACAGGTGGAATTGCAGAAGCGTTTCTGCTGGCCCTCATGGAAGAGGTACTCCAGCGGCAGCCCCTTGTTGTAGATGTAGAGGCCACAGTTATCACAGCAGTTGGTTTTCAGCCCCTTGGTGGCTCGGAATTTGGTGAAGCAGGCGTCACTGCAGAGCCGGTGCACCACGTTCCCATTGCTGACCTCATGCTGGATCTGTACACACACCAGCACCAGGCACTGCCTCAGAGGCATGCACAGGCCACCCCTGCCATTCTACAGGGGCCTGGCCCTCGAGCTGGCCTGTGCCTCTGGGCAGGAAGGGCCATTACTCTAGGAAACTCATGCAGGCTGGCTCCCATCCCAACAGGAGAATGGAATGAGCGGCACGGGGAGCTGCAAGGGGCAGCGTGGGGAGAAGAGAGCAGAAGCTGTGCCTCTGGGACTTATAGGTAGAAAACAATGGAAAAGGAAGAATCTGAAAACAAGCCCAAATCTGCACACAGGCCACAGCCTGAGGCCACAGGAGTCCCTGGCAGGTTCCCCAAGCCAACCCAGATACTGATAAGCTCAAGCAAGCCCCTATGACTAGATCAGGCAGCTCACAAGCACCTGGAAGGTGTGGGCAGTTGCATTAACTCCAGCTCCAGCAGATGGCTTCAAAGCTTCTTGGGCCAAACACTGGAGAGACCAGGGCTCTGCTTACCTCCCCAGGCTTGTGACAGACACTGCAGCGGCTGGTGTCCGAGGCCTCTGCAGGCTGAGGAGCTGGTCTCTGCTGCTGCGCTTCGTAGAGGGAGAGGCACACAGAGGTGCAGAACTCATGGAAAGAGCCACCTGAGCCAATTTGGGCCACAACAGAATCCTTGGTGTTCCAGATCTCTCTGCAGGGCAGGAAGGGACTGGTTAGCGCAGGGGACACCCCCACTCCAAGACAAAGAGGAGGGTGGGCCGTAATGCAAGGAGCTCCAGGACAGGGGGATGTGAGGGGGAGCAGAAAGTGCAGCTAGAGGGAGTGGAGTCCTGTGGTGGGGAATGACAGGGTATTGCGGGGGAGGCCAGGAGTATGAAGGGGGGCAAGGGAGCAGGATGGGGTGACATGGGGAGGAGAGTAGACAAGAGATTCAGCAGGAAGAGTAGTGGGTTGGGGAGAGAGTGTGAGGGTGGGCACAAGGAAAGATAGGTAGGGGTAAGCAATACTGTGAAAGCAGGGCACGTGGGTAGGGGGGTGAGAAAGGCAGGGCGAGATGGGGGCAAGGGTGGCTAGTCAGATGGAAGGTGGGGGGAGGGGGGCAAGAGGGCGGATAAGGCAGGGAGGGCACACACTTTTTACAGAAGGTGCAGATCTTCTTGCCAGGTGGTTTCTTGGAGAAGGTGGTGAGACACGAACTGGAGCAGAAGAGCTGAGGGAGCCCTTTCCGCTGGTAGGCGGTCTGGCCCTTCTGCAGTGGGGTCCGGCAGTTGGCACACGTCATCTTCGTGACGGTGGAGCGGGCAGCCCGCTGAGCCATCTGTGTGCGCAAGGACATGCGGGTCGAGCGCCGGGTACGGAAGGGAACAAAGTCCTCGTCATTGGGATCATCCACCATAGCATCCGAGTCCTCGTCAGAGACTGGGACTGTGAGCAGGGAAAGGGAGAGACAGATTCCCCGTTAGGAACCGCGGCATAACCCTATGTCCAGACTGGGGATGGGGCTTTCTGGAGCCCATTTCAGGGTGCAGAACCTGGAATTTCCTCAGCAGGGAGGAGTAAGGGACCTTGGAAAGCTGTAATGTGCTGGCAGGGAATGAAGCAGGAAACCCCCGGGCTCACTGAGCCTTCGGCACTGCTGTCTCCACATGAAAGGCACGATTCTTTGGGGCCAAGCAGCAAGTTCAAGTGCAAACACTTAGAGCAGACTGCAGAAGTGTCTGTACGTTCCACTGTGCATTACAGAGCCCCAGGCAGCTCCCCCCAGCCCTTTCCCACAAGAGAGAAGGAGCAGGTGGCACAGCCAGGGTGCAAGGGGCACAACTCCTCCTCACTCCTAGAGGAAGGAGCAGCAGATGCCACAAGCACTTTTGGACTCTGCATCTCAGAGGCATACACTGGATGTTTTTCCCCAGGAAAGCCTCTACAATGAAGCCCACCTCCTGATCCCCAGGTGGGATGGGGAGAAAGGGACAGCGTTGCCCAGGGGATTGTGCTCCTGGGGATTGCCCAGGGGATTGCCCAGGGGCTGGGAAAGGGCCTCTTAGATGACGCCTCACACCGTCCCCCGCCCCGTCTCCCTCCCCTCACTTAGAAATGGGCTGAGTGGCCAGCCTAAGTTACTTACTGCTCTCGGAGGAATTCACAGTTTCAGGCCTGGCTGCCTCTGATCTCCTGGCTCGTTCGCTTCTCTTCTGCTCCTGGAATACACCCAGAGAATATTCAGACCAACCATCTGCTGGGTGACCATGGCCAGAGAGCCTCAGCCACGCCCAGGACCCAGCTTCAGGGCTCTTCTTTCAAACTAACTGCAGATGGTTCTAGCTTTGCTGTACCCCAGTCAAATCCTGACTGGGTTTAGAAGGGCAGGGGACTGAGCCGTCTTAGGAGAAAGGGGCTGTAGCCTGGCAAGTGGCAGGGAGCTAAGACTGAAGTCACCTGCACAGCACAGAGAAGGTGTCTGTCCCAGAAGACATGCACACTCCTTCCCATGCTCACTCAGAGGGGTGGCCTTCAAGTACTGTTGCAGACAGAGGCACTTGTCTGAACTCTCCTCACCTTCTCAGTTGGCTGTTCGCTTCCCTTCCCGGCCAGGTCTTCTCCTGCAACAGAAATACAGGTGACACCTGAATCCCAGCCCCTGATTCTCTCCAGACAGGGGAAAAGCTTCCTGCTCAGAGATAGCAGCCCTCTGCATAAACAGGAGGGGCTAGAAATCACAGGGAAGAAGACCTGCCTTTGCTCCTGCCTAGGCATGCACAGCAAGGCTTGACACCACAGAGCCACATGGAGGAAGAACCACACACAAGGTGTGGTATCCACACCCGGGAGCATGCCATGGGTAGCAGGCCTGCATGCAGAGTGGGAGAGAGACACTGGGCAGCTGCAGCTGTCACTTCTATACCTGCCAACCTGGCGACCGAATCTTCTCTGTAAACACAGAACAGACTCAGCCTGGGAAGGGTGTGGGTAGGCCCAGGCCTTCCTCAGCCTGGTGTGGAGAGCAGGGCATGAACCCTGCCTAATGGAGACATGCCCTGCCCACGCTGCTCCACCCCTAGTGCCAAGGTAGCCACAGACATCATCAACTGCACCAGCATGGGCTCAATCCAGCACTTTGGCAGAGGGACCAGTAGCCAATAGGACCAAACTTCAAGCTACGACAGCCAACGAGTGCGCTCATTTGCACCCAGGGCCCTGACTGCCAGAGCTATTAATCCCTCCTATTAGGGCCACTTCTCCAGCCCACCCAATTAGCAGGCAATTCTGGTTCACACACAGAAGAGACCTAAGTTCCCTGTAAGCTGCGCAGCCGTGCAGCAGCCTATTTAGAGCAGTGCAGGCACTCAGGCAACTTGCCTGGAGACCTGCCGCAGCTAGGGACCAGCCGGGGAAGGGGTGCCCCTCCTGCCGTGGCCAGGGCGATGTGGACCCAGCTGTGGCCAGAGTGGCCTGGTTCTGCCCCAGGCGCAGCGTGGCCCAGCCCCAGGTGCAGCCGGGGCACTCCTCCCCAGGCCCGAACCCAGCCCTGGCCCAGACCTGCGGGGACAAGGGGAAGGGCGCTTATCCTGCAGCCCGAGCTCAGGTGCTGCTGTGGGGAGAGCGAGCTGGGGGAATTCTCTCTCCTTGCTGTAGCCCTGGAACACCCTCCTGCACCCCAAACCCCTCATCCCCGGCCCTACCCTAGAGCCCGCATCCCCAGCCAGAGCCCTCACCCCCTACACACAACCCAACCCTCTGCCCCAACCCTGAGCCCTCTCCCACACTCCAAACCCTTCAGCCTCCCCTCAGAGCTCGCACCCCCAGTCAGAGCCTGCACTCCCTTGCACCCCAACTCTCGGCTGCGGTCCTGAGCCCCCTCCCACTCTCTGAACCCCTTGGCCCCACCCCCACCACATAAATTTTGTTATCTGCACCAATCTGAAGGTCATGTGTCACACATCACATCCACAGTGGCGCACATAATAAAATGTATTCTGCACATGGGTTGGAAAAATTAGAGGGAACTCTGGCAGGAGACCCCAGGGTAAGTCGAGAGCTGATCAGTTTCCAGTCTACTGGAGCAGAGGCTGCCCACCACTTGTCATGCAAGAACTTCGCCCCGGCACTGGAAGGTCTACCTGGGGATGATGACAGTGTGGTCTCCTGTGCTTTCGGCATGCTGCTCTCTTGTCTGAGGGTATTACCACCATCCTCGTCCTCCTTCTCAGCCTGGCCTTCGCCAGTGCGCTCAGGGGGCAGGGCAGGACTCTGTTTTAGCCCCTCTTCTGCTGCTGCCTCCTCTTTTTGCACAGGGGAGCTTTTCCTTGGTGCCTTCAACCTTGTTTTCTTTGCCTGCTTAAGACTGGGCTGTGGCGAAACCGCTGGCAAACTTGAGAGCTGCGTTGTAAATTCCTCTGTGGATGGCGCACAGCTCAGCTCCCCTGCAACAGGAATGGGCTGCAGGGGAGACTCCAGGGTGTTGCCATCACAATGCGCAGCAGTGGCAGCAGCACAATCATCTTCTAGGTCCCCAGAGTCATATTTTGGTTTATCTTCCCCTTCTTTCCAAGCTTCTGACACAATGTCTTCCCTAGCCAGCACAGAGGAGTCCCCATGCCCATCCGCCTTGTCCTGGGAAGAATGTGCCTTGTACAGATCCTCCAAATCCCCTGGTTTATCTAGAACCATCAAGTCAGTGGCGTCATCTAAGTCATCTAAGACACAAGGTTTCTCCAGAACGTCCAAGACACTGGGTTTATTTAGATCAAGATTGTTTGATTTGCTTAGGTCAGCCAAACTGTCTGCTTTCACCAAAAGGTCTAAGTTCCCATCTGCTGTGACCTGCTTGGTCGGATCCCATTCCACCACAGGGGGTTGAAGACCTGACGCTTGCTGTGTAGAAGCTGTCTGGGAGCCCAGAAAATCTTCCCCAAACTCCATGTCAGCAGGGAGATCACCAATCAGTGGCTTATCAGGCAGAGAAAGTGGGTCCAAAGATCCAGGAAATTCACTGGAATCCATTTAGAAGCAGCAAACTGGGAATGAGAAAGAGCCAGAAAGTCAATGTTACAGTGTCTACATACAGCATTACAGACTCTTCCAGGCTGTACCAGGAGATTCCTGGTGGAAATCTAGCACAGATCAGGACACAAGCGACCCACCTCCACTTCTCACAGTATAAGAGAGAGAGTTACAAACTTCTGGAGCCAAAAAGCTGCCTTGAGCTCTGCCTGCCTGGGAATTTATCACCACATGCTTATGCTGCACCATAGCCAAGTTTCAACTACAAGGGTGAGCAAGTATGTTTACAGCAGAGAAACATGGTGAGCTACTACAGAGGAACTGTGTTTAAATTCAGAGGACTCTGTGTAGCTATTCAGCAATCTGTAATACGGTAGTGGGACAAGTGCCCCATTGCCCCCTCAGTACTTCACCAGAGCCAGACCAGGGGGCAGGATAGGTCAGTTCTCACACAGTTGCCCACGTGTTACTATTTAAAATGCCTTTTCTCCCAGCCAGTCCATCTCACCACCAGGAGCCACCCCTCCCCTGTCCTCACTGTAGGAATCCCCTGCAATCTATGTAGCCCTCGTCATAGAGATAGACTAACCCCAACAGCTTGGAGTCAAAAAACACAGGGAGACAAGGACATATCTTTGGGATCCCAGCTGTATAGGTGCAAGAATTGTGGAGTGTTTGGTTTCTGCAGAAAGAAACCTTCCGCCGGGGAGTAAGGCGGGTTATGAGTGAAGACAGAAATAACCCTAAGAGGCTAAAAACCACTGACAAAACATAACAGAAAATCATAAACTAGTATCTTGGGGAATTAACCTGAAACTGGTACAGAGCAAGCTAGGCAGCAAGGATGCACCAATCTGTGCTACCCCTGCTGAAATGAGATCACTTCTGGGCTCCTCATTACGCGAGAGATTGAAAGTTGAAGTCAAAGAAGAGCCACAAACATGATTAAGGGCTGGAGGAGCTGGAATTATGAGGAGAAATGAAGAGTGAAATACATGTCTTTGCTAAACAAGGAAAACTACCACCAACTACATGACAGGTGTAAAAGCCAGAGGGAGAGGGATCCTGGGAAGTGCCCAGCTCTATCAAATCTATGGTCCACCTAGTGTGGCATTCTTTTTCTGACAGAGGCCAGAACCAGACACTTCAGAGGAAGGAGCAAGAACTCCACAAGAGCAGATGTAGGATAAAGCATCATTCTAATCCCTAAGAGTTAGAAATGGGTCTAAGCTCCGAGGCAGGAGGTTTAATGTGCCTTCCAACTTTTGTTACCCATCACTATTCTAACTCTGGACATTCTCAACCCTGAAAATGTCTACTCGCCTCTTAAATGTTCAGTTTTTGGTCTCAGTGACACCCTGTGGCAGCAAGTCCCACTAGTTAATTACAAACTGCGTAAAAAGGTATTTCCTTTTCTCAGTTTTGAATCTGCCACCTTTTAATGTCATTAAAATGTCCCTTTGTTCTTCTGTCAGGAGACACGGAAAACAGGAGCTCCTCATCTACCTTCTCTTGACCTGTCATTATTTTACAGACCTTTTTCACATCTCCTCTTTAAAGGTAACAATCCCTATTTTTTCCAATCTCTCTTCAGGGAAGCTGTGGCAGCTCTACCACTTGAATGTCTGTCATGGAGTCCCCAGGCAATGCTCTGGAACTGCTCCCTACAAAGCCAAGCAGGACTTTGGGGAGCCTCCTCTCCCTTGGAGCAGACTTTTTCAGAGCCAAAAGCTCACGTCTTCACCTCCTGGGTCTCTCCTTCGAGTGTTCAGCATCCTCTGCCCCTCCCTGCGCTTCCCACAGTAAGCCCACCCCAGCCAGTTCAAGAACATAAAATCTAAGATGTGCCTCAGAGAAAGGAAAAGAGAAAAAAAACGAGTCAAAAGTCCCTCAATGAAGAAAAGGTCCAGAGCCTTAGTGGAGGTGAGAATGCTCCAGAGAGAAGTAGAATAAAGTTAAATAATTTCTCCTTTTCTGAAGACGCCCTCTACTGGGATTCCCACTTCTGGAGTAAGAAGTTAGTACACCGCAGCAGCGAGCAGCACTAAGGTCAACAGCAGCCCAGTGAACAGGGAGGGGTTTCATTTGATGTACAAAGCAGGGAAAGACACTTTTCAAAACCACAATTAGGTGCCATGTACAAGCCTGCGGAATGAGCCACAGAGGCCAAATACACAGACAAGATTAGCCACTATGTGAAACCACCACAAAGCTTCATCTGGTGGAGCGAAAGTTTGATCTCCTGTAATAGGGGCTAAACAGGCCTAGTTCACCTGTGTTAAGGAGCTTCTTCTCTAGGAAACCCCCAGCTAGGGTTCCACTGGGTTGCAGCTCTGTGCCATTATTTGGGACAGCCAGAAACCAGTCCTCCTCAATCCCTTGCTGTTACTTTTACCTCTGTAATCTTCCCCAGCTTCTTTGATCTGCTCCTCCCTTTGCTGGGTGGGCTGGTTGGTTTGGAAGCTTTTCACCAGCCTACTGAAGGACTCCTCTCCCTGCAGTCCCCCTCAGGGCAAGTCTACACTACAAAATTAAGTCGAGCCTAAGTTACACAAATGTACAGCTGCCACAGTAATTAAACTGCTTTTGCACTTCCACGCCATGCTCCTTGTGTCAGTGGTATGCGTCCTTGCTACCAGCACTTGTACTGATGCAGACAGCAGACACCGCGGGGAGCTATCCCACTGTACAACTTGCCACCATCTAGTGCAGGACGGTTTGGGAAGGGTTTGCAATGCCTCATGGGGGCAAATGAATCACTCAGAGGCAACTTCGAACACGGTTTCAACATCCCATGATGCAGTTTTCTTCATCCCATAGTTTTATCTGCATCCTATGATGTCTGTGACTCTTTTCAAAAGCCCCACAAATCCACACATTCGCTATGTCTGTGAGAAGCATGGTTCCTGCACAGGTCTGCACCATTTTATGAGCATAAGGTGCCTGATCCTGCAGCATTTGCAGGGCCACCAGAGGAGTTGAGGGGAGCATCACAATTTCACGGAGGCTAGCTTGTTGTGGAACACAAACAATTGAAGATTGTTGCTAGCCTTCACAGGGCAGCTGCAGATGAAGAAGCACCAGTTCTGGGCCCAAGAAATAAGCACTGACTGGTGGGATTGTATTGTTATTCAGGTATGGGATGAGGCACAGTGGCTGTTGAATTTTCAGAGGGGCAAAGCCTCATTCCTGGAAGTGTGTGCAGAGCTTGCCCCAGCCCTCTGGTGCAGCGACACCACAATGAGAGCTGCACTGACAGTGGAGAAGCAAGTGGCAATCACTGTGTGGAAGATGGCAATGTGAGATTACTGACAGATCAGTAGCAATCTATTTGGAGCTGGGAAATCCACCATGGGGGTTGCTGTGATGCAAGTTTTCAGGGCTATTAATCGCATCCTGCTATGCAGGTTTGTGACTCTGGGATATGTGCAGGACAGTGGCTGGCTTTGTAGCAATGGGGTTCCAAAACTGTGAGAGGGTGGAGTACATGGCACACATATCCCTATTTTGGCACCAGACCACCTTGCCCAAATACATCAACAGAAAGGGAAGCTGTGGCAGCACTTCTCTAGTGCGAGTATTGCAAGTGCTGACAGATCACCAGGGATGCATTGATGTCAGTAAAGTAAGATGGTCAGGGAAGGTGTAGAACACACATTTTTAACACAGGCCTGTTCAGAAAGGTGCAAGCAGAGACTCTTTCCAGACCACAGGGTTACCACTGGGGATGCTGAAATGATGACAGTGATCCTGGAAGACCCAGCCTGCCCCTTAGCCCTGTGGCTCACAAAGCCGTACACCAGCCACCTTGACAGCAGCAAGGAACGCTTGAATTACAGACTCAGCAGGTGAAGCATGACAGCTGAATGTGCCTTTGGCCATTTGAGACAACATTGGCACTATTTACTCATGAGATTACTCAGTGAAAAAAATATCCCACTGGGTATAGCTGCCTGCTTCATAGTATCTGTGAAGCAAAAGGGAGGGAGTTTCCACTGGGGTGGAGGCAGAACAGCTGGCTGCTGATTTTGAACAGCCAGACACCAGAGCTGTAAGATCTCAACAGGGAGCTATGCAACTCAGAGAGGCTTTGAAAGACCATTTTAATAGAGAGCCACAGTGATGTGTGCTGCTGTATCATGCTCTACCTGGCTTTTTTTTTTTTTGCGCATGCGCAGTCCCATATGAACCTTGTAATGAGTGCTGTGTGTAGTAACATAACATTGGAAATGCACCTATTGCTATTATCTGTGAATGTCAGCCTTAGCCATCATATGCTGTGAGCTAATAAAAATGAATTAAGTTTCCATAAATAGACTTTTATTCCAAACCCCTGCAAACAGACATTTGTAACTGAATGAAACTTTATAAATACAGGGAAAAGAACCTTTGAAGAAAGAACAGTTATTTCCATTTTTCACACACACACTGTCTCTCTCACAGGGAGGAGTGGTAGGGGTAAGGTGTCGTCCCTGGACACCATGTGAGAGGACAGGAGTGTGGAGAGGTGCCAGAATGCAGCTCTCTATGGGCTGCAGAGGGAGGCGAGCATGGGTCTGTTGAAGCTGAAGATTAACAAGAGTCTCCAGCCTGTTTGACACTTGAGAAGCACTAGCATCTCCTGCTGCACGTCTCTCTCCTTTTCCTGCGTTTTTCTCCTCTCTGCTTTATCCCTGTCCATTCTATCCATGAGGGTGATCCTCTAAGCCGCGTGCTCGGTATACGAAGCACTAGAGGCTTGCAAGATCTTTTGGAACACATCATCTCATGTCCTCTTCCTTCTCCTCCTCATGTGGCACAGCCGCTCTGCTGGTCTGGATGAAGAGACCCTCAAGGCCACATTTCCAGCTGCAAAAGATGCAATGCACAAAGGTACTATTGTGAGTGTATTCACAAGATAAATGGAAACTTGGCATACTGAACTCATTCCCCTTGATCCACACAAGTTACAGGGACTACATTCTCACTTCTCCTTGGGATTCATAGAGCATGGGGCAGTTCCTCTATCTCTATTCGCTATTTCACTACCTCTTCTAGCATGATCAAAAAAGAGTAAACGAACAGACAATACCAATGCAAACTGCATACTTACCAGAGGTTCCTTCCCCTGCATCAGGCTCGCTGGTGCTGGACAACAGAGACTGGTTTGACTGCTCCAGCATCAGAAAGAGCTCTTTGCTCACCATGCCACTGGATCCACCCTGGTCGCCTGCACCCCATGCTCATCCTTTTCCTTGTCCAATACCTCTTCCTCACTGTTCACTTTAGGGGCCTGTTACTCCAGCTACCCTGAAGTATCCACAGGGCTCTTGGCAGTGGTGGTGGGGCCTTCACCGAGAATGGCATGCAGCAATTTGTAAAAGCAGCATGCCTGCTTCTCTGCACCAGAGACACTATTTGCATCCCTTGCCTTCTGCCACAGCTACTTGACTTTTATGCAGCAATGCTGCGGGTCCCTCTTATAGCCCTTCTGCCCCATGTGCCAAGCAATCTGCTTGTAGACATCAATGTTTCTACGGTTGGATAAGAGCTATGCCCCCATAGCCATCCACCACTTTTGGTGTACTCCAGGAGGAAGTGTCTCTGCAGCGTTGAGCTGGCATGGTCAGCTGCTAGGTGAGCTATCCATACCAAGCAAACAGGAAATGGAATTTCAAAAATGTGTGGAGCTTTAAAAGAGGAGCAGTGTCTACCTGTGTACCTGGCCTCTGGGCAGTGGAATTCAAAAAGATGACCAGAATGGTCACAGTGGGACACCTCCTAGAGGCCAGTGAAGTCAACTGAAGTAATGCAGTGTCTGCACTGACACTGCATTGACTTATCTGCTATACCTCTTGCAGAGGTGGTGTTATTAAGTCAGCATAGAGAGTGAATCACATCGGTGGGAGTGACATTTTAGCGTATACTCTTACAGTTAGGTCCACATGAGCTGCCTTGTGTTGACCTACCTCTGTGGTGTCGACCAGGCATCTACCTGCCTTGCAGCCTTTTTATCCTTTGGAGTTACCAAATCAGCTCTGGCTGAGCATGCAGGCAGTTGCTTTGTTAACTCCCTGAACGCTGAGCCAGCACTGAGTATACAGATGCCACAAGAACTCCCCTATCTTGTGAACATGTTCTGGAACACAAGTCTGAAACAGGACTCCTTCCTGCAGGCCAGTCCAAATAAAAATACCTTGTAAATGCATGGGGAGAGGACCCCAGATCAGCTTTACTGATGTCTACCACAGAAACATCCCTGAGGCAGGAAGCAGAGCAGCCCGGCCCCAGTCCAGTCCATTCTACCAACTCCCAGGCATGGGGCTCCGCTTCCCACCATTGGTGAGTGCGAGGTTGGGGAAAGGACACCCCCCTGCACTCACCTGCGGTGGGAAGCGGAGCGACACGGCTCCAGCCCGATCTGCTTTCCTTGCCCTGGCCCCAGCCATGTCACTTGGGGGCAGCAGGGGAAAGGTCCCACACTCACCTGCGGCGGAAAGTGGAGTGCCATGGCTAGGAGCTGGCCGAGTGGAGCTGGCTGGGGCTGGACTGCTCTGCTTCCTGCTGCCAGTGAGCGCAGGGAGATTGGGCAAAGGATGCCCTCCGCATTAACTGGCGGCAGGAAGCAGAGCGATGTGGCCCCAGCCTGCTCCACTCCGCCACCTCTCAGCTGCAGCGCTCCATTTCCCACTGCAGGTGAGTGCAGGACCTTTCACCAGCCGCCCCCCAGCAACACAGCTGGGGCTGGGGCAAGGAAAGCAGAGCAGGCTGGGGCCGCATTGCTCTGCTTCCCACCACCAGGGGGAGGGGGGGGCTCCTTTCCCCAATCTCCCCACACTCACTGGCCGTGGTGGGAAGTGGAGCGATGCGGCTGGGAGCTGGCGGAGTGGAGCAGGCTGGGGCCAGGCTGCTCCGCTTCCGCCGCTGCTGGTGAGTGTGTGTGGGGAGATCACTAGAATAATGAAGGTGTTAAACAACTTCTACTAAAGTTCAACATTTTAAAATCAGCAAGTCCAGGTGAGATGGGGTGATGACTCACCAGCGCGATGCCTCCTGCTGGTTGTCCAGGGAATTAGCTTTTTCTTCAGCTCCAGAGTGCCCTCTGCCAGCTGATGTCTTGCCTGCCGCTGGCCCCGTGTCCCTCCCAGACCCTGGTGACCTCTCTCTCAGGTTCTGCCCTCTGCAGTACCCATGCCGTCTCTGGGTCTCCCCTCCCAGGGGAACCCCAACCCTCTATCCCCAACCTTGCCTCAGTGACTACTGCCAGTCATTATTTAGTCCCCACTCCCTGGGGCGGACTGCAGACTTGGCACGGTTTACCCGTCCCAGATACCTGCCCCTTCTGCGGCGAGAGGGAAACCCTGGCGCACGTTTACTTAGAGTGCACCAGGTTGCAGCACCTAGACCGGCTCCTCACGAACATACTGTTGCGTTTCTGGCTGCACTTTTCCCCTCACCTCCTTCTCTATGCACTCCCTATCCGTGGCCTCACAAAGTCACAGGACCTCCTGGTCAACCTCCTCCTAGCCCTGGCTAAAACGGCTATCTACATAACCAGGGAGAGAAGGTTGGCTGATGGAGACTTCAGTGATTGTGGGGTTTGTTTCCGATCCTCTGTCCGTTCACGTATCTGGGCAGAGTTCCTCAGGGTGGCATCCACCGGCTCCCTTGACACCTTCGAGGAGCAGTGGGTGCTGTCTGGGGTTCTCTGCTCGGTGTCCCTGTCTGGCTCCCTTCTTTTGACCCTCTGACCACACTCCTGTTCCTGTTCTTTTATTAGTTATCCCCCAAACTCAGTTGGGTTTTGAGGTCCTGTAGATCCTCCCCTTGGGCTGGTGATGGGGAATCCTTAAACAGTGGGTGGGCTTCTGTCCGCCCACTTCCCGAAACCCAATAGGTACACCAGGTAACTTGCACCCAAGAGTTTTAAATGAATTGGCCAAGGAACTCTCTGGACCAGTAATGTTAATTTTGAGTAAATCTTTAAATAATGGGAAATTTCCAGAGGACTAGAAAAAAGCTTATCTTGAGCAATATTTAAAAAGAGCAAGGAGGACACTGATCTCAAGCAAAATAATGGAACAACTGATAAGTGACTCAATCAATAAAGAATTACAGGATGAGAATATAATTAATGCCCTGTCAAACAAACTGGATATTATTTTTTGAGACTATTATAAGTTTGATTGATAAGAGTAATTGGGGGACACAACACCCCTAGAGTTCTGCAAGGCATTTGACTTAGTACCACACAACATTCTGATTAAAAAATTAACACTATATAATATTAACATGGCACATAAGTGTATTAAAATCTAGCTAACGGATGATACTCTATTAACATTTTGAGATCTATCAGTGAATGACTGTGTTGTGAGAGACTGGTTCTCAGCCCAATGATACTCAATATTTTTATCGAGGACCTGGAAAAAGTAAAAGGTTACTTACCAGTAACTTGTTCTTCATGAGTCAACTCTGATTTCACACTTGTAAGATTGGCACCCCCTTGTCTGAGGGGCTGTCCACTGCGGCTGCATGGCTTTTGACACTGACATTCAGTTTCATAACTCATATCAAGGGAGCACAGCCCCCAAACACATTAGTTCCTTCCTATCTGTCACCAAGAGCATTAGGGAACCGTGGTGTGTGTGGTCAGCCCTGCAATCAGGGCTAATCCCCTTGGTTTAAATAGTTATATCTCAATTATTACTGCTGATAAAGTTAGCAGAGGCCATTAAGGTTGCTGGAGTGGTATGAGGGGGACAAGATCACTGTTACAGAGAAATCCACATAATTTGGTAAATCAAACTCCATGCATTTTAATACAACCAAATGCAAGGGCCAACATGGAGGAACAAAAGGGTAGGTTATACTTACAGGGTGGGGCCTGTATCTGGGAAAGATGAGCCTCTGCAAAGGATGTTGCAGATAATCAACTGAACATGAGCTCCCATTGCAATGCTGCAGCTAAGATGGATAATGCCATTATTGGTTGTTGTGGTGATGTAAATGACTCCCCACCGCCATCAGGCAAGGTGGTGTTACAGAACTCCTTTGGTCACAACCAGCTTCAATTTGACAAGCCTCTGAGGCTTGTCGGGTCTTGGAGTTGGCCCTTAAAAGGGAGGAATCCAGGCCAGTTGAGGGGACACTCTGAAACAAGCAGACCCGGAGCACAGGGCGCCCAGTCCAGGGCCCTAGGGTTACCGAAGGAAAGGCTTGAGCACGCTGCCTGGCCTAACCTCTGGAGAAAGACGACAGAAAAGAAAACCAGTCTTTGTTGGAACCCCTGGGACTAAGCCTTGGCTTTAGCTATAAGGGCCAAGACTTCCTCTGGGGATCTGAATGACTGGCTTCCCCTTATTAGCATGAAGCCCCGAGGGCGATGGAAGTATTTTCTTTTTCATTTGGACTGCTCTGTACCCACTGAAGGGAGTGGACTTAAGCAGCACAGATGAAGGGACATCCCGAAGGGGATTCCAAGTAATGAGGTAATGATGTAGAGGTAAATGAAATGCCCTTCCCCACTTCAAGGGTGCAACTGGGGAAATGTAGCCTTTGACAGATGTAGAAACAGGGAGAGCAGGAGGAGGGAGTGGCATTCCCTACATATACGGTACTGGTGAGATTATTGCTGGAATACAGGGTATAATTCTAGTGTTTACACACTGAAAAAGAGGCAGATTCAAGGAAGAGCCATAAGCAGCAGTAAGTGTTCGGAAAGCTTTGCCTTCCAGTGAGAGACAGAAGGAGCTCCATCTATTAAGTTAAGAAGGGACTTTATCACAGCCTAGAAATATTTACATGGGGAAATTTCTGATAGCAGATGGCTCTTTCATCTAGCAGACAAAGCAGAACAAGATCCAATGGCTAGAAGCTGAAGTTAGACAAATTCAAACTGTAAGTAAGGCACAAATTTCTAACAGCACCAGTAACTAACCACTGGCCAACAGAGATTCTCCATCATTTGCCGTCTTTACATTCTCATTCAGTGTCTTAAATTATTGGACTAAATGCAGGAATCACTGGGTGAGGTTCTCTGGCCTGAGTTATGTAGGAGGTCAGATTAGACAAGCACAATCGTCCACTCCTGGCCTTTGAATCTGTACCAATCTTCTAGTTCATATGTCTAAATAGCAGCTATCCATGCCATGATCCCTCAAACCTGCTCCCCCCGCCCCAGATATGCAGCTGAAATTGTCTACACAATGCAGGTCATCCCAAGTTCTCTGGAAAACACCATCACGGGCTTTGCCACAACTATCAGTGCCAGGGACACCAGCACCAAGACCAGAGTTTCTTGCACCTGGAGCACCAAACTCTTGGGGTTCAAGCCTCAGTCTTGGTGCACTTGTTACTCTGATTCATCAAGTGATCATACACCTGCCAAGAGAGAGCAACAGAATGGCCTGAAGTCAGCATTGTAGGCTTCAGGATAGTTTCACAAGAGCAGGAGTAATCAAGCTAGGTTGCCCAGAATATACCCAGAAACTTTATCCTTCTCCTTGCTTCAGCCAAGTGAACGCAGGAGGGTGAAATCCAGAAGCCTTAAGGTAGAGCTAGCCAGAGTTGGGGCTTTGACAGGGGGTATCAGAAAGCCTAACTTACAGGGCCACTCTGGGATGCCTCAGAGGGCTTGAAGGCACTCCTCACGCCTCTTCACCACTCAGGTACATCCGCTGATGTGTCCAGCACCTTGGCACTAGTGGTAAACTCTGAGGCAGACAATATCAGCATGCTCAGCAGCCTGTGACAGATTTTGGAGCAGCCTCCTGCCTCCTTGTTTTCCCTTCTTCTGACACCAACAGCCTCTGCTGATACCTATGTCACCTCTTTCCCAAGTGATGGCAGATATTAGGGCTTTGCCCATTAGCTTCCCAGTGGAGAAGTGAACAGTATGGAATCTGAGTGTATTCTAAGTGTAAATCTCTCTCTCTCTTTTTTTTTTTTTGCATACATACACCCCCGGCCCCGGAACAGAAATGCAGGCAATCCCCTTTTTCAGGAATATCAGCCCAACTCCAATGCCTGATTCCCAGGGAGAAATTCTGTCAAGAATTGACCCCAGTCAGAGACCAAGGCAGAAAGCAAACTCTCCTGCAGCTTGCACAGCTCCCTCTCCAAGAACCACTGCCTCTACCCAGAGCCTCACCTGTACAACTAACACTATCACAAGCATTTATTCGCAGACCAAAAACCTGCCACCAAAAGACACCTGCCAAAACAATATCATACACAAAAACAGGGCTCTGGGAGCACTAAGTGAAGAACAAGCAAACAGAGAGACACGCTGAAGTGGATGACACTCAGTTTCAAGACACCACCCAAAAGATAAAAACAGGTATTGGAGCTCTGGAAAAGGCCAAAGAATAGTGGCTCCTCAATGCCAAGGAAGTTGCCAAAACATGCACGACCACAATCATGGCCTCAAAACTTCCCACAGATGACCACAGCTGCCTGGAAAGCAGTTTCAGACACAAACCACCACCAGATGAGTATAGCTGAGACATGGGGAAGAGCTGGAGTGCTGGTTTGATGAGGTGAAGTCCCTGAAGCAAGCTCATTTACTAGCCATGGTGTTTAACATCTGGAGACATTTATACTCTGTGGATATAGCAGACAAAACTGCCAGTAAGCAGCCTGAAACTGATGCCACGCTGTTTTCTAGGGCCCCAAAACCTGAAGAGCTAGGAGAGGGTTCTAACCAGTTTCGAGCTAGGAACCAAAGACCCATCAGTGAGAATCCAGCACAGATCAGGTTCTTAGAAAAGGAATTTTCTCCCCACATGCAGGTGTATACAATTGGCCTGGGGCATTACAGGGAATTTTCACCTTTCCCAAGAGCATCAGGAATTGGTAGAAGCAGGATGCTGGTTTGGATAGATCAGTGTTTTCCACTCCTTTGGTAAATCCTAGGTTTCTCTTCCTTTATGTTGATGAACTTCAAGTATGAGCTGTGGCCATGGGATAGCCACAGGAATCCGCTGGTAGGGTCCATGCCCATCAATCAAGAACACTTTTCATTGGGGAAGGAGGAAGAGGTAGAGGATGATGTGTCTCAGGCCAGATCTATACCAGCAAAGGGTTCCTAGTGTGAACTCAGCTATACCCTCTAACTCTGAGCAAAACAAGCTAGACTAGTAAAAGTACAGTTTTGCCACTGTATATACCCTATAGGCTGTTGCCAGTACAGCTATATCAGTCAGGGATCACACCACTTCACAGCCCAAACTCATAGCTCCAGCAGATGTCTGTAGCCTAGACACAGTCTTAGGCTTCTCTCCCACCCACCCAATTTAAAGCTATAAGACCTAACTTTGGTCCTTTGTCCCAGATGCCAGATTTTTATTGGTAGTCTGGAGTGACCAGCAGTTTGGGTGGGATTGTTACACTGCATCCCTGCCCCCAGCAGCTGGGGGATTAAGAGGGGAGGCAGAAATGACAGTAGGCGCAAAGGGAACTTGGAATGGGGCCTGGCTTGTGAATGGGCAAGAGGCATGGCTGGAGCAATGGGGTGCATCTTGATTTGGCTTTTGCTCCATCAACCCCAGAGGGCAAATGTGCTACTATCCCTTTCAAGATGAGAAATGAAACTAGGATGGAGCTGATGACAAAGTCATGCTCTAATCAGGAACTTTGAATCTGGGAGGTAGTTTGAGGGAATGAATGGCAGCACAGTTTACAAGGAAGAAGCAGAGTGATGAGAGGTGAGCGAGCTGCAGGCTAGAACCAGAGCTGGAGCACAACACAACACATCAGGAAATGAGAGGAAGCTTCTACTGGTGCAGAAAAGTAACCCATGTCTACATCTAAAATTTTGCAGCGCTGGTTGTTACAGCTGTATTAGTACAGCTGTATAGGGCCAGCGCTGCAGAGTGGCCACACTTACAGCAACCAGCGCTGCAAGTGGTGTTAGATGTGGCCACACTGCAGCGCTGTTGGGCGGCTTCAAGGGGGGTTCCGGGAACGCGAGAGCAAACCGGGAAAGGAGACCAGCTTCGCCGCGGTTTGCTCTCGCGTTCCCGGAGCCACCCAGCAAACCGCAGGGAAGGAGACCTGCTTGCTCGGGGCTCCGGGAACTAGAGAGCAAACCGGGAAAGGAGACCCGCTTCGCCGCGGTTTGCTCTCGCGTTCCCGGAGCCACCCAGCAAACCGCAGGGAAGGAGACCTGCTTGCTCGGGGCTCCGGGAACTAGAGAGCAAACCGGGAAAGGAGACCAGCTTCGCCGCGGTTTGCTCTCGCGTTCCCGGAGCCACCCAGCAAACCGCAGGGAAGGAGACCTGCTTGCTCGGGGCTCCGGGAACTAGAGAGCAAACCGGGAAAGGAGACCAGCTTCGCCGCGGTTTGCTCTCGCGTTCCCGGAGCCACCCAGCAAACCGCAGGGAAGGAGACCTGCTTGCTCGGGGTTCCGGGAACGAGAGAGCAAATCGGGGAAGGAGACCAGCTTCGCTGCGGTTTGCTCTCGCGTTCCCGGAGCCACCCAGCAAACCGCAGGGAAGGAGACCTGCTTGCTCGGGGTTCCGGGAACGAGAGAGCAAATCGGGGAAGGAGACCAGCTTCGCCGCGGTTTGCTCTCGCGTTCCCGGAGCCACCCAGCAAACCGCAGGGAAGGAGACCAGCTTGATTACCAGAGGCTTCCTCCTTCCACGGAGGTCAAGAAAAGCGCTGGTAAGTGTTTACATTGGATTACCAGCGCTGGATCACCAGCGCTGGATCCTCTACACCCGAGACAAAACGGGAGTACAGCCAGCGCTGCAAACAGGGAGTTGCAGCGCTGGTGATGCCCTGCAGATGTGTACACCTTCAAAGTTGCAGCGCTGTAACTCCCTCACCAGCGCTGCAACTTTCTGATGTAGACAAGCCCTCAAATAATGGCTCCTCCTCCCTTACTTAAGAGGTTCATCTCCACTCTGCATCCCAAAGCCATGCATCATACCCCATCCCACAAGACCACTCCCTGCAGCACAGAGCCACATCTCAACCCTTACCCTGAACAAGCCCACATGGCAGGTAAAACACCACCTTCACCCCACAGAGCCATACCTCCTCCCATCAACAGTCACAGCTCACTCCAAGCAAGCATGTTCTGCAGACACCACCAGCAGACATGTCCCACCACAACCAATCCAACAGCAACCTCCAGGCAGAGCTCTGCCCTGCCCCACCCCATTCCCCCTCCCCCAGGCACACCCTTTTGGTACAACTGTTCTTTAGGGGCACAAAAGCATCTCCTCCTTTTTCCCACTCTAGGGCCCACAACATAGCTCAGGAAGAGGGAGCTGGAGTCTAATGTGACTCCTGCATCAGCAACAGTATTTTTAGGCACTTTCAAATGCAAACTTTTTATTCTCATGTGTGGAGAGCCAAGCACATGTGACATTCTGCAGATAAAGTCTCTGCAGCGCATGCAAACCAGGTGGCAAAGAGAAGGGGAAAGGGCTCTGGAAAAAGCCCTGCTTGACTCTGATGTGGAAAAAGGTATTGGGAAAACAAGCTCAATAGGTGTAAATGTTCCGATCCCATTTGGTGTCTAAGGGAAACAAGAAGCCCCTAAGGCCAAAGCACAACCTACAATCAACCACTGTAAAGCCACCCATGGGCAATGCGCCATCTTAGCTGGGCAAACCAGAAGCTTGCAGGGCTTCTAATGACTACGTCAGGACATGGCAGTAGGAGAGACCCACACTGTATTTCCTGGAGACCCAAAGCAAGCACTCAACGCCAGCACAACCTGGTCTGAAATTCTGGGAAGTGGGGCAGGAGACCTGGACTGCCCCATGTGCCAACAGGCATCAACACTCAGCTGCGGCCACCTACCACCAGCACAGACAGAAACACTCCTAGAGACAGCACCTCACCTGCTCCACTCTCTCCCCATAGACCCCTACCATCTTCTCTCCCATTTCCCTACGACACGGGTACCCTCCCCCATCAGGGGTGCAATACCCGCCCCTGCGCTCGCAACCCTGTTCCCCCTCCCCCATAGCGGCTCTGCGCATATATGCTCCCTCCCTTGCGCGGAAAGGGGGCGGGGTCGGTGCGCGCCCCCTACCCCTTGCGCGGAAAAGGGGCGGGGTCGGTGCGCGCCCCCTACCCCTTGCGCGGAAAAGGGGGTGGGGGGGAAGGGTCGGTGCGCGCCCCCTTCCCCTTGCGCGGAAAAGGGGACGAGGGTAGGCGCGCGCCAGTCACTGTGCCCAGAAGGGGCCCCTCCCCCCAGAGGCCCAGCCCCTCTCCCCACGGGTACCCCAGCCCCGCCCCCACCCGGGAGCGCAGGCAGAAGGCGCCCTGCGGGCGAAGGCTGGAGCCGCCACCCCCTCCCTATCGGGGACCGCGCCGCCCCGCAGGCCGCGTTAAGACACCGCAACCAATGAGGACCCGCCCCCAGCTCGGCCGCGGCTCGTACCTGACTCGCCGCGCCGCCCGCACTGCCCGGAGCCCGGATTCGGGTCGCGGCCCCTTTAAATGGAGGCGCCGCTCCAAGCCCTCAGCGCGCTGCAGCCCGAGGGGGGGCGGGGGCGACTCCCCATTGGCTGCGGCGGCAGGGGGGCGGTTCCCTATTGGCTGCGGCGGGGCTCGGGCTCGCGAGACTTCTTTTCTGTGGGCAGCCCCGAAAACCCGGAGCAGATTACAGTGTCCAGGAGCGGAGGCAGAGCCTGGGATCTGCAAGGCGGCCCGAAAACGCGGGGCAGATTTTCGGAACGGAGGATACAGCCCAAAGAAGCTGGAGCGTAACCCAGAATCGGGAGAGCCCGGGAAACTCGGTGTGGCAGCCGGGCCCGGTGAGGGATGCTGCCTCCGCAGCTACCCGCCATGCTCGCTTGGGGGTGTGAAATCACGGCGCGGAACCCGGGATCAGGAACGGTGCCGCCTGCATCGTCCCCTCCCGGGGGCTGTTCGCAAAATGCGGAACGGATCTGCCGCCAGAGCGGGAGCACCGACCCCCCCCGGAGCCGTCTGCCCCGTTAACCCTCTCGGGCCCAGGGGAGGCCGCTGCGGAGCGGGCCCCGCCTCGGGCCCTGCGATATCTGGCCTCGGCCCCGCGCGGCCCTACCCTGCGAGCGCGCGGGGAGCAGCTCCCGGCCCCGGCCCCGGCCCGCTCCGGCCCCTACCTGCGCCACTCGGGAGCCGCCCGGCCCGCTCCGGGCTCCGCCACTGCCTCCCTGGAGCTGGAGCGTCTCCCCCGGGCGGTGAGTGACAGCGCGGCCGGGCGGGGCTTCGGCGGGGGCCCGGGACACGGCACCGCCCCCGGGCTGGGCTGCGCCCGGACCCCCGCCCGCCCCCGGGCACCCGTCCCCTCACTAACACCCCCCGCCCCCCATGGACACCCCCACTACTCCTCACCCGCCGGGCCCCGCCCACTGCCGGGCACCCCCCCCATGGCCCCGTCCCCTCACTAACACCTCTCGCCCCCCCCATGGGACACCCCCACTGCTCCTCATGCTCCAGGCCCCGCCCACTGCCGGGCACCCCCCCATGGCCCCCTCCCCTCACTAACACCTCTCGCCCCCCCCATGGGACACCCCCACTGCTCCTCATGCTCCAGGCCCCGCCCACTGCCGGGCACCCCCCCCATGGCCCCCTCCCCTCACTAACACCTCTCGCCCCCCCCATGGGACACCCCCACTGCTCCTCATGCTCCAGGCCCCGCCCACTGCTGGGCACCCCCCCATGGCCCCCTCCCCTCACTAACACCTCTTGCCCCCCCATGGGACACCCCCACTGCTCCTCATGCTCCAGGCCCCGCCCACTGCCGGGCACCCCCCCCATGGCCCCCTCCCCTCACTAACACCTCTCGCCCCCCCCATGGGACACCCCCACTACTCCTCATGCTCCAGGCCCCGCCCACTGCCGGGCACCCCCCCCATGGCCCCGTCCCCTCACTAACACCTCTCGCCCCCCCCCATGGGACACCCCCACTGCTCCTCATGCTCCAGGCCCCGCCCACTGCCGGGCACCCCCCCCCATGGCCCCGTCCCCTCACTAACACCTCTCGCCCCCCCCATGGGACACCCCCACTGCTCCTCATGCTCCAGGCCCCGCCCACTGCCGGGCACCCCCCCATGGCCCCCTCCCCTCACTAACACCTCTCGCCCCCCCCATGGGACACCCCCACTGCTCCTCATGCTCCAGGCCCCGCCCACTGCCGGGCACCCCCCCATGGCCCCCTCCCCTCACTAACACCTCTCGCCCCCCCATGGGACACCCCCACTGCTCCTCATGCTCCAGGCCCCGCCCACTGCCGGGCACCCCCCCCATGGCCCCCTCCCCTCACTAACACCTCTCGCCCCCCCCATGGGACACCCCCACTGCTCCTCATGCTCCAGGCCCCACCCACTGCTGGGCACCCCCCCATGGCCCCCTCCCCTCACTAACACCTCTTGCCCCCCCCATGGGACACCCCCACTGCTCCTCATGCTCCAGGCCCCGCCCACTGCCGGGCACCCCCCCATGGCCCCCTCCCCTCACTAACACCTCTCACCCCCCCCATGGGACACCCCCACTGCTCCTCATGCTCCAGGCCCCGCCCACTGCCGGGCACCCCCCCCCATGGCCCCGTCCCCTCACTAACACCTCTCGCCCCCCCCATGGGACACCCCCACTGCTCCTCATGCTCCAGGCCCCGCCCACTGCCGGGCTTCCCCCCCCATGGCCCCGTCCCCTCACTAACACCTCTCGCCCCCCCCATGGGACACCCCCACTGCTCCTCATGCTCCAGGCCCCGCCCACTGCCGGGCACCCCCCCATGGCCCCCTCCCCTCACTAACACCTCTCGCCCCCCCCATGGGACACGCCCACTGCTCCTCATGCTCCAGGCCCCGCCCACTGCTGGGCACCCCCCCCATGGCCTCCTCACTAACACCCCTGACTCCCAGCCCACATGGATACCCCCACTGCTCCTCCCTGCTCCACTGGGCCCCGCACACTCCCAGAGACCCCTCCTCCCTACGGACACCCCCACTTCTTGTAACCCAGGTCCCGCCCAATGCCAGGCACCCTCCCATGCGCCCCTCACCCCCAGGGATGCCCAGAGGGCCTCCATGAGAATATAGTATTTTATAGTATTGCATTTTTTTAATGGAAGGGGCCCCTGAAATTGCTTTGCCCCAGGCCCCCTGAATCCTCTGGGCAGCCCTGCTCACCCCACTGACACCCCCACCATGCCCATTCCCAGGGACCCCTCCCCCTTACAGATACCCCCATCTCTCCTCAGCTCTAGACCCTGCCCCACCTCCACTGGGGCGCACACACACAGGGGACTCTTCTGCCCCATGGGCCCCCTCCCCCAGGGACACCTCATGCACACCAGATCCCTCCTGGGCCCCGCCCATTTATGGAGACCCTCCCCAGGACCCCTTCCCCACCCCTTTGGACCCCTGCTCCACTGGGACCTGCCCACTTCTGGCACCCCCCTATCAGGTCCACTCCCCCCCAGAGACACCCCCAGCTCTCCTCACATTCCCAGACCCCCACCCTGCGGGACCCTCTCAACCCACAGTACCCTCACCTCTCCTTACACCCTGGGACTCACCCACTCCTCCCTGGTATTCCCCATCCCTCCTCACCCATAGTCCCCCTCCCACCATGGATACCCTCACCTCTCTCACACCCTCGTAAACCCCTATCCTGCCTGGAACCCCCCCATTCCTCACCCACACCCTGGACCCCTATCCCCCAGGGACCCACTCTCCTTCCACCCCAGTGCCCCCAGACACCCCAATGCCCTCCAGGGACACATCTCCTCACACACATACCTGTGAGGAGGACTCACCCCCTCATGGGGACCCCCATCCCCCTATACTCCATTCTACACAGTCCCCCTCCCCTCAGAAACAACCCCACCTCTCCTCACACATACTCCTGGACCCCTCAACCTGACCCTGCCCCATCCGCTAGGAACCCACCTACTCCCAGACACCCTCCCCCCGCCACTCTCTCTCTCAGCTGTCCCCTCCATCCCACATCCCTTTCCCTCACAGCCTGCCCTCAGGGACAACCCCTTCCCTCACACCCCCTCATTCTCCCAGGGACCCCCTAGTCACACCCTATCCACTCACAGACACCCCATCCCCTCTCACACCCTCCGAGACACCCCGTCCCTCCTCTCACACACCCCATCCCCCAGACACCTTCCCACATCTCCTCAGACATCCTGCCCCCCTCCCTCCATCGGACTTTCGCATCCTCACACACACACACCTCCCCCCCACGGGCACCCCCCCATCTTACACACACACACACACACACACACACACCTCTTTCCATGAATAGCCCCATCATTCCTGGACCCTCCCAGGGACTGGCCACCGCTTCATACACACACTCGCCTCTGCTTCTGAGGAACCCCCACCATGCCCTACCCCCCCCCCACACACACACTCTCCCCTGGACACCCCCATCCCTTCTCGCACCACTCCCCCTCAAGGATTCTCCATCCCCTCACACAAACACACCCCTCTTCCCCAGACAGTCCCATACCCTCTCATACACACAGCCCTCTTCACCAGACACTCCATTCCTGGAGACACCCCCACACACACACACCATTCCCTCACACATCCTCCTATCCCCTGGAGACACCCCCCATCCCCTCATGCGCACACACACCCCATCTCCTGTGGACCTCTCCATCCCCTCACACACACACCCCTCTTCACCTGTACACCCCCCATTCCTCCACACACACATACCCATCTCCCCCCAGGACACATCCCATCATCCCCTCTCACATCTTCCAGCCCCCCAGACACATCTTGCCTCCCGCCCCCCCCCACCCTTTCCCCCTGGACTCCCCCCATCTCCTGGGGATCCCTTTGTCCCCTCTCACACATCATTTCTCCCCAGACACCTTCCATCCTCTTACACAACCTATCCCTTCAGAGACACTCCCGTCCCTGACCCCACCCTCTCCTCCACCATGCCTTGGGGATGGCCCCATTGCCTTGCACGCCTCCCTGGTACACCCCTATCCTCTCACACACACACCATCCTTTCTGAGCACTATTGTTTCCTGTCCTCCCTCCATCCTCCACTCCTGTCCCCCCACATGAATACCCCCATTCCCACACATGAAAACTCCCATCCACTCTCTCACACACCCATCCCCTCTGGATGCTATTATTTCCTGTCACACCCACCCCTCACACACATCCATTCCCTTCCTTACCCATCGTTTGGTGTACCCACCTCCTCTCTCCCATTCTCATGGGTACACTCCCATCCATTCACCCATCCTCCCCTGGTACACACACCCATCCTCCTGGTACACCCACCTCCCTTCACCCATCTGCCCAATTCCACCCAATCCAGTACTTTTCACATGCCCTCCTTATTGATTCTCCCCTGAGATTCCCATCCACCCCCTCAATTTACTTCTTGGGAACACCCCCCATCCCTTCACCCACCCCTCACTGATCCTCCCTATCCTCTCACACACACCCTTCACCACAATTCCACACATCTTTTGAGATCTACTCCATCCTCTTCCCCTTGATTCCAGCTGAGATCCACACGTGCCCTCAATTTACTCCTTGGAAACACCCTCATTCCTCCTCACTCCAATCCCCTCCCAAGGACACTCACCTGTCTCAATTCCCAACCCACAACTTCCCCCCATCCTCTCACTTGCTTCCTCACTCCTTCCCTGGGGAACCCCATCCCCTCACCTAACATCTCCCCCTCCAATTTCATGCCCCCAAGGGGGGTAACCCAAGAGGGAGTCACAGTGAGAAACAGCTGCACTGCAGGCACCAAGAAAGTGAGGCAAGGAGCTGGGACTGGAGTCAGAAAAGCAGAGGGCAGTAATAGGATACAGGGAGGAGGATGCTGGCTGAAGCTGCAGGGAAGGAAATGGATTTTAGCTGCAGTGTGTTAGATGGAAGAAGGGAGAGCCAGGAAGGCTGAAGAAGAGGCGATTACAGGAGTCCAGGCTAAAGAGAACCAAGGCATGATCCTGGGTTGTGGAAGCAGAGATGAAGAGGAAGAAAATGTTTAAAGATGTGATAGAGAAAGACAAGATAACTTGGACAGGAGCAATGGGTAGAGTCACAAAATAATCTGCTTCACCAGCAATGCCAGCTCACCTACCTGTCCATCAGCTTCTCACACCTTCCATGCCACTCTTTTTTCACTGAATGCCTCCCTCAACTGATCTGGATGGCCAGTAACTGCCCTCTCCTGCTTTAAATCTCCACTCAAGTTGAAAAGAAATCTGCCAGTCGGTGTCAGCTGAGATGAGGGGGAGAAAGGAATAAATAATTTGCAAGATAGGAAAAAATACTTGCTTTATAGTATGTATATAAACAGTGTATCCCTCTATCCCCACCCTTCATATGACATATGTCTTAGATGGTAAGTTTTATAAGGCAAATGACTGCCTCCTTATATCTGCAGTACAATGGGGCCCTGATCCTGATTTTGACCTCTGAGGCCTATTGCAATGTAAATATTAAATTATATAAAAAAAAACTGTCAGACTATTAAGGTTGCAAAGTGAAACACTCAATCTAGGAAGCACTTGTGCATCCTTAACACTGGTCCTTTGTGTATATTACTATTAAACCCCAAGAAAGAGAGGTCCTCAAAGAGTAAGAGAGGGGTCTATGGTGAGACTGAGGAGAATAAGAAGGGAGAAGAGATTTTTAGACATGGAGAGGAAGAGCAGGAGGAAGGGGGATCAAGGAGGGAGTTGGGGAAGAGGAGGTCAATGCACAGGGCATAGAGAACTCATTCATAGAATATCAGGGTTGGAAGGGACCTCAGGAGCTCATCTAGTCCAACCTCCTGCTCAAAGCAGGACTAATCCCCAGACAGATTTTTGCCCCAGATCCCTAAATGGCCCCTTCAAGGATTGAACTCACAAGCCTGGGTTTAGCAGGCCAATGTTCATTCAAGGAGCTTTAATATATAGGAAATAAGTGGGATGCTAGAAAGCAAATTGGGATCACAAAGAAGTTTCCCCAGGGGCAGCAGTGCCCAAACCATGATCTATACATAACTTAATTGTTACATTCTCGGGAGAGCTAAAATACATAAATACTTCCCTGAAGTGATTTTCACTTCTTTGTGTTTTATTTATTTACTCTCTAGCCAGTGGTTCAAAAGCTATAGGGCTGGTCTCCCAAGGAATGTGTCAAGGGAGGCAGGAGCTGTGTGGGGTTTTTTGGTTGTTTTTTTTAATAGCTCTGGCTGTCAGGCCACCCAACCCACCCCTTAGCTTGTGCTCCTGAAGAAGGGCTGTGCTCACCCAGGAGGTGGGGAGAGCCAGAGCCCCACCCCCGGGAGCTCAGACTCTCCTTGCCCTCCCACACATATCCCTCCTCTGGAGGGGTGGGGCTCTGGCTCAGTCCTGGGGTGGCAGCAGCAGCACAGAAATAAGGGTGGCAATGGGGCACTAAGTTTGTTGTGAAAAGTGATATTGACAAATATCACTTTTCACATGGCCACCCTTACTTCTAGGGTGCTGCCTTCAGAGCTGGGTGCCCGGCCAGCAGCCACTGCTCTCTGCTCTGCCTTCAGAGCTGGGTGGCAGTGTATGTTCTGGGGGGGAGGGGCATAAATGACTACAGACACAAAGAAAGGGGGCCCCGATCAAATATATTTGAGAACCATTGCTCTAGACTTAGAACAATGTTTGTGTGTATATAGACGCATACACACAAATGCAATCAGATGGAGATAATAGTTGTAATTACCACTGGTATGTTATGGGGTTTGAAGGTACAGGCAGCTGGGAAGGAAACTGATTGTGTCAGAGGAGATGGGTCTGTGCACATGGGATGGGAGCTAAAGCCTAGTGATCATCAGTGGGACAGGAGATGGGGGGATGGGTAATGGCCAATAGGAAGGAAAGTAAGGCTGGGCAGCCTCCAGTGGGAAGGGAAGTAGGGCTAATCCAATGGTAGAGCTATGACCTGCCAATCACTAATGGGGGGGGGGAGTGTCCATCAGACAATCTTTCTAATAAGAAGGTGGTTCCATGTAATAAAACATTAGGTGAAGTAGCAGCATTCTTGAAGGTGGAAGAAAGAAAATGAATAATGGTGATGGAAGGAGTGAGAAGGGGAGACAGGCAAGGATCCAGGATTGGAGGCAGTTAGAAGCTAGGAGACCTCACATGTGAACACAAAGTTCACGGTAACAAACACTCAGGTATGTGCTAGGAACCCCCGTTGTACAGTCTCTCAACTTTCTGAGAAATGCCTCCAGCCTTTATTAATCTGAGTAGAAAGATTGTTTTTCTATTTAAATAGTATTTAAAGTTCAGTTATTGTCAACAAAATATGTGCATCTAAATCAGTGCTACTGCCTTTGGGGACCACATAAGCTTATTCTATGTTTTAGTTGTGTTGGTTTTGTAAGGCTTGGGAGAAGGCACCGTACTCCATTCTGAGCTGATTTAAGATGGAGACACCGAGAGCTAATAAAAATTGAGTCCACTATAATAGAATAAGAATCTAACACCAGGCATGCTGGGAAGAAATTGAACTCTATTTCCAGTCCCACCTGATCTGGGTCAGTGTTTCAGCGGTCACATGGCAATAGTCATTATCCACTGATACCAGTAGCTGGTATTACACCCACAATGCTATATTTACGGTCACTCTTCAGAGTCTGTCTATGTCCACACTAATAATTTGTCGGACAGGGTTGTGGAAAAAAAACAAAATACCCCGACCGACATAAGTTTCACAGACAAAAGCACAGGTGTGGATAGCGCTATGTCGGTGGGAGATGCTGCCAACATAGCTACTGCTGCTCATTGGGGGTGGTTTAATTATGCTGATTGGAGAGCTCTGTCCTATCAGCACAGAGCAGCTACACAGGAGACCATGCAGCTGCGCCACTGTAAGGTCTGTGGTGTAGACATAGCGTAAGATTTCTTTCACTCAACAAAATCCCCACGATGGCTAAAGATGGGATTTTCAAAAGCACTGGACATTGCCGTAACTGCTCCCATTTAAGTGAATGGGAATTTTACCATTTGTTTCACTGGGAATGGGTAAGCCAATACCCTTTGGAAAAATCCCACTCTAATTCTGAAAGTTCCAACCCTGGCATACAAGTGTGAGCTAGAGTTGGAGAAGAATTTAAAATAGAATTTAGAGAAATGACAATCTGCTCAGAGCCTGCTCTTGAGCACCTGCTAACAAAGCTCTTCCACACCCAAAGTTGCACCAGTTTCACTCAATCAGTGTAACACCCAATCTTTAGGCCCATTCTACACTTAAAATTTGACATAGCTATATTGCTCAGGGATATGACAAAACCACACTGCTGAGTTAACCTCCAGTGTAGATGCACCTAGGCTGCTGAAAGCATGCTTCTGTCAACCTAGCTACCATTGCTTGGTGAGATGGTGTTCCTACACCTGCCGAAAAACCCCTCTATCACTGCAAGCTGTGTCTGCACTATGTGGTTATGCCAGTATAGTACGCATAGTATAGACGTGGCCTGACTGAAACTGGTGCAATTCTGTGTTCAGACAAGCTGAAAGTTGCTCTTGTTCTGTACTGATGGTTCAACTGTGTCAGCACAGCCTAAAGCACTCCTGCCCTTTTGACTGAGCCCCACAGAAAACTGTCCCGAGCCAAACAATAGCAGTACAAAGGGGCAATTCAGCCCACCTTCAGAACTTCTAAATGTTAATGCCATTAAGCACAGGCAATTTCTCAGATCTTCTATTCTCCTGGGATTTGATCAGTGTTGCTCTCATGAAACCCCCACATATGCTGAGACATCACAGAGGTCAAGAGGAATGTCTCCTCCACTTCATGCTGCTAGTGCTAGTATTACAGAGATGGAGCCTACATGTTGGGGGATGCAGTGCCTCCTAGCTTCTCCCTTTAATGCTAGCTGCTGCTGCTGCTATTGTAGCAGTGCATCTGCACACATGGGGCTTCTGTAAGACCAGCAATGACTGCTGATCTCCTGAGAATTCTGGTGAAGATAATTCTTCCCCCGCCTCCCTCCCCCAACCAAAAAAAACAAAATCAAGGAAACTAAATGCAAAAAACTCCATTAGTGCAACATTAAGGCTGTGAACATAACTGCACAAGAATTAGGGTAAGGAAACATTCCCTTTCTTGTTACAATTAAGTCTTACTAATAGAGTATAAAATTTAGTACAAAGTGCTCTTACCAGGCCTAATGTGTATTGTAAACTACGAGGTGTTCACGTAGTTATACGATGCCACATGCCAGTTAGATATCAGATAGGTGGTGTGTGAATCACTTTTCCTCTTGAGGCAGCTCTGACCAAAATTAATTGTGTCAGGCTTGGTCTACACTACATACTTACTTCTGTATAACTATGTTGCTAGGGGTGTGAAAAATCCACATCCCTGAGCGATGTAGTTATACCAATCTTAACACACACACACACACACACACACGTGTAGACAACGCTATTTTGGCAGGAGAGCTCCCACCAACATAACTACTGCCTTTCGCAGAGGTGGATTATTAAGCCAACAGGAAAGCTCTCTTCTGTTGGCTTGGCGCATCTTCACCAGACATGCTGCATTGGTGCAGCTGCCCCAGTGTAAATTTGTAGTGTAGACCTGCTCTCAGTTTAGCTCTCTGTCTGAAATATGTGAGTTGGAGTTTTCCACCAGGCAGGAATGTTAAAAGTTAGCCAATATCCTGCCTCCCAGATGAGCCATCATTCCTGGCCAGGAAGCAGAGTTCTGGGAAAGCAGGGGTTCTCTTGTAGTGCTGCGGAGTGGAGCAAAGATCGATTTTCATCCTCCTTAATTCCTCATCCTGAAACTACCAGGCCAGGGTGAGTAGTAGCCCTCTCAGCATGTAAAATAGGGACTGGTGACAAAATATGGGAAGTGTCTCCAACATGGGGCACTGCTTACCCAAAGTATATTAAATGGCACCTCATTTGGGGGGGTTCTGTTAATTATTTTCAATAATACCTTTCTTAAGCTAGTGGTTGTCCTGTGTTACATTCCTTCCCTTTCTCTGTGTATATATTTTCTAGGAGTCTGTTTCCCACAGAGGGACACTGTCAACTTTGGGCATGTCTACATACAAAATTTTTACCACATTAACTATAACTGTATGATTAAAGCAGTTCCATCTCCCTAGTGTGGATGCAGTTATATTAGTGTAGAGGAGGTGCTTTTATTCTTGTACACAAAGGGGAATAACTACTTCTTTAAGTCACCTTTATAGTGGTTTAACTGAATATACAGTAGGCTTTTACTTGTTAGCAAAATAATTATACAAGTCACATCCATAATCAAAATAGTTACATCAGTAGAAATTTCAGCTGTTGACCAGGTCTTACACATTTTTGGTTGAAAACATACACATTTCCTTACCTGTGTTTTCCAGTTGCTTCCCCACCACCCATCTCCTGTCCTGCTGCTGCAGGCCCTAGGAGGGTTTCCCTGAGCTGAACTGTATTTCCACTACTGTCACCTTTGCTCTCCTCCCCACTAACTGTACAACTTGTGTCCCCAGCCAGATTGTTTAACCTCATCACCTTCCCTATAACTGTGCCCACCGCTACCCTATGGAACACTCTACGTGCCCCCCCCCCCCAAAAAAAAAAACAACAACAAACCAACCAACCTGTACCAGCAGCCAGGCAAGATTCCAAGTCTGGTTAATAAAGGTAATAGTACTGAGATCACTACTGTAAAGCAGCTAAGTACTGCACAACATTCTGCTTAAAAACAAGCACTAAACACAATCAACATGGGTCATATTAAATATATTCAGAGCTAACAGATAAATATGAAAACATACCCATTCATTAATTATCATCAACTGGGGGTCACTCAAGCCTTGGTTCTTGGCCCAATGCTATTTAATATTTTTAATCAGTGATATATAATATAAAATAATTGATAAAGTTTACAGATGAGACTAAGGTTGGTGGATTAGTAAATGAGGGGGACAGATCACTGTTTCAGAACAATCTGGATCATTTGTAAACTGGATGCAATCAAACTACGTGTTTCTGACTGAGCTTGTGACGTTCTCACACTCAGCATTTCTCTGTCTGTAACACAATCAATTCCAAAATTTCTTGGAATGCTCTAGGCATCAATGGCCATTGATTTGGGGGGGATCAGAAAAATGGGGGGGGACACAAAGCTCCTGTCAGCTCTTTAGCACAGCCAACAACGCAAGCACCTCTGAAATGGTCTATAGATCAAACAACTGGTTGATGGCACCCATTAATGCTTTCTAACATAACAGTACTCCTATTTCATTGCTGTGTATCTTCCCAATGGAGTTAAATCATTCAGGATGTCAAAATGTTAGTCTCCCAGGCAGAAAGAACAACCACGAGGGAATGGAGTGGTCCTATTGGCATCCAGGGGGGGTGGGCGGGCAAAGCCCGCCCACTTCTAAAGGGCCTCCCCCCAGCCTAAGGGGAGGACCCACAGGTCTGGGACACCAAGTAATTACGGGGGACAACTAATGAAAAAACAGGGGGAATGGAGTGGTGGTGGGGATGTGAACACAGCCCCTGGCATGAGGGAGAAGAGAATGAGGATCCTAGTATGGGGGAAGGGGAAAATGGAGCACAAAAAGACACTTGTGGGGAGATTGAGGGAACTTGGTGTGGGGAATGGGGTCACACAGAGCCCATGGCATGCGGGAAAGACAAAAACCCTGTCATGCAGGAAGAGGGAAGAGATGGGGGAAGAGGCTAATGAGATTTCAGAGAGTCTCTGATGCGGGGGAAGAATGGGGGACCCTGGAATGGGAAAAGGGGGCCACACAGCCCCTGGCATGGTGGGGGAAAGGGGAATGTGGGCACATAACATCCCTGGCTGGGGAAGATTGAAAGACCCTGGAATAGGAGAAATGGGGGCATATGGGAATGAGAGTAATGGAGCACGCAGAGACACTTCCGTGAGGAGGAGAATGCAAGGCTCTGGAATGGAGGGCACACAGAATGCCTAGTTAGAGAGAGATTGTGGGAAGTTGCAGCAAGTTCCTGAAATAGAGGGGGATGGGAGGATGACATCCACCCACAGATCTTAGGGACAGGGAGAATGGATGCTAAGAGGAACTCCTGATGTGTGCAATGTACTTGGCCTGCAGAAACTACAAAGCATGCAATCCTCTACCAATACTTCCAACAGAGGGTCTTACCTCCAGAATACAGAATTTAGGTCACACAGGGTCAGGGACTGTACCCTAGAACACAGTGACATCAAAAATAATGTAGGGGGCCATTGTACGTAACCAGCTGATTACGAACTCCCAGAGCAAAGCTGTAGCAAAAAGGACTCAACACAGACCTTGGATGTGTAAACAAGGGGATATATAGCAGGAGCAGGGAGATTACAGTACCCCTGCATACCACATTGGGGAGATCGTTACTGGACTACTGTGTCAGCTACTGGTGGATGCAGTCTTTAGAAAGAATGCTGAAAAACTGGAGAGGGTTCAGAGAAGAGCCACAAGAGCAATTTGAGGAGTGGAATCAGTGGGAGACTTAAGATCAATCTATTTAGTTTATCAAAGAAGCTACTTGGTTGTGATCTATAATTACCAACAAAAGAGAAAATACTGAATAATAGAGGGAATCTAGCAGACAAAGACAGAATAAGATCTAATAACTGGAACCTGAACTCAGTAAAGTTCAAATTGGAAAGAAGATGCACATTTAATTACCTATTAGAATAATTTTGCCAAGGGATGAAGTAAAATCTCCATCACATGGAGTCTTTAAATCAAGACAGGATATTTTTCTAAAAAGATCTACTCTAGTGGGAAATAGTGAGTGCCTTTGAATGGCCTGTGTTACTCGGGTTAGGCTTGATGAATACAAGGCTCCTTTTGGCCTTAGTATCCTCTGCATCTCACGTCCCTGCTGCCTACCATTCAACTATGAGCTCCTGAGGCAGACTGGTATTTCATCCCTGGCTGCTGGGCTGTGGGATAAACGGGAGCTAGATCCACAAACAGGACTTAGGAGCTCCATTGCAAACCCGAACTTTACAGACGCTGCCAGCTGGTGGCATCCAGACCCCCCGAGGGTGCCCGGACTCCCATACAATGCAGTAGCAGAGCCAGCCTGCTGAGCAGGAGGCCCCGCAGCGAGCCAGAGGGATGGGCCCCCAGGCTTAGCCTCGCCTGGCAGCTGAAGCTGCTCCAGGCTCTGTGATAGTGACAGACCGGGCCGGGCGCTCCCCGGGGTCGGACACAAAGCGGCGCGAGCACAGCCGCGACCCTCCAGCCCAGCGGTCAGCGCGCCCCAGCACACGGCCGGGCCCTGTGGGCTCAGGGACAGGGCGCCCCAGCCGCCCCCACGGGGCCCGCTCCCCCTCTGCTCTGCTCGCGCCGGGAAGAACGGTCACAGCTCAACCGCCGCTCGGGGCGGGGCGGGGCCGCCCCCGCATTCGCTGTAGTGCACGGAGAGCAGCCTGGGCGATGCTTGCAGCACTGTCTCTTTAAGCATCACCACCCTCTCTACGCTTGCGCATATGCCGATCTCAATGCGCCTGCGCACGCTCATGGGTTGGCTTGCTCGATCCTTTGTCCCTACCTCGCCTCTCACCTAAGCTTGGTGCTGAGGGGATGAGTGGCAGCTAGTTTCGCGGGCTGTGAAGACTGCTCAGCCAATAAACTCCGAATAGAGGAGCGATCTCGTCTTTGGTCCCGCCGTGCTCCAGTCCTTTTGTGATTGGCACTGGTGTGAGCCACTGAACGGAAGGTGAGGAGAGAGGGTTGGCCAATGGGCCAGCAACATGGGCGGGCCTTGGATAGCCGGTTAGGCTGTCCGATTTCCGGCCGCGCGCGCTCCTTTTTTCCAGGCTACTAGGAGGCGAGAAGGCCGCAATCCGTTGTGGGAGCGAGGGCCCAGGAACAGGTGAGGCGGGGGGTGGCGGCGTCCCGTGAGCACCCCGGGCTCCGGGCCCCCTCCCCCCATGGCGCCGGAGGCAGAGGCTCCGGGCGCCGCGGGCTTGCGTGGGTTCGGCTGCCGGCAGCCTTCCGCCCTGCTGGGCCCGTGCGGCGAGGCCGTGGTGTCCGGCCGATGCGGCTCGTAGCGGTGCCGCGCCGCGCCGGTAGGCGGGCGGCCTTGGCTGCACGCGAAGCGGCACCGGTTCAGCTTCATTTCCAAGTCCCACTGGTGCGAGTTCCTCGCAGGCCCCCCTCCGCCCTTTCCCTGGCCGGCGTGCCGCCCGGCCTGCCACCCCCTCCAGCCTCGCGAGCTTCGCACACGCTTGCCCTTTTCTTCCCCCTTGGTGCATCGCAAACCTTCCCTGATCCCGCCTGGTTTTCTGCTCCTTGTCTCCCACGCAATTTCCGCGGGTCTTTTGCGCGACTCCTCAGTTAACTGTAAGTACACGATTTATATGTGCCAGTGCTGCTTGGTGGCTTCACAAATGACATGTTGCTTTTTTTACTACCTCCCCTTCTGCTTGTAGGCACAGTACCCCGCTTGTCATTCTTTTTGAGGGTAATTGCATATAAACTTACCGCTTTGCATAGCCCTCTGCCCCTCATGTTCATGCCTCCATTGACCCCACCACACACGCATTTACTTTCCCTAGATGCACGAGCTCGGGAGCATTACCCAAGTTGCAGTTCATTCTGCCTTATGCATTCTAAAAGCTGCTAACCAGGTTTTAGTTCTATAATTATTTTGGTGTATACACCTCTACTCCAATATAATGCTGTCCTCGGGAGCCAAAACATCTTACCACGTTATAGTTGAAACCGTGTTATATCAAACTTGCTTTGATCCACCAGAGTGCACAGCCCTGCCCCCCAGAACGCTGCTTTACCGCATTGTATCCGAATTTGTGTTGTATCGGGTTGCGTTATATCGGGGTAGAGGTATATTTGAACTCTGCAGCTCCTAGGTACAATATGTATGGTGCTTCATGAGGAAAATAACTTCTTTTGACTGAGTGCATAGTTTGAGCATGCTGTGTAATGATTACAGGTATCTTCTCTGGTTACCTTACAACCACTTTGACCAACTTGGAATCTGTCACAGATTGAAGTGTCACTAGAGGAAGTTTTGGAATTAATTGATAAACTCAACATTAACAAGTCACCCGGACTGGATAGCATTCACCCAAGAGTTCTGAAAGAACTCAAATGTGAAATTGCGGAACTATTAACTATGGTTTGTAATCTGTCCTTTAAATCAGTTTCTGTACCCAGCTAATATAACACCAATATTTAAAAAGGGCTCTAGAGGTGATCCCGACAATTACAGACCCCTAAGTCTAACGTCAGTACTAGGCAAATTACTTGAAACAATAGTAAAGAAAAATGTCAGACACATAGAAGAACATAAATTGTTGGGCAAAAGTCAACATGGTTTCTGTAAAGGGAAATCATATCTTACTAATTATTAGAGTTCTTTGAAGGGGTCAACAAATGTGGACAAGGGTTATCCAGTGGACATAGTGTACTTAGATTTCCAGAAAGCCTTTGACAAAGTCTCTCACCAAAGGCTCTTAGTAAATTAAGTTGTCATGGGATAAGAAGGAAGATCCTTTCATGGATTGAGAACTGGTTAAAAATACAGGGAACAAAGGGTAGAAATAAATGGTAAATTTTCAGAATGGAGAGGGGTAACTAGTGGTGTACCCCAAGGGTCAATCCTAGGACCAGTTCTAGTCAACTTATTCGTAAATGATCTGGAGAAAGGGGTACACAGTGAGGTGACAAAGTTTTCAGATGATAGTAAACTGCTCAAGATAGTTAAGACCAAAGCAGACTGAAGAACTTCAAAAAGACCTCACAAAACTAAGTGATCGGGCAACAAAATGGCAAATGAAATTTAATATGGCTAAATAACCCCAACTATATATACAATATGATGAGGGTTAATTTAGCAACAACTAATCAGGAAAGAGATCTTGGAGTCATCGTGGATAGTTCTCTGAAGATCTCCACACAGTGTGCAGAGGCGGTCAAAAAAGCAAACAGGATGTTAGGAATCATTAAGAAGGGGATAGAGAATAACATTGAGAATATATTTTTGCTCTTATATAAATCCATGGTACACCCACATCTTGAATACTGCGTACAGATGTGGTCTCCTCATCTCAAAAAAGATATACTGGCATTAGGAAAGGTTCTGAGAAGGGCAACTAAAATGATTATGGGTTTGGAACGGGTCCCATATGAGGAGAGATTAAAGAGGCTAGGACTTTTCAGCTTGGAAAAGAGGAGACTAAGGGGGTATATGATAGAGGTAAATAAAATCATGAGTCATGTGGAGAAAGTGAATAAGGAAAAGTTATTTACTTGTTCCCATAATATAAAAGCTAGGGGCCACCAAATGAAATTAATAGGCAGCAGGTTTAAAACAAATAAAAGGAAGTTCTTCTTCATGCAGCACACAATCAACCTGTGGAACTCCTTGCCTGGGGAGGTTGTGAAGGCTAGGACTATAACAGAGTTTAAAAGAGAACTAGATACATTCATGGAGGTTAGGTCTATTAATGGCTATTAGCCAGGATGGGTAAGGAATGGTGTCCCTAGCCTCTGTTTGTCAGAGGGTGGAGATGGATGGCAGGAGAAAGAGCACTTGATCATTCCCTGTTCTGTTCACTCCCTCTGGGGCACCTGGCATTGGTCACTGTCGGTAGACAAGATACTGGGCTGGATGGATCTTTGGTCTGGCCTCGTATGGCCTTTCTTATGTTAGGCCTCTCCAACACTTCTAAATGGAGCAATCTTAGTATGGAGGTAATTAGTGGCAAATGAACATGGATGCTCAAGGTAACTTTTTAGTTTAACAAGTACTATGGTGCAGCTTTTTAAGCTTTAAAGCACCAGTACTTACTGCACAGATGCCTACAGCAAACAGTATCATCAGTGGAACTATTTCTGGTTTTTTTGTTTTTTGTTTTTTTGAAGTCTGATTGTCTTATAAAAGTTCTGTTAACCATCAAAACAGCCACTAAACATAATATATATAAAATAAGAATGGCCATACTCAGTCAGACCAAAGGTCTGTCTAGCCCAGTATCCTGTCTTCCAACAGTGGCCAATGCCAGATGCTTCAGAGGAAGTAATCAGAAGAGGTAATCATCAAGTGATCCCTCCTCTGTGGCCCATTCCCAGCTTCTGACAGACAGGCTAGGGACACCATATCTGACCATTTTGGTTAATAGCCATTGATGGACCTATCCTCCATGAATTTATCTAGTTCTTTTTTGAAACCTGTTATAGTCTTGGCCCTCACACTATCCTCTGGCAAGGAGTTCCACAGGTTTCCCTTTGTTTTGCCTAATTAACCTAATTTAATTTTATCACCCGCAGTTCCTGTGCTATGAGAAGGAGTAAATAACACTTCCTTATTTACTTTCTCCACACTCATCATTTACAGACCTCTGTCATATCCTCCTTTAGTTGTCTCTTTTCCAAGCTGAAAAGTCCCAGTCTTTTTAATCGCTCCTCATATGGAACAGCTTCCATATCTCTAATCATTTTTGTTGCCCTTTTTCAAATCTTTCTAGTTCCAATATATCTTGTTTAGAGATGGCCTAACCACACCTTTATGCAGTATTCAAGATGTGGGCGTACCATGAATTTATATAGAGGCAATATGATATTTTTTGTCATCTTATCTATCCCTTTTTTAATGATTCCCAACGTTTGTTAGCTTTTTTGACTGCCGATGCACATTGAATGGATGTTTTCAGAGACCTATCCACAATGACTCTCAAGATCTCTTTCTTGAGTGGTAATAGCTAATTTAGACCCCATCATTTTATGTATATGGTTGGGATTATGTTTTCCAATATGCATTACTTTGTATTTATCGACATTTAATTTCATCTGCCATTTTGTTGCCCAGTCACCCGGTTTTGTGAGATCCCTTTGTAACTCTTTGCAATCTGCTTTGGACTTAACTAGTTTTGTTTTATCTGCATATTTTGCCACCTCACTGTTTACTACTGTTTACCATTTTTTCTAGATAATTTATGAATGTATTGAATAGGACTGATCCCAGTACAGACCCCTGGGGGACACTACTATTTACTTCCCTCCATTCTGAAAACTATTTATTCTTACCCTCTGTTTTGTATCTTTTAACCGGTTACTGATCCATGAAAGGACCTTCCCTCTTATCCCACCACAGCTTACTGTCCTTAAGAGCCTTTGGTGAGGGACTTTGTCAAAGTCTTTCTGAAACTCTAAGTACACTCTATCCACTGGATCCCCCTTGTGCACATGCTTGTTGACCCCCCTCAAAGAATTGTAGTGGATTGGTGAGACGTGACTTCCTTTTTCAAAAACCATGTTGACTCTTCCCCAACAAATGATGTTCATCTACGTGTCTGACAATCCTGTTCTTTGCTATAGTTTCAACCAGTTTGCCCAGTACTGAAATAATTGTCAGGATTGCCTCTGGAGCCCTTTTTTAAAAATTGGTGTCATGTTATCTAATCTCCAGTCATCTGGTACAGAAGCTGATTTAAATGATAGGTTACATACCATAATTAGCAGTTCTGCAATTTCACATTTGAGTACATTCAGAACTCTTGGATGAATACCATCTAATTGTGGTGACTGATACAGTAACTATAATAAATCTGTTTGAAAACCTCCCCTAATGACACCTCAGTCTGGGACAGTTCCTCAGATTTGTCACCTAAAAAGAATGGCTCAGGTTTAGAAATCTCCCTCACTTCTTCAGCTGTTAAGACTGATGCAAAGAATTCATTTAGGGTTTGTCTACACTGGCACTTTACAGCGCTGAAACTTACAGCACTCAGGGGGGTGTTTTTTCACACCTCTGAGTGAGAACATTGCAGCGCTGTAAAGTGCCAGTGTAGACAGTGCACCAATGCTGGTTGCTATTCCCCTCGTGGAGGTGGTATTTTTTAGAGTGCTAGGAGAGCTCTCTCCTAGCGCTCTGCCACAACCACACAAGCCATGTTAAACACTACCAGCGAAGATGTGCCCTTAATGTCTCCACAATGGCCTTATCATCCTTTAGCATCTCTATTGTCCAGTCGCTCCACAGGTTGTTTAGCATGCTTCCTGTGTCTGATGTACTTTAAAAAGGGACATGGTTAACATAAAATCACCCTTGCCTGAATTTTTACTTGCTACTTTCACAAGGAATACATCTTATTAGAATTGAATGCTTACAGAGTTGTTTCAGTTTTCTTTTTGCATTTGAGCGCTTCACATGTATTTCATTTTCCCCAGTGTATCTGTTTCTTTCACACAGCAACATGAGAGAAATTATCTTCAAAAATAGGAAAATATAACTGCAGAGGTTGGCATTAGGACTCGAATGCAGGACTGAAAACCAACTAGATTTTAAGTTTTCACATAAAGGCAGATCTCTTCTTGGTTTTGCGGTATTTATGTGTCTAGTAGGTCAGAAAGAGCACTTTAGTTGGAAATATCATTAGCTACACAGGTTAATTTAAATCAGATGTACTATGTTCAAATTGTATGTATTTTCCCTCATATTGTCTGTTTCCCCAGGTGTCGGGGGTTGCAAAGGCTGGAAACGCTTCTGTTCTGATAATTATGTCTGTGGTTGTGCCCAGGAAAGTAGCTGTAGTGTTGGGTGCATTGGAGGTTGCTGGTTTGTACTTTGAGGATATATAACCAATGATGTATTTGCTCTCAGGTTGGAAAAATGCAAGGAAATAAAGGCTTTAACATGGAGAAGCAAAACCATGCTCCAAGAAAACAACATCAGCAACAGCATCAACAACCACCTATTCCTGCTAATGGACAGCAGGCCAACAGCCAGAGTGAGTAGATTACACAAGTCAATCTTGGTTGATGTAGCCGGCTGGGCTGCTGAAGTGCCATCAGCATAGGCCCTGACTTAAATTTCACTTTAAACTGTCACAGGTTCTTTCCCTATTTGAGATGCTCTGATATCCCATGAGAAAGGATTAGTTTGGATTCTCTTCTGCTGTCAAGTTCCTCTGGACTTTTTATTGCCAATCCTTGCCCTGTGAATAAACCCACTTGTATTCGTTCTTTTTGGTATGATAGAGCTTTTTACTAAATCTGTAAACAGAGGAGATTGCATTCAGGATTACACTTTCAGTCAGTTCAGTTCTGCTCTTATGGCAGAGGTGGACAACGTGAGCCTGAGAAGGAGCCAGAATTTACCAATGTACGTTGCCAAAGAGACGCAGTAATCTGTTGTCAGCCCCCCATCAGCTCCCAACCCCCAGCGCCTCCCCACCAGTCAGCGCCTCCCTCCTGGTGCAATCAGCTGTTTCTCAAGCAAAGGAGGCTCTATGGGGGAGGAGTGAGGGCATGGCAGGCTCAGGGGAAGGGGCAAGGGCCTTGGAGGAAGGGGTGGAGTGGGGACAGGGCCTGGGGCAGAGCAGGGGGTTGAGCAGAGAGCACCCCCTGGCACACTGAAAAGTTAGCATCTGTAGCTCCAGCGCTGGAGTCAGCGCTAATACAGGGAGCCGCATATTAACTTCTGAAGAGTTGCATGCGGCTCAGGAGCCACAGGTTGGCCACCGCTTTCTTATGGCCTGACTTCCAAATGTGTGGAATGCTGGCAGTTCCCAAGGGCTTCACTGAGATTTTTGGCACTTAGTGCTTCTGAATCAGACCATTAATGTGCATGTTCAAAAATTCCTTCCTTGCTGCTTGTAGGATCTTCCAGTAAATCAAATTACCTGGAGGACTGCAGATCTCTCCAATCCTTCAGTGTCATCACTGTGGATTTTACAAGAAAGAGGTGGCTTGTCTGTGACTGGCACTCTTTCCTCCTTTTCTCTTGCCCTCACCCTTCTTCCCAACGCTGTATCAGAGGACCACCTAGCACAGTCCTTTCTAGGTACTGGTGGGATAGAGTTGCTGTCAGCATAGATGCAGTTCTAGTAGGAAGGTTGTTGAAGTGTTCCCCAATCACACAACAAATCGAAACTTCTGTGCAAGGTGATCTTCTGACTTGTCTGCTTGAGACTCCAGCATCAAAGTGCTAGTAGTACCAGGGTTGCTGTGCCAGTAAATCCAATCCACTGAAGTTTACCCTTGTTCAATATGGGCTGGAGCTCTGTGGGATTTGTTGGGGTTTGGTGATGGTGATCTTGTGGGGGTTTAATGACCTTTGGGGCCTTAACAGATCTAACTTAATGGTTCAGAAACATGTAGTGGTGAGGGTCTGAAGCTGCCATTTATGGATGACTGGGAGGGTGTCTGATTACAGTGATGAATCAGTTAATTTGATAGTTATGTTGTGCTTTGAATGTGGAATCTACTACATAAGTGTTTTTTAAAAATAGAGCTTCTTAAATTGAGTGTGTGATAAAGTGGTTGGCCAGTCTTCTCCCTACTAGAGTGGGATAGTTTTACACTTGCATTCTAATCTCACCCATTAAAAGCTGAATAGAGTGACAATGGTAGGTCAAGTCCCTATTCATGTGTCTTTCAGGTTATCTCAAAATACCATTTTTGTAATTGATGCCTGAAATCATAAGCCAGAGCATTGCCCATATTTTTTCCCACCATTGTAGTATCTGTGCACTTTCATACTCCCTGCCTCACTATATTTTATGATTTATCATTAATTTGCTGGCTTTTTGGTTTTGTTTTAGCCACTGAGTGTTACTTGAATATAGACTTTGACTAACTTCGCTGACTTTTCTGAGGTCCCATCCATACTGCTGCTTTTATAGCTTCCAGCTGCTTTCTCTCCAGCTTGGAGATAGGGTCTGGAATCCAGACCCTTTCTAGTGCATTCCCAGGCTGTAGGTGGCTGAAATGTTATTTGCTTTTTTCCCCCTTTTGCATCTGTTGTACTAGGCAAGACTTATTAATGTAAGTATCTTTTGAATGTTTGTTTTTCTGAATCACTGCTGAGTTCTGAATTAATTCCAGGATGATAATCCTCTAACAGCCTATGAAACTGCAGTTTTTCTGTAGATAGCTTAAGATGTGGTCTTGAAGTCCACGTAATGAACATAGCAACTCTTGCTGTGGACTAAGCATCTTTTGATGCAGTAGTCAAGTTAGGAAGGCTGCTACATTCTTCCAAGGTCCCTAATTCCTGCTTTGGGCTCTGCCTCACATAGTGGCCGATGCCTTGTTACGAAGCAGTGCAGTTCCTGCAAACTTCGTCTTTCTTCAGAATGTTGGCCCATGCTGAAATACTATCTCCTTGTTGCTATGGAGTTGGTTGGCGATGTTTTGAGACCTGGGTGAATGGGTGGAGTTAGCTATTGTTGTATGTCTTTATGCTCGCTGTGATGTAACATAGTGGAATTTATCCCCCCAATTGTAGAGCGACTGTGTACCTTATTCCCCTCAGATGAAGGCCTCACTATTGACCTGAAGAATTTCCGGAAACCTGGTGAAAAGACATTCACTCAGAGGAGCCGCCTCTTTGTGGGGAACCTGCCCCCAGATATTACTGAGGAGGAGATGAGAAAGTTGTTTGAAAAGTATGGAAAGGCAGGTGAAGTCTTCATACACAAGGACAAAGGCTTTGGATTTATCAGGCTGGTGAGTCGTTATTGCTATCTTTGGGATGTCCTATGACATTAGGAGAGTGGTGCTAATTGGAAATAGTAACCATATTCACATATTTTGCTAATCAAGCTGGTATCTTCACACGGATGTTTAAAATTAGTTCTGGTGATCTGAAATATGGGATATATTGGAACCAATTTAAGCAGCTAGTGTGGATGGGAGCCTGTTCAGAGGGAGAGTATGGGTGCCAGTCAGCTTCTCTGCAATTCCAGCCATTCATAATATGCAAGTGCCTCTATGGTCTCATTGTGGCTGGAGAGAGAGAAGATACAAGTTTGCTGTTACAGGTGAATCTGGCAAAAAGCAGGGTACCTTTAGGTGGAAGTCATTGACTTCATCCTCTTTTTTGATGGATGTGAGGAAGCTGTTTGTGTACAAAGACTAGCATCTGTAATTACTGCTAGTGATGGACATTCTTGAACCTGGTGGGTCTCTAGTTGATCAGATTGAAGGAAGTAGCTTAGAGCAAAATTGCTTGGTAGTAACTGAAATAGCAGCTGAGACTTCCTCTGTCCTGTTTCCTCCCCCCCTTCACTTATTAGTTGAAAATTGATCTCTGTTTTGTCTTGTACCTGTCTGGTGGTTGGTTCTTAGATTTTTAATATTTTGAATTATACAGCAGGTTAGCTGCCGTGCAGTTATGTGGATTAAACAAGGATACTTAATTTATTTCAAGACAGCTGCTCCAGACATGGGAATAAGGTCTTGCCCATCCTCCAAACTAGTGTCTTGGCATCCCATTTAGGAAAGAAAGATGTAAAACTGGGCTAACAGCTGTGCTTGTGACAAAACCTATATTTTGAGTCCCATTCAAGTGTTTTGCTTATATTAAACATCAAAAACAGGAAGGAACCATCTTGACACTTACTTGTCTTGAAACACAAGATGGGCAGCATGGTGAGAAGCTGGAAGCTTTTTAAAGTACTATGGAAATGAGTATATAATGCAAGTCTGCATATTTTCCAATAAATCATTAGTCAGGTAACAGATCTTAAGATTTTGAAAGACTCCTGCCTTTCTTGTACTTTCATGTACTGAGCAGTTCCTGTCAGTCATCAGACTAGACTACTGGGAAGAATCAGGGAAGTAGTAGTTCTCACTGTGATCCTAGCACTATTCATAGATGTGTGCTTAACTAATATTAACTCTTAGCTACTGTCTGTAATCCTTGCAACATTCCTTTTAAGTTTTGTACCTGATGTTATCTGCTTTCTTTTTATTTTCTCTCCCCAAACTTCACATGTGCTCCCTGAACTAGTTTAACGGGCACCTTGGATAATGGTCAAAAGACTTTATTACAAACATTACTAAGGCGTCCTTTGTAGTATAAAGAGTTTTGTTCTTCTCACTGTAGTGCTTGTCCAGGGAAAGACAGGCTAATGACCCTTTTCTCTGTTTCTGTGGCAGGAAACGTTTCATTACTGCACTGCAAGTTTTAATGATAACTTTCTTCTCTTCAGGAAACTCGCACTCTAGCCGAGATTGCAAAGGTAGAACTAGACAACATGCCTCTTCGTGGGAAGCAGCTGAGAGTGCGTTTTGCATGCCACAGCGCATCACTGACTGTCAGAAACCTGCCTCAATTTGTGTCAAATGAGCTTCTGGAGGAGGCCTTCTCTGTGTTCGGCCAGGTGGAAAGGGCTGTGGTTATTGTGGATGACAGAGGAAGATCGTCTGGGAAAGGCATTGTGGAGTTTTCAGGGAAACCTGCTGCTAGGAAAGCTCTGGACCGATGTAGTGAAGGGTCTTTCCTGCTAACCACGTAAGTGAGGCGGGTGAGAAGTGCTGTTCTGGAAAGTGCACAGCTTGGCCAGGTGTGTGCTGGCTTGTGAAACATTGATGCATTAACACTAGAGTGGGGCTATGTGTGGTATGGGGCAGGCAGAAGACAGTATGTACCTAAAACTTAAGTCTTCTAGAAGGACAAACTTCCTGTCTCATATCTGGACCATGTTAGAATAAATCTGTGCACAGGCTTATGTTCAAAACCACTTTGCTTCCTGGATGCTGCCCAGGGGATTGAGTATGCTAATCTGGGAGCTGCTGCTGTTGAGGTTCCTCATAGACAAAGCCTTCTTTGAGCAGTTCAAGTAGTCCTGAAGAAGCAGAAGCTATTACTCCCCTCTTAAAGTATGGCTGGCAAGTGAAAAAAGCTTGTATATGTTAACTGTGTAGTCTGGATCATACCAGAATTGATTATGGAAATAGGCTTTTGTTTCTCAGTGAGTACTTCTGTGATAGAATGTTGCACCCAATCCTGTCAGCCGGCATAGTTTCAGTTTTAGCTGTTTAAATGGCTGCAGCACACTAGCCTCCATGCTTGAGTGTTCCAGGGGCACCTAGCAGGTCTGCAGATTTTAATGTTCTTCTGGAGTGGTGGTGCATTCTTAGGAGTGGAACTAAATCTGGAATATGCTTTGCCCCATTGGTCCCAACAGCCAATGAGTTGGCCCCTTTATGTATGGTACAAAGCCCATCGCCCCAGTTCTTTTGGTTAGGCTGGGTCACTATTTTGGGGAATGGCTGTTAGCCAGGATGGGCAGGGGTGGTGTCCCTAGCCTCTGTTTGCCAGAAGCTGGGAATGAGCGACAGGATGGATTACATGTTTTGTTCATTCCCTCTGGGGCATCTGGCAGTGGCCACTGTTGGAAGACAGGATACTAGGCTAGATGGGACTTTGGTGTGATCCGGTATGGCCGTTCTTATGTTCTTAAGGGATCGTGGAAGCAATTTCAAACAAGTCACACTCAAAACCCAGACAGTACCAATGTATAACTTGGGTGTGAAGATGGCTTTCACTTGTATTCTGGCTGTCATTGTCTTAGATGGTTTTATTAGGCCCTATTGTTCTGAAATTTCATTGGTAGAGAGAGAACAGTATTTTATAGCTCCAGCTAGGATTAAAAAACACACACAGGCTGGCCCGCAGTGCAGCCATTGTCTAGATAACACTAAAATCACGTGGTCTCTTTTCTTTCCAGATTTCCTCGACCTGTCACTGTGGAGCCAATGGATCAGTATGATGATGAGGAGGGACTGCCGGAGAAATTGGTCATCAAAAACCAGCAGTTTCACAAGTATGTGTCCACTAAGGAAGGAAGAGGGGTTAGTGGTGGACCATTCAAGCAATTGGTGTCTTAATCTTTGCGAGAATGCATCCTCACAAGCTAGTAAAAGGCTCTTTATATTGCCTTAGTACATTTCTCTCTTCTAATCCTAAATATGTGTTTTTCTTTACTAACTTATGCATGCCTCTAGAAAGCACCTTCTCTGTTCAGGCAGCTGAAGTTTTCATGAGTAGTTGCCCCTACACTAGGGTGGTGGGTGAAGGGCAGAGAGTAATTGGGACTACCTTTTAGTTTCTTCCTTCAGTGATGGGGAGATGACATGCCAATGCTTCAGATAGGATCCTCTGCTGGAAAATAGCAAGATGCAGAAAGAGTAGCTTCCCATTCATTGCAGTGAGAATTCTATTTCTGTGTCAGGCTGACGAGGTGGCAGCTCCTTGGATAAGATATTCTAAGTGTGTTACTGATCGCTCCCTTTTGTAGCTGTTAATTAGAATGTCTCATATTTCATTTGTATGAATCTTTATTTTCCTCATTGGCTTTGCTCAAGTTTCCTTCCCTTTCTCCCGTTCTCCTGCAGGGAGCGTGAACAGCCTCCTAGGTTTGCACAGCCTGGTTCTTTTGAATATGAGTATGCCATGCGCTGGAAGGCTCTGATAGAAATGGAAAAGCAGCAGCAAGAACAGGTGGACCGCAACATCAAGGAAGCACGTGAGAAGCTGGAAATGGAGATGGAAGCAGCTCGCCATGAGCACCAAGTTATGCTCATGAGGCAAGGTGAGAGCCAAGATCATCAAAGACCAATAAAACACTGGCCCAAGATTTCTTCTTCTTAGGATTTCTTCTTAAAGCCAGAAGTGTCTAGCACAATAACCAGTGTTGGCTGAAGATGGCCTGGGAATGGATGTCCAGCTAATAGACAATAACTGTCTGACAGGCTAAATGGATCTGCTGTACAGCATAACAGACTTCTGTTCTGCTATCTTCTGTAGGATGGCAGCTATAGAGTCCTAGCTGGCTACACTTGTGAGGCCATACACTTAACTCAGTGGTTCTCAAACTTTTGTACTGGTGACCCCTTTCACACAGCAAGGCTCTGAGTATGACACTCCCCCCCCCCCCCCCCGTATAAATTAAAAACACTTTTTTAATATATATATTTAACACTATTATAAATGCAGGTGGTAAATCAGTGTTTAGGGTGGAGGCTGACAGCTCTAGACCCCCCATGTAATAACCTCATGACCCCCTGAGGGGTCCCGACCTCCAATTGAGAACCCCTGACTTAACTTGATGGCGTTTCTTTCTGTATGTCTGTAAGGCAGTAACTTATGAATGTTGTATCTGATCAATTTCAAAATCCCAGGGAATGTCCTATATATCAGTGGTGAGAACCCTCCTGTTTTTTGGGGAAATTGGAAATCTGAAAAGTGAAATGAGGGACACACAGAGCCCCTACTGTGTGTTTAGCACAGCCACAGCTTCAAGCACTTCTGCAATTGTTCGTAGATTAGATTGAATGGCACTCGTTCACACATTATGGTATAACCAAATATTTGTCTCTTCTCTGTGTGCCCTCCCAGTAGAGTTTAACATGTTGACAGCCTGAATGACTTATCTCCCAGACAAATAATGAAGGTGGGGGAGAGGGAGAGCGGGAGGGAGAAAATTGGAGCATGCGCACAGCCCATGGAATGAGGGGTGTACAGAACCCTGGCAGTGCAGGGAAAATTGTAGGATCCTGGTACGGGGCACATGGGAACGCAGACCTGGCATGGGGGGAAAAGGAATGAGGCAGACAGCCCCTGGCATAGGGAAACTAGGGGCACACAGGATCCCCACCGTAGAGAGATTTGGGGACCACAGTATGGGGGCACTCAGAGCACCTGTCCTGGGGAAAACCAATGACATGGAGGGAAGTGGAAATGGCGTGTACACACAGCCGCTGGCATAGGAGGAGAATTGGGTGCCCCTGCAGTGTAAAGAGAGGAAACGGGGAGCATACAGTACTTCAGGCATGCAGGGAGGGAATATGGGACCCTGGTATGGGGGAAGGAGGGAATGAGGGGGCTGACACAAAACCCCAGTCATGAAGGAAGGAGTTCAGGGAGCTGCATGGAGTCAGTAAAATAAAGGGGGATGTAAGAATAGCACCCAGGGACCTTGTGGGGGAGGGTGGAGGAATGCAAGGAGCCCCTGGTTTGCAGAATTAGGTTAAGCTAGAAATCTACTAATGTGTTACCCCCGGTATGGAAACTAACTGGTAAGTTAGGTTCAGGCAGAGATTCATGGAAGTTGGGGGAGGTAATGTTATTCTGGTCACCTAGCAGCCTGCAGAGGGAATGACAATTGGCCCAGTGATTGGCTTCTACTGTCACCTCTTCCAGACTTAATGAGACGCCAGGAAGAACTAAGGAGAATGGAGGAACTGCATAACCAAGAAGTGCAGAAACGTAAACAGCTGGAGCTCAGGTAAAGGGAGGTGCTGGCCACTCATATTGCTGTGAATTAAATGCATCCCCTTAGACTGGGGCTGGAGCATTATCCAGAGCAGCTGGACACACAATTTACCAATATCAATTCCAAACATTGTTGGGTCATCTTCATCCATAAGCAAAGTTTAAGTACGTTTAGGGTGCAGGATTGTTTAGGGTGTATGCCAGTGACTTTGAAGGACACTGACTAGTACTTGTTTTTTCACTGATAGACTCAAGTTTGGATTCTTACTGCTTGGCTTTCAGATGTATATACAAAAGCCAGGTGTCTTTGCAGCAACCCTGATTGCTCTAGCACTGTAGGTCGGGAAACTCTTGCCCTAGCCTCAACTTTTTCATTCTTCCTGTCCCCTAAGGATCTATGAGAATCTCTCAACTCCTTTATGGTCTTACTGCTTGGTTCTCAAGGTAATTCTGTAGGCCATCAGGAAGATCTTCAGACCGTTCTTTGTGGAGCACAGCTTGAGAACCACTTGGCTAATGTATCCTGATTGCGTGTGGATAGCATTTGTTTAAAAGCATAGTGTAGCCTCTGCCTGGGATTTTTTTCTAATAAGCTCACTAGAATTGAAAGGGATGAGAAATAATTGTGGTTTTCATGAGGTCTAGAAATTTATCATATTGAAGGCTTAATGCTGTACTTGTCTGGAAGAACAGTGTCATCTTTACTGCTGACAAAGGCCTACCGTGTAGCACTTCGCCCCGTGATACAGAATCTGCTTATGTTGTGCTGAGTGACTCTAGAATCCTTTCCTTGCAGGCAGGAGGAGGAACGCAGGCGCCGTGAGGAGGAGATGAGGCGGCAGCAGGAGGAGATGATGAGACGCCAGCAAGAGGGCTTTAAAGGGAATTTTGCTGATGCGGTATGAGTCCTCCTACCTTTTGATTCACACATGGCTTCTGTCAGAAGGATAGTTATCCAGACACAGGGCAGGATTTCTGTTGATAAGAATATGACTGGGCATATATTTTCTACAGAAGAGTACCTTTGTATGGAGGTACAGGTAACACAAAAAAACGGGGATGGGATTGTCATCTTACAAATCAGTTTGATCTTGTTGAGGATCACAAACACTAAAATTAACCATACTCTCACTACAGGCAGAATAAGATTGTTTGAGTGCCTTAACTGTGTTTCCATTTTTTTGTTCAATCTTTAATTTCAGGAGGGTTTGGGGATATTTTTAATGATTGGCTTTGGGATAATTACAACATCTCTAATGTAATTTACCCTACATTACTGGTATATACACTGTCTTAAACTTCACCCAAATGCAGTTTTGTCTGAGACAGGGGTAGGCAACCTATGGCACACGTGCCGAAGGCGGCACACGAGCTGATTTTCAGTGGCACTCATACTGCCCGGGTCCTGGCCACCAATCCGAAAGGCTCTGCATTTTAATTTAATTTTAAATGAAGCTTCTTAAGCATTTTTAAAACCTTATTTACTTTACATACAACAATAGCTTAGTTATTTATTTTAGACTTATAGAAAGAGACCTTCTAAAAACATTAAAATGTATTACTGGCACGCGAAACCTTAAATTAGAGTGAATAAATGAAGACTCAGCACACCGCTTCTGAAAGGTTGCCGATCCCTGGTCTGGGACTATATGTATGGAAATCCAACTGTTCATGGGAACTCACTTTGCTGCTGCTGTCCATGTAGGACCCAGAGTGTGTCAGTCTTGCTTTTCAACAGAGCATATGCTAACAGGTCCTATTCTTGGAGCAGTGATTGAAAATTTCCTTCATGAAGATCTCTGCAGAGCCCCACAAGGAGTCATGTGCCTGGCCACAATAACATTGGCCTGAAGACTGCTGCATCCCGTCTTGGCAGTTTTCTAAACATTGCTGAGTTTAGGGACCATTGTTGGCATGATAGTGTAGTTGCCATTAAAAATCAGTACTTGTCAAGTTACCTCACAATGATATTGGATACTGCAGGTCCCCAACCATTACAATGTCAAACATCTCTAATAACTGATTCCTTGATACCAGTAGCACTAGCTCTAAGGCCACATTTCACAGATCAATAGGGCTAAAAACAACACTATTGGGAACTCACTCATTTATAGCTCTGGCAGTTTGCAAGATCAACTCTTAAAATCTCATTTCAGAAACCACCTTGCTTTTAATCTATTTTATTTCTGATGCTGTAATAGCTGCCACGTCAAACCATGAGACCTAGAAATTGTAAACAGTGCCTTATACTAATAGCTTGGAATCTGCTTTCACAGGGTGGAAAGCAGTGATGTCATATATGGCAAGTGGACTGTGTGCATCCAGGTTGAAGTATTTATGTGGCCTACATGGCATCCGGGTTTTTTTGATGTTTCTATTCTTCATGGTTGTGAAGAAAACTTTTCAAATGTAAACAGTATGGCTGATGCAGTACTGTCATCCTGAGGCTTCAAACAGTTGGAAACAGTGACTGTGAATTTCCTTGATCCACGGTGATCTTGTTAATGTTGACTCTGAAGCCCAATGATTACACTCCTATGTTCTCCCACATTTATCTCCCCTGTTGTTTTATATGATTAGATGTAAACTCCTTGGAGTAGAGATGGTCTCTGTGGGATGATCTGTTTCGTTTATGAGCTGCTTTAACTCAGTTCTTCTTCTTTTTTAAGAAAAGACAGCCCTCTAATATGGATTCACTTATACTGCTATAAAGGTGGCATAACTGTATCCACACTAGAGGGTATCCTGGTTTATCTGTACAAAATCATCCCCTAACTGAAATAGTTAAATCCTGTACAGAAACTGTGTAGATCAGGCCTAAACTATGTGCCTAGTAGCCAGTATAACAGAGCCTTGATCAGGGCCTCTTAAGTGCTACTGCAATTCAAATAATAAATAGTGGTCCTGGGCATACAAATGGAGGAAAATGAAACTGGCTCTGCTTGTTCTTGTGAAGAAGTGGGACTGCCCTTGGGGTAAGGGGGCACTGTTGGCTTTGAAACAGAACCTTTTGAAGTTTTTTGGGCTCACTAGCCTATGCTAATAGCAAAAGCATCTGCATTACTTTTTAAAAGTATGCTGTTTCCTGACCTTGATGAGGTGGTAGAGCGAATTTCACCTAGTGTTAGCAGTAGTCTGAGCAGCCAACAATGTCAGATCTCTCTACCTAGGCATCAGACATCTCTGTATACCAACACCTGGGCGATAAAATTGCACAGTGCTTTGCTTCTGTTGGATGTTTCACAGTGCAAGTGGCTAACTATCCTGCAGAATTATACCTTTAAATTGAGATCTTATTTGTTCAGCAGCGAATAGTGGGGTGGATGGTTCATTTTCCTTTGCAGCTTTTCCTAGGGAGTGACTTTTCTATCCAGTCTTCAATGATAAAGTCTGTTGAAACTCTCTGGGCTTAAGTTGTGTTAGACAATGTCTTAAACTATGTGGTGTGAAATAAGTCTCTCTTTCAGAGGGAGCCACCGGATATGCGCATGGGACAGATGGGCATGGGAGGTAAGAGCTGCCTATGGTTATCTGTGTGCTCTGTTTCTATGTGTGTTCCGTTCCCCTATCTGCAGACACTGGACCTGCTCTTGGAGGGTTTCATTTTGCTAATTCCATGTTTGGTACACTTAAAACTTATTGTAAATAACTTTCCAATGATGTCTGTTCTCTTAAATTTATATAAAGTAGTCTTTAAAGCACGTGACAGTTCACTGCAATCAAAGTGAGAAATATTTGTTGGGATACAGTAATAAAATTACTTTAGGTGGAAAGGTATGTCTGCAGAGGGCTTAGATCAGTAAGCAGAAATTTCAGGTGAAATTGTAGGTAGAGCCCAAATGGAATTAATATTTCCCAAGGAGACTTTTGTGTCTACTTTAGGAGTAGGTAAAACATGCAGAGGGATGCTGAGCTCAGCAAACAAAAGGTCAGATGGGTAATAAGTATGACCCATTGATTGCATTTCCATATTTCTAGTTCATAATCTTCAGTTTTAGGCTACTTGGACAGAAATCAGTGACAAAAGGTGTATTGGATGGTTAATAGATGCTGAAATGTGATCTTTATGGCCGTCAGTTATCTGTGCTTTTTGGGTTGATTTGAGTTTTGAGTGCAAGGGAAGTTAGGCTTGGTTCACCATTGTATCTGATAAATGCATGGCAGCCTGACTTGTTAGGACTCCCTCTCTGGGATAGAACACAGCAGGAAACTTGTGTAGGTCTTGTCCCGCTACTGTAAGACGTGTCCCCCAATTCCCTTATGTCTCTGCCAGTAATATTCTTCAGATCTCTCTCTTAGGTGCCATAGGTATGAACAATAGAGGGGCTATGGGTGCCACCACAGTCCCAGCCGGTGCACCTCCAGCAGCTGGTCCTGGAGCTATGATGCCTGATGGAGCCATGGGAATGGTAATGTATCTGCAGCATTATTTTTCTAGCTACTCTCTTTTGAACCCTTTTAAAGAGCAGTGTGGGGCCAGCTGTGGAGACTCAGTAGTTTCTGTTGTTCAGGCTGAGACTTGCTTTACATCATAGACCTGCTTTTTGGCCCCCTCTCAAGTCCTCAGGGGTCAGTGTTAACATATGATATGTGGCCAGCATGGAACTTGTTGCCCCAATCTGAAGTGACTCAGTCAGAATTCCTAACACTTTTTTCTGTCATATTGTACCTCAAAAATAACGTACCCTAAAATGTATTAGAAAGATCTCAGTAACAGTTTTTGCACATGACAGATCTTTTACATGGGGAAGGATATATTTGGGAAATTTCATTGAACTGGGAATCTGGGTTCTGGCAGACCATACGATTCAAAATTTCAAGAGCTTTCTATCTAGCAGTTCCCATTGAGAACAATGGAGAATCGCCCTAAAGTGAAAACAGTGTGGGTTGCTGAGCTCTTCTGAAAGTCTGGCCATTAAATGACCAGAATGACTGGAGGAGACCTAGACTTGCTTATTTTTCCCTGCCTAAATGGTAGCGTTTCCTTGCAAAGAGCCTTCCAAATGAGAAACCATAGTTCATGGAGGCTTTTTGTTGTGACTATATTTTGAGATAGGGAGGAAGAATTGGGAGAAAAATGAGAACTCCCCATCACCAGCAGTCAATTTTGTGAATGTACAATCTTGCCTATGGCAGTATGTCCTTTTGTCCTTTCCACTGGTGTCTTTTTCCTCTTCAGTGGATGCTGGGGAATTTTCATTCTGTTCCCCGCACTGCCCTGTAAGTGGGAATAAATGGAGGGATCATTGGGGCTTCATAGCCCCTCATAGTTCTTTTGCCTTTTCTCCTCCCCGCCTCTCCCTAAATGCTCTATAAAGTTTAGGAGCTCTTCGGGTATCCTGCTCCTTGCTTTCCATCAGTATCATTTTAAACAATTTAAAAATGCAAAAACCCAAAGGAAATGTCAGATAAAAACTCTTAATGTTGAATATCTGACAGTACCCAGAAGGTTAACAGATTCATCAATTAGAAATCCAGAATTAAGGCTCTGCTTAAAAGAAACCCGCAGCCAAACTGTGCTCCAGCAGCAAGGCCACAAGAAAAGCAAATAAGGCAGTCATCCATCCACACGCTTTACCTCAGCAGTCACCACAAACTTGAATGCTTTACTCTGAATCATGCAGTGGCGATACCAACTTTTGCTGTTATGTCCACACATAATGAAACCAGTCCATATATTCACGTTTTGAATGCAACTGAGCAAATAGTGTACTAAATATAGCTATTCCTCCACTCTAAGATTCACTGGACCACCAAGTAGGCGCGTATAGGATTGGAGCTAATATATCTACATATGCATACCACCTAGGCCAGATTATGAAATTACAGTACTTAGTGAAAAGATTGTGATTTAGTATAGTGAAAAAGCATCCTATTTACTATGAAACATGCATGTTTGAAACCATATATAAAACCAGTGCTTGTTGGTGCATATTTTTGATACTATGTCTGCAAGTTGTATCAAGGCAATATATTTGCCTAATAAGATAGCCACCGCCAGTGTATGTGGACTACTTAAAGCCCTTATAAACATGATGCAGGGAACAAAGAAATGAAAGCTAGGTTGCTGTAGAAGCAAAGTTAAGATTGTTGCATGTCTTCACTTCAATTCTAAGCTTTCAAATGTTTGGAGTTTCTTTAACAAAGTTTGTGTGAGTAATTTAGTCTTAAGAAGTATCAGTGCCACTATATGCAACTGAGGAAGTGGGTATTCACCCACGAAAGCTCATGCTCCAATATGTCTGTTAGTCTATAAGGTGCCACTGGACTCTTTGCTGCTTTTAGTCTTAGGAAGGTAATGGAGTGGGAATGGTGATGACTCTTAAAAGAGGGCTGAACTAGATTAGTTTGTAAAGAGTCTGGTTTTAATGAGACCCTTCCCTCTATATTTCTCTCCCATCTGCTCCACAGAGCTCTGCTCTTGCCTGAGGCACAGTATCACATCTGCAGCATGAGCATAGCAGCTGAGTAAATATTTGGTGTCTAAAGTGTTCTAGGGATTTTGCATACCAAATAAGAGAGACTGCTTCAGAAAGTTTTACAGTCTAAGCTATAGACTAGTGACCACTGGGGGAAGCAGGCCAGGGGATGGGAGAGAGAAGACAAAGATTACCAAAATAAGGTCATGCAGTTGCTCTAGTTGCCAATGTAGCATATATTATCTGAGACTTCTTCAATTCTTTTGTGATAACATTAGTGTTTCAAGTTTGTGTGGGTAAAGAGGCAGGGAGATTGGTGGATTGGATGATGGGGAGATGATGGATTCAGTGAGGGGGGGAAATATGAAAGGGATAGGCAAGCGAGTGAAAGGAGGGGAGTCTAGGCACACTGTTGAAAAGGACGACAAATATTGTCTCTGGGGGTGGGGTGGGGGGGAATGTGATTTCTAGGGGCCAGGAGGCTTTTATAGGCCGCTTTGGAAGCCAACCCTGCTTATTTTGGCTCCATGTTGGTGCTGGGAGTTAATAGAGCCCTGTATCCCATAGCAGCTGCTTGGTCTGATAAGGAGCAGGTCCTGCATTCACCCATTCCTGGCACTGACAGTGGTTCCAGTCCTTCCCTCAAGGAAGGCCTATGAGAACGTGGACTGCAGGACAAGACCAAGGCAGTTCCAGTCCCTTTCTCTTCTGCATGGAGAGTACAAGGGGCTGCCATTTTACTACCCCTAGTTGTGTAAAATCCTCGGCAACACTGGCAGCATGTGTCAGGGTTCCAAACCCTTGATCACCCTCATTTGTAGTTTGAATGATGATTGGGGCTGGGTGTCCAGGAAAGGTGTTCAGTTTGGGGGAGTATGGTGGAATTGTGAAATTCTCAGGATCCCAGACTGCATTACTCAGGCAGTCCACTACAGGGCATTAGTCTATGGGTATGTGTGGCTATTTTCCAGTATGCTTGGCCCTGAATTCTGTGGGGAAACTGACTTTGTTCCTGTGGTACTTAGTTATCTGAGATCACGTCCCTGTCAGTCCAGTCTTGGCTTGGGGCACTCCCCTCAGTAAATCTGGAATTAAGAGTTTGCTCTATATTCATGGAGTAGGGAAGATTCTGAACTCGCTGCTTTCCAGTTACTTAATGACTTGAGTTGGTAGTCACTTGGTTTTGCGGAGTCCTGGTCAGACCCAGGTGGACTGGAATTGCTTCTAACTTAAGCCTTTTCTCCTTTCTGCCTCTTCTGCGCTCTCACCCTGTACAAGACACCACCACCGCCCACTGATCGCTTTGGCCAGGGCAGCGCAATGGAAGGACTTGGAGCTATGGGAGGAAACCCGCCTGGCTTCAACAGAGGAAATCCTGGGGGGGACTTTGGCCCTAACAAACGTCGTCGATACTAACAGGATTAAGCTACCCCCTACCAGCCCCCCAAAGAGGAAAGGAATCTTGGCAGGCCGCATAGGGTTCTACTTGGGGGTGACTCTTCATGGTAGTTTTAATTAGGGCCTGCTTTGGCAAAGCCACTTTAGGAAAAGGGGAGTGCAGTCTGACTGACTGGTAAAGGTTTTAGTAAATTTGATATGGTGCATTCCTATAATTTCAATGTGAAAAGTGGATTCTGGGAGGCTTCAGTAGCAGTGCAGTAAAAGTAAGACCTGATGGAACCCTGATGCCTTTACCATTCCATGTTTCCTACATGCAGCTGCAGTTCTGAGACGAATTTAAATACAATCGGAGTATTAGCATTCGTCCTTTGAGAGCACAGGCAAGTCTCTGGAGAACTAAGGCAGCACTTGGATCTTTTGCAGCCCTCAGCGGCTCTGTAAATTTATATAGCTCCAAATGACCCATCATGTAGTGAAACCAGGAGGGTTTTACTTTTTTTAACTTGTAGTTTTTACTTTTTCCCTGGACCATTTCTTTCTTTAAAGTAGCGGACCGTCATATGCAGCCTGAATGGCTGGAAGGCTCTTGATTGAATGGATCTTTGATATGTGTTGTACCGCTGTTTATTTTTACTGGTAGTAAAGTACAATCTATTGGACAAAGATACTGTATCTCATGCTGAAGACTTAACTGAAACTATTGTTTGTATAACCTTAATCTTGCTTGTCTATTGTGTAGAACTACAAGATTTTCGTTTAGTGTAAACTGTTTGAACACGAGCTGTAATCGTCCCACTAACAAGTTTGAGTTTGCCTGAGGAATGTTACAGGAATGCATTATTAAAGTGGATTTTAAGCCTTTTTTTTATCTTGTGTGCAGTCTCTTCTGTTCCTGAATAAAGCTTCTGGGTACATTCAGACTGAGGCACATGAGCAGTCAGTGGAGCAAAATTGTATTGCAGTCTTCATCCACAACGTGCAGAAAGTGTCTAACCCTTGAGAGTTCTTCAACAGCATTATCCTTGGCATAGTTGGCATTTTATCTGTAGAACTTTGAGTTGGTTGGAGCCTTCCAATCTCAACTTCAGGGGCTATGCTCAGGGAATTCACTGAAGTTTGTGCCTCTCCGATCTCTTCAGACTCTTCTGGTAAGGTGGAAATAGGAAGAGCAGAACTGCTATTCCTGATTCCGACACAGAGCTAGTAGAAGCTTTTTCTCTTGTTAAGATGTAGTGGAAACTGGAAATATGAGTATTCTGAGATGCTGTATCCTGAAGTCTCAAGCTCCTTGCTCCGTTTTGCTGTCTGGGAAGCAAACAGGTTGCTTCAGCCAGGGATCCTTTTTGCAGGGGAGAAGGTGAGTGGGCAACATGAGACCATGTGTAACTTGCGAGAGCTGTTAAATAAGAAGGGAGATTGAATCAGGACAGTTCCAAATGACTAGCCCTAATGGGGGTAGGAGATTGAAACTGTTGTTGTCTCAAGTGCCAGTACACTGTTTGTTTGCAATGATTTTGCTTCAGTAAGTAGAAGCTTGAAATTATGATAAACCTACTTAACTAATCACAGAATTCCCAGGGTATATTGTTTCAGGGTATAAACCAACCTCCATTAATAGGGTGGCTATCAAGAAGCCTTTCCTGGCTCAGGCTGTTCCATAACCATTATTGCAGTGCTTCTTGCATCTTTCTCCAAAACACCTGGTACTGGACTAGATGTAATATGACATCTAGTCCAGAGATTGGGTTCTGCAGCTATATCATGTGCTGCTAAGATCTCTTTATTTGAACTGATGCAGTAGTTTTGTCACTGATTTCTCTTGGGTTACCTTGGCTTGGTAGGTATTTGAGGTCCTGCAATGCTGTGTAGTTGAATTGACTGGAAAGCTGCCTAATCTTTCCTCTGCACCCTACTGATGGGACAATAGGGTCTTGTGTCTTAGTTACAGCTGATCTGTCCCACCTCTCTGCATAGGGCTGAAACAGGTACCATGTGGTGTGATCAATACCTAGAGTTTCTAACTTCACAGTATGTGTGGCAAAGGCAAGATCAAATGTCTAGGTAATCTGATAACTTGTGCAGTGCTGCTTCTCTGCTTGTTTGCCTGTTACTGAACTGCAGAAGCAGGAGAAAGATGTCTTAGGAAAATGGACTGCTCAAGCAGTGGAGTCAGCTGTTGTGACCTTTCCCTTCAGCACAGTAATTAATGTAAGATAAGGGCTAGACTGGCTTACCTTTTTCTAAGAGTACAGGAACAAAAACAGGGTGTGAGAGGATGGCAGGGAAAGGGGGACGTAGCACTGCTCAAAGTTCATCTTACTCACAGGCCAGCCCTGTCATGAAGATTAGAAGGATACATCCAGTGGCAGCTACTCAACTAGAGGCCAAAATTCCTTTGTGGTATGGTTCTTTCTGAGATAGCTTTATTCTCATTTGAATTCCTTTTAAAGCAAGGTGGGGAGCAGACATGGGAAGTGTCAGGAAAATCAATAACGGGATTGTTATGCACTTCACTGAGAAGAAACAGCAGAAGAGACCAGTTGTGGGATAATTTCCAAGGGTGCTGTGCATTAGGTGGAATGTTAAGGACAGGATGACTTCAGAGCTCATGCTGGATGCTGATGTTTTGTGTCATTAGGGGTCTCTCTGCTGCTGACAGCTCAAAATAAGAATGGTGGCTGGAGATGCTACAGCTGGGCTTACATTGTTAACTTATGCTGAAAGAAATGGCTTTTATTAAGAGGCCATCCAAGGAGCAGGACTTTAGAGAAGGATTTTTTTTGCTTCTGACAAGCCAAACTCAACCTGTGTGCAAAAGAACACAGCATACTTTTCAAGATTACTAGCAGATACATAATTGCAGACTTTGCAGATTCATAGATTCCAAAGCTAGAAGAGACCAATGCGATCTAGTCTGACTTCCTGTATAAGACAGGCCATAGAACTTTCCCAAAATTAATTCCAAGACCAGAGCTTTTAGAAAAACATCCAACCTTGATTTAAAAATTGTTAATGATAGAGAAGCCACTGTCACACTTGGTAAATTGTTCCACTGATTAATTACTGAGATTGTCAAAAATGTACACCTTATTTCCAGTCTGAATTTGCCTGGCTTCAATTTCCAGCTATTGGGTTGTGTTAGACCTTTCCTTTCTAGACTGACAAGCCCATTATTAAATATTTGTTTCTCATGCAGATACTTACAGACTGTAATCAAGTCACTCCTTAACCTTCTCTTTGTTTAGCTAAGTAGACTGAGCTCCCGGAGTCTATTACTATAATGCATGTTTTCTAATCCTTTTTAATCATTCTCATGGCTGTTCTCTAATCCATCTCCAGTTTATCAATATCTTTCTTGAATTGCGAACACCAAAACTGTACACAATATTCCAGTATGCAATGCAGTTGTAGAGAGAGATTAGACAAATTGGGTGAAGCAATATCTTTTATTGGACCACCTTCTGTGTGTGACAGAGACAATCTTTTGAGTCACACACAGCTGTTCTTCAGGTCTTAGAAAGGTATTTCCAGCATAGCAACAAAATGCAAGGTGGAAGAGATTGTGTAGCGTAAGTAATTAGCACATATTGTAAGGGACCATTGAAAGTAGACTGGACCATTAACACCTCTACAGTCATAGGACCAAAAGGGACAGGAAGGTGGGTTAATGAGTTACAGAAAGTTGTAAGAAGCCATAAATCCAGTGTCTCTGTTCAATCCATGATTTTTAGTGTCTAGCTAAATAATACATTTCAGCTCCCAGGCTTGTCTTTTGAAAGTGCTATGTAGGTTTCCTTTCAGGATGAGAACTGATACATCAGACATAGAATGATACCTTTGTGAAAAGTGTTCACCTGCAGGTGGTGGTGGTTTTTGGTTTTTTTTCAATTTTCTCTGTGAGTTCATTCCAGAGCGTGGTGGCTGCCTGGCTTCACCCACATAGTTGGGACAGTTCACTGGATCAGATATATCACATGTTTGATAGGCATGTGCAGTTGTACCAGTTTCAAATACAGAAGTAAAATAACTTCTTATCTAGATTCATCTGTGTATGCATCCCAGGATGAATGAGCTCATGTTCAGCTGGTTATTCACCATAACCCCCAAAATGTTTTCATTCACTACTTCCCAGGATAGAGTCCCCCATTTTATAAGTATGGGTTACATTCTTTGTTCCTAGGTCTATGCAGTTGCATTTAGCCATATTAAAAAGCATATTTTTTGCTTGTGCCCAGTTTACCAAATGATCCGGATTGCTGTGAATCAGTGACTTGTCCTCTTCATTAATTACCATTTCCCCCCAATTTTTTGTCATCTACAAAATGAGTGATGGTTTTGTTTTCTTCTAGGTCATTAATAAAAATTGTTAAATAGTGTTGGGGCAAGAACCAATTCTGGCAGGACCCCTGTAGAAGCACCCACTTCATGAGGATTCCCCATTTCCAATTATATTTTGAGACCTATCAGTGTCATAACCTAGTCTCAGATTTGGACCTTAGCGTCCAAAATATGGGGGTTAGCATGAAAACCTCCAAGCTTAGTTACCAGCTTGGACCTGGTAAAGCTGCCACCACCCAAAAAATTAGTGTTTTGGGGCACTCTGGTCCCCCAAAAAACCTTCCCTGGGGACCCCAAGACCCAAATCCCTTGAGTCTCACAACAAAGGGAAATAAACCATTTCCCTTCCCCCCTTCAGGTGTTTCCTCCCTTGGTTCCTGGAGAGATACACAGAAGTAAGCTCCGTGAATTTAAACAGAGGGATTCCACCCTCTCTATTTCCAGTCCTGGAAACAGAAGTACTTTCCTCTTCACCCAGAGGGTATGCAAAGTCAGGCTAGTAAATCTAACACACACAGATTTCCCCCTGACTTCTTCCTCCCACCAATTCCCTGGTGAGCATAGACTCAATTCCCTGGAGTTCCCCACTAAAGAAAAACTCCAACAGGTCTTAAAAGAGAGCTTTATGTAAAAAGAAAGAAAAATACATAAAAATGGTCTCTCTGTATTAAGGTGACAAATACAGGGTCAATTGCGTAAAAGAAATATGAATAAACAGCCTTATTCAAAAAGAATACAATTCAAAACACTCCAGCAACTACACACATGTAAATACAAAAAAAACATATAAATCACTATCTGATCTTTTGTACTTACAGCTGGGAAACAGAAGATTAGAAAGGCAGGAAACAGAAATCCTCTCATAGCCGAGAGAGAGACAAGACCAGAACAAAGGACTCGGACACAAACTTCCCTCCACCCCGATTTGAAAAAGTCTTGTTTCCTGATTGGTCCTCTGGTCAGGTGTTTCAGGTTACTTCTTACCAGGTGTAAGAGACATTAACCCTTAGCTATCTGTTTATGACAATCAGTTAGCCAGTTTTTAAATCCATTTAGTGTGTGCTGTGTTAATTTTTATATCATTCTACTTTTTTGGTCAAAATGTTACCTAGTTAAACATCCTACAGAAGTCTTAAGTGTATGACATCAACACTACTACTTTTATCAACCAAACTTCTCATTAAAAAAAATCCAGTTAGCTTGGCAGAATCTATTTTCCATACACCCATGTTGATTTTCATTAATTATTTTACCCTCCTTTCTTTATTAATTGAGTACTGCATCAGTTATTCCGTTATCTTGATGTCAGGCTGACAGATCTGTAATTACCTAGGCCATTCAGTTTATCCTTTTTAAATATACCTCTATCTTGATATAACATGACCTGATATAACACAAATTCAGATATAACGCGGTAAAGCAGTGCTTGGGGATGGGGGGTGTGCACTCCGATGGATCAAAGCAAGTTCGATATAACGTGGTAAGATTTTTTTGCTCCCGAAGACAGTGTTATATTGAGGTAGAGGTGTTTTGGTATAACACTTGCTTTCTTCCAGTCTTCTGGAGCTTTAACAGTCCAGCAAGTCTTTTAAAAACTCTTGGATGCAAGTTATCTGGACCTGCTGATTTAAAAATGTTTAACCTTAGTACTTTCTGTTTACAATCTCCAGAGATACTAGTGAACAGAATTAGTGTCATATGGTATGACTACAATCATCACTTTTTCCCAAATACAGAACAAATATTTATTGAACACCTCTGCCTTTTCTGCATTACTGTTGGTAATTCTGCCATTTCTATCTTGTAATGGACCCAATACCATTGTCAAGATTTTTTTTGTTCTTTGCTGATCTAGTATGGAGGCCTCACCTGCATTAGTTCATAATCCCTGGACCTCAGCAGGAGGAGACCAGTCATCACATAATTATCTAGAGTGGGTCTCGCCTGCAAGGTATTCCTGCCTCTGCTGAAGGATGCTTTCAGATTCTAAGGGCAATGCAATTGTCAAGTGTTACATAAACCACCTGGGCAGTGCACATTCACCTTCTGGGTGAGGCAGCCAGAAAGTTTAGGAAGTGAGGTAGCTTTTTTTTCCCCTCATAGAGGATTGATCTAGGGAAGAGGAAGGTCTGATGTTTTAGACCTAGCATCCAGAGCTGATTTTTCATTCAGGCAGTTCCTTTAAATGAACTCTGCACATTAACACTGTCTGCTCACTTTCACCATGTTCTGAGGGCAACAATTCCTGAATTACTAGATAAAACTGGCCACTCCCCCTTACACCCTCAGAGCCACACTGGGAGGACACTGGGAGGGAGGAGAGAGTGGCTCTGGGTTGGACACTGCTCTCCAGAAGCTCACAATTCAGGCAACTTAATCCTGCAAGTGTGAATTTGCAAAGACTGTGTGAAGAACTTCAGCAACTGGTAAGTAATCTTCATTTTTGTGTGTCCATCAGCATTAGCCCCTACCAAGGGCATATTGCAGCAGTGTTGTCTAGAGGGATGACAAAGATGACTGAATTGAAAGGGAAAATTGTTAGTGGCCAAAAGACACTATGTAAAGATATATTTCTTTACTCTGCTGCTACCTGGGACTCAAAGAACAATAATGAAATCTGGTAAGATTCCCAGATTGCCAGTAAAATTTGTGAAGCACTGGTATTTGCCATCATCTGAGCAAGTGGGCAGAGTTGACCAGCTCCTCAAAATGCTTCTCATTGTCCATCAACATCACTCCAGTGATACCTGTGTTGTGCTTACAGATCTGGCTGAAAGCCAGTTTCTTTTATGTCCTCCGGCGTGGAAAGGGATAAGGAAATGGTTCCATCCGGGTCCAGTATCAAGACCAAGTTGAGCTATTTTATGCTTATAGGAGGATGTCATGGGTGTGGTCCCCTGGTGATCAGCTCTTTCCTCCACAGAGATGATCCCTGATCAGTACTGCAGCAGACTTGGCTTTTAAGGGTGGGTAGGGAGGAAAGATGAGCCAAGAATCCAGGCACCACGTTCCCCTGCTTGAGTAGGTAGGCAGGAAACCTAGTACTGAACTCCAGGACCCCCTGTCCTCTGGGAAGAAATTGAGGGGCAGCCATTCACAGTGACAGCATTTCCTATGACTTAAATCTGATACTATATTTCCCATTATGTTGTGGTTATTTTTCCCTTAAAGTACATCTCATGAAAGACTTACCAGCTTTTTTAAAGTCATGTAAGTTAACTTGTCCCATGTTACCTTTTATCTGCTGATTGATTAACTTTTCAAAGAACTCCTACAAGTGTGCTGGTTTGACCCACTCATGTTATCCACACATTGTGCTCTTGTAGCCTTCATTCAGCTGTTAGAACTGAGCTGAGATTTGCCCAGCTGATGCCAATTATTTCCCGCGTCTCTATACTATGTACAAACCGTATCTCGTCATCTTTCAGGTCTCCTGAGACAGCTACTGTTTAAGGATATTGCATCTCTTACTAGTACAGCTATTTTACATTTTATCTTCTTCAGAATCTTGGGTTCAGTACTAGATGTTCTTGGTGATTGTGCCCCTTGATTCAGAAAAGTGTTCAGCTATTAAAAAAAAAAACAAAAAAAGGTCTGATCTCATGAAAAGTTGTTTTGGAATAAGCATTTCCCTGTTGTCTTCTACAGTAAGTTTGCTTATTTTCTCTGCTACAGTACATTCTCTGGTTTATGGGGGTACTTGTAGGCACATGTGCAGCCTTGCTTCCCCTAAATTTAGGAAGTTTTATTTTTTAACTTAATGTTTTTGGCTTCTTGTTTTTACACCTTGCCAGAGTTTGGGTCCTGACTGACTGATTTTAGTTTGTTGAAGTTAGATTTCCAGGTTATCGTCTTGAAAGAATGCCTTTTAAAAAAGCCCTAATAAACTCCTGCCCGTCTCCACTTAGCCAAGTATTCCCCCCTTTCCCACCAAAGCTATGCAAATTCTGCCTCTTAAGAGACAATTTTAAATATACTCCTGCCCACTCGTATGACCTTTTTTTTTTTTTTTACTTCAGGCCACAGCCAAACTATTGTTTTATTTTATATAGAAATGCCGTACTGGATCAGATTCATAGTCCATCTAGTCCTGTGTCTTATCTCAGATAGTGGACAACACCAGATGCTTCAGAGGAAGGTGTAAGAAACCTCACTATACGCATGTGTAGGATAATGTGTCTCCATGAAAGTCTCCTGTTAGCCTCTGATTGTTAGAGATTGATTTAAGCACTGAAGCATATGGCTTAAATCCCTTCTTAAACCTTTTTGTTAGCATTAACTAATATCATTTTAGATATTTTTACCATATAAATGTTTAGTCTCTCTTTTTGAATCTCTAAATGTGTGGCCTCAACAATATCATGTGGCAGTGAGTTTGTCTAATTACCTGTTGTGTGAAAAAGTGTTTTCAGTTTTGAATTTGCCACTTTTAAATGTAATTGAATGTCCTCTTGTTCTTGTGTGATGAGACTAGGAACTGTCGTTAGTCCTAATTACCTTTCCTGGACCATTGTTTTATATGCTTTTATCATGTTCCCTTTTATTTGTCTACTTTTCAAGTTAAACAAGCCCAGTCTTTTCAATGTCTCTACATGTCAGAGCATTTCTAGGCTCCTAATCATTCTCATCCCTCATCTCTGAACCCTCTGCAATATTTTAGTGAGATGGGAAGACCAGAACTGCACAGAATCCAGATGAACCATACATTTATATAAAATTTTTTGTGTATTATTCTCTATCCCCTTCCTCATGCAGCCTTTCTTCCCGCTCCCCCCTACAGTGCATGTTGAGTAGAGGTCATCTTGCAACAATTACTGTAGAACTCATTGCCACAGGGTGTTATTGAGGCCAAAAAATTAGGAAGACTTAAAAAGGGATTAGTCATTTATAGAGATAAGAATATCTATCATTACAATAACAGATTTCAGAGAAGCAGCTGTGTTAGTCTGTATCCGCAAAAAGAACAGGAGTACTTGTGGCACCTTAGAGACTAACAGATTTATTTGAGCATAAGCTTTCATGGGCTACAGCCTACTTCTTCAGATGCACAGAATGGAACATATATTGAGGAGATATATATACACGTACAGAAAGCATGAAAAGGTGGGAGCTGTCTTACCAACTCTGAGAGGCCAATTAAGTAAGAAAAAAAAACTTTTGATGTGATAATCAAGATAAACTAGTACAGAAAGAGCCAGATGAGTACCCAGAAGTCACCTCCTACAAGAAAGGCCCAACAAAGAAAATAACACACCAATAGCTGTCACCTTAAGCCCCCAATTAAAACCTCTCCAGCGCATCATCAAAGATCTACAACCTATCCTGAAAGATGATCCCTCACTCTCACAGATCTTGGGGGACAGACCTGTCCTCGCTTACAGACAACCCCCCAGCCGGAAGCAAATACTCACCAGCAACCACACATCACTGAACAAAAACACTAACCCAGGAACCTATCCTTGTAACAAAGCCAGATGCTAACTCTGTCCACATATCTATTCAAGTGACATCATCATAAGACCTAATCACATCAGCCACGCCATCAGGGGCTCATTCGCCTGCACATCTACCAATGTGATATGTGTCGGCAATGCATACATGTACATTGGCCAAACCAGACAGTCTCTACGCAAAAGAATTAATAGACACAAATCTAACATAAGGAATCATAACACTCAAAAACCAGAAGGAGAACACTTTAACCTGTCTGGTCATTCAATGACAGACCTGCAGGTGGCAATTTTGCAACAGAAAAGCTTCAAAAAACAGACTCCAAGGAGAAACTACTGAGCTGGAATTGATATGCAAACTAAATACAATCAACTTAGGTTTCAATAGGGACTGGGAATGGCTGAGCCATTACAAACATTGAATCTATCTCCCCTTGTAAGTATTCTCACACTTCTTATCAAACTGTCTGTACTGGGCTATCTTGATTATCATGTCAAAAGTTATTTTTCTTAATTGGCCTCTCAGAGTTGGTAAGACAGCTCCCACCTTTTCATGCTTTATGAATGTGTATATATATATCTCCTCAATATATGTTCCATTCTATACATCCGAAGAAGTGGGCTGTAGCCCACGAAAGCTTATGCTCAAATAAATTTGTTAGTCTCTAAGGTGCCACAAGTACTCCTATCATTACAATAGTTAACATTATTGAAAGAAATATTAAACTTTTGGCTTAAGGCCTGAAACATATCTCTGAGAAAAGGGATTAGATGATTTAAGGAAGTGGGGGAGGGGGCTGATCATCTCAGATCTGCCTAATGTGTTTCTTGCAGCTTCCTTGGAAGCACCTGGTGCTGGCCCCAGTCAGGGACAAGATGTTGGATGGGGTGGACTATGGGTCTGATTCAGAAGGGCAGTCTTCATTGAGCTGGCCTCAGGGATGCCCAGGTCCTTTTCCTGAGTTGATACTAGAGTTAAGTTAGTTTGAGTTATGAGTAGTTCATTTTACTTACACGCACACACACAAATATGCACTAATTTGTATTTATCAATGTTGAACTTCATCTGTCATTGCGTTGCCCACTAACCTAGGTTAGAACCTGTGACGTTCCTCCATCTCTGGACTTGACTAACCTAAATAACTTTGTCATCTGCAAATATTGCTGCCATCACTGCCACCCCTTTTATAATTGTTAGTATTTTCAACACTGCTGCACTTAATGTGCAGGCTTGGGACATTGAGCTGTTAATTTTCAGTACCTTGTGAGGTGTGTTACCCTCTCATCTGATACTAAACTTAATTATGCAGTAACCTATTTCTCAGTAAAACATCTGCACTCACCATCTGCATTAATTCCTGCCTGTTAAGCAATAAACACCATTGCCCTTGTTTCTCACCCATACAATTCCCACCCAGACAAAATGCTCTTTTTTTGGTGTCTTTTTTCACTAGAGAATCTGATTATAATTGAGGCAAATGGGGCTAATGACTCTGTTTCTGCTGTAATAGAAATTTAATGACTACAGAATAAATAAACCTTCTTTTCAGTTCCCAAGCAGTCAGGTTCACAGCAGGCTCTGCCACAGGTGTTGGTCACAGCTAATCATACTCTTCCTATTCAGTATGATCTCCTGTTTTATTTTATTCAGGCCCAGACCCCTGCTTTCTGGCTGGAAGAGGTTGGCCACTTACATTAAAACTTACCTTGAATTTTCCTGGCACCACCGTGCCAAGGAGAAATTATGGCTACTGGCAGTAGGGGATGGATTTGGACTTGGGCCTAGCTGGGTGCAACCTCTACCTCTCTATCAGCCAGACAGTCAGCAGGAATAGCTGGCTTGAAGCCAAGAGTAGCCCTCTGCTAAGAAGGTACTAGAGTGTGTATCAGACTTAGGCCCAGATCCTCAAAGATAGATGCCCAATTCTCTAATTATTTCAAGGGGAGTTAGGTGCCTCAATCCCTTAGTACCTTTTCCAGTGTGGGGAGAAAAACAGGCAGGAAATTAGTTTTGAAGGAGGTCTTATTGTGCAGCAGGAGCATAAGCCCACTCTTGTTCTTGGCACAGAATGCTGACTATGATGATTATGAGTCCTAAAGCTTAACCTTGTTTCCCAGTGTGGTACAGGAGATGGCTGCTAGCCCTCCCCCTTCCAAGCAGCATTAGCTCCTAAGAGTCTCACACTGCATCAGAGCTTTGATTAGTGCCAGCAATGCCATAACGAACTGTCAGAAGCTACAGCTGCAAACTCGAGGCCTCTCCCTCTGCTGTCTGCCTTTTGCCATGTGACTTGCCATATTAAATCAGACCAAAGGTTCAGCTAGTACCAGGGTTTTCAAACTTCATTGCACCCTGACCCCCTTCTGACAACAAAAATCACTACACAACCCCAGGAGGGGGGACCAAAGCCTGAACCTACCCAAGCCCTGCCACCTGAGGCGGAGGCCCTGTAGTCCGAGCCCCACTGCCCAGGGCTGAAGCCGAAGCCTGATCCCCACCACCCAGGGCTGAAGTCCTTGGGCTTTGGCCCTGGGCTCTAGCAAGTCTAACACTAGCCCTGGCAACCCCATTCAAATGGGGTTACGACCCACTTCGGGGTTCTGACCCACAGTTTGAGAACTGAGCTGGTCCAGTATCCTCTCTTCAACATTAGCCAATAGCAGATACTTGAGGGGAAGGTGAAAAAATCCCTCAGCAGTCAAATGTAGGATTATCTGCCCAGCCCCACACACCAGGTTTTTTCCTGGTCTCTTAACACTATAAATGCAGGCTGGCAAGGACCTTGAGAGATCTTCAGGTCCCTCCCTCTGCACTGAGGCAGGACCAAAGATATTGAGACCATCCCTGGCAGGCATTTGTCCAACCGGTTCTCAAAACCTCCAGTGGTGTGTGGATGCCATGGCCTCCCATAGAAGCCTAGTCCAGAGATTAATTACCCTTATAGTTAGAAAGATTTTCCTAATATCTAAACTAAATATGCCTGGCTGCGATATGCTTATTACTTCTTGTCTTACCTTCAGTGGATGTGGAGAACAATGGATCAGCGTCCTCTTTCTAACAGCTCTTAACATATCTGAAGACTCTTACCAGGTTTTCCCTCAGGCCTGGTCTACCCTACGAGTTTATATCGAATTTAGCAGCATTAAACCACATTAACCCTGCACCCGTCCACACAATGAAGCCCTTTATATCAATATAAAGGGCTCTTAATACCAGTATCTGTAATCCTCCCCAATGAAGGGAGTAACGCTGAAATCGGTATTGCCATTTCGGATTAGGGTTAGTGTGGCTGCAATTTGACGGTATTGGCCTCCGGGCGCTATCCCACAGTGCACCATTGTGACTGCTCTGGACAGCAATCTGAACTCGGATGCACTGGTCAGGTAGACAGGAAAAGCCCCACGAACTTTTGAATTTCATTTCCTGTTTGCCCAGCACGGAGTGCTGATCAGCATAGGTGACCATGCAGTTCCAAAATCCAAAAAGAGCTCCAGCATGGACTGTATGGGAGATACTGAATCTGATCTCTGTATGGGGAGATGAATCTGTTCTATCAGAACTCTGTTCCAAAAGGCTAAATGCCAAAGCATTTGAAAAAAACTCCAAGGCTATGATAGAGGCCACAGCAGGGACTTAACACAGTGCTGCGTGACAAGCGTAACGGAAAGCCAAAGAATCAAATGGACACTCATGGAGGGAGGGGGAACTGAGGACTCGAGCTATCCCACAGTTCCCGCAGTCTCCGAAAACCATTTGCATTCTTGGCTGAGCTCCTAATGCATGAAGGGTCAAAAACATTGTGCTGGGTGGTTCAGGGTATATGTTGTCAATCTCTTCCCCTCCCCCCCGCTGCCCGCACCTGAAAGAAAAGGGAAAAAAAAAGTTTCTCGCCTTTTTTCAGTGTCACCGTATGTCTACTGGATGCTGCTGGTAGACACAGTGCGGCAGCGCTAAACAGCAGCATCCCCTCCCCTTCCCTTCCTGATGGCAGATGGTGCAATAGGACTGGTAGCCCTCATCATCATCCCGTGAGTGCTCCTGGCTGGCCTCAGTGAGGTTGGCCAGGGGTGCCTGGGCAAAAATGGGAATGACTCACGGTCATTCCCTTCTTTAAGCTTTGTCTCCTGGAGATTCAGGCCTGCCTGGAATATCATAGTAGCTGGAGGCTGCCTCCCCCCAGTTTTATCTCAATAAAGTCAGTGTTTATTATTCATGCATTCTTTATTAATTCATCACATAAATGGGGGGATAACTGCCACGGTAGCCCAGGAGGGGTGTGGGAGGAGGGAAGCAATGGGGGTTGTTGCAGGGCCATGCAGCTCATTTCTGCGGGATGTGTGGGGCTCTGACCTGGAACGGCTGTCCTCTCTGGTTCTTTAGTAGGCTTGCCTAATATTCCAGGCAGGACTGACTCTACCTTTAGACAAAACGTAAAGAAGGGAATGACCTGAGGAGTCATTCCCATTTTTGTCCATGCACCCCCAGCCGACCTCACCGAGGCCAGCCAGGAGCATCCATGACAGCAGCAGACAGTACAATAGGACTGGTAACCGTCATTGCCAGTTTCCAAAGCAGCAGATGGTAACCGTCTCTGCTAACTTGTAAAGGCAAGTGAATGCTGCTGTGTAGCACTGCAATACCGCGTCTGTCAGCAGCATCCAGTAGACATACAGTGATAATGATAAAAGGCTAAACGGGCTCCATGGTTGCCGTGCTATGGCGTCTGCCAGGGCAATCCAGGGAAAAGGACATGAAATGATTGTCTGCCATTGCTTTCACGGAGGGAGGATTGACTGATGACATTTACCCAGAATCACCCGCGACAATGTTTTTGCCCCATCATGCATTGGGATCTCAACCCAGAATTCCAATGGGCAGGGGAGACTGCGGGAACTATGGGATAGCTATGGGATAGCTACCCACAGTGCAACGCTCTGGAAATTGACGCTAGCCTCGGTACACACCGCCGAATTAATGTGCTTAGTGTGGCTGCATGCACTTGACTTTATACAATCTGTTTCCAAATACTGATTTCTGTACAATCGGAATAATCCCGTAGTGTAGACATACCCTCAGTCGTCTTTTCTCATGACTAAAACATTAAACAATTAAAGTTTCTGTATGCATGCTAAAACCTTACCAGAGGTCACCCATCAGTCTTATGGGGCCTCACCTCACTAGGCCAAAGTCCTTCCAACCCTTCCCAGGAAGGATTAGGATCCCCCTTGAAGAGAAGATCCTATCCATTTGCTTGAGTCAGTTTAAACTCAGGCTTTTTATCTAAAAGTCCTTTCTTTGTCTGGTCTCTGGAGAATCCAATTTGAGCCAGGATATGCAAGCCTCTCCAGGTGCTGATACTTCTCTGGATGTGTTATGAACTAAGTGAATTTGCCCTAAACCGCCTCTACTGGTAGTAGTTCCTAGAGCAGCTGTGGCCATCTTCCCCAACGGAATTACGTACAGTTCCTGGCCCACAATAACACATAATCTTAATATAGTAAGATCTCCCAAAGATACTGCAGGAAATTGCCACACCTGTCACAATCACATTTTTGGCCCATTCAGTTTGTGATCTGCTGTAACCCCCAGATCCTTTCAGCAGTACTACTGCCTACCCAGTTATTCCCCATTTTGTATTTGAGCATTTGATTTTTTTTCCTTCCTAAAGCTCAGTAGTTTGCATTGTCTTTACTGAATTTCATCTTGCTGATTTCAAACCAATTCTCTAATTTGTCAAGGTCATTTTGAATTCTAAATCTGTTCACCAAAGTGCTTGCAATCCTTCTCAGCTTGATGTCATCCACATATTTTGTAAGTATACTCTCCATTCCATTATCCAAGTTATTCATTAAAATACTGACTAGTACTAGGACCCAGGAGCCTGTGGGGCCCTATTATATACATCTCAATTTGACAGTGAACCATTGATAACTACTCTTTGAATATGTTTTTTCAATTAACTATGCTCCTAGTTTATTGTAATTTCATCTATATTTCCCTAGTTTTCTTATGAGAATGTGATTTGAGACTGTAACAATAGCCTTGTTAAAATCAAGATCTATCATGCAGACTGCTTCCCCTCTATCCACTAAGCCAGTAACTCTGTCAAAAAAGGAAATTAGGTTGGTTTGGCATAATTTGTTCTCAACAAATCTATGTTGGCTATTCCTTAGCACTGTTATCCTCTGACAAATTGATTGTTTAATAATTTGTTCCAGTATCCTTCCAGGTACTGAAGTTAGACTGACTGAACTATAATTCCCTGGGTTCTCTTTGTCCCCATTTTTAAAGATAGGTTCTATGTTTGCCCTTCTCCAGTCCGCTGGGACCTCACCCTTTCTCCATGAATTCTCAGAGATAATCCTAAATAGTACATCTAACTTATCTAAATATTCCTGAATGTGTTCGTTGCTTATTCTGACTTGTGCTTATTCCCCCTTGTTAGAGATTGGCTTAAGCCCGGAAGCGTGAGGTTTAGTATCGCTTCCTAAATTTGTTAGTACAGTAGAACGTTGGAGTTACGAACTGACCAGTCAACCAAACACCTCATTTGGAACCAGAAGTAAGCAACCAGGCAGCAGTAGAGACTAAGGGGGAAAAAACAAATACATTACAGTACTGTGTTAAACATAAACTACTTTAAAAAAAATAAAAAGGGAAAGCAGCATTTTTCTTCTGCATAGTAATACAGTTTTGAAACTTTCAAAAGTTTGCAACTGAACATTGACAAAGAACTACCATAATGTTTTGTTCAGAGTTATGAACAACATGCCATGCATTCCCAAGACGTTGGTAACTCTGAGGTTCTACTGTGTAACTATTCTAATGCTGAATATTCTTGATATCCATACACATGTCCAAGTCCTCCTATAGTTAGGATTATATTTATCAACATTGAATTTGATCTGCCATTTTGTTTCCCAGTCACCCAGTGCTGTGAGATCCCTTTGTAACTCTTCACAATCTGCTTTGGACTTAACTTTCTTGAGTAATTTTGTATTGTCTGCCAACTTTACCACCTCACTGTTTACCTCCTATTCCAGATCATTTATGAATATGTTGAATAGCACTGGGCCCAGTACAGACCCCTCGGGGACACCGCTATTTACCTTCCTCCATTATAAAACTGACCATTCATTCCTACATTTTGTTTCCTGTCCTTTAATACATTATGATCTATGAGAGGACCTTCCTTCTTTTCCCATGACTGCTTACTTTGTTTAAGAGCCTTTGGTGAGGGACCTTGTTCCAGCCTTTCTGAAAATCGAAGTAGACTATATCCACTGGATCACCCTTGTGCGCATGCTTGTTGACCCCCTCAACGAATTCTAATAGATGGTTGAGGCATGATTTCCCTTTACAAAAACCGAGTTGACTCTTCCCCAACATATTGTGTTCAGCTATGTGTCTAATATTTCTGCTCTTTTCTATAGTTTCAACCCATTTGACTAGTACTGAAGTTAAGCTTACTGGGCTGTATTTGCCAGGATAACCTCTGCAGCTTTTTTAAAACATTGGCATCATGTTAGCTATCCTCCAGTCATCTTGTGCAGAAGCTAATTTTAGTGATAAGTTACATTCCACAGTTCTGCAATTTCATATTTGAGTTCCTTCAGAACTCTTGTATGCATACCATCTGGACATGGTGTCTTATTACTGTTTAATTTATGAATTTGTTCCAAAACCTCCTCTAGTGACACCTCAATCTGGGACAGTTCCTCAGATTTGTCACCTAAAAAGAATGGCTCAGGTGTGGGAATCTCCCTCACATCCTCACCTGTAAAGACTGATGTAAAGAATTAATTTAGCTTCTTTGCAATCATCTTGTCTTCCCTGAGTGCTCCTTTAGCACCTTGATCATCTAGTGCTCCCATTAATTGTTTGGCAGGCTTCCTGCTTCTGATGTACTTGAACATTTTTTTTGCTATTAGTTTTTGAGTCTTTTGCTAGTTGCTCTTCAAATTCTTTTTTGGCCTGCCTAATTATACTTGACTTGCTGGAGTTTATGCTCCTTTCTATTTTCTTTAGTAGGATTTGACTTCCAATTTTTAAAGGATGCCTTTTTGCCTTTAATGCATCTTTACTCTGTTTAGTCATAGTTGTATTGTTTTTTAATCCTCTTATTTTTTTTTATTATTTGGAAACACACTGATGTGGTGGTGTTTTTTAAAAGTTTCCATGCAGCTTGCAGACATTTCACTCTTGTGACTATTCCTTTCAATTTCCATTTAATTAACTTCCTCATTTTTGTGTAGCTCCCCTCTCTGAAGTTAAATGCTGCCATGGTGGGCTGCTTTGGCATTTTCCCCCCTCATAAGAATGCTAAATTTAATTACATTGTGGTCACCGTTACTGAGCGGTTCAACTATATTCACCTCTTGGACTAGACCCCGTGTTCAATATAGGACTAACCAAGAATTGCCCCTCCCCTTGTGGATTCCAGGACTAGTTGCTCCAAGAAGTAGTCATTAATGGTGTCTAGAAATTTTATCTCTGCATCCCATCCTGAGGTGTCATGCGCTCAGTCAATAGGGGAATAGTTGAAATTGCCCATTATTGCTGAGTTTTCTTTTTTATAGCCTAATTTCCCTGAGCATTTCCTAATCACCCTCCTGGTCAGCAGTATATTCCTACTGCTATACTCTTATTATTCAAGCATGGAATTTCTATCCATAGAGCTTCTATGGTACAGTACTGCAAAAGGATGGAAGATTTATTTCTCTTGTGCTCAGAATCCAGTAGTAATAAGAAAGGGTAAATCATGTAGGGGAAAACATAAGAACGGCCATGCTGGGTCAGACCAAGGGTCCATCTACCCAGTATCCTGTCTTCCGATTGGCCAATGCCAGATGCCTCGGAGGGAATGAACAGAGCAGGTAATCATCAAGTTATCCATTCCCTGTTGTCCACTCCCAGCTTCTGGCAAACAGAGGCTAGGGACACTTCAGAGCATGGTTTTGCATCCCTGCCCACCCTAGCTAATAGCCATTCATGGACCAATCCTCCATGAACTTATCTGTTTCTTTTTTGAACTCTGTTATAGTCTTGGCCTTCAGAACATCCTCTGGCAAGAAGTGCCACAAGTTAAACTGTGGTTTTGGAGCTCAAATGAAGGCGTGGAGGAAAAAGGTAATTCTAGCATTTGGGCTCCTGCTTAAGGTCAACACTATGATTTTGTTCATTCCAGGCCACATTCCAGCACAGATTCCTCCTGCACCTTTCTCTATCACAGTTTGAAGGGCACACAGAGCAGCAAGTATCAGGCCTGATTCGTGCTTAAAACTTAGGTTGACATAGCTATCGTGGTTAAGGGTATGAAAAATCCATACCCATGAAAGCTGTAGCTATGGCAAACTAACCAACAGTGTAGATGCAGCTAGGTCACTGGCAGAATGCTGCCATCAATTGCTATCGTCACTTGGGGGGGTGGAGTTCTTCCTGTGACAGAAAAACCCCTTCCCTTGCTGCAGTTGTCTGTGTCTACATTACAGGGCTACAGCGGCATGGCTATAGCATCCATACTGTAGACATGGCCTCATTCTTCCCACCCGCCTTTTTCAGCAGCAGCCTACTCTTCAATATGGAGCTGCTGTGGGCTGCATTTCGTTAAGTCCCACATGCTGATGCAGCCAGTGCTGCAGGCACAAGGTGCCTTCCCCCTGCTGCTATCTTGGAGGAGGGAGGCAAGAATCCCAACTCAGCATCCATAGTTGGCCTCACCCAAACTTGACAGGTCACAGCTTCATTAATTTACAGCAACGGGAGATGACTGACATAGCTTACTGGGAATTGCCATACAATCTATATTGAGCAGACTAGTGCCTAAACTATGCCAGCTGCATAAACACTAGCAGTGCTGGCACCCACCCTGAAGATACCAGTATCCAGATGGATAAACCTACAGCTCCCATCATAAGCGTATCTGTAGTGCCAAAACCCTGTACCATTCCAGTAGGAGTGTCTAACAGAGCCTATGGAGAGTAAAGCTAGATCCTTTAGATTGGCAGAGCTTTCTCAGCAAGTAGTTACTCATCTCAACAATACTTAATTAATAATATTAAGTGTACATATATAGAGAGACAGAACCTTGGGCTTTCCCTTAAAGGAAGAAACCAAACTCCAAACAAAGGTTTCTTTCTGATTGGGATCTTACTTGCAACACAGTCTGGGAGAATGCTAGGTAAGAGGCTATGGAAATTAGGAAAATTGTATGAGACTAGGTTGCCAATATAAAGTTGACCCAATTTCAGATCAGTTACCTCTGTGGGGACTGTGAACATGCTGAAGTAAGTAGCAACAGCTATAAAGAATTGGGAGTAAAGCACCAGATGAGGAGATATTGTAGCACACAGTTCTGGAATATTATGTTTAGTTCTTGTCATCTCCATACCATAAAGATGCCAATAAACTGGAAGGAGCTCAGAGAAGAACAAAAAAAAAAATGTCCAGGAGCTAGAGGGACCAAGAGGCAAAGAAATATAACTTAGATTATGTTGTTCGTCCTTCTAGTTCAAAGATGACTGTGACATCACTGATCGGTTTGGTATCTGTGAACACAAGTGGCTGACCAGGCCAATTTGAGCTTTGAACTGTCTGTGGCACACTGAACAAGAGATGCCACTATGGGTTATTTGATTAACAGTGGATATGCTGCTGTTGTGAGATTTATGCTTCTGGTGCTGCTTCTCTGTCTCAGCAGTTCTTCTCTGCTCATAGGCTGTAGCTCCAGTGTGGATGAAATTTCGTCAGGTAGAACAATCATAACAGAGCTTCCCAAATCTCTGGGTCAATACTGAAATGCCTTAAGGATAACTTGAGGGAGTCTTTGAAATGTTTCTTGTGGCCTCCCTGAAAGTGCTTTCCTTCCTTTAGCTCACCATAAAAGTTCTTCTTTGGCAGTCACTCATCTGACATTCTGGTGACATGGCCTGTCCACCTCATCTGTGATTTCATTAACAGTATGGATGCTTGGAATGCCTGCCCGTAGGAAAACCTTAGTACCTGGAACCTTGTCCTGCCATCTTATCTTCATCAGTTTCCTCTGACAATCCACATGAAAGTGATTCAGCGTCATAGCATGGCATCTGTACACTATCCAGGTTTCGCATGTATCAAAGTTGGCAGCAAGATGGCTTTGTAGACATTCAGTTTTGTTTGTTGATTGATGCTTCTGTGCTCCTACACATTTGCACGTAGTCTGCCAAAGGCCATACTTGCTTTGGCAATTCTGGTGTTGGTTTCATCATCGATGTGAACTGCACGTGACTGTGTACTGCTGAAGTAGGTGAACTTTCCATTGCCTGGAGGGTTTGGCCATTCACTGTGATAGCAGGATCTACATATGGCTTTCCTGATGTAGCCTAGTATATCACTTCTGTCTTGTTGTTGTTGATTGTGAGACCAACATTGTCACAAGCTGCAGAGAAATAGTCCACACTCTGCTGCATATCAGACTAAAGGGGGAGGGGGAAGAGTGGAAGGCAGATGTCCACAGATATTTGAAGAGTATAAACACCAGAAAGGAAGAAGAATCATTAAGGTGAGACAAGGCTGCAAAGAATAAGAAGATGAATACCAGGAAAGCTTGGTGGCTGCAAATTGTATCAGGCTGTGGAACAATCTTTCAAGGAAAGTGATGGAAACCCCGTTGCTTGTAATATTAATTTACAATGAGTGAGGGCAGGATAATACTGTAAATGGATGAATGAACAGACCTGGATGAACTGGCAGATCGTTTGTTGGAGCAGGTTAGTGTACCCACGCACACTGCTGTCTGTGATTGCAAGGGAAGAGAGACTGATGGATCTCCTTTCTTGTGTTTCTATAGAATACAACAAAGAAAAGATACATCTGATTTATTCAGGATTTCTCCCTTCCCCCAGTCAAGATTTCAGCCATGGCCCTCCCCATTTCACTCTTCATTCCCACACATACAAGTTTTTGCTCCTCTGCTTGGTAGTTATCTCTTAACTTTCTTCACTCCTTTCTCATAATCTTCCTCTGTTAAGCAGTAAACCCAGTACTGCAGAGTCTGCCAAATCACAGGAGACGATGTTGTAGCCACACCCAGTCCCTGAAAGCTTGGTGATGAGATTGTCTCCCCAGCATCATTGTGTACTTGTCCACCAGTCCTACAGGCCACCTTGTCTTTTGTCAACAACAGCACTTTGCCTATGATAAAATATGCCAAAAAAAAAAAAAGAGGTCACCACTTACTCACATAAGGGTAGGTTTAGACAAGATGGCAGGCTCCTGATGATGTTCCCTTGTGCTTTGTCTTTATTACATTGTTCATCTTCCAAAGGAGGCACTCAGACACCATGGTGATGAGTGTGGTGTACCTGCTTAGATAGAAGTGGGTGAGCAAAGAGGAACCACAATGCTTTTCTACACTGAAGTAGAGGCAACAGTCTACAGAGAGGGTTACACATCAAAATGAAAGTCATTGCATTCCATTTCAGATTGGTCTACAGTAACTCTTCCTAATCTAGCCTTTAGCCTAGTTACAGAGCATGGGATCATGTGGAATAGATGGCAAAGTACAGCTGACAAGCCTGTCATGTAGATTGTGGCCTCATCTTTAATATGACTGCTTGCATCAAGATTTAGCACCCTTTCATTATAAAGAGGGGGTGGCATCAAAGTGCTGCATTTCATGCACATTAAGTGCAGTTTTCAAACTTCTGTCAGATTGCCAATGAGGCCTTTATTGAATGCAAAGTGTAGATGCCCCCTAAACAGGTGTAAGAAGAAATAGCAGAGCAAGGGCATTTCTATGGACATTGGTCTATAGTGTTAGAGTGAAGACAGAAGTAATAGTGTGCTGATTGCTTTTGTATAAGTAGCCAAGATAGCATACTTCATGTTCACAACCATTAAGGAATCATAATTGCAACAAATCAGAAAGGAAACACAAAAGGGCATATTCTAGAGAAGAGGACAAGCCAAAGACCAGGATCAAATCTGATTCCCCTGTTCATTGAGTATATTGCCCAGATCAAAAACTAGATCTTTGATCTGTACAACCCAGGAACTAAAATAACATGCATCAGTTCTTTTCAAAGGATCAGTAAGAAACAATTCCAACCCAGTCTATGCTCTTGTAACACAACACACGACCTGTAACTCACTTTTATTAGACATTACAAACAACTTTATCTGAAATTGCTTTTGTTCATTCAGGAATGTTTGTATTAATTGATATTTTCAATAAATTCTGTCAAAGAAAAAGGAACGAAAAGGTAGATAATGTGCTTTGCACACTGATCTAAAACAAGGAAAGGAATAGTCACCTAAGTCAAATGCAGTGAAAAGGAAAATGTAAGAGAAATATCAGGCCAGGAAAAGCTAGTACTGAGGTGTTTTAATAGCACAGAATTTTTTGAGATGCAAGATGGTGTCAGGAGACTTCAATTTTAGTCAGATTTTCCTAGTTCTGGTGAACAAAGAAAGGATGATGATAGGTTGCATTAAGAATAAAAGAATGATATTATAATGTAACTATATAAACAAATGACATACTCTGACTTTGAAAACTGAATTCACTTCTGGTCATCCCATCTCTGCATGTTTAGATCTAATCTATAAGTTTAGAGGTGTGAAAAACCTCTATGTAGAAAGATTGAGAAGATTAGGACTGTTTAGTTTGTAGAGAAGATGAATGGAGGGGACATGACAAGCACATACACAATTCATTATTTTAGCAAAGTTCAGTAGTGAGCTCCTATTTTACTTACTCCAGGTGAAGAACAAGGGAGACCCCAATGAAATTAAAAGGCAACAAATTTAGAAGTGTTTGTTTTTAAACAGTTTCCTTTCATTACAACACACCCACCACCTCCCCTGTGGAACTCACTACTACAGTATAATAGAGGCCAAGTGCTTAGCACAATTTTGAAAGTTAAACATTTACATGAATAAGAAGAATATCCACAATTGCATTAGATAGGATAAAAGTGCATAAGAGTTATAAACCCACCACTAGCTACCTGGAATTAGGAAGAAAATTCTCCTATGGACTAGCTATTCCATAATTGCCATTGCCAAGAGTTCTTTCTTCGAGTGTCCTCTGCATATTCCCACTCAATGGGATTGCTAACTAGTGCAATCTGAACGGCAAAATTTTACTAGCCATAGCCACTGGATCATCCACCTGCTTCCCTTGGCCTCTTCCCCTCTACCCCCCAAACTCTGAATGTTCTAGGACAAGAGTTTAAAAAGAAGCACTCCACTGCCTCAGTTCCTTCAGCTGTGACCAGCTGGACAGTTACATGGTTGCTGTAGGATCCTTATGGAGCTGTAGTAGGTGGGTAGTTGTTATATAAATACATAGTGTTATTTAGAGCTATTAGTTAAAGTATAACATACTGGATCCAGAAGACTAAGGAGTCTGGTTTCAAAAGATGTGGCTGAAGCCCAGCAGTATCCCCAATGTCAGATACACATGCCAGCTGCTTGGCATGTTTTGAGAAGGACATTTTCCCTCTCAGTGTCTGATCTGCTCAACATTTGCCACAAGGGCAAAGAGGGACAAAACTGGCTTCAGGCAATTCCATTGCAGGAAGCGCTGATGGCGGCGGCCAGTTCTCAGAGACCAGCTTCTGCTCTGCCTCTAACCAAATGAGCCAGGGAGAAGCAAGATTGTGCTTCTGTGTCAGATGCAGGATCCAAGAGAGCTAAGGGTCTGACAAAAGAGAAGGTCTGGATCAGTGACAGCCTGTGTTTCCACAGCTGTCCTGGTTCAGAGAGACTTTGTTGCAGTACCAAGGAAAAATGTGCACCCCTTATTGGGGTCGGCCTCATTACAAAGAGCTACTCAGAGGGATTAGGACTTACCGGGATGGAATCTCATAATGGAGCCAGGCTTTGATTCAAGATTTCAGTACAGAGTTAGGAGTCATACATGGATCCAACAATATCAGACCCGGAGGAGCCTGTCCTGAGGGTGAGATTTAAGGATCCAATTCAAGAACTGAAGAGGGTTTGCTAACTAGCACACCGCTGCGTAGCATTACAGTTAAAGCAGTAGTTCATCAGGCAACTCCATCCATGGCTCTGTTGACAGCTGAGTCAGTACTGCGTCTCAGCACACGTCACATGTGGTACTACACCCAGTCAGGTCGACTGCTTCTCTGACAGCCAGCAAAGAAGAGGAAAGAGTCAGGATCCCTGTGCTGCTATCTTGTCCTAAGACCCCTTCAGGACCCCTGGAGAAGAGCTTCTCTCTGCTCTCCTTTTTCAATAAGGTTATTGTCTCTGTTCCCATCTGAGCCACAAATGGATTGGGGCCAGAAGAGCGATGCAGATCGCAGGTTAGAGCCAGGAAAAAATTATTATAATTAGTTCACTGCAGCCCCACTGGATCCCCGGGCATAGAGGTATTTCCAGCTGGATTCATCAGTGAGATTTTGACTCAAGTGGCAGGTACTTCCCTGAACAAAGTGGTCTCACTGGCCATTTCTGGCACCTTATCAGGAAGGACCAACATATGGGGTCAGACCTTCAGCAAGACAGTATGAGGAGGACATTCAGTTGTCAGATCCAAGGGATAAGGACCAGCCAATGCAGCTTACTCAGAACAAGTCACATATGGAAATAGGTGAAATATTATCCAAGGAGGAGGAACTGGAGCGGGAAGATTCAGAATTAAGGGATGTGCCTTCTCTGGATGAAAATGTTGAGGACATCTCAGTATCATCACCAGCAGAAGATGCTGTAGCCTTTCATGAGTTAGTATGGTAAATGTCCAAAATGCTCCATATTCCTTCTGTTAGAATGCGATGATTGCTCCACAACATCTTCAAAATTTGAGGGTCAGCAGCTAGTCAAGAAGTCATACTTCTCTTGTTAGAGGGATTGCTTTAGTCAGCAAAGATAGTCTGGAAAACTCCCTCAACCACTTAGCCTGTCTAAGAAGGCAGACAAATTATATCAGTTCCCTCAAGAATGACTTGCTGTATTTCATACTCATCCACCTCCTAACTTGGTGGTGGTTGAAGTGGCACTTTATAGATTAAAAGGTGCCAAAGATCACTCTGCTCCATTGAATAAGGAAAGGAAGAAGCTGGAGGCATTAGGGAAAAAAATATTTTCTTCAGCTACATTAAACATGCGCATATTCAACTAATGAAGTTGTCAAAGCGAGGTACCAATACCATCCCTGGAGCAAAAAGCCCTCTTTCCTTAATGTGCTCCCAGAGGAACACACAAAGTTATCAAATGCCATTTTGACTGAAGGACAGAATGTTGTTAAGCAACAGTTGAGAGCGGCTTTTGACTCCTCAGATACTTCAGCAAGTTCTGTAGCTTGGCTCACTAAGGAGACATGGATGGATAAGATTGTTGAGACTTCTTCATGAGATAAAAAGAAGGATTGAGGACCGTCCATTTGAAAGAGAAGGTCTGTTTAGTATTCAGACTGATGAGGTACTAGAGAAGAGGAACAATATAAGAATCTACTGCCAAGGTTTCCTTAATACAGGGAAGAGGCTGTCTTTGACTCCATTACCCAAGTATCATAGGCAGTACCCTCCTTCTTCATCTCCTTCACTTGATTACAATTATCAGAGAATACCATATCATTGCCAGCCTCAACATTATACCTCACAACACCAGCTACAATAGAGGAAGAAATTTAAACCTTGCAATAATAAAGGGAAAGTTTTTTCATCTTTGTCTTCTATGGTTCCTCCAAGACATCAAATCTGACATAAGGACACAGAGCTTCAAACCAGTCCCTTTGGACTTTATTTATGCACAGTTTGTCCTCTTTTTATTACCAGTGGGAGTTAACTTGTAATATTCATCTGTCCAATATTATTATTTCATGCAGTTACGCAATTCAGTTCAAAACCTTTCCCTCAGCAACCAACTTACTTCATATCTGGTCAGAGATCAAAGTTATCTCAATTTGTTGAAAAAAGGAGGTTCTGTCTTTACTAATTAGGTGCAATAGAAGTAGTTCTGCAAGATCACAGAGGGAAGAGGTTTTACATGCATTATTTTCTAATCTCAAAAAAAGATGAGGGACCTTTGGATTGAAGGAGTTGGAACATTTATAGAAAGAAATTTAACTTCTATAATACCTTCTTTTTCCCTCCAGGATTAGTTCGCAGGTTTGGACTTAAAAGATGCATACATCCACATTTCTGTAAGACCATGTCAGCGGAAGTACCTGTATTTCATTACTGGAGAGAACCATTTTCAGTACAAGGTCCTCCTTTTCTGGTTGTCCACAGCACCCATGGTGTTTACAAAATGTATGTCTGTTGTGGCAGCATATCTAAGAAGATGGGGGTGTATGTATACATGTACCTAGACAATGGGTTAACAAAAGTATCATCCAGGGAACAGATCTTACTACATGTAAATCAAACATGTTCACTATTTGTCAGCCTGGGATTATATATAAATTGGGGGAAAGTCATGCCTAAACCATAGTCAAAGGATTCTTTTTATAGGAGCCATAATGGATTCAACTGTGGGGAGAGCTTTTCTAAAAGAGGAGAGAGATGTCAAAATAAAAAGATGTGTACATCACCACCACCAGTTACTAAGACAATCGATTCTTTTCTTCTTTTGGTTGCCAGGTCTGCTGCGTCAACCACAGCACTGATTCCTTATGCTCGTTTCCAGATGAGAGAACCTTCAGCAGTGGTTACCAAAGAATTAGAAATCAGATTTAAACATCATGCATTGAAAAATATTAATTCCATAACATCATTAATGTGGTGGGCAGACCATCATAATGCAATAAAGGGTGTTCTTTTCAATCTCTCTACACTGTCAGTAATACATGCATCTACCCTAGGATATGGAGCCTATCTGAACATCAAAATGTTGGTCAGAGATCATTGGTCACCAAAGGAAAGGAACTTACACATCAATATTTTAGAATGGAGACAATTGGACTAGCCCTTAGGTCTTTTCTACCTCAACTCAGAAACAAAGCAGTTTCAGGTAGTAACAGACTATGATAATGTCATATCTAAACAAGCAAATGGACACTTACTCTGTGAAATTATGCAGGGAGACCAAGAGTATTTGTGTAGAGTGTGACAGTCATCCAGTAGCAATTCACGTAGCAGGGGAACAGAGTGCCATTGCAGCAACAGTAAATGCTAGAGATATTGTTCCAGGGCAGACAGAGGCAAAGAATCAGTATCGGATGCTTTCTAATACACTGGGATCAGGGTTTAGTTAATGCTTCCCCCCATATCCTCTTATTCAAAGAGTGATAAGTTAAGACAGGACAAAGTCTGGGTGATTTTAATAGCACCATTATGGCCTAGGAAACAGTGGTATCCAGATTTGATACATCTGTCAAAAGGATTAGTGGAACCTTTAGCACTGATGTCAGACTTGTCACAACAAACAGGGAAAGTCTATCATTCGGACCTTTGATGGACCTGCATGGGGAGTAGACCTTTAGTCAGACTAGAAGAAAGCCTTTAATTAGAAATTACAGCATGTACTGTTGTGTTCTAGAAAAGAACCCACACAGAAAGGCTATAGTCTTAAATGGAAAAGGTTTGTATTGTGGATTTCCATGTGTAATGTGGATTCATATAGGGCAACAATTAATTATATATTAGAGTATTTATTGTATCTTAAGAAGACACCTCTTTCCTTATCTTCAGTTAAGGTTAATCTCTCGGACATATCAGCATATCATATATCTGTAGAGGGAAAATCAGTCTGTACTAATGATACAGTTAAGAGTTTTATAGAAGGCCCTAATAATTTGTATCCTTCAATAAGAACTCCTATACCCTTCTGGGATCTTAATGTAGCACAATTAATGAGACCTCCCTATGAACCTCAGGAGAGCTGTTGTTTTGTCTATCTGTAAAAACTGTATTTTTGATAGCAATCACTTCTGTAAGATGCATGTGAATTGCATTCATTAATGGCTGATCCACCATTTACTGTCTTTCATAAGGATAAACAGGTTCTTTGCACTCATTCTAAGTTCTTACCAAAAATTGTCTCTGATTTTCACATATATCAATCTATAATTTTTCCTCAAATCCCATACTCAAGATGGAGAAGCTAAATTACACACATTAGATGTGAGGAGAGCATTATCTTTTTAGTTAGACAGGACTGAACAGTTTGCACAGTCTTCAAGGCTGTTTATAGCTTATGGACCAAAAAACAAAGGAAAGCTATTTCTGTACAGACTGCCTCTAGATGGGTTAGATTAGGTATATATGAATCTTAAATTGTTGGGATTATCCATTCCACAGGGCATCAGAACCCATTCAATTAGATCAAAGGCATCTTGCATGGCTTTCTCTATACATGTTCCCCTGTTAGAGAGATGCAGAGCAGCAACCTGGTGTTCTGTTCAACTTTTACTAAACCTTATTCTGTAGACCTGCAATCCAGGTCGGATGCAAAGTTTGGCAGGACAATTGTATATTCCTTGTTTAACTAGAACTCCAGCTCCCATTATCCTGGGTCACAGTACTGCTTATTAGTCTGTCCCATGAATGGAAATATGCATAGGACACATAAAAGAAGAAGTTAAGGTTAATACTTCCCTGTAACTGAGGTTCTTTGAAACAGACTCTGCATATTCACACACCCTGCCCATCTTTCCCCACTACCTTGAAGTCCTACTTATCAAAGAACTTGGGATCCTGGGGGATGGAACTGAGGCAATGGAGCGGCATGCTCCTTTCTAAACCCTTGCCCTAGAATGTGCAGAGTTCAGGGGTGTGTGGGAGAGGTAAGGAGGCAGTTGCATGGATGCTCCAACGGCTATTGCTAGTAGAATTTTAGGCTGCACTGGTTGGCACATCCCAGGAGTGGGAATATGCAGGGGATGTACAAAGGACATTGGTTATAGGTAAGTAAACTTCATTTTTTACACTTTCTTCTGAAACATGTGGCGCTGGAAAATGTCAGAGACAGGACACTGCACTAGAGAGACAGGAAGTCTGAGCCAGAATGACTCTTCCTATATTCTATATTCTTAGTCTGGCTGTGTTTAGGCAGGTCTAAATAGTGCCACCACAAAGGGAAGCCGAAACACTAATTTTTCTGCATTAATCTCCTTTCTGTACACAGAGGGAGCCACCTATAGAAGAAAGAGTGAATTAGAGCAGGGAAGTGTTGATAGCGATGATGCTCTAGGGGAATGGGTCCTTATTCTTACAGTTCCAAGGAAAAGAAAATGTGGAGCCTAACAATCCTTAGCCCAGCCTTAGGATAGAGTCCAAAGCCACCAGAATCAGGGTATCAGGTTATAGGTTGTGCAAGTGCTTAAGAAAGTAACTACATGTTTTTATTGGTCAATTCTGGAATTAGAAATCAGAGCTGGATCACGTAGGCCAGGTGTTCACATTAGATCACCTAGGCCAATGGTTTGCAAATTGGTCTGCAGAATGCTGGCTAGCCATGTGATACTGGCTTGCCTCCTTTTCTCCAGCTGTCAAATCACATTAAAAGAATCTAAAACACATTAAATACTGTCCTAATATCACTCTTCCATGTCAGCAGTTATCCTCAGGGATAATATTGCATCACTAACGGGAGGGGAGATGGGTCTACAATAATGACTAGGAGGGCAGATGTCCATAAAACAATATGCACATTGAGGTGTGGTCCACTCCATGACAACTCCCTGACTGGGGCAACTACTGCCCTACAGGCCAGTGCAGAGATGGTCCCTGAAGCTGAGTGCCTCCTAGTGAACTGCCTAAACCAATTAATTTTAGTCCCCCATTCACCTGGGAAACTTTCCAATCATTAATGGGAAATAGATTGTGTGAGCCCTGCAATATTCTAATCTCTGGTTCCCTTTGTGTCATTTACTTGCATTCATTGATATCTGCATTCACATTCAGTTTTGGCTTTCAACCCACACTGCTCCCCACAGAAGTTCACAACTGTACTGTGAAGGTATTCTGGGAAGATAAGAGAATTTAGTCACCATGTTCATTACTTCTAGTTGTGCACTTCCCTTACTTTTCCATCAATGGAGCTTTCTTTCCCCGAAATGATTACTCAAAGAAGGCAGACAGGACTGATTGTTCTGCTTCAGTATTGGCTCTGGGGTCTCTATCCTGTAATGACTCTTCTTCACATCAGTGTTTCTATGACCATGGCTACTCGTTCACAGCACACTGTCTGGCTATCACTCCCATTTCATCTTGGGCATGGACTGAAATGATCAGAGTCCTCCCAATACTCACCCGATGAGCCTTGGTCATTGAGACACCACTCGCTGTACACTGGAATGACAGCAGCTGTAACACAGCTGGCTGCTTGCACGCTTGTCATTAACTCCCTATAGCTCTGCAGCTCTGCTCAGCCAAAGGTGTTGTCAGACGTCACCAGTGGAGTGGTCAGCTCTATCCAATGTTGGTAACAGTTGGCTGGGTGTGTGTGTGTTCTCCCTTTGTGCTATCCCAGCTCTACGCAGATAGCTGGCACAGCAGATCTTGAGCAAACCACACAGTGACCGCAGAGTCCAATAAGGTATGAAGGAACCCGGCCAGGTTTATTGCCAAACGAAAACAGCCTGCCTTTTGCTCACAACTTAACTTTGCTTTATATTAGCACAGTCTTGATTGTTACTTTAGTTCAGGCCTTAGGCCTCATACTAGGCCTCTGATATAAGGGTTTATGTTTCAGGGCCTCATCTGACTATAAGTTTGCATGTATATTTTTTGTTTTTACATTAGCTGTGATTTTAATTGTAGCTGGTCTTCTACAGGCTGAGTTGGGGGTTATGGATATTCTAGGGTACTTTGTTATTGGGCTTTTTGGTTTGTTGGGTTATTTTCTGACTGACCCTCAAGAGCATATACTGAGAGGGCTCAAGTTACTTAATGGCAGCTATCAGCCTGAACAGCAGTGTTTGTGCCCTGTAAACGTGCCTGCTGAAGGACACCTCACAGTTGGCCCTGTCCTGCCTCTCTCATTTGCACAACCTCCTAGCTGGAACTTAGTGCCATATTTTGGGAGGGATCCGGCTGCTGGGACAGGTAGAGACTGATCCACTCCAACAGATAGTAGTTACCTGTTTAGGAATGTCAAGTTCCTCCAACAAGCATTGAGGAAGCTGCTTCCACCATCCTTATACATCTGCTCTGCAGAGAGAAAAAGGACTTATTTCAACTAATTTAACTGATAGCGTGCAGTACAAATATCTTGTAAGACTTTTAAAGACCTCTGCCAGACCTCATAGACTCATAGACTCATAGGTCAGAAGGGACCAATCTGATCATCTAGTCTGACCTCCTGCACAAGGCAGGCCACAGAACCCCACCCATCCAATTTTATAACAACCCCTAACCCAGGACCGAGTTATTGAAATCCTCAAAATTGGTTTGAAGACCTCAAGTTGCAAAGAAACCACCAGCAAGCGACCCGTGCCCCACGCTGCAGGGGAAGGCGAAAAACCTCCAGGGCCCCTGCCAATCCGCCCTGGAGGAAAATTCCTTCCCGACCCCAAATATGGCGATCAGCTAAACCCTGAGCATGTGGGCAAGAGTCACCAGCCAGCACCCAAGAAGGAATTCTCTGCAGTAACTCAGTTCCCATTCCATCCAACATCTCCCCGCAGACCATTGAGCAGACCTATCTGGTGGTAATCCAAGATCAATTGCTCAAATTAACAATCCTATCATAACATCCCCTCCATATACTTATCAAGCTTTGTCTTAAAACCAGGAAAGTCTTTTGCCCCCACTACTTCCCTCGGAAGGCTGTTCCAGAACTTCATTCCCCTAATGGTTAGCTGTCTAACTTCAAGTCTAAACTTCCTAATATCCAGTTTATACCCATTCGTCCTCGTGCCTACATTAGTACTAAACTTAAATAATTCCTCTCCCTCCCTAACGTTAACCCCCCTGCTATATTTATATAGAGCAAGCATATCCCCCCGCAGCCTTCTTTTGGCCAGGCTAAACAAGCCAAGCTCTTTGAGTCTCCTTTCATAAGGCACTTTTTCCATTCCTCGGATCATCCTTGTAGCCCGTCTCTGAACCTGTTCCAGTTTGAATTCATCCTTCTTGAACATGGGACACCAGAACTGCACACAGTATTCCAGATGGGGTCTCACCAACGCCTTGTATAACGGTACTAACACTTCCTTATCCTTGCAGGAAATACCCCCAAAATCGCATTTGCTTTTTTAACAGCCGTATCACATTGGCGACTCATAGTCATCCTGCTATCAACCAGTACCTCAAGGTCCTTCTCCTCCTCCGTCGCTTCCAACTGATGCGCCCCCAACATATATCCAAAATTCTTATTATTAATTCCTAAATGCATAATCTTGCACTTTTCACTATTGTATTTCATCCTATTTCTATTACTCCAGTTTACAAGGTGGTTCAGATCTTCCTGAATAGTATCCCTGTCCTTCTCCGTGTTAGCAATACCCCCCAGCTTCGTATCATCTGCAAACTTTATTAGCACATTCCCGCTCTTTGTGCCAAGGTCAGTAATAAAAAGGTTAAATAAGATCGGTCCCAAAACCGATCCTTGAGGGACTCCACTAGTGACCTCCTTCCAGCCTGACAATTCACCTTTCAATACGATCCTCTGGAGTCTCCCCTTTAACCAGTTCCTTATCCAACTTACAACTTTCATATTCATTCCCATCTTTTCCAATTTGACTAACAGTTCCCCGTGCAGAACCGTGTCGAACGCCTTACTGAAATCTAGGTAAATTATATCTACCGCATTTCCTTTATCTAAGTAATCCGTCATCTTCTCAAAGAAGGAGATCAGATTGGTTTGACACGATCTACCTTTACTAAATCCGTGTTGCAATTCGTCCCAATTACCATTGACCTCTATGTCCTTAACTACTCTCTCCCTTAAATTTTTTTCCAAGACCTTGCATACTACAGACGTCAAGCTAACAGGCCTATAATTACCCGGATCACTTTTATTCCCTTTCTTAAAAATAGGAACTACATTAGCAATCCTCCAGTCATACGGCACAACCCCCGAGTTTATCGATAGCTTAAAAATTCTCGCTAACGGGCTCGCAATTTCACGCGCCAGTTCCTTTAATATCCTCGGATGGAGATTGTCCGGGCCCTCCGACTTCGTCCCATCGAGCTGTTCAAGTACGGCCTCTACCTCAGTTGCGGTAATATCCACTTCCATATCCACATTCCCATTTATCATCCCTCCATCATCGCAAGGTTCCTCACTAGTCTTATTAAAAACTGAAGCAAAGTACTTGTTTAGATGTTGGGCCATGCCTAGGTTATCCTTAACCTCCATTCCATCCTCAGTGTATAGCGGCCCCACTTCTTCTTTCTTTGTTTTCTTCTTATTTATGTGGCTGTAGAACCTTTTACTATTGGTTTTGATTCCCTTTGCAAGGTCCAGTTCAATGCGGCTTTTAGCCTTCCTCACTTTATCCCTACATGTTCTGACCTCACCAAGGTAGCTTTCCTTACTGATCCTGCCTTTCTTCCACTCCCTGTAAGCTTTCTGCTTTTGTCTAATCCCCTCTCTGAGTTGCTTGCTCATCCAGTTTGGCCTACAACTCCTGCCCATGGTTTTTTTCCCCTTTCTCGGGATGCAGGCTTCCGACAGTCTCCGCAGCTGCGACTTAAAGTAATTCCAGGCCTCCTCCGCATTTAAATCCACTAATTCCTCCGTCCAATCCACTTCCCTAACTAATTTCCTTAACTCTTTAAAATTAGCCCTCGAGAAGTCAAAAACCCTAATCCCAGATCTACATTTGTTTATCCTTCCATCCTACTAGATATGAAGAGAGGTAGCGCTGGCCAGGGAAAGAGAACAGTCTGTATTTAGAAATAAACAGTTCAACCATGTAAAGATGTTGAATCTACACAAACTGCTACATTAAACTTCTTTTCTCCTAGAAGTCATGGGAACCTACCCAAAGTTCTGAAATAGGATGGGATCTTCTTAGCCTGAGTTGTTTGATTTGTCTATTTAAACTGCTTTCCCTTTTTGAGTTCTGCTGTTTTTATAGAGATTCCAGGTGCTCATGAAAATATGGTTCTCACTTGGCCTTCTATATGTATAGAGCCAAAGGACTCTTAGCACAAGTATTACAAAATAATGAGATTTGAAGGCCCATGATGTTGTACTTCTTGCTTTAAAAACACAGTAGGAATTCATCTAAAACCAAATTGATAAAGAATGTTTAAGACTCATGTCATTAACAGGCTTTAGACTTGCTAGCTTTGAAATGTGACAGATACACAAGATTCCCAAACCCTGTTCCCAAACCTGCTTCTCAGGGGTTAGTATACCTGGAACTTTTGAGCTATGGTAGGGCTCACACACTGTGGGGGAAGGGGGAAGGATGGAGACATTAAGAAAAGAACACCTCCTGCACTGAAGCCCATGGCGAAGTGCAGGCCAGATCTTGGGGAGAGCAGGGAAAGCTCTGAGAGTCTCCAACAGGAAGAATGCACTCACTGATTTAATGCTTTGAGCTATCCATTTCACCATATGTGGGCAGGTATTAGAAGGATTAGTGCAGACCCACTTTTCTCCTCAGAGACATGTCTCTCCCTTGAGCCCTGTACTTACTGGTCTCTGCTGAGTATCTTATTGGGTGCTGGGAAGCAGGTGGCATAAACCCACCCGCAGCTAAAAGCTCCTTCCCCAGCCTAGGGAGGAACTACCGAGCGCAGAACTCAACTAAATTTGGGAGACAACAAAGGAAAAAAACAGGAACAAGCATGAGGGTCAAAGGGCCAAAACTAGGGAACCTGAAGGGGACATCGAGCAGAGAACCCTGGACAGCGCCCACTGCTCCTCGAAGGTATCCAAGGAGCCAGCGGATGTGGCCCAGAGGAACAGATAAAGGAATGAAAACAGGCCCCATAGTCACAGAGCCCCCCCTCAGCTAACCTCCTCCTCCTGGTGTTACGAATGGTGACCGTGGGGCCACGGATAGGGTGTGCATAAATAAACAGGTGCAGGGAAAAGTGCAGCCAGAACCTCAGTAGGAGGTTCTGGAGAAGCCAGAAGAGGGCTGCAACCTAGCACACTGCAGACAGACATGCACCAAGGTCTCCCTCACACCACGAAAAGGGCAGGCATCAGGACGTCACTGCTGAGTAAATGGGCCTGAAGTACATTCCAGGGCCTCCTGGGGCATCAGGTTTGGCTGGAAAGTGTGGAGAAGTCTGCAGATTAAAACAGAGCTGGAATTTAGTGGTGTCTAACAAATTATCCTCCCTCCCACTCAGTCTCAACCCTCTGCCTTAACAGCCTGCATAGACAGCCCCCATCAATATCCCTTTACATCTCACTGTCTAAAGAGTTTGTGTTGCTGCCGATCACCAGAGTAATCTGAACAGCTCCCAGGTAAAAGCAATAGCAAAGTCTCTAGTGGACTTCATGCACACACACCCCCCCTATGATTCCCCTTTGCCCCAGTAAAGCCCTGAAACACCCCTACTGCCCCGATACCTCTTCATTCACTTCCCTCTCCCCAATCCCCATTGCACATCCGTCCACTTCCCCATTACACAAACCCCCATTAGATCCCCTGGCTTGATACTCCCTGTACACAAACCCACTACCCCCTTCTGCTGATGCCCCTTTAAACACTTCCCCACTGCTCCCTTCTGCCCTGATCCCCCACCACACATTCCTCCAGTACCCTTTTACATGCACTAAACTGCCAATACCTGCCATACCCCCTACTGTCCTGACACCCCATTTACCCACACTTCCACTACCCACTCTACCCAATGCACCCCCGCACACACATCCATTGTCCTGCTACCTCTTTATACAACCCTGCACTCCTCCAATACCATGTAAATACATCCCCGCTCCCTGCTCCTGCCTGGATCCCCCACTGCATACCTCTTCACTACCCTGATATCCCTGCCCCCACAATCCCCATCTGCCCACACGCCCACTGCCCCATCTTCACACACAAACACACACTAGTCCCTACCACAATACCCCCTGCACTCAGACACACTATCCCCCTCTACACCCCATACACACTCCCGCTACCCATCCTCTGCCCCACTGGACCCCGTACACACTCCCACTACCCACCCTCTGCCCCGATATCACCTCTCACACTCAGACACTACCCCCCTCTGCCCTGCTACACCCCATACGCACTCCCACTATCCACCCTCTGCCCCAATACCGCTCCCCGCGCTCAGACACACTACCTCCCTCTACCCTGCTACACCTTGTACACACTCCCACTACCCCCCTCTGCCCCGATATCACCTCTCACACTCAGACACTACTCCCCTCTGCCCCGCTACACCCCATACGCACTCCCACTATCCACCCTCTGCCCCAATACCACTCCCCGCGCTCAGACACACTACCTCCCTCTGCCCCCGCTACACCCTGTACACACTCCCACTACCCCCCTCTGCCCCACATCCCATACACACTCCCACTACCCACCCTCTGCCCTGATATCACCCCCCACATTCAGACACACTACCTCCCTCTGCCCTGCTACACCTCATACACACTCCCACTATCCCCTGTGCCCCACATCCCATACACACTCCCAATATCCACCCTCTGCCCCACTGCATTCCGCACACACTCCCACTACCCACCCTCTGCCCCAACACCACTCCCCGCACTCAGACACACTACTCCCCTCTGCCCTGCTACACCCCGTACACTCCCACTACCCATCCTGTGCCCCGCTACACCCCATACACACTCCCACTACCCACCCTCTGCCCCACTATACCCCATACACACATTCACAACCCCTCTATGCTTTGCTCCAATTCTGCACACTCTCCCTCTGTCCTGCTGCCCCTTTACACAGGTTCCCACTACCCTCCTCTGCCCTGATAACCCCACACATACCATCTGCCCTGGTACCCTGTTACATTCACGCATTGCCCCAGCACCCCAAGCTGCACCGGGGAAGTGAAGCACCCCTCAACAATCCTGAGTTGTGCCCAGGGCTCCTGGTTACTTCTCTGCCCACAACCACTTCCTGACCCACTCCTTGCAGCTCAGACCCACGTCAGTGGGGCAGACCTGCTCCCCCATCCAGGCCTCCTCCCACCAGACCTATGCCCCGCTCCAACCTCCCTAGTTGCCTCAGTCCATATGCCCTCCATAGCCTCTGTGTCCACCAGCCTCCCCAATGCTCTCCCACCACCCAATCGCTCCCCCCACCTCTGTGCCCCCTTTGGCTGCCCTACATGCCCTCCAGCCTCTGTGTCCACAGCCCTCTCATATCCCCACAGTCCCTGTGTCCCCCACAATCTCCCCAATAGCTTCCATACCCCACACCCCTAGTACTCTCCCAGCACCCACAATATCCTCCTTCACAGCCCCCACAAACTTCCTAATCCCTATGCCCCTAACTCGAATCCCTCTTTAAAGACTACACCCGGTCCTCAACTCCAAATACCCAGCTATCGCTGAGTTGCTGTTTGACTCCGAAGGGGACAAAGAATACTCGAGCAATATGGTTCTGCAGCAGGGTGACCTCTTAAGCCTGTTGCTTCTGTTCTCTGCTGCCTGCCCTGCTCCCTGCATCACTGAGCTGGGAGTGGGTTGATATGCAGCCTGGTTCCTGCTCTAGGGTCCAGTGTGGTCCAGTTTGCTGAGATGTCTGCAGATGTAGCCAAGTCCCACCCACTGGTACAGGCACTGGTTCACCTCACTGCAGGGGCAGCAGGTGAGTCTGGGAGCTGGGGCCCGTCCTCTGCAAGGAGGGGAGGGCATTGGCAGGTAGAATCATTTGGGAGCATATCTGGGTTCCTCAGAAGGACAAGATACCCAGCTGGGGAGAAGGGGAACCCCGGGCCACATGCATGCAGGGCCGTCCTTAGGCATAGGCAACATAGGCAGCTGCATAGGGCACCTGAAAATTTGGGGCACCACTGGGTCTTAGCAGGGCCGTCCTTAGGATTTATGGGGCCCTACGCAGTATTATTAAACTGGTGCCCCTATGCCAGATGGCAGCCCAAGCTCACAGCCTGGTGGGGGAGGAGGGGGAAGGGACTTGACAGCAAAGGATTATGAGATGCCCAGCCTGCTTCATGGTGGCGGAGAGTCACAGTTCCCCGCAGAGACTTCCATGCACTCTCCCTCATGCAGAATGGACATGAAGAAAGTACCTAATTAAAAGCACTAAAATATGAGAATAAAAAATGACAGTCACAGGTTTTTTGATATGCCCTGAAGTTTGTCAGAGATTTATTTGCAAAAACTTCATAGTAAGGGTGAGTCAGCTGTCCTGCTGAATACAACATTACATATAATGGAATACATGATGCAGCTCTTCTCTGTTTCACATTTTCTTCATCAGTATTTCTAAATTGAATTTATATTTTAAATGTACTCAAATCTTAAGCCAGCATTCCAGATTACTACATATTTAACTCACGGAAACAAAGACATTCTTTTAAAGTAATCAGAGAGGTTTAGTGTGTTCATAAAAATGTTCATTGCTTTTAGAAAAAGGGAACAGTAATTTACCTTGTGTGATCTCCATAACAAGAGACATGGTTATGAAATTTCACTAACTTTAAAAAAATATGTTTCCAAAGATTTTAGGTATAACAAGGATTTTGTCTTACTAAGGTACTGATTTTGCTGGAGGGTTCTTTTAAAACTAGTTTGTCGGACAGTCAGAAGTAAAGAAAAGGAACTCTTTGTCCAGCTATCTGGAAGGGAAGGACTGTTGTCCCTTTAAGGGCTCTCTTCAGTGGGGAGTGGGGGGAGAGGTGGTGAAGGGATGGACAGGAAGACTTGGAAGCACTTTTTTTTTTAACTATAGTAATTAAAATGTGTATTTTAGATAAGAGGGTCTTTTGAAGGATTTATTTAAAAAACTTATGTCTGAAGATCCACACATTTAAGGCTAAAGATGATTGTGCATCTAAAACTCTATGCAAGCATTTTTTAGAAATGTGATTTTATAATCTTCACCAGCTCACTAATGAAATATTTTTAAAGCAAATTTTAAACTAAGGTCCTATAGACTTACATGTTCTGTGTAAATATTATATTAATGCACAACTGTTTTTGTCAGTAAAGGCAGAAACTGACAGTATAAAAATTTATTTGGGCATAAGCTTTCGTGGACATCTGATGAAATGGGTTCTAGTCCACAAAAGCTTATGCCCAAATAATTTGTTAGTCTTTGAGGTGACACAAGGACTCGTCCTTGTTTTGATACAGACTAACAGGACTATCACTCTGAAACCTGTCAGTATATACCTTGGGGTTGGCAAATGCCTGTTAAATGGCTTTATTACCCCTTGAATGTCTCTTTAACAGTTTCAATGTTGTGCTAATAGGTCTGGCCAGGCTAGAGCAGCCATCTGTGGGAGCCTGCAGGAAGGGTCAGAACAGGGATAGGAAAACAAGCGGTGGACACTAAGACATGGTTAGGGCCTCAGGGTTAGGAAGTGGGTGGAGGCTTGGAAGGCAGCAGGAGTTGGACCTGAATCCCTGAAATAAGGCAGGACCTAGTTCAGGAGCAAGTTAAAACTTATCGGAGGGAGGAATTCTAGCTCAGAGGACACCTGCAATCCTGGGCCTCTCAGCTGTGGGAACAGGAGACTTATAACCCCCAGAACCTGACACTGAGATACCCGGGGGCTTTGCCCTATGGGGGAGGTGAAGAACTGGCACTGAGGTACCCGGGGGCTTTGCCTGGTGGGACGGGTGTGAAGAACTGGCAATGAGGTACCCAGGGGCTTTGCCCCATGGAGGGGTTAAGGGGGACATTGAGGTACCCAGGGGCTTTGCCCCATGGAGGGGTTAAGGGGGGCATTGAGGTACCTGGGGACTTTGCCCCTTGGAGGAGTTAAGGGAGGCACTGAGGTACTTGGGGGCTTTGCCCTATGCAAGGGTTAAGGGGGCATTGAGGTACCCAGGGGATTTTCCCTGTGAGCTGGGGGTGAGGTGCTGGCACTGAGGTGCTCTGAGGCTTTACCCCTGCGGCAGGGGCAAATGTTGTACTTAAAGTACTGCACAGGATCTTTTCAGGGGCAATAATGCAAAGCGCCACATTTATTGGTAAAACATGTATCAATCAACACTGTAGCATATGCATATGATATATATTACATTCATCCATAGTCTCTCTCTCTCTCTCTCTCTCTCTGTCTTGTTGTTGTTACCAAGTAGTTGCTCCCTTTAACTTCAAAGGCCAGGTGAGTTAGATGGGGGAGGGGTGGAGCTGGGCTTCTGTCGATCCAGATTGATGCTCTGATGTTGACAAGACAAAACCTGGGATCCTCTGCAAGACACCTCACATTTATAGCAGCTTCCCTCTCATGCAGATCTATACTAGATGCAAAATCAGTGTCTGTGTCAGTTGGTCAGCTGTGGTGCTTCCTTCTGGGTGTTGTCTTAATGCTTCCACATTTATTTTCAAAGAGGGTGTTTTCAAAAGAAGGTGGTCACTTCTTTAATGAGCCCACTTGACAAGTTTTATTGTTCTTGGGTCTGGCTTCTAACCCCTCTCCAACTATTGCAGCTGTCTGGAGGTGCTGCCTTCCACTAACTTGCTCATTCACACCTTATTCATTCAACAGGGCAATTGTTACAAGGGGGGGAGATCTTATTCTACTCCTTAGCGCAAAGACATGTTTCTTCTACCTTAACTATCCTTAGCCCACGTCCAGACTAACCCGCGGCATCGGCGGGTTAAAATCGATTGCTCGGGGATCGATATATCGCATCTAGTCTGGACGCGATGTATCGATCCCCGAGTGCGCTTACATCGATTCCGGAACTCCATCAACCCGAACGGAGTTCCGGAATCGACATGGAGAGCCGCGGACATCGATGCCGCGCCGTCTGGACGGGTGAGTACCTCGATTTTAGAAATTCGACTTCAGCTACGTTAGTCACGTAGCTGAAGTTGCGTATCTAAAATCGATTTTAATACCCTAGTCTGGACGTGGCCTTAGGGATGATAACATTATACCGACGCTCAATACAAAGTTTCTATATAAGGATTTGATACAAAGTTCCTATATCAAAGGACTTGATACAAAATTGTATGAAAGTAGAGGTTACATATGGAAAGACTTAATACAAGGTTATATGAAGAGGCACAATACAAAGTCAGATGAATATGATGAAAATGATACACCGTTATGAAAGATGCTTAATGCCGAGGTTTATCTACAGGCTAAGGGGGGCACTGAGGTGACTGTGGGTTTGTCTCTGCAGGCGGGGTGGCATGTGTGGTGAGCGGGCAGCCCTTTGATACAGTCAAGGTGAAGATGCAGACCTTCCCCACCATGTACCAGGGTTTCCTTTACTGCTCAGTCTGGACGTACTGGCAGGAAGGGCTGCCCGGGCTGTACCAGGACACCACCCCCGCCCTGCTTGCTAACGTGGCAGAGAACGCAGTGCTCTTCGCTTGCTATGGCTTCTGTCAGCAGCTGGTGAGGCAGCTGTTTGGACTGAGCAGTGTGCTGGAGCTGAGGTATGGCCTGGCCCTGTGGGTGTGCGGCATGGGGACGCCAGAGGGGGTGGAGCTGTATGGCAAGGCTGCTGGTTGGGCAGCATTCGGGGTGACGCCATTTGGGGAAGCCGAGTCACCCATGTTTTCCATCTGTGACAGGCCAGGAGAAGGCTGTGGGGACATCCCTGAGCAAGGGGATAGTCAGGGTTGGGGAGCCAGGTCACGCTCCCTCTCTAGGGTGGTGGTGATGAGGGCCTCTGCTCTGCCCCCTGCAGAGCCTGGGCCTGTGTGGGGTGAGCTTTGGCTCTAACATCTGTATTCTCGGGCCCTGTGGTGCCAGTGACCTGCAGAGTGTGCTTGCCGGCTCGTTCTCCTCTGTCTTTTCCTCTATGGTGCTGTGCCCTGCGGAGCTAGTGAAATGCCGCATGCAGGCCTTACATGAGATAAAGGTCACCGGGCGAACAGCACTAGCCCATCACAGGTGTGTCTCAGCCGTGGGAAGCAGGCCAGGCTTTGGTGAATTACACACGTCACACACAGCCCTGGTGGAAGGTTTGTGAGTGAGGCAGCAGGTCTGAATTTCCTTTTTCCCAGGAAGATGAGGGTGTCACACTGCCCAGCTGAGTAGAGCTGGCTTGGTGCTAAACCCAGACAATGTAAACACATTCCTTAGGAGGTGCTTACTGGGCGGGATCCTGCAGCTTCCTTCTGTCCCTCTTGGCCAGACTGCCTGCCTGTGAGTCTGCATGACACAGCATACCCGAAGCCTTCCTCTATCACAGAGGTAGGCAACCTATGGCACGTGTGCCGAAGGTGGCAGGTGAGCTGATTTTCAATGGCACTCACCCTGGCCACTGGTCCAGGAGGCTCTGCATTTTAATTTAATTTTAAATGAAGCTTCTTAAACATTTTAAAAACCTTATTTACTTTACATACAACAATAGTTTAGTTATATATTATAGACTTATAGAAAGAGACCTTCTAAAAACATTGAAATGTATTTCTGGCATGCAAAACCTTGAATTAGAGTGAATAAATGAAGACTCAGCTCACCACTTCTGAAGGTCAAGTATCAGAGGAGTAGCATCCGACGAAGTAGGTATTCACCCACAAAAGCTTATTCTCCAATACATCTGTTAGTCTATAAGGTGCCACAGGACTCTTTGTTGCTTTTTACACTTCTGAAGGGTTGCCGATCCCTGCTCTATCACAACCAAACATCCTCCTCTCCTTCCTGGCCACTGTACTGTGGCTGAGCTGTCGGCAAACATCTCTCCATGCCACAGTGCAGATCATTGCTGCTGCAGTTGCCAGGCTACCCAGCTTCCCATTTTTGTGCCTATGTCTCAGATTAATCCTGTATTTCCAAAGGACAATTTGTGGAGAACATTTGCAGATGAGGGAGCAAGAGAGGTCAGTGGATGATATGCCAGAGCCCACTCTGATACATCATCTTAAACCAAGTCCCCCTGCTCCTTTCTTCCTTCACCTCAAATTCCACCTCTAGCAGGACATGCTGGAATGTGCCCAGTTTGGCCTGGAAAACCAATCTGAGATTCACTCTTAAAGAGCATTGGGGGTAATATGGCATGGTTCTAGGTTGACTGATCATCTTGGCTTGGTAAAGGTAATGCTGAGTATGATTATGTTTTCATTCTGGCCGTGATGGTCCTTGTTTGGGTACATTGCCTGTGTTCTCTCTGGCAGCTCTACCTGGGCTACTGAGAAAAATATCTTTCAATCTGAGGGCCTGCTGGGATTTTTCCAGAGCCTGACCAGTACTTGGCTACGGGAGGTGCCTGGCTACTTCTTCTTCTTTGGTGGCTATGAAGTCAGTAGAAGCTTTTTCACCCAGGTTGGCCAATGCAAGGAGGATCTGGGTGAGTAGAGTTGGATGTGGGCAAAATAAAGGGAGTTTCAGCCTTATGGCCTTTGCAGAGGAGTGGTGAGGAATTGTATCATTTTGAGCAAGGACAGAACTAGGATCTGATTTTTTTCACAATGAAATAGTGACCAATATCGATACAGCTCTGACCACTCCAGGGGTAGTGTTGTGCTACAGAGCTATGAGCTTCAAACAGGTGACAGAAGCAGAAACACTTTATGCAGACTGGACAAGGGGGAGTCCCTGATACTAGTAGATGGACACCAAATCAATTTGAAGGAGAGGATGTGGAACTTCGGAAATAATCCATACATGTCACAATCCCAGGTTCCAACCCTCCTGGAAGATTTTAACTCCCCAGTTTTTTGTTTATAATGTTGCCCCTTGGCCCAAGCAGGTTCTTAACCAGTATTTTCATTAGGAGGAGAAATTGATTATACAAGTCAGGGATTTCTTTGGTGCAAATCTGTTTATTTAAAATCCACACCCCTGAATGACGCAGTTAAACCAACCAGACCCCCGGTGTAGACAGTGCTGGGTCGATGGGTCATGGGGAGATGAATTAGCTGTCCCAATGGGAGAAGCCCTTCCATTGGTGTAGGTGGAGTCTTCACTGAAGCACTACAGCAGCGATTTAAGTATAGGCGAGCCTTCAGCATCACCTATCATCCTGCTGGAAGCCAAAATGAAAGGTCTGGCATGACCCATCCCAGACAGAAGGAAAAGAAACAATTTAACAAATGTACAAATGATACAATCTTAACTCTTTACATATTGTCTTTCCATCAGGAGGTTTTCACAGCAGTGACTTGAATCAGTGCTACTCCCATATAAAGCTTTTTGGAGCTTTTCTCACCCTGCCCAATTTCGTCTCAGACACTCAGGAGGGGCTGCTTCCAGCTAGCTTCTGACAAGCATCTGTGTTTCTGTGGAGACTGCTGGCTGGGAAAGACTCTGCTAATTTTGTTTTAATGGAGAATTCTTCTCTATCACAACTCTTCCAGCCTCAGGTTCCACAGCTACGTTCTCACTTTCTGGGGCAGCCAAGCGGATGTTCTGTCTCCCTGATGCATTCTGTCATGGCAACTATGGATAACTTTGGATTTAGTCCTGGGTCCCACTCCAAGTACTGTATAGGGTTCCTCCCAAGGTATATCTAGCTTAGACCACCCACCCTTTTTTCTCATAGGATTGTGGAACCAGACCAGGTCCCCTCTTTTAAAAGTTTTCCCATATGATCTTACATCCCAGGGTTTTTTTATTTTGTCATAAGCTATCCTCCAATGTTTTCTATAGCATAATCTGGGGTGAATCCGTCTGTCTCCCCTGTTGAAGATGAATAATGTCATTTTCATTGGGCCAGGGAAGGAGAGTGAGAATGACTCTAGCCTGCTGGTTTGGGCACTCACCTGGGAGCTGGCAGATGTGGGATCATGTCCTTACTCCAGTGACTAGTTATACACAGTGGATCAACTTCAGCAGGAGAGAGCCACATCAGAACCCTCCCTGGCTAGGGCACACTACTCCAATATGGGAGACTTAAATTCAGGTCCCTGCTCCACCTCAGGCTGAGGGAACACTTGAACTCAGGTCTTCCACAGCCTAGGTAAGTGCCCTAGCTCAGTGGTTCTCAACCAGGGGCACATGTACCTGTGGTGATTATGCAGAGTTCTGCCGAGGTTACATCAACTGACCTAGATATTTGCCTACTTGTACAACGGGCGACATAAAAAGCATTAGTGAAGTCAGTATAACCTAAAATTTCGTACAGGGAATGACTTGTTTGTACTGCTGTATGCTAGACACTGAAATGCAAGTACAAGATTTATAGCCCAATTGATGTATTTTATAGTTATATGGTAGCAATGAGAAAGGGGGAGGGATAGCTCAGCGGTTTGAGCTTTGGCCTCCTAAACCCAGGGTTGTGAGTTTAATCCTTGAGGGGGCCACTTAGGGATCTGGGGCAAAAATCAGTACTTGGTCCTGCTAGTGAAGGCAGGTATATCTCCAATTTTTTTTCCCCAGTAATACTGTGCTGTGATACTTTTGTATTTTTATGTCTGATTCTGTAAGCAGGTAGTTTTTAAGTGAGGTGAAACTTGGAGTATGCAAGACAGACCCAACTCCTGAAAGGGGCACAGCAGTCTGGGAAGGTTGAGAGCCACTGCTCTAACCAACTGGTTAAAATATATAATGGAGACAGCAATAGTGGCTGCTGCTGCTGATGATGATTGTGAATCTAGCCCTTTAAAAATGCCCAGAAACAAAATGTTTAGATTTTCCAGACCTGCCAAGAACCAAAACTCAATTATTCACCCAGCGGTACTGGGAATCCCAAATCCAGTGAAGGATTATTTTACTAGAACTTCTGCTACTGTTACAGCCCCTTGGGTTCCTTATTGGATAAACTTCAGGGCACTTTGTAAAGTAGTCTGTGAAAGCCAACACATGGTGATAGCCAGCCTCTGCCCCAGGCCAGGCCCAGCACATCAACACCAATGTGTTCCATTGGGGCCTATGAGATACAGCTGCATTGGGGCTCTCCCTATCTTAGGGAGACCCTTCTTTGTAATGCAGGCATCACATATCCTGCACCAGTATTCTGCATCCTGCCTGCATTTTGCCCAAGAGAAATTATCTCTTAGTTTAGCCAAAGTTTTTGTAACCTCAAAATGTCCAGCAGCTTTAAAATCATGACATACCCTCAGAACCTTCTTTGCCAATGTATCTGGTACCTGAGCCAATCACCACTGGTTTCTCCTGTCTCCTAGACAATATTTCATCTTTCAACTCCCAGCCTTCCTAGTATCATCAGAAAACCTTCATTGTGATAGTCATTCCAGGTGGCTGCGTTTGCCAATTGATTTTCCAGTCAAACATTATTTTGATATCAGGAGTCTCTCTTTAAAAGGCTTTAACTGGTCTGGAGTCTATTCCAGCCCACTGCCACTATCCTAGTGAATGGACCAGGAACATTAGGACTTCTTCAGATGATGGGAGAGAAGAAACAGCCTTGTCTTTCTAAGCACACTCAGACCTTTGAACCACTAATTCCTTGCTGTCATGCTTACGCAGTGTTCGCAGTTATCCACCCAATCGGGCTGTCTGGACAAGCATCAGCATTGTCACGCTTGTGCCCAGGCGTAGGTGTGACTGTGAAATTAATAACTTTGCAGCTTTTCCAACCACCTGGCCAGTTGTCCCTCAGGGCTCCTGAGTCTAACAAGCTATTGCAGATTTGCACTGACCACAGGTTTTCTCCCATTTGGATAGTGGTGGAAATGTTCTATACAGTTAATCATTGCCAGGCGTTCCTTTCAGCTGGTGCAATAATTTCTTTCTGGAGAACTTGCACATTTGCTGTAATAAGCCACCACCCTCTCAAGTCCTTTGTGTGCTTGTGCCAATCCCGCTCCTAATCCATAAGCACTGGCATCTGTGTCAAACATGAAAGAGGCTTTGAAACATGGATAGGCTAGGACAGGAGCATACACAAGAGCTCTTCTCAGTTCAGAAAATGCTATCTCATACTCTGCTGATGAAATAGTTTCACTTTCTCTCCCTGCTTATGCAATGGTTTTACAATATTGGCAAACCCACAAATAAGTCTTAATGTGGGCTGTCAATTAATCACAGTTAACTCATGTGATTAACTCAAAAAAATTAATCACAATAAAAAAATGAATCGCACTTATAACAATAGAATACCAATTGAAATTTATTAACTATTTTTTTGTTTTTCTACATTTTCAATATTGATTTCAGTTACAACACAGAATACAAAGTGCACAGTGCTCACTTTATATTATTATTTTTATTCCAAATATATGCACTATAAAAATGATAAACAAAAGAAATAGTATTTTTCAATTTTACCTCATACAAGTACTGAAGTGCAATCTCTTTATTGTGAAAGTATAACTTACGAATGCAGATTTTTTTTTATGGTTACATAACTGCACTCAAAAACAAAACAGTGTAAAACTTTAGCACCAACAAGTCCACTCAGTCCTACTTCTTATTCTGCCAATCACTAAAACAGACATGTTTGTTTACGTTGACGGGAGATACTGCTGCCCGCTTCTTATTTACAATGTCACCTGAAAGTGAGGACAAACGTTTGCATGGCACTTTTGTAGCAGGCATTGCAAGGTATTTACATGCCATATACGCTAAATATTCATATCTCCTTCATGCTTTGGCCACCATTCCAGAGGACATGCTTCAGTGCTGCTGCTGATGATTAAAAAAATAATGCGTCAATTAAATTTGTGACTGTACTCCTTGGGGGGAGAATTGTACGTCTCCTGCTCTGTTTTACCCACATTCTGCATATATTTCATGTTATAGCAGTCTTGGATGATGACCCATACATGCTCGTTTTAAGAACACTTTCACAGCAGATTTGACAAAATGCAAAGCAGGTATCAATGTGAGATTTCTAAAAATAGCTACAGCACTCGACCTGAGGTTTAAGAACCTGAAGTGCCTTCCAAAATCTGAGAGAGACAAGGTGTGGAACATGCCTTTAGAAGTCTTAAAAGAGCAACACTCTGGCCATGTCTACATCTAAAATTTTGCAGCGCTGGTTGTTACAGCTGTATTAGTACAGCTGTATAGGGCCAGCGCTGCAGAGTGGCCACACTTACAGCAACCAGCGCTGCAAGTGGTGTTAGATGTGGCCACACTGCAGCGCTGTTGGGCGGCTTCAAGGGGGGTTCCGGGACGAGAGAGCAAACCGGGAAAGGAAACCAGCTTCGCCGCGGTTTGCTCTCTCGGTCCCGGAGCCACCCAGCAAACCGCAGGGAAGGAGACCTGCTTGCTCGTGGTTCCGGGACCGAGAGAGCAAACCGGGAACGCCGCGGTTTGCTCTCTCGGTCCCGGAGCCAGCCAGCAAACCGCAGGGAAGGAGACCTGCTTGCTCGGGGTTCCGGGACCGAGAGAGCAAACCGGGAACGCCGCGGTTTGCTCTCTCGGTCCCGGAGCCAGCCAGCAAACCGCAGGGAAGGAGACCTGCTTGCTCGGGGTTCCGGGACCGAGAGAGCAAACCGGGAACGCCGCGGTTTGCTCTCTCGGTCCCGGAGCCAGCCAGCAAACCGCAGGGAAGGAGACCTGCTTGCTCGGGGTTCCGGGACCGAGAGAGCAAACCGGGAACGCCGCGGTTTGCTGTCTCGGTCCCGGAGCCAGCCAGCAAACCGCAGGGAAGGAGACCTGCTTGCTCGGGGTTCCGGGACCGAGAGAGCAAACCGCGACGAAGCTGGTTTCCTTTCCCGGTTTGCTCTCTCGGTCCCGGAACCCCGAGCAAGCAGGTCTCCTTCCCTGCGGTTTGCTGGCTGGCTCCGGGACCGAGAGAGCAAACCACGGCGTTCCCGGTTTGCTCTCTCGGTCCCGGAACCCCGAGCAAGCAGGTCTCCTTCCCTGCGGTTTGCTGGCTGGCTCCGGGACCGAGAGAGCAAACCGCGGTGTTCCCGGTTTGCTCTCTCGGTCCCGGAACCCCGAGCAAGCAGGTCTCCTTCCCTGCGGTTTGCTGGCTGGCTCCGGGACCGAGAGAGCAAACCGGGAAAGGAAACCAGCTTGATTACCAGAGGCTTCCTCCTTCCACGGAGGTCAAGAAAAGCGCTGGTAACTGTCTACATTGGATTACCAGCGCTGGATCACCAGCGCTGGATCCTCTACACCCGAGACAAAACGGGAGTACGGCCAGCGCTGCAAACAGGGAGTTGCAGCGCTGGTGGTGCCCTGCAGATGTGTACACCTTCAAAGTTGCAGAGCTGTAACTCCCTCACCAGCGCTGCAACTTTCTGATGTAGACAAGCCCTCTGATGTGGAAACTACAGAACCCAAACCACCAAAAAGGAAAATCAGTGTTCTGCTGGTGGCATCTGATTCAGATGATGAAAATGAACATGCATCAGTCCGTACTGCTTTGGATCGTTATCAAGCAGAACCCATTCTCAGCATGGAAGCATGTCTTCTGGAATGGTGATTGAAGAATGAAGGGACATATGAATCTTCAACACATCTGTCACATAAATATCTTGCAACACCAGTACAACAGTGCCATGGAAATGCTTGTTCTCACTTTCAGGTGACATTGTAAACAAGAAGGAGGCAGCATTATCTCCTGCAAATTGTAACCAACCTTGTTTGTCTGAGTGATTGGCTGACCAAGGAGTAGGACTAAGTGGACTTGTAGGCACTAAAGTTTTACATTGTTTTATTTTAAAATGCAGGGTTTTTTACATAATTCTACATTTGTAAGTTCAATTTTCATGATGAAGAGATTGTACTACAAGTCTTGTATGAGGTGAATTGAAAAAAATTTTTTTTTTGTTTTTTACAGTGCAAATATTTGTAATCTAAAATAAATATAAAGTAAGCACTGTGCACTTTGTATTCTGTGTTGTAATTGAAATTCATATATTTGAAAATGTAGTTAACATCCAAAAATATTTAAAATAAATGGTATTCTACTGTTGTTTAACAGCGTGAGTAATCACAATTAATTTTTTTAATTGGTTGACAGCCTTTCTCTTAATGAGAGCAAAGTCCTTCAAAAAGTCCTTCAAAACTCTGCACATCTGTTAGTGTCTGGGCAGCTGACCAGTTCTTCACAGCCTCAATTTTCTTTTTGTCAGTGGAAATTCCCCCCTCACTGACTGCGTGTGCCTGGTAGGTTACCTTTTTGGAACAACTCACATTTCTTTGGGTTCAGTTTCAGATTGGCAGCTTTAAGCTTATCACAGACTATTTGTAAATGTACTGGTTTCTATTCAAAGGTCTCTCCATGTGCCGGGATATCATTTAGGTATAACACACATTTTGAGAGGCATGCCATGCAGTACCCTCTCCAGAAGTGTCTCAAACATGGCTGATGCATTACACAAGCTGGAAGCCATCACTTTAAATTGCCGCAAGTCCTGTCCTGTTCAGAAAGCAGTCTTTTCCCTGTCCTTTGGACTCACTTGCCAATACTCACTTTTAAAATCCAGTACGGAAAAACAGACTGAATTTGCTGCAGCATACTATCACCTATTTGTGGCAATGGGTAAGAATTCTTCAAAGTTACTTAATTTAGTTTTCTATAGTCCCCATAGAATGTGATGTTGCCATCTTTTTTCTTAACCAGAACCATGAGTGAGGCCCGAGGACTGGTTGAAGGCTCCATTATGTCTTTGTGATAAATTTCCTTAATGATCTGCAAAGCCTCTTCCCTCTTAGCAACTGATAAATAGTCAGGTGGCTGATAATGGGTCAGTTTTCCCCAGTATCAATCTTGTGCTGGACCCGTGCAATCAATCAAATCTCTACCTTTGATGGAACTGGAGAATAACCTCTGATTTCTAACCAAAAAAGTGTCTTAGATCATTCTGCTGCTTCTCATTTAAATATGAGGTACTGCTTTGGAATAAGTCCAGTCAAAATTCAGGGAACTTACCTTTATCTCCTTCCCCTTGTTGTTTTCTTCTACAGTCATATTTATTAGATCTGCTGGTTCCCATTTTGCAACAATGGTTCCCTTTTTTTACTGTTCGTCAGAAGCATTTGGTGAATGAACAGGAATTCATTCCTGTTTCAGATTCACAATAACTTTAGCAGCTAAAATTTCCCCCAAGATCACAGGTCTTAATGCAGGTCTCAACCAATCCCCATCTTTCCTTGCGGGAAAGCTACCACAGCATGTAGTTGTTGTTATGGTTTCTGACCCCCTGGAGGCAGAACAGTTTGTTCACTGCAAACCAATTGTTTATAAACAATTTTTAAAATCTGGGCCACTTCTTTGAAGGCACTTTCCAGACTGAATTTGTAGGACTCCTTTCCTGGCATTGATTCCAGCTGTTGGTCATAATAAAATCCAAAACGACTCACTCATTCACTAGGTCAGCTACCCAACATCTTGCTCAAATTGCAGAGGTTCAACTTGCAAACCGAATTTTCCCCATTTTTGGATAAGTGCATGTTCCCATCACTGTCTCCATTTGAGATCAGTTTTTGGTTCCCTATTCCCTAACGTTACCAGCTTGTCTAATCTAATAACTGTTATGCGTCAGCCAGTGTCCGCTATTCTTGTGCATTTCACAGATCCTATTACACAATCAATAGCCAAACTCCCATTGTGGTTGTTCAACTGGCCAGATCTAATAAAAAACTGTGGGAGTAGTTCTTGTTCCTCCAAGGTTTGCACTTTCAGCACTTTGATGCATCTGAAGAAGTGAGTTTTTTTGCCCACAAAAGCTTATGCCCAAATAAATCGGTTAGTCTTTAAGGTGCCACCAGACTCCTTGTTGTTTTTGTGGATACAGACTAATACAGCTACCTCCTGATACTTGACTTTCAGCTTGGTGCCCCCCATTTCCCAAACTGGGTAAGGGACTTTCATTAGACTCTCAGGATGCTCTGTCCTGGGCTGCCTTAGATGTATAATAATCCTTCCTTTAGCAGCCAATTTTTTCACAGTACCAGCATTTAACTGAATGGCTTCCCTTGTTTTTTGCATCTTTGCCAATTTCCTTTCTTTTATAAACCACATTAAGCATTTTTTTCAGTTGTTCAATAATGTCATGAACCACATTAGAATCCCCTTTTCCATCACGCATATTACACACAAAGCTGCATTTACAGGGTTCCTGGTGATCAGCTTCCATCCTTCTCACCAGCTTCTGCTTCCTCTTCTTGTGGGCTGCTGCACGGAAGAAGTCAAGTTCAGAGGCAAATTCCACAGCCTCTCAGAGTGACCTTGGCCTTCTTTCAATTATCTTGGTCTGCAAATCCACATCCATCTGAGCATCTATAACTTGGTGCATTGCTAATGTATTCTAGAAGTCCTCCTGGCATCTAGATATGCCAGGAACACAAATCTCCTTACATGTGGTCTCTTCCCCCACATTCACTCTAGCTCTTAGCGGTGCCTGGCTAGCTCAGGTTGATGACTAGCTCCAAACCTGATGTCAAGGGCTTGCACCCACAGGCGGCGAGTTATATGGGCCTGTGCTCCACCAATATTCAGAGCACGGGGGTCTGGCTCCACCAATGTTCAGGGTCAGGTCTCCCCTCCTGCACCCTGAACTCCTCATCCCAGGCCCCATCTCAGAGCCTGCACCCCCACACCCCTACCCTCTGCCTTAGCCCTGAGCCCCTCCCACACCCCAAACCGCTCAGGCCCAGCCAGAGCCCTCATCCCCCCATGCCCCAGCCCTGAACCCCCCCCCACCAAACTCCTCATCCCCAACCCCACCTCAGAGCCCACACCCTCAGCCAGAGCCCTTATCTCCCATACACCCACACACCACATTGTGCAATATCGGGAAACTGTTAAATGCTTACTGTTTCCAGTCCACTTTTATGTTATATAAAAATATATATATTGGCATACAAGGTGGGGGGGGGAGGGCGAGACTTGGACCCATTCTGGGCACCACCAAAAGTTATACTGGCGCCTATGCTTGCACCAGATATAGATAACTCCATTTATTTTTTGGGAATGAATCCTCCAGCACCATCAGAGATGGGCCATTCAAGTTGGCTGCTAGAAACCACCCTCTCTATTGATCTCGCTAGCCATTCATTGGGGCTGTGAAATTGAACTGAGCTACATAAGCCTCCCAGGGAGTTTTCCCCTCACAGATAATGGGGATTTTGTACCACTTGAGTAGGAACAATCCAACCTCTCCTGTCTGGGCCTGTGTGGGCTACAAACAGGATCGAGAACTGTTGTAAATATCCTGTCTTTCCCAAGCTCTCTGGCTGGCCTGATTCCTCGCCATGGCTTTTCCTGTGGCCTGTGACCTTTTGATTTCCTTCTGAAGCTAATTTTTTAGCTCCTAAAGTTCTCAGTGTTGCTTATCTGTGTTAGCAAGTGCTAAGTTGGCCAAAGCTTTTTTGACCTTCCCTGGTTCCTGGAATACCCTCTCCTCCTTCTCCTCTTGCTGGTCACATTCTGGATCCACCTTGCCAGTCCAGACTGAGAGTTTCTGTAGTTGGGCTGCCAAATTGCCAAGACACTTTGTAGCTGCTGCCCTGATGAACATTTTATTTCAGCAGCATTTCTCAGTCATTGCTAGGCAACCTCCAGATGTCACTTAATTCCTTTCACTAAATCTCCAGCTTCTGTTTTAAATTCTTTTGAGACATCTTCAGCTCTTGTTGTAAATGTTGTTTTAATTCCTTTTGGCCATCTCTGATTTCTGCAAGCACTTCCATTATTTCTTCCCTCTTGGTTCCACAGGAATACGAACTCATAATTTCTCTCCTTGGAAACTCTATCCCAGTGCTGACACCAGTGTTGCCTATTTGACCAAGTGGTTGGCCAGTATTTGTGGCCTCGCTGAGTTGTTTCCATTTGAACGAGAAATTGATTATATGAGTCAGGTACTTCTTCAGTTCAGTCCTCTTTATTTACAGAGAATGTCCACGATGTGGACATGAGCAACACATCTTGAAGAACAGTTACGGAAGGTAGGTAACCATTTTTTCTGCTACCCTAAATTGCACTGTATCAAATGGATACAGGAGTTCTCTTTGCTTCCCGTCCTTTGCTGAAGGGTTGCTGTGGGCTGTTAAATATCTATGGTCTTCCACCTCAGAGTAGAGCCCTGCAGCAGGACCTGGATCCCATGGGTCCCACAGGACCCGTTGCCATAATAGCAGGAGTGGGTGGGAGTAGGAGTGGGTATTGCGGGGTGGGACAGGAGCAGGATTAAAAATTGTCCCACACAGGCCTCTAGCTCAGAAGTTGCTGTGTTTCAGTGCTGGATGTATGGATGACATATATTCCCATGATGAGGCTGGGCTGCAGATGATGGAGAGAAGAAAACTGAGAGGAACAAGGTGAACTTGAGGAGTTGTGGAAAGATGTAACTGCTGATTTCCTTGCTTTTTATGGTTTGCACTGATGAGATATGCACCTCAAAGCATATTTAATAAATAGGTAGCATGGCTGATAGCTTGTCACATGGAGAGTGATCTGTATTGTTATGTATCACCCCCTTTATACCTCCCCTGTGCTTTGACATGGGCTCCCCTGCCAGACCTGGTAATTGTTGCTCCATCCTGGTAGTTGCCAAAAGCAGCTATAAGAAGCTCCATGGGGAATCCAGGAAGAATGAAGCTCTATGAGAGGGGACATGGGAGGAAGCACAGCTTTGCAATGGGGCCAGGAAGGGAAGCAGTGCCGTGAGGGACATGAGGCTGCACTTGTGCATGGGTCATCAGAGAAGAGCTTCACCTCCACTGCTCTCTTCCCCCTCCTTCTGCCATTCCCAGGCCAAGCCACACACAACCCTGCTTATCCACACAGACACTCACTTCCCTTGGGCTTTCCAGTGAGCTGCTGCATGATATGCTAGAGAAACTACGAGGGGTGAGCAAGGATATGGGGCTCGCCAGGGGGTGACTGAGGAGGTAGGGGGGCAGGGTTCTAGGGGTGGCCTGGGATGGAAGAATTGTCTAGTGATTCAGGAGGAAGGCTGGTTCAGCGATTAAGATGCTACCCTAGGACTTGGGAGGTCTGAGTTCAAATCCCTGCTCTGCTGCGGAGTTCCTGTGAGACCCTGAGCAAGTCATTTCATTTCTCAGGAGTCAGTCACCATTGTACAATGGGGACAATACCTCAGAAGCGTGTGGGGATAATACACTAGTGATTATGAGGCACTCAGACACAACAGTGAGGGAGGCCAGACAAGCACCTCAGAGGAATGAGACCTGGGAAGCCAGTACCTCTTTGGTGAGGCACTAGCACTTATCAGGCTCCCCTAGCACTGCTGCCTCCACTCCCTGTGCCCAAGACAAAAGCTAAACTCCAGACAGGTCTTTCAACCGCTAATCATGTAATTCATTTGCCTGGCCTAGTCTCACCCCCCTGAGTCCAAGTGCTGCTGGTTGCTTGCATTTCTCTGCAGGATCTGGGAGTTCCCTAATGACTTTCCCCTTTTCCACACTGAGGTCTCTCTCCCTGTGTTGAATTTTAGGTTCTCTTCCCCTAACAGTGAGTGGTGGGATGGGGGGGGCCTGTTTCTGGCTGGCTGTCTATCCCATTGACTCAGTGAAGTCTCGGATCCAGGTGCTTTCCATGGCAGGGTGGCAAGATGGCTTCCTGCTCTTCCTTCTTCACATCCTGAGGACAGAAGGTAGGTGACACACAGACAGCTTCATTCACTGAATCCATCTCTAACGTTAGACATTTTAAAATCAGCAGGTCCAAATTATTTGCATCCAAGAGTTTTGAAAGAGCTGGCTAAAGAGTTTTCTGGACCAGTAACATTAATTTTCAAGACTCAATAAGCTCAATCTATTTATCTTAAAAAAGAAGTTAAGGGGTGATTTGATTACAGTCTAATAAATACCTAAATGGGGAACAAATATTTGATAATGTACTCTTCAGTCTAGCAGAGAAAGGTCTAACACTTGGAAGCTGAAGTTAGACAAATTCATACTGGAAATAAGGTGTAAATGTTGTCAGTTAAACATTGGAACAGCTTATCAAGGTGATCGATTGTTCATCACTGACCATTTTAAATCAAGATTAGATGTTTCTGTAAAGGATCGGCTCTAAGAATTATTTTTGGGAATTGTCACACAGGAGGTCAGACTAGATGATCACAATGATCCCTTCTGGCCTTAGAATCTCTGGTTCTCCTAGGGTTCTTGAAAAGGGGATATACAGGTCTGTTGCATCTTACACACAATTAACATGCACAATTTCAGCTTTACGCAGTTGGCAAAAACAAAAACAAAAAAAGAGAAAAATAACAATTTTAATACTGTACCTGTAGTGCAGGCGATTCCGCCCGCCATTCAACTCAATGTAATTTTGACTATACATGGTTTTCGCTTTACGCGCTAACCGCGGAAAGGAACCCCTGCGTAAGATGAGACTCGCCTGTAGACATTTCCCAGGTTCGGTCTCCCCTGCCTGGGAGGGTTTCCCTTGATATCTTGCTCTGGTTGAGAATCTCACCAAGCTGAGGCCGTTGTGGGCTCCATAGGGGACGTTCTGTTTGTCTGTCACAGGCATGGTGAGCTCACCTGATTGTGGTGTTTGTGTTGTAGGTTTCATGGCTCTTTACTGTGGACTGGTGCCCACAGTGATACGTGCACTCCCCTCCAACGGTGCCCTCTTCCTAGCCTATGAAATGACGAGGAAAAAGCTAACCAGCCTGCTTGATAGGACACCTTGAGGTCAGAGGTCAAGGCCTGATTTGGAAGGTGGCATTATAAAGCAACGTGAACTAAGTTTGGGACTCTTCTCTGGTTGCTGTGGCCAAACCTTTCTGGATGGTTCTCAGTGCCTTTGGACTTTTGACACCTCCCAGCCTGGGAAGGACAGATGTCAGCAGGTATTGAGCAGGCTGGCATTTAAGGAGTAATATTATGTTCACAGGCATTTCAAAGGAATAGGGACAGGGTTCAAACCCTGGGCAATGCAAAACTGAATCATATAGATTTCCTTCTCTAGTGGGTTCCCTGTGTGCCTCCTTTCTAAAAGTCTACTCTTTAATCTGCATTTCTGATCAAACCCAGAAATGGAGCAGAGAAGTAAGCATGCTCCAGCAGGCAATGGTGTCTAATATGATATGTTTGTCTTTATGTACATAGATATAATGAAAATAAAATGTTCCTAGATTTTTGTAGCAATAAATTAAAATCTCTAATCTGTTTTGATGGGGGAGAGTGGTGGGATTCTGGGACTAGAGAATCAGGAGGAGGAAGAATCTGAGCAAACTCAGTCTGGGACTTGTAGAACATTGCATGACATTTGCTCTTTTCTCCTGTGACCTCAGTCATGACAGTGGAATGTTCAAGAAAGCTCCAGAGAGTATGCTCCCATGCTGGATTTCATGAGAACCTGTATGAAATGCTTTACTGAAATCCAGATATGGTCCCTTAGTACACTGATGTATGCATGTCCATCAGTAGACAGCACCTTCCTCCTAGCAGCCACCCCTGTTCACTGGATCTGAAATATCAGTTCAGATGCTTAAGGCAGAATGTCTTTTCCTTTGGTTTGGTGAAAGCCTTTGGTTATTTCTGTAACTTTTGGATTGTCTGGACCCCTCAGTTCAGGGCAACTGCACCAGTATTTCCCCTCTGTGGTCCACCAAGGGATCCACTCTAGGCTCCCAGATCATCAACTATCACCTCTCTTGGGTGGAGACTCATGTCTCTCTCCCTCCAGACTAGAGTTTTTCCAGACTGCAGAGTTCCTTGCCTACACTGTGATATTCCCAGCAAGCGAGACTTCCTAAATTGCATCTGTGCTTTGCTTCCTCTCCTGAGGCTGCGAACAGAGTAATTACCAGCAATCACCAGTCACCACACAGATCTTTCTAAGCAAGCACATTTATTCTTAAGGTGAAAGCATTACAGAGAAAACAATAAAAAACCCTCACACATTCTAAATGCTCAACGGCAGTCCTCCGTCTCCAGCTGCAAGTTCTGGTGGGCATCAGTCCTTCAAAACCCACAGGGCTGCAAGTTAATGACTGTCTCAAATTCTGAACCAGAACGACTAGCTGGGCAGTTCATCTGTTTCTTTATACAGCTTGGGCCTTTGATCTCTAATCTTCGGGAACAGGTAACCAGCAGACAAAGACCCGTCTCTCAGGGCATAGTTTCAAAAGGCAGGGTTTGTGCATAATCAGAAGTGGGGAATTTGCATCAAGGAACCCTCCCCCCTCCTTCCAGGTACTCCACAGGAAACCCACTTAACGCTTATTGTCTATTCTTGTCCAAAAGTCTATTCTTGTCTGGCACATTTTCAGTGGTAGTCCTTTGAACTTGCAGGCCTCAGATCATATCTCCCCCCTAGGGAGGTGCAATGGGGTGTGTACTCCACACAATCCCTGAATGGATTAATGTGGGCCTGATTGATGATGGAGCACAGCTGGGGAGGGGCTGGGTGGTGCTTAAAAAACCAGGAAATTTGCAGCAGAAAGGAGCTGCAGGGGGAGAGTCTTCAGTCACTCAGTGGAGTATAGAAGAGGTAAGAAGTGGTCCGGGGGGGGGCAGCAAGGACTCTGAGGGACCCTTGGCTGCTAGCCAGCGGGTCCTGGGCTGAAACCCAGAGCAGAGGGTAGGCCTGGGTTCCCCTACCAACCAATGAGAAAGGTGGGGTGAAACCCCATGAGGTAAGGGGTATAAAGAGCCCAGAGGCAGACAGAAGACCTGTTGTAAGGTCATTAGATGCTCTTTTACCCTGGGAGGGGTGGACTAAAGCATGACTTGTCCAGAGGGACAAGTTGTGGGGAGAGAGACCACTGCAGCGATAGGGCAGCCATATGGGGTGCCATATGGGAAGACAGTTGCTATGCCATGTCTGGCCATGAGGCAGGGCTCCTGCTATGAGTGAACCCTTTACAAGAGGTTACATACAATCCTGGCCCACAATAATACATAAACTTTGCATTTAATACAATGAATCCCAAAGATACTTAACACTGAATTCAGTGAGGTCTCCCAAGCACATGCTGGATACTGCCGTCTCTATCACAGTACATTCCATCCAGGCTGGATTTCACGAGACCCTGTCTGAGGTACTTCGCTAAAGTCCATCTGGTGCCTTTGTACACTGACATCTGTGTATCTAGTAATAGCTGGCAGCTTCCTCCCCCAGCCTCCTTAGTCATTGGAACAGCTGTGTCACTCTGGAGGCTCGACGCATGTGCTTGGGACCTTCGGAATGTCTCGTCCCTTAGTTTGCTGGAAACCTTTGGTTCTTTCTGTAGCGTTTGGATTATCTGAACCCTGCTGTGTCCTTGGCCAAATATTTCCATACACCAAGGTTTAGACTTAGAATCATTTGCTGGAAATATTCTTTTCCCTATTAGTAAAGTTTAAGGTACTTAAATGTATTGCCTTGTAACCCAGTCTCTTCCTTGTCGCTGTGTAAGGAATTAAAAGTAGGGATATGATTAGAAAATTTTAATGTCAAAGTAACACCTGCCAAAGCCTTGTTCTAATACTGACTGGCTACACACCTGCACTGGGATTGAAACTGTGCTCTAAGCATGTCATTTAAACTGTTTGTCTGCTAGTCTAAGGATGTTCCTCCACCCCCACACCAATGACACGGTACGTGTAATAAATAACATCAACCTTTGCTTACTGTTCACATTCACATAAATGCATGTGCTGGACTCCACAATAGATTCACTAGCTACATTCTTCTTAGGGATGGTGGAGGGGCACGGAGAAGAAGAACCCAGCTTGGTTTCCCAAAAGTCAGACTGAGCGGATCATTGGAAAAATTGTGCTGCTGCAAGATGAGTGATTGTGCAGTGGAGTCACTGATTAGGACAAAGAAAGGCCTTTTGACTGAACATAATCTTAGCTGCAGCAGCTGCCTTCCTAGCACAGGGATTATGTCATTCTTCACACCAGGGCATGGAAGTTTGTGGGCTTGCACTAGGGATAAATTTGGCTTCTTTCTTATTTGGTTCCTTTCCCCGCCTGCAGTTGCTGTGGGCCCTCCCCTCTCAGGAGGGGGACAGGACAGAAATGTCTGCTTAGACAGTGACACTTGAAGCTGACAGACATGTCCAGCCAGCTCAGCTGCTGGGCCTGTGTGCCCATCTTGGGGTTGCTCTCTGATTGCTAGACCGCCCCTCTCTGGCTGTGCCTAAAGATAGACCCAGCCCATCTCTTTTTCCAGCCTCTCTCTGATGCAGCCTTAACAGAGCAACAAGGCAGAGCAATGTAATTAATCCGTGCAGGGACAGGAAAGTGTGCACAGGCCCTTTGCACCACAAGGCAGGAGTTACAATTGTTCGAGCCTGGGAAATGGCTTTGCTGTGTTACAACAAAGGCTGTGGGCAAAGATTTGATGCCAATAAGAACTCTGAGGGTAAGTGGATTTGTTTTCCAGGAGTTAGTGAGCTGAGATTTGAGCTGTTTTCCTCAATCTTGTTACAACATTTCCTTTCCCTTGTGTCAGGTAACAGAAGTTGAACTACTGGGATTTCCAGTGAGCCAGTTGCTCTAGCTGATTCCCTGACTCTTGGAAATGCCAGTCTGAGTCAGCAGCATTCAGCTGCGTATAGAAAACCATGGCCAATTAATAGATGGTGCCTGAAAATGTGGAAGGGGATGCAAATTCTGCCCATTAGCTGACACCAATCTGCACTGAATTGCATGGTAGAGTTAAGCTAACCTGGGGCCCTAGGCATGAAAATAAATTCAGCCCCCTTCCCCTATCCAGTCCCCTGGAAGTATTTCATTGAGTTGGCAGCATTTTAATATTTTTTTCCAGGGCCAATTCTCCGAGTAAGCCAGGAGCCTAAGTGAGGGGTCTAGTGAAGTTCAGGTAAATGGAGGCAACTGGTGTCAATGAGAGCTCCCTTCCAGATGGGTGTTGAATTGCTGAGGCCAGGGTCATAGCAGCTGTTGATGAAGTTCCAGGTACATGGGGTGTGGCCGGGGGCGGGGGGGGGGAGTGGCGCTAGGCTCTGCTCTTAGCCAGGCTGGGTTCCTCAAAGCCCAGAACAATCTCTGGTTCCTGAGGTGCATGAGAACCAGATAGGGCATTGACTGTCCAGAGGGCATCTGCAGGTGCCTGTCCCAAGCTGAGTATCTCATAGGGGCATAAAATGCAAATCTGAGAAGTTTTACCCTGCGGACCAAACCTGGTAATAGAATAATGGAAGATGAGGGTTGGAAGAGACCTCAGGAGATCATCCAGTCCTACCCCCTGCTCAAAGCAGGACCAACCCCAAATAAATCATCCCAGCCAGGGCTTTGTCAAGCCAGGCCTTAAAAACCTCTAAGGATGGAGATTCCACCACCTCCCTAGGGAACCCATTCCAGTGCTTCACCACCCTCCTAGAGAAATAGTTTTTTCCTAATATCCAACCTAGACCTCCCCCACTGCAACTTGAGACCATTGCTCCTCATTCTGTCATCTGCCACCACTGAGAACAGCTGAGCTCCATCCCCTTTGGAACCCCCCTTCAGGTAGTTGAAGGCTGCTGTCAAATCCCCCCTCATTCTTCTCTTCTGAAAATTAAACAATCCCAGTTCCCACAGTCTCTCCTCATAAGTCATGTGCCCCAGCTCCCAAACCATTTTCATTGCCCTCTGCTGGACTCTTGCTAATTTTTCCACATCCTTTCTGTAGTGTGGGGCCCAAAGCTGGATGCAGTACTCCAGATGAGGCCTCACCAGTGCCAAATAGAGGGGAATAATCGCTTCCCTTGATCTGCTGGCAATGTTCATTCTAATAGGCCTCCTACTAATAGCCTGATTGGCCCAACCACTTGAGCTAGAGAAAGGGGTAGGAGCAGGCACTCCTCATTGCAATCTGACTCACTCCTGTAGGACAGGGACCTGCTGCTCTGACACGCACCTCACTGACAGCTGGAGTAGGCTTCAAGAATGCATACTCTGCTCAGCAGAATGGAAACTCAGCGCTCTAGTCCCAATAGTTCCTAGCTGGTCCACCACAGAGATCAAGGCAGGGGTGCTGGCTGTGTGGGAGCTCCCGTTGCTCCATTCTCAGCCTCTCCCAGGAGGAGGCCCTGTAGGAAACAGGGAAGATGTACTGGCTGTGGATGCATGGGGGATGTCCCAGCTACTCCAGTCACAGTCTCTCATGTAGGAAGCAGGCAGGAGCATTGGCTCTGAGGGGAGCACCCAGCTACTCCTGCTGCAGCCTCTCCCAGCAGGTTGGCCATGACAGAATGTACCCCTGTGTCCACACCCTGCTCACCGTTGTAATAATCTTTGTATAGAGTATGCCTTGTGAGGTACCATCTGAAAACTCATAATTTGCTGGTCTGTATTGTTCTGATAAAATGGGAGGCAACATTGTGACATTATAAGATTCCCCTTATGACGCTCTTAACATATGTTCCAAACTGAGGTTGGCAAACAGGTCTGTGTCAAACAAAGGATTGTGTGCTCTGCTTAATTTGCATTTAAGCAATAAACAGAGTCATCAAGCAGGAAGGGAAACAGAAGATGCTCCAACCAGTGAGGAAGAGCAGCAGGGAACATCCTTCCCCATAGGACCTCTATGTCAGTGGTGGGCAAACTGTGACTTGTGAACTGCATGCAGCTATTTTACCATTACAGTGCAGCTCCTGGAGTTCCCCACAACATCCTCACTCTCTGATTATGAGACTCGTGGGGGAGCTTGGGACCTCTGCCTTGCTGCAGGGGAGTGGGGTAGGGGCTTCACCCCAGCAGGGAGGGAGAAGTCTCAGGGCTTCAGCAGGAGCGGGGCTGAAACCCAGAGCCCCAGCAGGCGCCTCCAATGGGGGTGAAGCACTGAGTCCTGGCAGGTGTGCCCTGGCTCTCAAACTTCTGAAGATTGCCATATGCGGCTTGGAAGGTCAGTAAGTTGGGTAACCCTGCTCTATGTCCTGAATGTCAGCTGGAAATGTTTTCAAGAGGGGGACTGACACTATACAAATGAGGGATAAACACCTCAATGAACACTCCCCTTGCTCTCTCCCTCTCTGTCCATTGATTCACCATGTGGGAAGGGACAAAGGAAGCAGGGGTCCTGGCCTACAAGTTTGGTCAGCAAGACTGTTGAGAGCTTGTGCTGAGAAGAACTTTGCTTTGAGTTTGTTAAGTTCAGCACTAATTTGTTTTATCTTTATTTTTCATGTGAATCATTTCTGACTTTTATACCTCATTACCTGTATTCACTTAAAATCTCTTTGTGTAGTTAATAAACTTTTTATTGTTACATTGAATCCAATGTGTTTAAATTTAAGTGTTTGAAGAACTATTTAAAATAATAAGATGGCATATAATTATCTTAAAGTATAACAGACTTATCATATTTGTATTGTGCAGGAGAGTGTTGGGGATCATAGGACACCTATTTCTAGGGGAAAACCTAAGACTGGGGGTGTGCTGGGGTCACTCTGCAATATAATCAAGGCTAGGAAGAGCCCCGGTGTGGCTGGCTGGCTGCAGCTCACACATAGACATAGCTGGGAGCAACTTACATGCTGGAGACTGTTTTTGAGCAAGCCAGATTGGAGGCTACAGCAGCACAGCATGGTAAAGGGCATCCCAGGTTAGACACTGCTACTCGTTAGTCTGGGTTGTACCTTGGTATGTCACAGTGATGCAGTGAACTAGGGTTTGTGCACAGCTTGTTACACTTCAAGCACCGGTGGCTGGAAACAGTCACAGAGAGGTTACAGCTTGTTGTTTTCTGTTTGCTTATTTTGAGTAAGGGAAATAGAAAAAGTAAATCATAAAAATGAGCAGCAGCTACAGAACTTTAAAGCTAGAGCTGGCCAGATTGGAGAAAGACGAGAGACAGAGAAAATGAGCCAAAAAAAAGCAGGCATAAGAGCAGCGGCTGGAAGCCATGGAGCTGAATGAACAGGAAGCAGCAAGCCCTGGAAGGCTGTTTGTGAGTGGCCCAGGTGGGAGCTCCCACAACAAGGCATCATAAAGCACCCAAGGTTACAGGGGAAGGGGTGACATAGCTACTCATTAGTCTGGATTGTGCCCCAGGTATGTCACAGGGATGCTGTAGGAAGCAGGGCAGGAGCGCTGGCTGACCAATAGGGATTTGTGTCCTGAAGTACTGATACTCTCTGTTTTGAGAGATGGGGTCTAAATTATCTGTTATCACTCAAGAAAGAGATCTTGGATAGTTCTCTGAAAACATCCACTCAATGTGCAGCAGCAGTTAAAAAAAGCGAACAGAATGTTGGGAATTATCAAGAAAGAGATAGATAATAAGACAGAAAGTATCATATTGCCTCTATATAAATCCATGGTACGCCCATATCTTGAATACTGTGTGCAGATGTGGTTGCCCCATTTCAAAAAAGATATATTGGAATTGGAAAAGGTTCAGAAAAGGGCAACAAAAAATATTAGGGATATGGATGGCTTCTGTGTGAGAACAGATTAATAAGATTGGAACTTTTCAGCTTGGAAAAAAGACGACAAAGGGGAATATGATAGAGGTCTGTAAAATCATGACTGGTATGGAGAAAGTAAATAAGGAAGTGTTATTTACTCCTTCTCATAACAGAAGAACTAGGAGCCACCAAATGAAATAAGAGGCAGCAGGTTTAAAACAAACAAAAGGAAGTATTTTTTCACATAGTACACAGTCAACCTGTGGAACTCCTTGCCAGAGGATGTTGTGAAGGCCAAGACTATAACAGGGTTCAAAAAAGAACTAGATAAATTCATGGAGGATCGGTCCATCAATGGATATTAGCCAGCATGGGCAGGCATGGTGTCCCTAGCCTCTGTTTGCCAGAACCTGGGAATGGGTGAAAAGGAGTGGATCACTTGATGATTACCTGTTCTGTTCATTCCCTCTGGGGCACCTGGCATTGGCCACTGTCGGAAGGCAGGATACTGGGCTAGATGGACCTTTGGTTTGACCCAGATTGGTCACTCTTATGTTCTTGTTTTTGTCTCATAGATTCCTGTATGTACCACCCAGGTGTTCCCATATTCCATGATGCCCTGAAGGTGAGTGCAGCAGTAAAGGGACAGCTCTTGTCATAAGTTCAGAACCAGATGCCAGAAACAGCTGCCTACATGAGGTGTGGATGACAGTCCATGTGTCCATGTGTATGGGTGACAGTCCATCCAGGACAAAGGCAGATCCAGGATACAGGGAAGTGTGTGTTTGATGTGGGGATTGAGAGGTCAGTGTGGTTTTCCATACCTGACCATATACATCCTATTCTTGTGTCCAGGGCTGGTCTTGTTGCAAGAAACGAACCACAGACTTCTCAGAATTCCTCTCCATAAAGGTATGTAACCCACCCACCTCTACAGGTGCTCCAGTCTCCACCGCTCCCAGACATCCTTCCCCCAAAACAAAACACCAGAATCCTCTGGCTGCCTGGCCTGTCTGTCCCTCGGGGTGGTTCTAGGCACCAGAAAAGCAAGCAGGTGCTTGGGGCAGCCCATTTGCAGGGGCAGCAGCTGGCAGGGATCCAGCCAGGGAGCTGAGAACCAACAGGGGGCCCTGGGAGCTGTAGTTCCTTGATTAGTTTCCTGCCTATAGAGCCAGCCCTGGAGCAGGGAAAGAACTACATTTCCCAGCATTCCCTTGGCCACTGTCAACAGGAAAGGGAGGGGGAGGAAGTATGGTATCTGAAACCTCATGGTGCAGCTTGCTGTGAACAGAGAGCTCACTGCTAGAGTGGGGTGGCACTGTGACTGGGGAACAAGTGTGCCCAAGGAGTAGAAGGCTTTGGCCCTGTTATCTCCTTCAGAAGACATCCCCAGACTGGATTAAGGATACTGGTGTGACCTCACCTTGCAGCCCCCAAAGAAGGAATTGGGGGGACTAAATGGACAGTGCCCCTCTCTATCTGAAGCCTAGCAAGAGAGTTATGTGGACCCCACTAGGAGACGTTAAAATGAAAAGTAAGGAGGGGAGGCTCTACTGGATCTGGGCAGCTTTAGATGCAGTACCAGCACATAGGAGGATTTCCACTCCTGAGCCATGGAAGCAGAAATTGACTTCTCCTTTCCAGATGTAGCTAATATTCAGAAAGGGAATCTAGCACCTGCCTTCCAGATTTGAACACCTCAAAATTCAGGAGTGCTCAAGCTCAATTTGGGCCGCTCTTACTTCATTTCTCCCAAATCAAATATACTGATCCACTGTATCTGCTGTAGAAAAAGTAGGATAAAATTGAGCAAGAAATGCTTCCCAGTGGTTTTTAGGACTGGAATTGCTATTTTCAACGTCATTGCCTTTTTTTTCTTATTATTAGTTTTAGTTGTTAAAAGGAAGACAGTGATATTGAATTGGCAAATTCCCCATAGAACAAAGAGTGGAAACAAAAGAATAATAACGGCATCTCAAACTTTTCCTCATTCATGGAGGACAGTCTTATAATATGCATCCAGATATCCTCCAATCACACAAGCTGAAAATTGTTCCACTTGACTGCAGTTCTGTAACCATATGGGAAACAATCCTGTCTGTGTTCTGTGCACAGCCAAAATTCCTGCTGAATGACCCACCCTGGGAGCAAGTCACCAGTGACCCAGGGCTAGGGCGGAAGGAGGGTGCGGGGGGGGGGAGAGGAAGAGCCCAGGGCTGAGGTGGCAGGGGGTGCAGGTGGAGGGGGCAAAGCTCAGGGCTGGGGCGGCAGGGGGTGTGTGGGTGGGGGGCATTGGTGGGGGGGAAAAGGGGGAGCCGGAGATGGGGCAGCACAGGGTGTGTGCGGGGGAGAGCCCAGGGCTGGGTGGCAAGGGGTATGGGTGTGGGGGGAGAGCCCAGGGCTGAGACAGCAGGGGAGTGCGGGTCGGGGGGGGAGAGGCCAGTGCTGGAGCGGCAGGGGGTGCAAGTGTTGTGGGGGGGAGAGCCCAGGGCTGGGGCAGCAGGGGAGTGCAGGATGGAGCCCAGGGCTGGGGTGGGGGCAGCCAAAAATGTTTTTGCTTGGGGTGGCAAAAAACCTAGAGCCAGCCCTGCTGTCCCTACTGTGTCCATTTCCCTGGCCAGATCCCTATTCCTGGCTCATTCATCCATGGCCAGATCCCTATTCCCAGCTGGTCCGTCCCTGTCCCGTCCACTTCCCTGGTCAGATCCCTATCCCTGCCTGGTCTGTCCCCACCCTATTCTCAGTTGGTCCGTCCCTAACCTGTCCACTTCCCTGGCCAGATCCTTATCCCTGCCTGGTCTGTCCCCACCCTGTCCGTTTCCCCATCTCTGCCCTGGCCAGTCTGTCCCTCTCCCAGCTGGTTCCCTGTCTCCATCCAGCCTGTCTCCCCCGCATCCAATTCCCTGTCCACCATCTGGTCCATCCCAATCCCACCCAGCTTCCCTGGTTTCCCTATTCTAGTGGGAATTTTTCTCGGCCTAATGATGTTACTCACCTAAGTCCTAGATACTGGTTGATGGGCATGGATCTGACTTTCTCTGCCTAGTCCTGCTTCTCAGTCTCTCACGGACTGCTCCTGGATGGCTTACCAGTCATATTTAAGGTGGCTGAAAAAAACCTACCTTGTAGTAAGAGGAGGCCCTGAGATATAAACCTTGGTATCAGAGGCCTGGTATGAGGCCTAAGGCCTGAACTAAAGTAACGGTCAAGACTTGCTAACATAAAGCAAAGTGAAGCTGTGAGCCAGACGCAGGCCCTGCTCACAGAAGCTGGCAAGGAAAGGACTAATGCTGCAAGAAGATACGGACCTAAAAGGTACTGAACACTAGAGATCAGAACATTCACATACTGGCACATTCCACACCGATAACAAGGAACAGGCTGACCCATCCCAATGACAGGGGCAAAGGGTACTATGATGGATAGAGTTGTTTTGTTCAAACCAACATGTACAAGGTGAGAGGCGGCACCTTACTATGTAGAGGGGTTGTACCTTGCTACGTAGAAGGGTTGCACCTCAGTACGTCAGGAGTGATGTGTAACTTGTTTGCACCTGTGTATAAGAATGCATCCCTGGGGCGGTGTCTTTGTCCAGCCGAGGGGGCAGTGGAAAGTCCCGCCACTGACTGAGCCGAGTCCATCGACCATGGGCACATATTAGTAGTATGCCTTTTACTGGAGTAACAATCTAGGGGAACTATCATTGTGTCAATACGGCAATAAACCTGGCCCAGGTGCCTTCGTACCTTACTAGACTCTGTGGTCATTGGGGTTCTCTTCGGGTCTGCTGTGTCAGCTATCTTTGAAGAGCTGGGACAGCACACAGAGGGAACACACACATGCAGCCGAGTGATATCAACATTGAACAGACCAGAGCACCACACCGGTAGCATCTGACAACAGTCCTGCTTCTCAGTCTCTCCCGGGCTGCTTCTGGATGGCTTACCAGTTATATTTAAGGTGGTTGAAAAAAACCTACCTTGCTTCCTTCCTTCCCTTCTAAATTCTCTCTACTTGCTCACTCACAACTCTCTTTTCTCTCACTCAAGCACTTAACTCGCGGGCTGTCTCTCATGCCTCCCATCACATCCAGGCCAAGCCCAAATCTTGCCATTTCTTCATTTGCAACTGTCATAGTATAATTCCCAAATCTGGACCTTAGCGTCCAGGATATGGGTACTAGAATAAAGTCCTCTAAGCTTAATTACCAGCTTAGATTCTGTAGCGCTGCCACCAATCAGGAATTTCTAGGGCCTGATACCCTCTGGTCCCCCCAAAACCTTCCCAGGGGACCCCAAGACCCAGATTCCTTGAGTCTCACAACAAAGGGAAATAAACCATTCCCTCCCACCTCTTTACCTCTTCCCAGATCTTTCCTGCCTGGGTACACTAGGAGATACCGTGAATCAATTCCTTGGAACACAACACAGAGAGATCAAGTTTCTCTCTCCCCTTCTCCCAGAGGCAATACAGATTCAAGCTGCCTGAATCTAACACAAAGAGGAAATTTACCTTTCCCTCCTTGCTTCCCACCAATTCCCTGGTATATACAGACTCAATTTCTTTGAGCCTTAATTAGGAGAGAAGAATCAACAGGTCTTACAAGCAAAACTTTTAATAAAAAAGAAAGAAAAAAAATAAAACATTTATCTCTGCACTTTAGATGGTAAACAGTTACACGGTTTTTCAACTTATAAACAATAGAAAGAAGCTTTCTCCAGCAGAAACACAATTTAAGCTACTTCCAGCAAGTACACATACGCAAATGGAAAAAAAAAAACTTAAAAGACTATGACCGCCTTTTCTTACTTACAATTCTGAATAGATAAGAGACTGTAGCAGGGAGATTGGCAGAAACCTGGTTGCACCTCTAGCCCCATCCAGGGCCCAGAGAGAACAAAGTCAAATCCAAAACCCACAAACAAAGGCTTCCCTCCACCTAGATTTGAAAGTATCTTGTTTCCTAATTGCTCCTCTGGTCAGGTGTTTGCAGGTCACTGTTTGTTAACCCTTTATAGGTGAAAGAGACATTAACCCTTAGCTATCTGTTTATGACAGCAACGTATCAAAATCTCGCACCTGTCTCCGTCCCAGTAGCTAACGCTCCTGCTCAGGCCCTGGGATCTCCCGTGTTGATTATTGCAATGTCTGCCTTTCTGGCTAACTGTTAGCACATCACCCTTCACGAGCAAAGGACTGGTACACAGGAAGAAGGGTCAGAGGCCTCTCTGTGATGCTCCCCAGAAGTACCCAGGGTTGTGAGGCACCTCACCACCACCTACCCTCATCATGAGGAAGTCTTGTTTGTGCCTGATGTGGATCAGAACCTTGAAACCACCAGCCTCTGGCAGCACATGTAGAGCCTTCCAGGCCTCTTCAGGCCTTGGTCTCTCTGTTCAGGAAGCAATAGGGACACACCAACTGCCAGATCCTTGGAGTGTTCCCTGTAGTGTCTAGCCCCCTTCACTGAACACTCACAGGGCCACCAGGCCTGCAGTTCCTAAGGAACTGTACTCCAGCTTGTAAGACTCAACTCAGGTTCAGCACTTTGCTTAACATCACAGCACTGATATCTAGTTATAATGAAAACAAGAATGTGTTTGTTGTCAGAGAACCAAGATTCATGTGATAGTGAGAATACTGGGAAAATGGGTTACATACAAATCAAAATCATAACATGCTTTCTAGAGGCTAAAACAAGTTATCCTCTTGTTTAATAGCTTTTTTCACCCATTGTTCTCACCAGCATTTTCAGTCAAGCCTGGCTGAGACCCCTCTTTCACAAAGCAAACTGGCTGTCAATTTGATGTCTCAGGGAAGGATGCTAGGGTGTCATTTGTTTGTCCCCCATATAATCTAGAGAAAATCTTTGACGTGCACCTCAAGATGGGGTCTCTCTTCTCCAATCCCTCTTCCCTGGCTGTTTGTTTCTTCCTCTCACTTCACAGTGCTTCATTAGCATTCAGTTCAGACTAGGGAGAGGCGACCTGCTGTGACCCATACAGTATTTAATTTAGGTGTAAACAGCCAGACACTTCTTATCTGACAGAAACCGCTTTTTCTCCTTTGCAGGTGGTCAGCCCTAGACACAGACGTTAAGTACATAATTGCCAGTGTATATACATAACTCCTTACACAGCATCTGTATGTACTGTTTGTGATTATATTGATGACCAGTGTGACACTGGCTTTTCTCGGAGACCTCAGACGACATTCTTTGGTGACCTAGATAGACTGTATGTCCCAGACCCAGGAGATCCTTGTCGCCCAGGCACTCCCTCTGTTCCCTGGCCCATTGGCACTAAGAGGTTCCTGAGCCACCCCCTCCTGCTGAACTGTAGTGCTAGGCTGTTGGGATGCTTTTGGCAGTTAATGCAGCTGGGCACAGCGTGACGCTCTGCTCCCTTGGGCTGCTGAAGTTAGGGACCGTCACCTGCACGGTGCCCCACACATTAGTGTGCTTAGTGTCCTGGCTTTGTGGAGTTCGGGGGCAGCCTTTCTCTGCAGCATGGGGAACGTGTCACTTGCTGCTCTGGAGTAGAGTAAATGGTGGATTCTTTGTAACTTGATGTCATTACATCACAAATTGAAGACGTCAGTAACTCAACCTGAGATTATGGGCCTCCTACATGAGGGAGTGGGAGAGGTGTGGTGGCCTGTGATGTGCAGGAGGTCAGACTAGATGATCATGCTGGTCCCTTCTGGCCCAAAGTCTGTGAGTCTGTGACCATGAACTACAAGCCCCTTGTGTGGGGAGGTCAAAAGGAGTCTCTGGTCCCTCTCCTTAGGGCTGGATGAAGGGGTGTCACAGCAATGAGAAGCCCCCCGAGCCCTTCCGGCCAGAGGATAGCTCAGACAAGCTGAAGGCCAAGCCAAGCACAGAACTCATCGTCCAAAGCCCAAAATCAGCTGAGAAGATGCAGCGTGAAAGGCCAAGGTGAGTCAGGCACTGGCTATGTAGACGGCCCTGCCCCTGCTTCCCTCTCAAGATGGGGCAGGGAAGGTTAATCTGAGAGTTGAGGGAAACAATGCCATTTTTTGTTATGTTGTGTGTGTTTTTTCTTTCCAGCTCTGATGAGCCAAGACAGCCACTGCTGATTAAAGTGTCTAGGTCTCTGGAGCAGACCCTGGAGAAGCTAAAGCTGGCCTCCAAAAACCAATGCCCAGAGGGAGGTTCCTTGTGCAGAGGTGAGAAGATGGGGATGGGCTTGGCAGGGTGGTCTTGAGCTGTGCATTATGGGAAGCATGGAGGGTACAGAACTTAGAAGCAGGTATGTGTGTCATGCAGAGGGACTGCAGGCTGTGTGGTTGTATCCCAAGATGGAGCTGTGCATGGGGGGACTATGGACTGGTATTCTGGTGAAGAATAATGTGGCTCATGGTCCTGGCTGATGGGCATGTGAGTGGAACCCCTGGGTGAATGTCTAAGCCTGATAGAAAGCTCTGTGCTATGTGTGTTGATTACAGCAGAGGCCATTCCAGAGGTCAGGACTGGCACCACCTGTAAGAACTCAGGCTGTAAGGCGGTGAGTTGCATCCTTGGCTTTGTGTTCCAAATTCCACGTCAGGGTGTCCCAGGCTCTGGGAAATCAGATCTCAGAGCGTAGCTCTGTGGACACATGCTCCCTTCCCTGCTGATTCTGGCTCAGTGCCCCACACTGGCAGAGACTAGCTTTCTGGGTTTGTTTGGGAACTGGGGGAAGAGGGTCTTCACGATCTCTCTAGTGCCCACCAAAAATAGTAAGTGTCAGCACCTGGGATTTATGACAGGAACATCTAGCTACATTTTCTTCAGCCACAGTGAAGGTTTCGGGTGGAATCTGTTGGCCCCACAGCAAAGCTGGCACCTCCACTTCGTTCACCTAAATCCAACAGGCTTCCCAAAAAGCTCTTACTGAAGACTCCACTGGCCAGGAGAGCAGGCTCCTGGAATGGTCTGCATGGCAGACAGCAGTTCCATCACACCAGCATTGCACACTGATGGTGTAACCTTCCAACCCCAGAACCCTGGAGCTGGGGTGTTCAGCCCAGTGCAGCTGGGAAGCCTGTAACCATGGGGAGAAGGGAGGGATTCAAGGGGCTGGAAGGAGGGAGGGCAGAGGTGAAAGTAAGCTGGTATGCTCAGACTGAGGGAGGGAAAGACAAGCCTGCTCCCTGCATAAGAATAGTTTAAACTCAGCTGTTCCCTGATGGTTCAGCCCCCAGGGCTAGGTTTCTGGCCTCTTTGTTAATTTCACTCACAGTAGCTGGGGGGAGGGGGTCGAGGGGAGGGTGTATTTGACCATGGCAGGGGCAGTCCCTGTCTGCCCCTGGGGATGAGGGGATCTCTCCTACTGATATACACAATAAATACAAGAATTTGGCTGCACAGCTTAAATCCTGAGCTAATAAAAGCAGGTGGAAGGGGAAAAGTCACTGTCACATTTGTTTCTCATCTCCTCCCTCCCCCTCCTCCAGCCAGGCTGAGACAAGGCTCTGAATTCCTCCCCACTCCCCCCAGCAGGGGTTTTCCTCTAGGCTCTAGCTTGCAGTAGACTGGCTGAGATGCCTGCTATTGCTGCCTGCAAAAGAACAGTTTAAACTCAGCTGTTCCCTGCACAGTTCAGTGCCCAGAGTTAGGAGCTGTTTCTGGCATCCTTGTTAATTTCACTCCCAGTTGTTGCTGGATGTGTGTGACCGTGGCAGGGGCAGTTCTTTTCTGCCCCCAGGATGAGGGAATCTCCTAAACACAATCAAAATCAGGAACCATTTCCAAGTTCAAATCTATCCCATTCCTTCCCCAGCAGAGGATCATGGTTGTGATGTCCAAACTGCTTCCAGATCCTCTTTGAAATGTTACTGTTTAAAAAAAACAACACAAAAAACATGGAGAACACAGTGGAAAGATGTGTCATGATGATTAGGGTTTATTTTGGGCAAAGCAATTTTGCTGAAGCAACTAAAGATTTAGAGGGAAAGCAAATAGCCCCCATAGACAAAACCACAAAGGGATTGGAGGGGAAAACTGAATATTCAGCGAAATTATTGTGCCTCCTTTGAAAGAAATAGTAGTTTTCATTCCAATCCACCCTCTTTCTATATTGATTTAAACACCTGAAATGTCCTTAGGACTGCAGGTGCAATCTCAGATCTCTTTTTGTTTTGTCCTGCCTGTAGAGTGCAGAGGCTGAAATTGATAAAACTTTCTTTAAATAACTTGTATATTTCATAAAGGCTATTCCTTTATTAACCCCTGACTTTCCCTTCCTCTCCTCCTCCCCCCCACCCCCAGCTCCCTCGCTGTGGTTTTTGCCTTGGTTACTTACTCCTTGGCAGACCCAGCCCAGCGGCACCTGCTGGCTCTCTGCAGGCAGCAGCCCACAGGGGCCAGTTGCTGGGATCGCTGCTGGGTCGGTGGCAGGCTGCAGCTGCACAGTTTGTGACACATTCATTCACATACACATACACACAGTATGTATGTGTATGTATGAATGTGTGTGTCACAAATAATACAGCTGCAGCCTACTGCCGACTGCCCCGACCCCAGCAACCGGCCCCTACTATTGTATTTTAGTAGTATTGGAGATCCCCTCATCCAGGGGGCAGAAAAGACTGCCCCTGCCATGGTCACACACAGCTTCCCTCCCGAACAACTGGGAGTGAAATTAACAAAGATGCCAGAAACCTCTCTTAACCCTGGGGGCTGAACCATCAGGGAACAACTGAGTTTAAACAGTTCTTATGCAGGAGGCAGTCTCCCTGTTGTAAGGTAGAGGGAAGCCTCTGCAGCAGCTGCTGAGTGCCAGGCAGGGAGAAAGCTCAGAGCCTAGCATCGGCAGCCTGGCTGGAGGAGGAGGAGGGAAGACACGGAGAAAAATGTGACAGTGAGTTTTCACTTTTTCAGGCTTATTCGAAAAGTAAAGTTTTATTACAGGCAGTACTGGTAGTAGTAATAGTAGCTTTATTTTCTCTATCTATGCCATGCAGTGGGAGGGATTCATGAAGTACATAGGAGAGGTGGGTTGCTTGCAATTGGACTATATGGGTAAGAAATGTAAATTACTTTCACCCCTGCCCAAACCCCAGGGCTCCCAGCCGCCTCTGCAGCTGGTAGCTCTGGGGTTAATTTAAAGGGCCCGGCTCCTAGCTTTAGCAGAATCCCTGAGCCCTTTAAATTCTGATTTAAAAATCCCAGGATTTAAAGGCCCCACCTCTTCTGATAGAGGCCACGCCTCTTCCAGTTGAGGCCCCTCCCCCTCCGCAGGACTCTGGAGTACCGATAAGTCCTTTAAGTTATTTTCATCCCTGAGGGAGGGATTAAGGTGAGTGGGATCCAGAAGGAAGTAGATTGAAGGGTATAGGGTTAGACTGAGAGGGCAGGGAGAAGGAGGGAGAGCACAGCACAGGGAGTGCCTGGCAGGAGTGGGAGGGGTAGCAAAACCAGCAGGGAGCAAACACACAATGTGGGGAAGCATAGAAATGGCAAGGAGGGAAAGGTGACAGACGTGGGGACTGAGACCAGCTAATAATGAGTGTATGTCTCTGTCCCCATCCCAGGGCTGGTGCAAGGATGTTTTGCGCCCTAGGCGAAACTTCCACGTTGCGCCCTCACCCCCATCCCCACGCCCCCACCCTGAGGCGCTCCCCCCATGGCAGCTCCCCCACTCCGCCCTGAGGCGCCCCCCTTGCGGCAGCTCCCCACCCTCCACCGTGAAGCACCCCCCCTGCCCCAGCTCACCCCTGCTCCGTCTCCACCCCGAGCATGCCGTCGCTGCTTCACTTCTCCCACCTCCCAGGCATGCTCGGGGAGGAGGCGGGACAGGAGTGAGCTGGGGCGGGGATTTCCCCTGCGTGCCGCCCCCACCACCTTACTTGCTGCAGGTGGCCCTCTCTGCACTCCTCTGCCCCAGCTCCCTCCGCCTAAATGCCGGCGGCGACTGGGGCAGCCGAAGATCCAGCCGCCGTGGTTGCTGCTGAAGAAAATGGTGCCCCCCAAATCCTAGCGCCCTAGGTGACCCCCTAGGTCGCCTAAATGGTTGCACCAGCCCTGCCCCATCCCCTTGGTATCTGAGCCTCCCACCCCATGCTGCATGTGTTTGAGGGGAGACCTCGGGAAAGGACAGTCAGTGAAGGGTCCTGAGGCTCCAGCCATGTCCTGCAGGACACAGCAGGGACCAGTTGCACTTTAAGCAAAGAAGAATTCTCCTCCTGCCTTCCCCTAAAGGTTCAGGTCAGGTTTCATTTTCAGCAGCATGCTGTGCTGATCATTGCCACTGCCTCTTCCCCGGCAGCTCTACAAGGGGGCAGAGAATGAGATGGAGGCTTGTATTTTCCACCCCGGAATTCCTGTCTTCCATGAGGGGTAAGAAACATTGTTTGGAACCAGGAGACTTTTATCCCCATGCTTGTAAAAACTGCCTGCCCGCCTTGGACCCTGACTCCGCTCTTCAGTGGCAGACCAGTCAGCAGCACAGCAAGCTTTCCCATAAGGAGAGTCGCTCACTCTGGGGGGCCCACTCAGTCCACAGCTCCTCCAACCAGACGGCCAGTTGTGTTGGTGATTTTTATCCTGTGGCCATGTGACACTCCAGCTCATGTCACACAGACAGGCTAGCAGATGGCCACATCTCTTGGTCCCTCTGAGTTTGTTCAGACTGGAGCTATCAGTCCCATATCCCCCATGGTCAGCATCTTGAGTGCCCCAGGTCTCCTTGCCTCCAACTAGCTCCACCCCTAAACCCCTAGAGCACCCACCTTCCTTGGACTCATGTGTCCCTTTCTGGCATTCCTAGATTAATTTGTTTCTTGCTCTTTCCCCAGTATGAAGTACTGGAGTTGCTGTGGCATTAAAACTACAGACTTCAGTGCGTTTCTGGAGCAAGAGGGCTGCAGCACTGGGAAACACAGCTGGCTAAAGAAGGAGGTATGCCACTGCCGCGAGGCTTAGAGCAGTGAGCAGACAGCAAAGGAATCCTGAACTGTCACTGCTGCTCACTCTGTGCTGGTAACTGTGGCATCTGCTCGTCACTGGGGCACGACAGACCCAATGAATTCTTAAAATATCACATGCAAAAAATATTATGGCTGAAACCATTGTAATTCTGAGGCCTTGAATGTGTGCATTATCCGAGTCTCCTTTCCTGATCACACAGCACAGGCGGAAACACAAGTGCCTGCATTGGAGCATCAGGATGCTAGGCAAAGGGGCAGAGTAGGCATAAGAGCCAAATCCTGCTAGTGCTGTTTACGCAAATAATCTCTCCTTGTAGGGAGAATGGGACTGGGCCAGGACTGCTTACTGTGTCCCTTCTTTAAAGGGCTAGTGCAGACCCAGGATGGAGAGAAGTTAATGTCCTCTCCATTTTAGTCTGTTGTTTGCTGAATAATGTGTCACTTTGCCCAGTGGCAAGGATTCCAACAATATTTATACAGCACAGGGCTTTGGTGTTATTACGCTTTGTATGATTGCATGAGATAAGCCATACTGCAGTGCCTATGAAGAAGGGGGCCGCATGACAGTGTGTGGGGGGCATAGCTGCAGTTCTGGCATTTAGTGAATGCATCCCTTTCACCACATGCTGCCTTCACATAGGCTTGTGCATATAACTTTCTTGAGGGTTTTTTTTAAACTGAGAATAAATTAAAACGTATTTTAAAATGTATTTGAATCTCTGATCCTTTTTCAAACTTTTCTTAAACTTTTCCCTCTTGTCTGAGACCAGGCCTGAGCATTTTAGCTCAGAAGGCAGGTGTTTCAAACCTCTAGAAACAGATGCATAGAAAGAAATGCCATCTCAGCCAAACCTAATGAAAATGAGCTAAAAAGTCAGGGCATGATAGCAAAATGAAATACACATGACACAGGCAGTGCAGAATATGAACAGTCTCCCCGTAGGAGGCTAAATCTCCATGGAAGGCAAAGGGACTAGGGAAGCTGCACCTAAAGTTTGAAGGCACTTCCAAGCTAACACAGAGTCTGCTCTTCCTGTCAGCAAGTGCAAAGGGGTCCCCACGCCCACCTGGATTTTTCCCTTGAAGGTTTGCAGTTCAGGACTGATCAGACGCACCCCTGCTTAGCTGTTAAAAAAACCATGAGAGAGGACAAAATCAGGTCAGCACAAGCCTGCCCTTTGAAATATCCTGCTATTACCTCTTAATATACACCCCTCTGACTGCTACAGGGTAGTCATCTTCACTGGCACAGCTGGTTATTACTCCACCCATTTCTAAAGCAGGCAGCAACCAGAACTGGGCCATTCTTACAGAATTGTGTCTGGTGCAACTGGTATAACACGAGATACTGTACATAACTGTCATTTCCCCTAACTGAACGCTGCTCTCCTTGCCTGGCTACTGCACAGCTTCCTGCAGATGGGGCAGGCTGAAAGTGCAGCCCCTTGGTTTTAACACCTTAGAAACCACTGGTGGGTGACATAAAAAAGTTAAGCAGGGTTAGTTAGCAAGAGCGGGGCTGTCATAAACAGATAGCTAAGGGTTAATGTCTCTTTCACCTATAAAGGGTTAACAAACAGTGACCTGCAAACACCTGACCAGAGGACCAATCAGAAGACAAGATACTTTCAAATCTCATGGAAGGGAAGCCTTTGTTTGTGGATTTTGGGTTTGGCTTTGTTCTCTCTGGGTCCTGGACGGGACTAGAGGTGCAACCAGGTTTCTGCCAATCTCCCTGCTACAGTCTCTTATCTATTCAGAATCGTGAGTAAGAAAAGGCGGTCATAGTCTTTTAAGTTGGTTTTTTTTTTCCCATTTACATATGTGTACTTGCTGGAAGTAGCTTAAATTGTGTTTCTGCTGGAGAAAGTTTCTTTTCTATTGTTTATAAGTTGAAGACCCTGTACTGTTTACCATCTAAACTGCAGAGATAAACCTTTTACTTTTTCTTTCTTTTTTTATTAAAAGCTTTGCTTTTAAGACCTGTTTAATTTTCTTTTCCCCTTGTTGAGGCTCGAGGGAATGAGGTCTGTACTTAACAGGGAAAGAGAAGGGGGGGGAAGGGTGGAATCCGTTTGTTTAGATTCACGGAGCTTGAATCTGTATAATTCTCCAGGAGCCCAGGGAGGGAACACCTGGAGGGGAGGGGGGAAGGGAATGGTTTATTTCCCTTTGTTGTGAGACCCAAGGAATCTGGGTCTTGGGGTCCCCTGGGAAGGGACCCTCTGGTCCCCTGGGGGACCAGAGGGTATCAGGCCCTAAAAAAATTCCTGATTGGTGGCAGCGCTACAGATCTAAGCTGGTAATTAAGCTTAGGGGAATTCATGCTAGTACCCATATTTTGGACGCTAAGGTCCAGATTTGGGAATTATATTATGACATGGTGGCAGCGGTGGGAAAGATAAGAATCCAAAAGCCAGTAAGATTATTAATTTTTTTTTCTCTGTTAGCTGCTTGTAAGCAGAGAGAAGGGTTTTTTTTTAAACCTACAACCAGAGAATTTTTTTTCCCTTGCTTCGGTCTGGCTGTGCATAGATATGGCCTCAGGCAAGGGCCATTAAAATTAACAGGGGTCTTTTGTTAGACAATAGAACTCCAGCTGTGAGTCAACTACACCAGCAGAACACATTTGTAAATGAAAGACAGTTTCTTTTGCTTTTTAACTCTTTCGGGAGAGGCTAGGAAGTTAAAAGGACTCTGTTGCTAAGCAAACCCAGGAAGCAACAGAGAGCCAGCAGTTCAGACAAAAAAAACACCAGAGGGCACCCCAACACAAGAAAGCAGGAACCATGAGTTCCAAGGAAAGCCTGAGACAGGAACGAGCACGGTGTGACGAACTGGGAAAGTTCTTAATGTTTTCTCTGAATACTGTGTTGGTGCCTCAGTGTCCCCATGGCAGTTCTTAAGTATCTGGCAGAGCCAAGGGCCAGTGCACCTAAATGCCTGGCACTCTGTCTCCTAGCAACTGATGGCCTGGGCCCCTCCCCTGCAAAGGTGCCAGCTGAAGGTGTTGGAGACAAAGGGATCAGGTGACCTCCTGGCCCGGGAAAGGAGCTGAGGAGAGAGGAGGGGCTGGGAGGGGTGGTTAGTCTGGAGCTGGCTGGGGTCGAGGGTGGAGGGCAGACCTGGGGGTCTGGCTCACTGCCCCCCAGAATGGACCCAGCCGAGGGGTCCGGTTCGCTGTATCTACAAGCTCTGTTTTAGACCCTGTTCCTGTCATCGAATAAACCTCTGTTTTACTGGCTGGCTGAGAGTCACGTCTGACTGCAAAGTGGGGGTGCAGGACCCGGTGGCTTCCCCAGGACCCCGCTGGGGTGGACTCGCTGTGGGAAGCGCACGGAGGGGCAGAGGATGCTGAATGCTCCAAGGAGAGACCCAGGAGGTGAAGCTGTGTGAGCTTCTTGCCCTGAACAAGTCTGCTCCAAGGGAGAGGAGGCTCCCCAAAGTCCTGACTGGCTTGGTGGGGAGCAGTTCCAGAGCATCGCCCGGTGACTCCGTGACACACGGCAACAAGCCATGGACAAAGAAAATGAACATAGGAGACGGATGGAACTAATTTAATGCAGACTAGCCAAGGAAAGAAGCAGCCCATAAAGAAAACAACAAGAAGAAGAGGCAGCCCACAGAAGAAAACAAGAAGAAGATGCAGCCTACAGAAGACAGATAGAACTCCAGAGGGAGACCCACCGACAGGCCATGGAATTAGAAAAGGCTAGGCAACAGAACACAGCCAATCCTAACAACCCTTCGCCAATAATGGTTCCACAGCACAAGAAATTTCCCACCTACAAGGCAGGTGATGACGCTGAGGCCTTCTTAGAAAATTTTGAAAGAGCCTGCCTTGGGTACAGCATCTCTGAAGACCAGTACATGGTAGAATTGAGGCCACTGCTCAGTGGACCCGGATCCCATGCCAACAACGGAAACAGCCACAGTGCTTCCAGTCCCAGACCAGGAACTGGAAAAGCAGCCAGCACCAGAACCGGTGCCAGCACTGACGACAGTGCTTGCAAATCCATCTTCAACCCCAACGCCAGAGGCCGCCAGCGAGCCTGAACTGGCAGAAGCAGCAGACGACCACACCCAAGAGGCTCAGCCAGAGCCTGAAATACCCCCTGGTGCACCAGCGGAGAGCGGTTCACCAGCAACGGACACAACCCCATCACCTACTTCGCTTCCAGAGGGACCAAGCCCAAGTCCACAGTCTAAGGGAGAACTGGTGTCTCCAGCTTTAAGGGAACAGTTCCAGACTGAGCAAGAAGCAGATGACAGCCTTCAGAAAGCTTGGGCAGTGGCACGGAGCACCCTACTGCCTCTCAGCTCTTCTAATCGATCCCGGTTTGTTGTAGAATAAGGACTTTTATACCAGGAGACTTTTTCTGGTGGACACCAGGAAGACTGGCATCCACAAAAACAGTTGGTGGTTCCAACTAAGTACCGGGAAAAGCTCTTAAGCTTAGCCCATGATCATCCCAGTGGCCATGCTGGGGTGAACAGAACCAAGGACTGGTTGGGGAAGTCCTTCCACTGGGAGGGGATGGGCAAGGACGTTGCCAAGTATGTCCAGTCTTGTGGGGTGTGCCAAAGAGTGGGAAAACCCCAAGACCAGGTCAAGGCCCCTCTCCAGCCACTCCCCATAATTGAGGTCCCATTTCAGCGAGTAGCTATGGATATTCTGGGTCCTTTCCCAAAAAAGACACCCAGAGGAAAGCAGTACATACTGACTTTCGTGGACTTTGCTACCCGATGGCTGGAAGCAGTAGCTCTAGGCAACACCAGGGCTAACGCTGTGTGCCAGGCCCTAACAGACATTTTTGCCAGGGTAGGTTGGCCCTCCGACATCCTTACAGATTCAGGATCTAATTTCCTGGCAGGGACCATGAAAAAACTGTGGGAAACTCATGGGGTGAACCACTTGGTTGCCACCCCGTACCACCATCAAACCAATGGCCTGGTTGAAAGGTTTAATGGAACTTTTGGGGCCATGATACGTAAATTCGTCAATGAACACTCCAATAATTGGGACCTAGTGTTGCAGCAGTTACTTTTTGCCTATAGGGCTGTACCACATCCCAGTTTAGGGTTTTCACTGTTTGAACTTGTGTATGGCCACGAGGTTAAGGGGCCATTACAGTTGGTAAAGGAGCAATGGGAGGAGTTTACACCTTCTCCAGGGACTAATATTCTGGACTTTGTAAGCAACCTACAAAACACCCTCCGACACTCTTTAGCCCTTGCTAAAGAGAACCTAAAGGATGCTCAGGAAGAGCAAAAGGCCTGGTATGACAGACATACCAGAGAGCGTTCCTTCATGGTAGGAGACCAGGTTATGGTCTTGAAGGTGCAACAGGCCCATAAGATGGAAGCATCATGGGAAGGGCCATTCACGGTCCAAAAGCGCCTGGGAGCTGTTAACTACCTTATAGCCTTTCCCAATTCCTCCCTAAAGCCCAGAGTGTACCATGTTAATTCTCTCAAGCCCTTTTATTCCAGAGACTTACAGGTTTGTCAGTTTGCAGTCCAGGGAGGAGATGACGCTGAGTGGCCGGACGGTGTCTACTACAAAGGGAAAAAAGACGGTGGCGTGGAAGAGGTGAACCTCTCAACCACACTGGAATGTCTGCAACGGCAACAAATCAAGGAGCTGTGCACTAGCTTTGCCCCATTGTTCTCAGTCACCCCAGGACAGACTGAGCGGGCATACCACTCCATTGATACAGGTAATGCTCACCCAATCAGAACCCCACCCTACCGAGTGTCTGCTCATGCCCAAGCTGCTATAGAACGGGAGATCCAGAACATGCTACAGATGGGTATAATCCGCCCATCTACCAGTGCATGGGCATCTCCAGTGGTTCTGGTACCCAAACCAGATGGGGAAATACGCTTTTGCGTGGACTACCATAAGCTAAAGGCGGTAACTCGTCCAGACAACTATCCAATGCCACGCACCGATGAGCTATTGGAAAAGTTGGGACGTGCCCAGTTCATCTCTGCAATAGACTTAACCAAGGGGTACTGGCAAGTACCGCTAGATAAACCTGCCAAAGAGAGGTCAGCATTCATCACCCATGCAGGGGTGTATGAATTTAATGTGCTTCCTTTCAGGCTGCGAAATGCACCCGCCACCTTCCAGAGGCTGGTAGATGGTCTACTAGCAGGACTGGGCAAATATGCAGTTGCCTACCTCGATGATGTGGCCATTTTTTCTGACTCCTGGGCCGAACACCTACTACATCTACTACATCTTTGAGCGCATCAGGCAGGCCAGACTAACTGTTAAGGCCAAAAAGTGTCAAATAGGCCAAAACAGAGTAACTTACCTGGGACACCAGGTGGGTCGAGGAACCATAAACCCCCTACAGGCCAAGGTGGATGCTATCCAAAAGTGGCCTGTCCCAAAGTCCAAGAAACAGGTCCAATCCTTCTTAGGCTTGGCCGGGTATTACAGGTGATTTGTACCACACTACAGCCAAATCGCTGCCCCACTGACTGACCTGACCAAAAAGACCCAGCTGAATGCAGTCAAGTGGACTAATGAGTGTCAAAAGGCCTTTACCCAGCTTAAGACAATGCTCATGTCAGACTCTGTGCTAAGGGCCCCGGACTTTGACAAGCCATTCCTAATAACCACAGATGCATCTGAGCGTGGTATAGGAGCAGTTCTCATGCAGGAAGGACCGGATCACAACTTCCATCCTGTCATGTTTCTCAGCAAAAAACTGTCTGAGAGGGAAAGTCACTGGTCAGTCAGTGAAAAGGAATGCTACGCCTTTGTGTATGCCCTGGAAAAGCAACGCCCATACGTTTGGGGACGGCGGTTCCAGCTACAAACCGACCATGCTGCGCTAAAGTGGCTTCATACTGCCAAGGGAAACAACAAAAAACTGCTTCGATGGAGTTTAGCTCTCCCAAGATTTTGATTTTGAAATTCAACAGGAGCTTCTAACAAAGTAGCTGATGCACTCTCTCGTGAAAGTTTCCCAGAATCCATTGGTTGAAATTTGTCCTTAAAATGTAGAAAGTCTTGTAGTTTACATACTTAGTAGTATATGTAAAGGTGCATGTGTTGTATTAACCTGTTTATTCTAAAGTTATAGGAAGAAATCACCATCAGTGAGGTTCCCCACTCTCTGCGATTTGGGGGGCGTGTCATAAACAGATAGCTAAGGGTTAATGTCTCTTTCACCTATAAAGGGTTAACAAACAGTGACCTGCAAACACCTGACCAGAGGACCAATCAGAAGATAAGATACTTTTAAATCTCATGGGAGGGAAGCCTTTGTTTGTGGGTTTTGGGTTTGTACTTAACAGGGAAAGAGAAGGGGGGGGAAGGGTGGAATCCCTTTGTTTAGATTCACGGAGCTTGAATCTGTATAATTCTCCAGGAGCCCAGGAAGGGAACACCTGGAGGGGAGGAGGGGGAAGGGAATGGTTTATTTCCCTTTGTTGTGAGACCCAAGGAATCTGGGTCTTGGGGTCCCCTGGGAAGGTATCAGGCCCTAAAAAAATTCCTGATTGGTGGCAGCGCTACAGATCTAAGCTGGTAATTAAGCTTAGGGGAATTCATGCTAGTACCCATATTTTGGACGCTAAGGTCCAGATTTGGGAATTATATTATGACAGGGGCACTGAGCCCAGCCACCCTGAGTGCCAAGGCCCTGCTGTTTAGATGGGCTGGTGGGTAAGTATAAGCAGCAGTGGGCTAGGGAGGAAGGTCTCTTGGCCCAAGCGTCCGCTCCCCTCCCCTCTCTGGAGATTAATGTCCCCTATGACTAGGAGAGAGAGATCAGCTAGCCCAGTGTCTGCACTGTCAAGTGCCCAAAGCCTTTGCCTGGCTTTCAAAGGGAAAGGCCGAGCAGGAAACGTTTCTCGGACTGTAACAGTTTGGGTGTGGAAGGCTCTGGTTGAGGTACAGAGCAGGTTAAGAGGGACATTTAAAACAATTGAATTGGATGTAGCATTTAGGGGCCGGTTCATCTTCAAACCTTTCCTAGACAGGCAGCCTCACACTGACCCAGACTTTGTGCTGAGGATGACACAGGCAGCTGAACTTCTGAATGCAGGAAAAGCCTCTCAAAATATTCCTAGCACCAAACATTTCTGTATTAGATACTTGCCAGTGCCAGCGTCAGTCTGAGTTGAATTACACTTGCTCCCTAAGATGGCTTTGTTCAGAAGTGTTGCCCCCAAAGCATTCCAGCTCTGGGGAGATGAGTGCCAGTAAAGGTCTGAGAGGGAGAGAGAGAATTCTTCAACCAAGTTCAGGGCTGGAAACAGAGGTTTAGTTTTAGAGGAGGGACCAGCACTGATTGGAAGACTGAATTGCTACCTTGGAGCCAGGCCTGTCAGATTCCCTGGGGAATCACTGTGGGGCTCAGGAAAACCTGGTGAGGATCTTGCTGTGCAACAGGGAGGAGGATGGATATTAAAAGTGATGTAATTGCTTTGGTGACCTTGCCTCCTGCACACAATGGTGAGACCGTCTTTAGTCTCATTGGGCTGCAGACTGGGTTGGAAATGGCTTTAGTCTAAATGTAAAGAACCCAGTGTTACATTTGACATGCTGGGCCAGCTTGGCCTCTAGCGCTGTGCTGGGACTCTAGCCTTTAGTTAACACATCAGCCAGGAGGAATGGTGCAGGGCTCCTTGGCTAGATCTCTTTTTTCTGCAATGGGGGAGGAGATACAGGCTCATGTATGCTGGAGGCTGGCCTCAGTAACAGGCTCCTTTCCTCACCAGGATACGAAGTTGGTGTCTTGTCGACAAGACTGGCATCAAACCAGCAGCCAAGTGGTGGTGACAATTTATGCCAAGAATCCTCTGCCAGCACTCAGCTCTGTGATGGCCAGTCGCACTGTGGTAGGTGGGCTCCAGGGCTAACAAACCTACAAATGCAAAATGCTGTCCTGCTGCATGCTAGTCTTTGAGGCCTGTGCAGGCTGTCCAAGCCAGCCAGTGCCCTTTGTGTGCATGCTGATGTTCTCCAGAACAGTCGCCTAAACACTTCACTTCTCATGTAGACTCTTAGACAATTCCCCTTGGCTCCGTCCATCTCTTTCGGCTGCAGGGAGGTGCCACCTGTCTCTGTTGTTGTGGGATAACCTGATATGAATAGGACTACCCTGCTTCCTGCTGAAGGGGTGAGACATCATCTCAGGCTGACAGTGTTCTATCTGCCTTAGAGATACTGTCGCTCAGAATATTGCTGCCCTGGCTGAGGAATGGCTGGGCAGCAGAGGATTGCCTTTGTTAATTTCTGTGGTGTAGGTTCCCCTGAGGACTGTCCTTTATGGAGCTACAGCCACAGGGAGCAGTTTTCTCACTGTCTCTCACTGTGCGAATGAAGCTGTGTAGAGAGTAGATAAGGTGTGTTAAGAATGGCCATAACAATGTCCAACCTGGGTCAGACCAGTGGTCCCTCTAGCCCAGAATCCTGTTCAACAGTCAAGGGCGGCTCCAGGCCCCAGCATGCCAAACACGTGTTTGGGGCGGCATGCTGCAGGGGCCGCTCTGCCGGTCGCTGGGAGGGCAGCAGGCGGCTCTGGTGGACCTCCTGCAGGCGTGCCTGCGGAGGTTCCGCTGGTCCCGCGGCTCTGGTGGACCTCCTGCAAGTATGCCTGCGGGAGGTCCACCAAAGCCGTGGGACCAGCGGACCGCGGGACCAGCGGACCCTCTGCAGGCATGCCTGCGGGAGATCCACCGGAGCCACCTGCTGCCCTCCCAGCGACTGGCAGAGCGCCCCCAGCGGTATGCTGCCCTGCTTGGGGTGGCAAAATGTCTAGAGCCGCCCCTGTCAACAGTGGCCAGTGCCAGGTGCTTCAGAGGGAATGAACAGAACAGGGCAGTTATGGGTGATCCATCCCCTGTCATCTAGTCCCAGCTCCTGGCAAAGAGAGGCCCGTACTCGCAGTTGTTCAAGGTCACAAAAGTCCAGCTCACCCTGTTACATTAAATTGTTTACCAAAGTTAGCAAAAGTTGGAGACAAATAGACTTGTACAAATGAGACTGTTTGCATCAAAAACAATCTGTACTGAGGGCTCCAGGTAAAATCATGGGTTGGTATATGAGTTAAAAGATTCTAGAAAAGGGAAGAAATGCTTATAATTAAAATTTTTCAAAATATGTTTTGATTGGTTAATGTTAATAGAATGAGGTTCCCCTCCCTTCTTGAATATTGTTTATCAGGGGAAGTGGAGAGGGATCATTGAACTGGGAACAGGGGTGGACTCGAAAGACACCTGGAGCAAAGGTGAGGTGCCTTTTATTTGATATATTTTTATATCTATAACTAAACTCTGGCAATATTTATTGAGTAGGGTCCTGGAATCTAAGTAGCTCTGCGGCTCCTCCTTGCACAGACTAAGATTGGTTCCCTAGCTTGACAGCACAGTAGTTTGCATATCGCAGCCTGGCCTGAGCTCCTGGGTGGAGTTTGGATTGTTCTTTTGCTAGTGGCACTGGGAAATCTGTCTCTCCCGTTAAGTGCAGAAATAATGATATTCTAACATGGACTCTGTTTTGACCCTCAGCCTCTTTGGTCCATTTAATGTAACCCTACAGCAACACACTCAGTGCACCCCATCTGCGGCCTGCTCCTTTTGCACGCAGAGTTTAGTGGCTTCCTTCCCACATGGCCATATTCTTTCCTCTGCATCACTGTGTCCTGAAACTCTTCTACCCTCTCAGCTAGTTTCCACTGAGCAATACTGTTTTGTAAGTCCTCTGTTAGTAGTGGGGAGTCTGTTAGTGAAGCTGAAGGGTTAACCCCGACCACCCTGAATCAGCACAAAAATCTGGCACCTGGGGGATTAGTGACTGTGCATTGGCATCTCTAAAATCTCCTGAAGGCTTCAAATCTCACTTACTTTAGATTTTGGCTGGCAGGAAAGGTGGAGGGAGCAAATTAATTTGCGGTTCTTAGGTGTGGCAAGGAAAGAAATTCTTCATTTAACTGCCACATCAGCTCTAATTATGGTCTTGGCTTTGGGTGGTTTGTTAATTCAGTATTATTACAATTCCTCCACAAAGGTCTGTGATAACTTTGAGTTAAGAGCATTAGGCTCCATATTCCACTGCTGCAATCTATAAATAACAAGACAATAAGCAATTACATAATTCAGCAGCTGTCTAATTATTGGTTCCCCTTCTCAGCCTCACCTCCTTTTGCAGAACACACAAATGGGGGTTAGATGCTGCAGGGCCTGGGAGCTGAGGATGAGGAGTTTGACTTTGCCCATAAAGCTTCAGGGCAGGCAGGAGATGGATTATCAGATCATTACTACAGAAGCCTGAAATGGGTGGGTGGGGGCTGTTGTGTGGGGACACAAACACCACAGTATCAGGCTGCTTAGTCTCAGTACTTAGTCCTGCCTCAGGACAGGGGAATGGACTAGATGATCTATTGAGATCCCTTCGGTCTACATTTCTATGATTCTGTGCAGCTACACTATCCCAAAAGGCAGGCCCTAGAGGTGACACCTTTCTCTTGCTGTGTGGCTTTGATGCTCACTCACTCACCGGCTCTGCAGAGTTGGTCCTTCTGTACTTGCTAAGAGACTTTTCTTTCTTTCTTTCTTTCTTTCTTTCTTTCTTTCTTTCTTTCTTTCTTTCTTTCTTTCTTTCTTTCAGATTGATGTCCATATCATGTTCGAAGGTGACAAGGTTTTCCAGGCAAAGCTGGATCTCTGGGAGGTAAGAGTTCTTTTTATCTTGGTTCCCTTATTCCAGCAAGCTGTGGATGGAAAGGGACTGGAAGCTGGGCTTAGGTGCCAAGATGTAAATTAACAGATCCCAAGGCCAGAAGGGACCGTTGTGATCATCTAGTTCAGTGGTTCTCAAACTTTTGTACTGGTGACCCCTTTCAAGTAGCAAGCCACTGAGTGCGGCCCCCCCTTATAAATTAAACACTTTTTTAATATATTTAACACTATTATAAATGCTGGAGGTGAAGAGGGGTTTGGGGTGGAGGCTGGCAGCTCACAAGCCCCCATGTAATAACCTCGTGACCCCCTGAGGGGTCCCGACCCCCAGTTTGAGAACCCTTGATCTAGTTGGACCTCCTGTGTAACACAGGCCATAGAACTGCCACAAGATAATTCCTAGAGCAGAGCTTTTAGAAAAACATCCAATCTTGATTTAAATGTAGCCTGTGATGGAGAAGCTACCATGATCCTTGCCATGACTCCATGCATCTGAAGAAGTGGGTTTTTTTACCCACAAAAACTTATGCCCAAATAAATCTGTTAGTCTTCAAGGTGCCACCAGACTCCTTGTTGTTCTCATGATCCTTGGTAAATTGTTCCAACTGTTAATTGCCTTCACTGTTAAAAATTGACACCTTACTTGCAGTCTGAATGAGTCTCACTTCAACTTGCAGCCATGGGAGCCTGTCAGACCTTTCTCTGCTGGACTGACGAGCCCATTAACAAATATTTGTTCCCCATGTGGATGCTTATGTAACTCACAAACCTCCTGGGCGTGGTGTTCTGTCCTGTCTAGTGGCCTCAAGACCACTTAGAACAGGAGTCCCCAATGCGGTGCCCGCAGGCACCATGGCACCCACTGGGGTGTCTAAGTGCATCCGTGTACTAGTTGGCGGATGAACATCCACTGAAATGCCGCCGAATTTCGGCAGCATTTCGGTGGCGATGCCTCTGGATGACACCGCTTGTCGGCGGCATGTCAGGGGATGCTCGTCCGCTGCCACAGTCCTCCATGGCTCGTTGAAAAAGGTTGGGGACCACTGACTTAGAGAGAGAGGTGAAAGGAGTCTGCTCCGCAGCCTTAGCTGAGACAGTTGGCTTTTGGCTCATACACTAAGCTCCAGAGGTCTCAGGTTTAATCCCGCCTGCCGACGACTGGGGTCTGTTACACTTACAGATTGTGATCAAGTCACCCCTTAACCTTTTCTTTAAACTAAACAAGCTGAGCTCACTATCAGGCATGTTTTCTAATCCTTTAATGATTCTCATGGCACCTCTGATTTAGCAACATTCTTGAACTATGGACACCTGTACTGGCTACAGAGTTGGTCAGTGCTCTTGGGGAAGCATCGCCAAGTACAAATGTGAACTCTACAGAGCCTCTAGTGCTGGCATCCCAGAGTCTTATCCTGGACCTTCTCATAAGGCAAGGGGACATCACGTTGTCAAGGTTTGAGCCTCTCCAGCATATCCCCTTGTGGCTTTGCCAGTGCACTGTGCGCCCCCGTCAGGTTCTCTCAGTCAATTACCAGACGTAAGCTGGCTCCAGAACATGGACCAGCTTCCTGGGGCCTGCTTTACTCAGTTGTTTATAGAGGTAACTTGCTATGTTAGTTGCCCCAGGTCACTCTGCTCTGTGTCCCTATAAGAGTCCTGGTCAGGTCTTTGTCCCAGATCAGGAAACACCTCTCACCCCATTCACCTTCCTGGAGCTGGGTTGTACTTCAGACAGTCCCTGACTCTCCTTCTGGCAGAAACCCAGTTCACTGCCTCGGGCTGGGCTGCAATTTAGCCAGCTCCAGGGCCTTAGCCAACTTCTCCCTCAAGTGACCACTTTCACCTCTTGCTCCTTGCAGGTCTGCAGACAGCTGCCACCAGCCAGCTTTATTACTCCTCTGGAACAGCAGCTCCAGAGCAACCTTGCTTGGCACCTTGCCTCTTGCTGCAGGGACCCCACAGGAGTTAGCAGCATGCTTTGGTGGCTTCTCTCCAGGAACCCTTATTTAGCCATTCCAGTAACTCACCCCATTCCTGTCCTCTGATGGGCCTTTATAGCTCCAGGTTTAACTCCGACCAACCAGACTGGCTTCACTGGCCCCTGATGCTCTGAAACTAGGGACCTAGATCAGCTCGGCTTATTAGGGTCAGCTGCCTTGTGGCACACTTGTTCCTGGGCCATAGCGGTGCCCAAGAGCTGAGCCCAAGAGCTGAGCCCAGTTCCATCCAGCTTGAGCCCATCTCTCATGGAGCCAGAAGAGATCCTGTTCCATTCAGATTTTGATATTTAATTTTCTTTTCACTTGTAGCTGGAAAGATCTGGGCAGCTGGAAGTGCTGTGCTAGCTGAGGCAGTCTGAGTTTGCTGGAAGAGGTTACTCAGCTGCCATTTTGTAGAGCTCAAAGAAATCCATTGGACTTTTATTGCTATGATTTATAAAGTGTTTAAAAGCATGCTGGATGGCTCATGGAAACAAGAAAAGAGCAAGGCCATGCCCCAAAAGAGCCTGTATGCCAACTTTAAAAAAGAATGTTAAGATTCCAAAGTCAAGCACTTAAAAGTTATGAAATGCTAGAATGAAAGATGCTGGTGCAACCTTATCTCAGCCCTCTTGGGTGCACATATTACGAAACAGTCTTAATTACACAATCACATACTGTTTTTTTCCACAGAATTCCTGCCTCATTCAGTGCACAAAAGGAAGGCTGGTGTTCATTCAACAGTTTTTCTCCATATTGTCTAATGTGTGACCCCAGGCCTTAATTACAGCACACTATTCAAACTCTGCTCCAAATAAAATTTAATTTTCTCATAGGCTTTTCTATGGCACTCATCATTGTACTATCCACCCAACTCCGATTCATCCCAGGAGCACCTATTTTCCATCAAAGCATGTTCAGTGGCATCAAATATGCTATACTCATGGCATCCCACATCAGCCCTTCCAACAATTTTGCCTGGGATCAATGTCCTGCTAAGTGGCCTATAGTTATCCAGGTCATCTTATTTATGCTTTTTAAATATTGGCACAATATTAGCATTTTCCCAGTCTTCTGAAACTTTCCCAATGTTCCAAATCAACATTAATGATGCCGAGAGCTCCTAGGCTATATTGTTTAATAGTCCTGAGTTTAAGTTATCTGGTCCTGTTGGCTTTAAAGAGTTTAATTTTAATTAACTAGTTGCATCCTCTGCACTGAATGTCATGGGTCATGTGGAAAAAATACTAGTGATCATGTAATTAGAGACTGTATCATGGTGCACCCCCACAAAGGGGGCCAAATTAAGGGTGCACTGGCAGCCTTATTTCTAGCATTTCCTAACTTTGGAATGCTTGACTTTGTAATCTTAGCATTCTGCTAACACCGTTTTTGTGCCTGATTTGCTAGAGGGCCATACACTTTGTAGTATCTGTAGGCTGAGCCATGAGCACAATGTACACAACAGGAGTTCCCTGCATTCCTCCATTCCCTACAACAGGCTCCCTGTGGGCCACCCTCCCATACCCCAGTGTTTCAGGGACTCACAGCAATGCTTTCCCCCATCACCTCTGGGGCTTTGTGTGTCTCCCATTCTCCCCTTCACCACATGCCAAGGATTCTGTCTCCCCGTCTTTTGCTCCAGTCCCCCCATGTCAGGAACTCTTTGTAGCCCCCAGCTTTCCTTTCCCCCATACTATGGTCTCCCATTCTCCCCCCCATGCCAAGGACTCTGGGTGCCCCCCTTACCTGTCCTGCAAGCGATTCAGTGTGTTCCCTTGCCAGGGTACCCTCTTCTTCCCCTCCACCCCTCATTACTTTTCTCCTGTCTGAGAGAGAAGTCATTAAGGCTGTTTCCATTTTAAACATGTGTTGGGTCAGTGGGCAGAGCAGAAATGGGGAGGGTGTTTTACTAGAGAAGGGGTTAATGGCTGCCAGCAACGAGGTCTGTGATCTGGAGACAACTACATGTTGGGTTGAAGCTGATGCTTTACTACCCATATGCATGGGTCTCCATGTCCCTCTTCTGGCTCCTTGCCCAGCCAGTCCCATTCCCCCCCACAATCCAGGCTCCTCATCTGATCTCAGTACACACACACACACACACACACACACACACACACACACACACACACACACACACACACACACACACACACACACACACACACACACACACACACACACACACACACACACACACACACACACTCTCTCTCTCTCTCTCTCTCTCTCTCTCTCTCTCTCTCTCTCTCTCCCTGGCCCAGTCTCCTTCCTCAGACAGTTCCAGTATCCCCTCCCATTCCTCATCCATTCTATTGCCCCTCCCCCCCATGGCTCCTACTTCTGTCCCCATCTCCCACTGGCTCCCACTCTCCTGGCCCAGCCACTTCCAGTCTCACCCCTCCCAGCTCACAGTCCAAGGTGCCTTGGCCCAATCTACTCTCTCCTCCTTCAGTCTGACTACCCCACCTTCAGGCCTTCTCTTGTCCCCTCCACATTTGAGTCTGTCTGATTTCTCCTTCACTGCCTGGCATTGCGAGCATGAGAGAGAGAGAGAACATCTCATGCACTCAGTTCTCATACTGAGCCTCAGAGTAGCCCACAACAGCAGGGAGTAGCAATTGTAGGGAACGTCCTGCTCGGTCCCTGCCATGTGGGACTGAACCAGCCTCAGTGCAGTTTTCAGTGAATTTAACTGCCAAACACTAGCAAGTCTCTGCTGAGCACCTGCAGACTGAGATGCTTTCAAAGACACAAACGTTGACCAAATGTGGGCATGTTTCCTAAGAACTGCAAAAGGCACGTCTCTCACACCAGGGTAATCCCTCTGCCCTGCTCCGTCCCTGCAGTCTGCAGAGACGTGTTTGCACTTCTCAACCAAAGAACTGTATGAATGTTTTTAACCTAGGCAAAACAATGTATATTTTCCCTTAGCTCATTCTAAGAACATTTTTTGCTAAAACTTTAAACAACCAGATAAAAATCAAGCCTGATGCAGACACTTGGTGGAGAACATTTCAGCCCAAATGGTTACAATTTGGCAAAGTTATATACAGCTGAAAGCAGGGTGAGTGAGTGGCCAATCTTATAGCCAGCATGCCCAGTTCTACCTGTAATTCAGACAGTGAATGACAAGGAAAAGGTCAGAGAGTGGCTGAGTGTGACAGTGGGGCCTGTGGCGACACCATTTACACGTCTTGGTGCTCTGTAACATGTTTTGTTTATCTCTTCTCTGTGCAATCATACAGCATCCTTGGGTCACCCAGTTTTCTCCTGCATCGGGCAGAGTGCCCACATGCCCACTAACTTGCCATGCATTTCAGCCAGGGTATGATTTTTCTCATAATTCACAGCATTCCTTCTGTACTTTTGCAATCAGTAAGTAACTGATCCTTGGGCAGGCCTGTCATTCCTCCTTTTGTGCAATGTGAGACACAGGGAAGTGACATGACTTAACCAAGGTCACATGGTAAGTCTAGTACTGCCAGGATTAGACTCGGGACCTCCTGACTCCCAGCTCTTTGCTCAATCCTCCAGACCAGGCTGCCTCCCTATTCTACTAATATGTAGCCTAAACATTCTCTTTGGTAATTTCTTGCTCCTCCCGCCCCACTAGCTCCTGAGTAGGTAGAGCAGGGGTGGGGAAACTTTTTGGCCTGAGGGCCACATCTGGGTATGGAAATTGTATGGCGGGCCTTGAATGCTCATGAAATTGGGGGTTGGGATGTGATCAGCCCCCCTACAATGCAGCATCAGAAAATCCTTGAGGAATCATGGTGTTAGTGTCCCAGGTACTGAACTCAATGCAAATGCTTTGGTTTTCATTCTGCTCTGCCTCGTCTTTACACTGACTTCTTGCTTCTCTAGGAAAGCACCATGGGCAAAAATAATGGCTAATACTAAATGTCTGGCCAGAGTGTGTCTGATGAACCCTTACTGTGACATGCCTGCCCCATTCTTTCTAGGTCATTGATGTACAGAAGAGCTTTGTAAACATGGTGCCCACAAAGGTGGAAATCACCCTGCAAAAGGCTAGCCCCATGACCTGGGCCAAACTGGAGCATCTCCAGAGCAGATCTCAGCCCAAACAAGACCAGACCGAGAAAGATCCAGTGGATGCTGAGGACCCCGAAGGAGTGCAATGGGAGGAGTCAGATGATAGCTTGAGCTGGTCAGAGGAGGCAGATGAGGAGCAGGAGGAAGGAGCAGTAAGCAAATGACACTCATGTAGTGTCTTCAAAACAGAGATTGAAGTCTCTTTCTTTCAAAGACAAGCATGTGGGACCCCAGAACCATCTCCAGGTGAGCAGATTGAATTCCCTGGAGACTGAGGGCCAGCTCTGAATTTAAAGCTGCTAGAGACACTGCCTCCCAAGTGTAAAGAGTTCAGCTCACCTATGTCTCTCTGACAGTGTCTACACTACAATATTTCTTGTACACTTGGGAAGAAGTTAAAGAGCAGCTACTAAAGTTTGACATTTTTAAATCAGCATTCAGGAGTTTAAAAAAAATCTGGCTGAGGAGCTCACTGGACTGTTAATGTTAGTTTTCATTAAGTCCTGAAAAATCCCAGAAGTTCTAAAACACTGGAGGAAAGCTAATGTTGTGACAGTATTCAAGAAGGTAAATCATATAACTTGGGTAATTATGGGCCTGCCAGTATGACATTGATCCCAGGAAAGATAAAGGAGCTGCTGATATGGGACTTTAATTCTATTACTCCTTTAATTTTTTATTAATAATGCCAATCATCATGGGTTTATGGAAAATAGATCCTGTCAAAACTGATTTGATATCTTTCCTGAATGAGATTACAAGTTCTGTTGATAAGGGTAATAGTGTACCACATAACATTTTGATTTAAAAAAATTGGAATGATATTAAGACGGCACACACTGAGCAGGTTAAAAGCTAGCTAACTGATAGGTCTCAACATCTAATTATAAATGGGGAATCATCACGGAACAGGTGTGTTTCTAGTGGGGTCCTGCAAATATCAGTGTTTGGCCCTACATTATTTAATATCTTTATTAATGCCATGGCAGAAAACATAAAACCATTATTGATAAAGTTTGTAAGTGACCGAAAAATTGGGGATGGTGGTCAATATGAAAAGGAGAGGTCACTGATACAGAGTAATTTGCATTGCTTGGTAAACTAGGTGCAAGCAAACAATATGTATTTTAATATTCATAGATTCCATGTTGTAGCGAGGTGAGACTCACCAGTGTACCACCTCCTGCAGGTTGTCCTGGGAATTTGCTCTTCCAGCCCAGAGCACCCTCTGCAGGCCAGTGTCTTGCCTGCCACTGGCCCCCATGTCCCTCCCGGACCCCAGTGCCCTTTACCCTGGGGTTCTGCCCCAGCAGTACCCCTTTGCTCTAGGTCTCCTCTCCCTGGGGAACCCCCAACCCTCTAAACCCGCCTTGCCTCAGTGGCTACTGTCAGTCATCATCTAGCCCCCGCCCCCTGGGGCCAACTGCAGTCTGTAAACCACTCCTTGTTGGCAAGGGGGTTAGGACCTGCTGCCATTGCCTATCTCTAGGCTACCCCTCTGCAGCCCCAGTACCTATTTGGCCCTTTTAGCAAGGCCTCTAGCCTGGGGTTTTTCCTGGATGGAGCTCCACAGCTCCCTCTGCCCTTTCCCAGCACTTTTCCACCTCAGGTACCCTTCTCAACTCCCAGGCAGCCAGATCCTTTTCTCTCAAGAAGTTGGAGAGAGTATAGGTGTTAGCTTCTGGCCCACAGCCCTCTTATAAGGGCCAGCTGGGCCGTTATTAAGCTGGCCACAGCTGTGGCTGCTTTCCCAATCAGCCTAGCTTTCCCACCGGCAGCCCTCTCCAGGGCTGCTTTAACCCCTTCAGGGCTGGAGCGGGGTGACCATCCTGAAGGGACCATTGTGATAATCTTCTAGTCTGACCTCCTGTATAACACAGCCCGTAGAACTGCCCCCAAATAATTCCAAGAGCAGAGCTTTCAGAAGAACATCCAACATGGCTAAATGTAAATGTGTAGAGCTAGGAACAAAGAGTCTAGATGGTACTGACACAATGGGGGCTCTATCATGGGAAGCACTGACTCTAAGAAAGATTAGTGGGGGGTGGGGTCATGGTGGCTAATCTGCTGGCTATGAGCTCCCAGTGCAACGCTGTAGCCAAAAGGGTTAATGTGAATCTTGGATGCATGAATAGGGGAATCTCAAGTATGAGCAGAGAAGTTATTTTACCAGGTATTTGGCACTGGTCTCAGGAGCAGCTCTAGGTATTTTGCTACCCCGAGCACGGCAGGCAGGCTGCCTTCAGCGGCTTGCCTGCGGGAGGTCGCCGGTCCCACAGATTCGGCGGCACGCCTGTGGGAGGTCCGCTGAAGCTGCGGGACCAGTGGACCCTCCATAGGCATGCCGCCAAAGGCAACCTGCCTGCCACCCTCGCAGCGACCGGCAGAGCGCCCACTGTGGCTTGCCGCCCCAGGCATGCGCTTGGCATGCTGGTGCCTGGAGCCGCCCTGGACTGGTCTGACTGCTACTGGACTACTGCGTCCAAGGCTAGTGTCCACCAGTGGTGGGATGTGACTTTTTTGACAGGAGAGGCACAAATCACAACATGGATGTATCTATGACTACAAGTTATATGGTAGGTGGCAGCAACTCCTCCTCCTCCGTTTTGAATGGGACCCAATCTAGTGGTGGCCTCTGGGCATGCCTGCTGGATTAGCCCTCACACCCAAGTTAGGTGGGTGAACACCTAATTTCTCCAGGTTCATGGATAGCTCTGGCGTTTAAGTGGGAGGCAGGTGACTGGACACCCAGAATGAGACAGCAGTGCACATGCCCAGAGGCAGAAACTTAGGTACTTAAGGAACTTTTAGCCTGACAACGTAGGTGCTGAGTTGGTGGCTCCTTCATGGAGCCATGAGCACACGTGTGTACCTGGCAGGGTTCACCCATCTTCCTAGCACTTGCCCCGTTTGTGGTGAGAGGGAGACCCTTGTGCACATTTACATCGAATGTGCCAGGTTGCAGCCCCTTTTCTGGCTCCTCCAGAGCCTTCTCCTCTGATTCTGGCTGCACTTACCCCTGCACCTCCTAATCTACACTCACCCCATCCATAGCCCCATTAAGTTGTGAGACTTCCTCATCAACCTCCTCCTGGTGCTGGCCAAGGTGACTGTCCACCATACCAACTGGAGGTGGAGGGACGGGAAAGTACTCTGCAACTGTGGTGCCTATTTTCGCTCATCTCTCTGGGCGGTGACTGTTGGCTCCCTGGACGTCTTCGAGGAGCAGTGGGTACTGTCCAGAATTTTCTGCTCAGTGTCCCCTTCTGGCTGTAACTCTCACTCCTGTCTGGTTTTATCATTTGTTGTCTCCAAACTTTATTGGAGCCCTGGTTTTAGTGTCTCTTCCCATTGGGCTAGGGGATGGGTCTTCAGATGTGGGCGGGTGCAAGCTCCTGAGAACTCAGTAGGTCCAGCCCTGGGAATGGCTTTAGGAGTGCTAGTGTAGATGGGCATTTTAGCCACCTTGCAGTTTATCCCTGCTCTGAGCAAAACACTGGGCACTACACGCACAGCTGCACATCAGCAGAATGGCTGCAGCATGAGGGAGATGGGAAGAAAACTGTTGGTGTAGTTACAACCTCACTGGGAGACACAGAGCATGGAAGCATCCCAGGCACAGCTCAGCCTTAGATAAACAAGCATGCATTCAAGCTATAGCTAGAGAGAGGAGAGGAGAGGAACAGAGACAAGAAGCAAGGAAGCAGTCTGGGGGGAGGAGATGGAAGGGAAGGAAGGAAGGGACCATGAAGAGGTGCATCACTGATGGCCTCAAGTCTTTCTAATTTATGTGATTCCGAAAGGGCCTGCATTTCTAGGGGCTCAACGTGCATGCACATACCACACAAGCCAGAATGCTGTCCTTGATTCTATTGATGCCTTCCAGCTCCACTGACCTTCGCTCACAGCAGAGATTAAACACCCAGCCTGCTCTGAGGCTCTCCCAGAAGCTGCAGTCTGCATACCTTAAAGTATAGATGCTGCAATCTGGCTCAGTAGAACCAGAAGGACAAGATGTCCCAACTGAGTCAAGACATTGAGACACTTTAGCACAAGTCCTGAGCTCCAGCTCTGATGGTAGGGAGCACTGGGTCCTGGACTGGAGTAGTAGAGATGTATGCTCCATCAGACAAACATCCTCATTTAGGAGGATTTTGAGGGTGTAACTGGTCCTGATGTTTGGAGGCTTCTGCCACCCCTTCCCCTGGTTGTCCCATGATCCTTCCAGTATATCCTCAGCCTTCCCCAGACCTAATTAGACTCTGCTTTTTGGGTCACTGTGGCTGATGATTCTTTGGGGTCTTGGTTTCCCTCTTTATGGCACCTCCCTGCAACACTTACTCTGCACCAAGTATGCTTCTTTGGCTTCCCTGCCTCAGCCCTGATTGCCTTGTATCCAGGCACCCCTCCCTGCCGACTGGTGCTGGCTTTGATCCTTTTCTTCAAGGCTTTAGTGATTAGCACATTGCTCAATCTCACAGACCTCAGCCCTGCCCACCACAAGGCCCCTCAGTACAATGGGGCCAGAGCCAAGCAGAGTCAAACAAGGTGCCTGAGAAATTGACTCTTTCACCTGGCTGTAGAGCAGCCAGCAGCACAATAAAGCTACAGAGCTAAGAGCTTTATTAATAGTAACCCGGAGTGACAAAGATAACCAGTCCTGCTGCTGAATGAATGAACTCCAAGTGCCTCCTGGCACATCTCCCCTCTGAACTCCAAGAGCACCCTTCCCAAATTACCACCATTTCTACTAAAATAGGTGAATAGAGAACAGTTCAACATGATCTAACTATAAATCTTCCCCAGAAGGCAAGACAGCCTGCCTGAACCTCTGAGCTTGCTGAGATAGTTATTCTGTCTCATGTTCAGTGGCCCTCATGTAACTGCATGTGCTGCTATCTTCTCTTCTGCTGCTTCTTTTTGTTCTTGTTTTTTAAATACTCTAGCCCTTTTCCTTCTGTTTGACTTTAATTGTGTCCTCTCACTATTCATAAATTCCCAAGGCAGAGGGGACTATTGTGATCATCTAGGCCTAGGGTGACCAGATGTCCTGATTTTATAGGGTCAGTCATGATTTTGGGGTCTTTTTCTTATATAGGCTCCTATTACCCCCACCCCCATCCTGATTTTTCACACTTGCTGTCTGGTCACCGGATCTAGGCCAGTGGTTTACCACTGTGAGATGCATTCACGCAATATATACACTACCTGTATGGCCCTGAGGATGTCACATGGACTGCAGCTGTGTGCTGTTTGGGTCACGGGTTGAGAACCACTGATCTAATCTGACCTGTATAACACAGGCCATAGGCGACAGGACAGTGGACTAGATGGACCTTGGAGCTGAAACAGCCTGTCAATTCGAAAAGCCTATGAGAGGGGACTTATGCTTTTATGTTAAATGCTGTTCATTTTGTTTCCTCATCTCCCTATGCTCACTCATCCATCCCCCACACCTAGGTTTGAGTTTAAACATCTTCTGCATTGTTTAATTTCTTGTAGTAGTATAACACAGAATTATGTTTTCTTAAAAAAAATTATAAAGAATTTTATAAAGACAAAACATTAGTTTGGGCCCAAATTACTTCTGGCATTTGTAAAAAATATGTGGTCATTGGGAGCTAGCTAAGTACTGAACCACCTCCTGTGGGTTCCACAGTGCCTCTTGCCTTCTCTTTTTGACTAAGCTTTCTGGAGCATGGAGTGTCTTTATACTTGCATTATGCACAACACAGAGCACATTTGTGGTTAAGAAATAATAAATAGGTGAAGTTCTCCACCCAGATACAAGTCACTTCTGTTAACACGTTGGATTTTGGATCCAAGAGAGTTAAGTCTAAAGCTGACTGCAAAGAGTTACAAAGGGATCTCACTAAATTGGGTGACTGAGCAACAAAATGCCAGATGAAAATCTATGTTTATAGGTGCAAAAAAATGATGGGGTCTAAATTAGCTGTCACCACTAAAGAAAAAAGATCTTGGAGTCATTGATAACATCAGCTCAATGTGTAGCAGCAGCCAAAAAAGCTACCAATGCAGGCACCATCAGGAAGGGATAGATAAGACTGAAAATATCATTAATACTTCTGTATAGCTCTATAGTACACCCACACTTGGAATATGAAGGGCAGTGCTGGTTGCCCCAGCTCAAACAGATGTATTTTAATTGGAGAAAGAACAAGGAAGGGTAAGAAAAGGGCTGGATCAGGCACTAACTGCCCTGTTATGGTCACACCTGCTGAGACATGGAGCACTGGCCACGGGTGCAAGACGGGCCACTGGGCTAGATGGACGATTGCTCAGACCCAGCCTGGCTGCTCTGATCACGTGTCCTTACAGGCCGGCTCCCCTGCATACAGCGCCGAGCACACACGGCGGGAATCCACAGGCTGGCACTGCCCAGGGCAGGCCCGACCCCGGGCACCCCACACCCTCCTGGGCGGTGCTCCCTGCCCACGTGAGGCTGGGCTGAGTCCTCCGACCCCCCAGCCCAGCACGCGCCCGGTGGGTGGGCCTGGGAGAGTAGGGGCGGGGCCTGGGGATGGGCAGCGTGTCCAGGGTCGCAAAGCCTCGTCCCGACTTGCGGCCCCCAAGGACGATTCGAGCGGAGTCGTGGAGACCCCGGTATCGCCCGAGGAAAGCGCTAGCTCGCCCCGAGGTACTACATCTCCCAGAGGACACTGCGTTCACAGGCGCGCACGCGCAGGGCGGGTTCCTGGAGGTTACTCGACTCTTACCGGTCGTTGCCGCTGAGGGCCCGAGCGCGAGAGGAGCCTGCGGCGAGTGCGGTCTCCGCCGGCCGACTCACCCACCCACCCAAGGTGAGCGCGGGGCCAGCTCCCCGGGGGCGCTCTGGCCGCGTGTCCCGGAGCCCGCCGGGGGCGGTTCCGGGCTGCAGCGGCCGCGGGCCGGTGTCTCGGCGTCTCGCCCGTGTAGTGCGCTGGGAGGCCGCGCGGGGCCCCGGTAGGGAGCTGGTGCGCTGCCTCCATCTTGGGCCCCTCAAGGGCGCAGGGCCGGGCCGGGCCTGGCCTGGCCTCCCGAGCGGGCTGAGCCGAGGCCCAGCGACAAGGCGGCTGTGGGCGAGCAGGGGCTCGAAGTCGTCTGGCCTGAGCCTCGCCCCGGCGCAGGCTCGCTGCGATTATTCCCGTCGGGCCCGGGGCTGCTCTGTGCCGCTCTCCGTGAGGGGACCAGGTGACGCGGCTTTGCAAGGGTCGCGTCGCTGCCCCTGCTGTCTGTCTGGAACACCCTCCGCGAGTCTTGCCTTCCCGCCGGAAGCAGGAGGCATTGTGTGCTCCACCGTCTGTGCCTGTTTCGGGTTTTTCATACCTGCCTGTCTCCAAATGCTTGAGTTAACGTCCGTGTCAACTGAGGGTTTCTCTTCCTCACTTTCAAGGACCTGCCCGTCTCTATGGGTCCGTTGTTGTCTTTCCTGCTTTGTGCGCAGTGCCTCTCCGCTAAGGATCTCCCCCTCATCTACTTTATTTTCATAGAAAACGTTTCCTCACAGGCAGGGCTTTGGAGCAGAGTGCGGAGCAACTTCGGAGCAGTGGAGCTGCAGGTTTTTGCCTGGAGCTGGAGCAGAGCCAGAGCACAGCTCCAAAGCCCTGTTCATAGGTGTTTCTCTTTCCCCACTGCCCTTCCCTGTGGAATGTCTTTGATTTTTTTTGTAAGAAAAATGTCCTCCAAATGCCTCCTGTAAGATGCTCCTCTTATTGTGTGTGGTGGGGATTCTATTAGTCTACATCTTTCCTGGCAGTTGCTTGGGTAGAGAGCTACCCATTTCTGAGGTCCTGGCAGTTGAGAGTGGCATGAGAAGACTTTTGATTTGCAGCCTCTGCTGCCCCATTTGCACTTTGGCTTCTCTCAGGGAGTATCCCTTGTGCCTGCAATGTCCATAGCTTTCCCAGCAAGCAGCCAGAGTATTACTGTGCTCTGCAGAGTTTTGAATAGCACCCTGAAACTGATCAGAATTATGCAGAGTATATCACACCACTGCTTGGGAAAGTGGTGGGCTGCAGTTGGGGCCCTAGTGCTGTCTGTCAGAAGACTCAAGAAGGCAACGTAACCTGAATATAAGACACGTGATCTTTATAACCACAAAACCTATCTCTCTTTCTTAATAAAATTGTATATTTTGTAGAAAACAATGGCTTAGGCCTCCTACAGTTAAAATAGAAAGCTTCAGTTTGTCACTAGCAAGTGAAATTTTCAAGTCCTGATCCAGGAGAAATATTTACAGTTGGTGGCGCTGGCAAGCTGTCATTTTCTCACCAGGGCGGTGTCATTCTCCATCTAAGCTACTTACTGAAGCAATAGCAAATTTGTTAGTCTCTAAGGTGCCACAAGTACTCCTGTTCTAATAGCAGAACAGATACCCCTAATTCTGTTAAGTCATATCCCAAACTTAATGCCTCATGGAGAGGAACGAACAATGACGTCACAAACCAATCCAGGAATAAATTATTGGATATCCTAAATGTATCAGCCAAGAGGAAGTGTGAGGCCTTATCTGGGGACAGGAGCAGCCTATATTATGGGCAGCAATAACTGCACAATAGTTAGGGTTGCAGCATGATCTCTATTAAGGACTGAATTCTGTAGCTTCTTTAAAATTAATATGCACAGTCTGATTTATAGTGGAATGCCAGTTTCCCCATTTTAAAATGATAAAACTTCCCCACCTCTTCCTTACAATACTTCTGTGAGGGTAAATTAGTTGTTTTTGAGGTGCTCAGATACTACAGTGATAGATGATGTATAAGCACCTAGATCAGTGACACTCTTTTGAGCTCTCCCTCTCCCTGCAATACACACACAAGTTTTAGTATCCTGTTTTGGCTCAAAGTGGCCTGACAAACCTTTTTTTAACTCTGAGGTGGATTGGCAGGGAGCACTGAAGAGCTGATTTTTGTCCTTTCTTGGAGGACAGGGGGAGAGTATCCCACTTTCACCGTCATCCTCTGCTCTGGGGCGGTGCTGTCCGAGAGCACGTGGGCCTGCTGACCAGCATTTGTGCTTTAATTAATGGTCAGTATTGACCATGCTTCAATTACTGCAGTCCTGTCCTGGAGCCAACTTACATTGCATAACTAACTATAATCACCATATCAGTGTACCATGGGGAAGGTTGTGTGGGAAGTTTATTCTCTGATCCTAAAATCTATGAATCTACTATAGGCAGATATGAGGAAGGATTGAAAACATGCGATTGTTTGTGTTGTTTCACAGATTTGAATTCCAGCATTCATCTTCATGCTCTACTGCTACATTCACTGTTAGGTATAGCTGTATTGAATGATCTAAGAATTAGTTGGAGCATCTTGGCAGAGCTTTTGCTGTGATATGAAAAGAGGTGCATGTATACTTTCAGAGATCAAGTATACCTCGTTTCAGTGCTGAATTTTGTCTGTTGTCCATAGAGGTGAACAAGTGTGTCTTACCTTGGGGTTGTCAGCAGTCTGGCTGCATACATGAAAGTGGTCTCCATGGTTTAGTGAGGGTTAAGTGAAGCATCGCTAACAAGACAGAGTTAATAGTTATGAAAAAAAAATCTAATGAGAATCCAGCAACTCATAACTCAAGTATTTCTTTAGAAGGCAAAGGAGTACAAGAAGTGAGTAAATTCACATATCTTGGTAGTAGCATGCAAGCCAGTGGGGATGTCCAGATGGAAATAATGTCACAAATTGGCAAGCAACAGCTGCATTTATCCTCTTAACAAGATTTAGTTATCGAAAATCTACACTTTTAAAATCAAACTATGAATCTTCAACTCAAATATTATTTCCAACTGACATATGGAGGTCAAAACCGGAAATCCCTCTAAGGTACAGTCAGTTATCCAAGTGCCTTGGAAAGCAAATACCTTAGGAAAATACTCTGTTAAGTGGAATAAAATCCAAGATTTGTCAGAATTCACAACCCCTTATCTCTAAAGTAATCCAGAAAAGATGGAAATATCTGGGACTTGTTAAAAATGAAGCCAGAGTGTCTTCATGGCAGGCATGCCATTGGGCAGCTCGAGTAACATACCAAAAGGGCCATCCAAAAGAGAGTCTGTATTAGGGGGATTTACTATGGCTGTATTTCCGCAGTTTAGGCTAATAATTTATACTTCCAAATGAATGTGCAGGTATCCTAATGGGGGAGGGGGTATTGTTCATGAAATATCCAATTAACTCTGTATTTCCTGGCCTTCATAAGCTTGATTTGATTTTCTTGTAATGATAACATTTCTCAAGGGTATGTGGTGTGACAGACCCAAGCCAGTGGGGTGCAGGAGTCTGGTAGAGGGCAAATATACTGGTCACTGGGTGAGTAGTTTTCTGTTCCCTGAGTGACCAGAGCAGGATCTGCAATAGAGTAGTCAGGAACTTGCTAGAACCAATTAAGGCAGACAGGCTGATTAGAATACCTGCAGCCAATCAAGGCAGGCTAATCACGGCACCTGGGTTTTAAAAGGAGCTCTCTTCAGTCAGATGGGGAGGAGCCAGAGGAGAGGAAGTGTGGGTGAGGAGCTGGGAGCAAGAGAAACAAGGAGCTGAAACTGAGAGGGTGTGCTTCTGGAGGACTAAGGAGTACAAGCGTTATCAGACACCAGGAGGAAGGTCCTATGGTGAAGATAAAGAAGGTGTTGGGAGGAGGCCTTGGGGAAGTAGCCCAGGGAGGTGTAGCTGTCACACAGCTGTTACAAGAGGCACTATAGACAGCTGCAAATCCATAGGGCCCTGGGCTGGAACCCGGAGTAGAAGGCGGGCCCAGGTTCCCCCCAAACCTCCCAACTCCTCCTGTGTCTGATCAGGAGTTGATCCAGACTGTGGGGGAGATCACTGAGGTGAGCAAATCTGCCAATAAGCGCAGGACCCACCAACGTAGAGGAGGAACTTTGTCACAGTGGGGAGACCTCATCTGAATGTTTCCTCATTTTTTAATGTGTAATATTGGGGATTTCAAGTCCCATGTTCTGGGAACGGAAGGCATGTTGTACAGCAGCATCACTTAACACTCCATCTTAATGAAAGGTTTTGTGAGTGAATAAAATATGCCCAATGTATCAGGAAAGCTCTCAGCGGTATCAGAGGTGCTGAAACTTTAGAAGAAAGAAAAAGACAATTCTGCATCTGTTCACATTTGGAAGGTTATCTTCAGAATTGTAGTGGTTAGAACCTTTATTAATGAAAGGTTAGTTTCTGCAGAAATTAATGGTATAGACTCTCCAGCTTATCAGTGACAAATTCTTAGGTCACTCATGAGTAATCAAATAAGACAAGCTGTGTAGGTAGAGAAAATAATTAAGGTTATTGAAAATGTAAAAATAAATGAAATAAGAAATTAGACTTCGCTATTTATGGGGCATTCTTGTAGATTATTTTGATGTTTCCAGATCTTCACAGCATGTCTCCCATCTCCATGTCTGCTATTTTTCAAAGCCGTAATTTCTGCACTTAAATATCTGTAACTGGGGAATTGAAGATACTAGTAACAATCAATGGCATATAATTTATATTGGTAAACCCTTTGGTTTTGGCCTGATCTATCCCCTGCCCCCAATTGGAAGATGTACAGAAAGTGTAAACCATTCCATTAACGCCTTCCCACCTCTGCTATATTAAAAGACTATTAAGTTGCAAATGGAATCTCTAATCATCTAGAACAGGGGTGGGCAAACTTTTTGGCTTGAGGGCCACATCGGTTTTCTGAAATCGTATGGAGGGCTGGTTAGGGGAGGCTGTGCCTCCCCAAGCAGCCAGGCATGGCCAGGCCCCTGCCCCCTATCCGACCCCCCTGCTTCTTGCCCCCTGATGGCCCCCCTGGGACTCCTGCCCCATCTCCCCCACTGCTCCCTGTCCCCTGACTGCCCCCTGCTGCCCCATCCAACCCCCCCTGTCCTTCCTGACTACCCCCTGGAACTACTGCCCCATCCAACCTCCCCTTCTCCCTGTTCCCTGATTTCCCCCTGCCACCCCATCCAACTCCTCCTCTCCTTGCTCATTGCCTCCCCCTGGAACCCCTGCCCCCATTCAACCCCCTGTTCCCTGCCCTCTGACGCCCCGACCCCTATCCACACCCTCACCCCCTGACCACCACCCCAAACTCCCCTGCCCTTTATCCAGCCCTCCCTGCTCCCTTACTGTGCTGCCTGGAGCACCAGTGGCTGGCAACACTACAGCTGCACTGCCCAGAACACCAGGACAGGCAGCTGTGCTGCCCAGCTGGAGCCAGCCACGCCACTGTGCGCACAGAGCACTGGATCAGGCTGCGGCTCTGCAGCTGTGCTGCAGCCCAGAGCATTGCACTGGTGGCGCAGTGAGCTGAGGCTACGGGGGAGGGAGGACAGCAGGGGAGGGGCTGGGAGCTAGCTTCCTGGGCCAGGAGCTCAGGGGCTGGGCAGGAGGGTCCCACGGGCTGTAGTTTGCCCACCTCTGGTCTAGAAAGCCAAAGTTAAGGCGCCTGAACAACTTCAACTCTGCCCTTGGTGCATATGCATTATGATGGACTCAGATTACATGATCACATAGTACTTTTCCCAAAAGGCTGCTGCATTCAGTGAAGAGATTAGATATGCTTCATGAATAAGGCAGCTTTTTAATATTTATATTATCATTGTTCAGTGTGTGGGCCATATGCTTAATGCACTGCTTGCCATGCAACCCTTGTACTGAATGAGGTGGAGCCTGCAGGTCCCGGTCACTTTAACAACATACTATCTGTCCCAGGCTACGCTGAGCCTGTAAAGCATGAATTCCACAAGTTCTTTCTTGTGCCACTAACAAAAATCTGTTATGAAGGCGACAATTGTCTGGGGCCTCTAAATGTCCAATATGCAGACTGGGTCATGCAGAGGAAAATAAATGTTCATATAATTAAAAGTTGCATCGTAAGGGCATAGGAGGGCCGTAGTAAGTTGCGCAGACAACATAAATTTGGCATTTCTAGCCTTCGGAGTGCTTTATTTTGCAATATTAATGTTCCTTTGAGGTAGTTTTTGGGATGGAATATTCCATGCTTGCTTTATTTATTTTTCTTTAAGAAGCTCTAAAACAATGACATAACATGCAGTTATTTGCTAGACACAAGTTAAATGCACTTTCCTGTACAATCTGGGCACACAATACAATTAAACCAGAATTCTTTTGGAGCCCTGGCTACTTCAACACATTCAGACCATACTTTAAATACGTATACCTTTAAAAAAATGAAATAAAACTTATGTACTAGTAGCTGAAAAGCTGGGTTGTTTCACAAGTACAGGGTATAAGTCATAAAGTAAAAATGACTGAGAACTCAAAAAATGTGTGTTGTCACTTAGATTTATGTTTTTTGGTAAGTCTGAGTGAGGGTATCTACTATGCTGATAATTTTTTATTGATTTTTGATGATGATGGTGAATGAAAGGTGTGCCTTGCCATGAGGGTTTATTATGCATACTAATTGTTGGTGGGTTGTGGTGGTGCTTTGTATCTGGGGGAGGTTGTGCTTGGAGAGCTGTTGATGGCAGCTAGGCCAAATGATCAAGCTATCTGTGCAATTGCCCTCAATAGCCAGTGAAATAGTTTTATGCAAATCAGTTGTAGAGTGGGGGCGGTGATTGGTTGTGATATCAGAGGTAACAGTAGTCTTATGACTCTTGATCTGTCATAAATACATGTCTTACTGTAGCTGTACACCACACAGGTGTAATTTGTAAAGTGAAAATGACTGAGAACTTAAAAACTGTATGGTCACAGATGTGAAACCCAGTAATAATTCATCCTGGTGATATTCTGAACATACTTGTAGCTGATTCCATTGCTTCATGCTGACTCTTCAGATATAATAGGCTTCAGTGTGACCCACAGTGACATTCCTGGAATTTTATCTATATAGGTGCACAAATCTAATGGAATACTGAGACTATCTCTCCAGTAATACCCTCCATTCAGTTTATATAAGCATTGTAGCAAAGAGCTTGGAGCACTGAGCCTGGTGCAAGGCCTGAACCAGAAGCTATGAAACAAAGTCAGGCCATGTGTTAAAATAGATGCTACAAATTCACTGTTGAGTACATGAACTTGGCAGTTATTAGTGTACAAGGCACTAGGTATATATGTAAATACATTTTAGAACGCTAGTATAGCTACACCCCAATCCAGTACAAGATAAGATAGTTTGACAGAACATTGAATAAGGGATCTTTGGTCTGAGATATCAGGGATAATGGGAGGTAACACATAGATGTCATGAAACACATAAGGTGGTACGAAAATTGTTTATTTCAGTTGTTTGTCTAAATGTTGGGGTATCTGTCAAAGGTTTCTGGTATGGCTGAGGGGACAGCAGAGATTGCTGCTGCTGACCGAGCCACTCCTTGCCACGGGGCACTCGTGTTAATGTAGTTGTGCAAGTTGTTATGACTGTGCCATGAGGGCAGTAAACCTGGCTGAGTGTCTTTGTCACTGAACTATGCCTGTTGCCTTTCTCTGTGAGTGACATGGAGTTCTACTGAATTAGCAGTCCGTGCCCTCTGTTAGTGTTGAAAATACTGGAGCTCCAAGGACAGAAGCACTGAGCAGTTGTAACAGCTTAGCAGCCCTGACAGTATTCCACAAGCACAATACTCATTGCTAATGAAACATGGACAGATTTAGTTTTATTCTTTTAACAAAACCCTCTGCATGTGTGAAGTATGTGTTTTTAAAATCCTTATATCTTGGCCATATCAAAATAGATTTTGAGCAGATGTCTGAAAGGTACCTTTGTGACTGAACAGTTATGTCCTGTTAAACGTTAGGTTTCTTCTACCACCTGCTGAAGTGCTAGTGATGTTCAGAAAGGTTGAACTTTTTTTCTAGCAGAAAATCTGTATTTTCCCTGAATGCCCACCCCTTCAACAACTGAACAGTTTCTATTCAAACTTTTCTTAAAAACTGCCTTTGGAGTGACAGCAAATGTTAACCTAAATAATTGTGACACAATTTTAAACTTATATGGGAGCATATAAAGTGGAAATGCTTGGAGAAACATTAATTGTACATGTTCCATCTATAATTAATATTGTGTCCCTTTTCTAGAGTCTTCTGTCTGAGGATTTCACTGCTTTAAAAAGTGAATGAATTGAGCATGGCAGCACCCCTGCGAGGCAGTGAAGACTAAACTCCATTTTACAGATGGGGAATAGATGTACAGAGAAGTTGTGTGACTTATGTGAAGTCACCCAGGAAATCTGTGGCAGTACTGGAGATGGAACCCAGGAGTCCTGATTCCTAGTTCTCTGCTTTAGTTACAAGATTATTCTTGCCCCTCAATGCTTGTAAAGGGGCTGTGTGAACATATGCTACCAACATCATACAATGGAAATCCATAACTTTGCATATAATGTTGCTACTCGTATTTCACGATGATATTAGTGACCACCAAGTTATTAGTTCTCAAATGATACCTCACAAGGTATATTTTGTACAAAGATTATTACAGTAATATATAGGATGTGAATACAGTGCATCCCGGTCAGAGAAACCCTTTTGGTCTCTCCTTTTTTACCCATTGCTTCTCCTTCCTTCCTACAATTGATAGTGCTCTTCCTGTGCTTGGAGAACACAGAGAGGAGCTAATCAAAATAATGGTTTTGTAGGATAACTATCATTGTACTCGGTGGGTACTAAGCCCTCCTCTTCTGCTCATAAGTATCCAAGGCTGCCTGGGGCCCTGCTCAAACTGTTTGAAGGGACTTTAATGAGGACTGCCAAATTTTGCCAAACAAGGCCCTCAGACAGTTTTAAATGCATGTTATTTCTGTTCAAAGCCAACCCCACTCTGTTTAAAAAGGTTGGCAACAAGAGCATTGTTGCAGGGGCAGAGCACAGGAGCAATAGCAACTCTAGCTACTAAAGAAAACAGCCAAAAAGAACAAATAAGGTCAATCTCCACACTGTGATAGTAAGATAACCCAGAGCACAGTAATTGGGTAAGTTAAAGATTCTCCCTGTCCTTTGTAATCATGTCCAATGCCTTGGGAATCCCTGACGTATATATGAGAGCCTTGCTTCTAATGTGTTAGCTATGATGAAGAAAGTGGGAGTTGCTCTTCACCTGAAAGATGATGCAGAACAGCCATAATTCTGGTCAGGGTGGCCCAAGACACACTTTCCACCATTAACTACATAAAAAAGGGGCAAGTAAAAAGGCCCATCAGAAAGTGAACAAGAAGTCACAACCTTTTCTCTCCCTTTTCTCTTTAAATTTTCCACATTTTTCTATTTTTCCTCTGACAGAGCCTTTCCAAAATCCAGGAAGTATAAAAAGTATGAGGAAACTCTCTAGAAAGTGCTGGAAGCACTCAAGTTCATTTTTCCTGAGAGGTGAACTCTTGTCTTTAGTGGAGTCAGAAGAAGGTCCCCAAGAGGTGTCTGTCTTTCCCCTCTCCCCCCGATATGTCAACATTGGGGTGAAATTACTCTGTCAGGTGATCTTTCTTGAGCGGTAACAGCTAATTTAGACCCCTTCATTTGTATGTACTGTTGGGATTATTTTTTCTAATATGTGTTACTTTGCACCAATCAACATTGAATTTCATCTGCCATTTTGTTGCCCATTCACCCCATTTAGTGAGATGCCTTTATAACTCTTCACAGTCAGCTTTAGACTTAACTATCTTGGCAAACTTTGCCACCTCACTGTTTATTCCTTTTTCTAAGTCATTTATGAATATGTTGAACAGCACAGGTCCCATTACAGGTTGTTGGGGAACCCTGAAAACTGATGGTTTAGTCCTACCTTTGGGTCTTATCTTTTAACTAGTTACTTATCCATGAGAGGACCTTCCCTCCTATCCCCTGGCTGCTTACTTTGCTTAAGAGACTGATGAGGGACCTTCTAAAGGCTTTCTGACAGTCCAAGTACACTATCTGCACTGGATCACCTTTGCCCACATTCTGGTTGACTCCTTCAAAGAATTCTGATAGATTGGTGAGGCGTGATTTTCCTAAATAAAAACCGTGTTGATTCTTCCCCAACATATTGTGTTCATCTATGTCTGATAATTCTGTTCTTTACTATAGCTGCAACCAGTTTGTCTGGTACTGAAGTTACATTTATCAGACTGTAACTGCCAGGATTGCCTCTGGTGCCCATTTAAAAAAATAGGTGTTATGTTAGCTATCCTCCAGTCATCTGGTAGAGAGGCTGATTTAAGCAGTAGGTTATGTACTACAGTTTAGTTGTGCAGTTTCATACTTGAGTTCCTTTAGAACTCTTGTGTGAATACCATTTGGTCCTGGTGACTTAGTACTGTTGAATTTCAGTTTGAGGCATCACTAGAGGAGATTTTTGGAACAATCTGGGACAGTTCCTCACGTTTCACCTAAAAAGAATGGCTTGGGTGTGGGAGTCTCCATCATGTGCTCTTATGTAAAGAATTAATTTAGTTGCTCTGCAATGGTCTTGTCTTCCTGGAGTACTCCTGTAGCACCTTGATAGTCTCGTGACCCCACTGATTGTTTGGCAGGCTTCTTGCTTCTGATGTACTTAACAAAAATTTTGCATTTAATTTTTGTCTTTTTGTTAATTGCTCTACACGTTCTCTTTTGGCCTGCCTAATTTATACTTGTCAGAGTATATCCTCCTTTCTGTTTTCCTCAGTAGGATTTGACTTTCAGTTTTTAAAGTATGCCTTTTTGCTTCTATCTGCCTCTTTTATTCTGCTATTTAGCCATGGTGGCATTTTTTTGGTCCTCTTCCTTTTTTTTTTTTTTAATTTGGGATATACATTTAGTATGAGCCTCTATTATGGTATTTTGAAATAGTTTCCATGCAGCTTGCAGGCATTCACCTTTGACTGTTCTTTTTAACTTCTGTTTAACCAGCATTTTTGTGTAGTTCCCATTTTTGAAGTTAAATGCTACTTTGGTCTCTCCTCCCGCCTCCCTCTCCCCCCCAAGGATGTTAAATTTAATTACATTATGGTCATTATTATCAAGCACCTCAGCTATAGTCATCTCTTGGACCAGATCCTGTATACCACTTTGGACAAAATCAATAATTGCCTCTCCCCTTGTGGGTCCTAGGACTAGCTCCTCGAGAAGTAGTCATATCCTGCTGCTTCTTCCATGTTTTGCAAATTGACTTTTCTCTATATTCTTACTGCTAAAACTTTTGCTCTAATTATCTCCCACCTTGATTTTAACCAATTCCTTCCTCTGTCCTTCCAGATGTACGCTACCTTACATCCAAAACATTGCCACCAAAATTACCATTCTACCTTGTAGATCCATGCAGATTGCCCTCACTGAATCCCTCTATTAGCTTCCATCACTCACTGTATTCAATTTAAACTTCCCATCCTTGCCTTGAAAGCCAGGCACAACTGTCCTAGCCTGCATCTTGGATTTCACTTCATAACTCATACCTCTTTTGCCATACCAGTGCTGCTAGTGTTAGATCTAGGCTATATTGCAAACTTATGTCAGAAAATCCACACTCCTGTGTGATGCAGTTATACTGACCAAACTCCTGGTGTAGACAGTGCTATGTCAATGGGAGGGCTTCTCCTGTTGACATAGTTACCACCTCTCAAAAATGTGGCATAGGTAGTGTTTTCACTACAGTGGCACAGCTGTACATCTGTGATGCTGCAATGGTGCGAGTGTAGACAAGCCCTACATGTCTCCTCTTGATAGATTTCTCATATTCTTGTCTCCACATCTTCCATGCTGTCACGTATGCACAAAGCTTCCTTCCCATCCTGTTCTCTTCCCTTCTCGCTTAAATCCCTCCGAAAGATTCATTTTCAGGGCCACCAAAGCAAATAAATATCTAAGATGAATCCCCTCATCTGGGTCCCGCTGTCCCTCTTGTCATCTCTTTCTGACTGTAAGATTTTCTGAACTATGAAGTGTCTTCATACTTCTATCATGTACAGCACCATGCACACTTGTGGTTAAGAAATAATAAATAAGAGAAATAAAATTACCCACCCAGGTAGAAGTCACTTCCCTTGACAAGTTGGATTCTGGGTCCCTGATGTGTGAAGGTTTTGAGGGTTTTGTTGGAGTCCTGAAAAACCTCCACAAGAAAATGATTGTATATTTAAATCAGTGATACTCAGACCTCAGTGGTTCGGGAGCCAAACTAGTGGTCAACATTACCCAAAAGAGCCATATTGGTTTGAATTCATTGTTTCACTTACTAGAGCAGGGGGCTTCAACCTTTCAGAAGTGGTGTGCCGAGTCTTCATTTATTCACTCTAATTTAAGGTTTCGTGTGCCAGTAATACATTTTAACCTTTTTAGAAGATCTCTTTCTATAAGTCTATAATATATGACTAAACTATTTTTGTATGTAAAGTAAATAAGTTTTTTTAAATGTTTAAAAAGCTTCATTTAAAGTTAAATTAAAATGCAGAGCCCCCTGGACCAGTGGCCAGGACCTGGGCAGTGTGAGTGCCACGGAAAATCAGCTCGTGTGCCACACGTGACCCCGACACAGTGCAAGGGCTGGGCCTGCCCCAGAAATGCCACGGGGCCCTGCCTCTCTGTGCCAGGCACACCAGGTGTGGCTGGGTAGGCTCAGCCCAACACGATTCAAGTGTGGAGGGATCCAGATGTGGGGTGAGAAGTTTCTCTGTGGGGTAATCTGGGTTTGGACAGCTCAGTGGGAGATCTGGAGGCACAGGGGCTCATTAGGGGTTCCGGGTGCAGGGGCTGCAGGGGATCCAGGTCATGGTGGCTGGGCTCAGCGGGGGAGCCTGAGTGTGGGAGATGGGGTTTGGCGAGGTGGGGTGTGTGGGTGTGGCAGCTCAGTAGGGGCGTCCGGGTGCTGGGGGAGTGCGGCTCACTGGGGTGGGGGCCTGGGTGTGTGTGGGCCTTGTCAGAAGGGTCCATGTGTAGGGGCATAGGGCTTGTCAGTGTGACGGTTTGATGGACCTGCTTAACGGGGGAGCCCCAGATACTGCCAAGGGGACGCCACATGCTGGGCTCCTGCTTCCCGCCGGGATTCTCCTATCTTTTCTTCTCCATTCTCCTCCGCTCCCTCCACCCTCTCATCCCCCTTCCCTCATTTCCCCCACCCCCTCTTACCCAATCCCACCATGGGCACTCACTGTTCCACAGAAAATAGGAAGGGTTCCAGCACACAGAAAGGGAGCACAACTGGCACTAGGACCCAGGAGGCTGCATTCAGCTGCTCATGTAACCCCATGTGCCCCCCGCTTTGCCTCCGTTTGGAGGGCAGTTCCCCTCCAAAAACTGCACCCATGGTCGTATCCCCACCCCCCTGCTCACATGGCTTCCCTTTGCTTCCCTGTCGTTTTCTGCAGGGAAAAGCAGGAAATCTGCGGGGGCACAATCCCACAGAATCTCTGCAGGAATACAGTATGTTACAAGTGGCTGCAGCTGTGTACATATGCCACAAAAACTTGTGGGGTAAATTGGTTACCATCTTGAGGACTGTATTTTAATAAAGTACATTTTGGGTCCATCCTTGGGCTGCGTATGCAATGAACCAATTCAGTCAGGGTGAATGGCCCATTCCCAACAGTTGACAAGAAGGTGTGAGTATCAACAGAGGGGAAATTACTTTTTGTAGTGTCCAATCTTTATTCAGGTCTGATTTGATGATGTCACGTTTGCAAATTTAATTCTAGCTCTGCAGTTTCTCGTTGAAGTCTGTTTTTGAAGTTTTTTTGTTGAACAATGGCCACCTTTAAGTCTGTTATTGAGTGTACAGGGAGATTGAAGTCATATCCTGGTTTTTGAATGTTACAGCTCTTGATGTCTGATTTGTGTCCATTTATTCTTTTGTGTAGAGACTGTCCGGTTTGGCCAATGTACATGGCAGAGGGGCATCACTGGCATATGATGGCATATATCACATTGGTAGATGTGCAGGTGAACGAGTCTCTGATGGTGTGGCTGATGTGGTTAGGTCCTATGACGGTGTCCCTTGAACAGCTATGTGGACAGAGTTGGCAACAGGGTTTGTTGCAAGGATAGGTTCCTGGGTTAGTGTTTCTGTTGTGTGGTGTGTAGTTGCTGGTGAATATTTGCTTCAGGATGGGGAGCTGTCTGTAAGCGAGGTCTGGCCTGTCTCCCAATTGGTAAGGCAACTGCCATCTTTTCATGTGCTGTATATTTATACCTGTCTACTATATTTTTCACTCCATGCATCTGATGAAGTGGGTTATAGCCCATGAAAGCTTTTGCCCAAATAAATTTGTTAGTCTCTAAGGTGCCACAAGGACTCCTCGTTGTTTTTGCTGATACAGACTAACACAGCTACTCCTCTGAAACTGGTTTAAAAAATAGAATTTAGAGATGTGTGTGAAAGGCTAAGTTCACTTTAGTTTTTTTTTTTTTTTAAATATAACATAGTAAACTTCCTTGGCGTTTGATTCTGCTATGCATTACATAACAATGCAGTCATCACAGTGGGATTCATGATACACATACGTGTTTGAGTTACCTGGGTAGATTTTTATGTATCAAAATTTAAGGTAACTTATATCCCGCTAATAAAAGCCTATTTTAATAAAGTACAAATAACTTTATCTAGAGAAAAAATATATTCAGGATTCTACCTCCCATGTAAAGACTGGGGGATAATTGAATAGATCACCGGGACCAGCAGGTTTTTTTAAACCAGGATCTCTTCATCTCTTGCCTGGGTTTTGTTTTTGTTTGGAACAGGAAGAGTACCTCAATTGAACATTCAAAGTTTTATGAACTAGTTAAAATGAATATACTTTGTCCCTACAGAAAATTACTATATACTTTAGTATAATCACAAAAACTATGTTTTGTGATGGTTAAGATTGCTCTAGTCCATTTTTAAAAACGGCAAAGGGTTCTTTGGCACCTTATAGACTAACAAACGTATTGGAGCATGAGCTTTCGTGGGTGAATACCCACATTTTCGGATGCACCTACGAAAGCTCATGCTCCAATACGTTTGTTAGTCTATAAGGTGCCACAGAACTCTTTGCCACTTTTACAGATCCAGACTAACACAGCTACCCCTCTGTTTTTAAAAAGGGATTATAAAAAAGTCATACTAGAAAAAAATAGTCACATGACACTCTTTAAACAGTCATAATTGCCTTTTAGTTTATCACCACAAACTGCCATAGACAATTCAAGCAGTACGCAAACTACCAAAAAACCTCTTTGTTTTGAGTGAGAGGATCAGTTACATTCTTTGTATAGGCCTTTTTTCACACCTATTGAAATGGAAATTCTGGTGCAATCTTTATAATAGAAGTGCCACCACCCCAATATAATGTACTTAACTCTACTTTCAACTATGACTCTAGGTAGCTGATCACTGATGTTTGCCACTTCAGTAATTCAACTTTTAAAATATTTTTATGATATTAAACTCTGACACTGATTCTGGCTGGCATGTTTGAATAGTTAGATGTACATGTTGCAGCAAGATCCACCTTTTTAATAGTTGTTGCAAGAATTGGGGTGTTTTAGCCTGGATTCTTGGCTAGATTCCAATTTAAATGACTTATGTCTACCTAAATTTCCTCGTTCCGTTTGATATTAAAACAAATAAACAAAAATGCTCAAAACCTACTTTTTGTTTCCCCTCCAAACCTGCTCGGTGATTTCTGGGGCAGAATTTCTACCATGCTTTGCAGAGGTGGCTATACGTTAGTTGTGAATATGTGTACAGTTTGCAAAGAATTTTGGGATCCTCCAGTTTGCCAGGCACTAACCTGAGTGAAAAGTTATTTGAGCGTCTGTTCAGATCTATTGTGTACCAAAAGTTAAGTAATTTGTATCCAGCTAATACAGAATATTAAAGTATACTAATCATGGGAGGAAAACCAGAAGACAGTATTGTGGAATCCTAGTGTAGATAAGATGTCAATGCAGATGTGATTGATAATGTCAAGGGTAAGGATAAGGGCAGAGGAGAGACTCGGAAATTTGATTAGTATGAGATTATTGATGACTTTTAGAAATGGAGTGGGGGGTTTGTCAAGGATGGAGTTGGAGGAAAAGAACTTTGCAACTTTTGTACATGTTTTAATAATTTTAACATGGTTTCAGAACTATGTTTTGTGGTGTCTTTTTTCATTTTTTGTAATAGGCAATGTAGTCACTCACTTTCTGTCTTGACTGGAAGCAGCTGATTGTCTGCAGTTTGGAGTCAAGGACTATAAGAAGTGCTTCAAAGGTATTTGGGTGGGGAGGCAGATACATGCAGCAGGTTCATTCCTGTTTAGACTTAGCAATAAAAACTCCAGCATGAAAATGTACAGTCAACTTTTGTGCCTGAAGATGAATAGCAGGAGCTTCAGGTCTGTAAAGTTCAGATTGAAAATGATGGTAATCATATGATGGCGAGAGATAGAATAGGTTGGATTTGAGGAATTCTCTGCCATCTAGCTAAGCCCCCTGCTTTAAGTCAGCATATCATAATATTTCTTAAGGGATGTGGGCGTAAAGTCTTAGGCCTTATCTACACTACAGAGTTTTGTCGACAAAAGTCATCTTTTGTCAACAAAACAATGGAGATGTACACAGTATAATTCTCCTTCCACCCACAGAACTATCCAGCTTTGCTGACAAAATAAAACCTCCTCAGTGAGAGGTGTTGAGCTTTTTGTGGCAAAGTTATATAGTCGAAGTGTCAGTGTAGACACTGGACTTGGTTATGTTGCTGTAAATTGCTTCCAGGAGGTGTCTCACAATGCCTGTCCTGGCTGCTCTGGTCAGCAGTTCGAACTCAACTGCCCTGCACCCAGGTACACAGGCATCTGAACCTCCTCCTTTAAAGGTCCAGGAATTGTTGTAATTCCACTTCCTGTTTGCTTGGCATGGAGAGCTCACATTGCATCTTTCCAGCTGATCATGGCTGCTCTATGCAGCAAACACTCTCCCGCTTGGAGCACACCTGAGTTGTTGGATCCGCTGGCTCTGTGGGGAGAGGAGGCTGTGAAGTCCCACAGTCGGATTTCTCGTGGCATGTTGGATAAGGGCTATGAACAGGGCATACATCAGTGCCATGTGAAGATAAAGGAGCTAAGGCAGGTGTACTAGAAGGCAAGGGAATCAAACCGTTGCTCTGATGCTGCATTGGAGACCTGCCATTTCTATAAGGAGCTGGACACCATCCTCGGTGATGACCCCACCTTTACCACTAAGATCCCTGTGGATACAGGGAGCGGGGGGATGGGGCAGGGGCTGCAGACAGCAGACTCAAGCCTGAGGGTGAAGTCGTGGACAAGGAGGTTGAGTTGGAGGACGAGGTGGGACAGGCAAACGGGGTCATCTGGTACCGTGGCGAGCCAGGACCTCTTCTTGACCCAGGCAGGTTTGAGCCAGCAATCCGTCTCTGATGCGCCTGATGCAGGAGAGGGGAGCTCTGGTAAGTGATTTTTTTGAGTTGATGCTGTTCGGTTATATGAGGTAGAGCTGTCCTTTGCTTTGTTATATGCTAGAAGTGGGAGAAGAGATAGAAATGTACAAGACTAGCTGTGTTTGCATGTGGTTCACATTCCCCTGTGCAGCTATGCAGTGAGGTGTAACACTGTTAATGCAAACCGAGATTTCATGGGACTCCTCTAGTGAGATCTCTAGGAAACATTTCTGGGGGTACTCACCAATCCTCTGATGAAGGTTCCTTAGCAGAGCTGCTTTGTTCTTTCCCCCATTGTAGGAAACTTTCCTGTGCCAATTGGCAATCACTTGTGCAGGGACCAAAGCAACATAGAGGTGAGCTGCATAGGGATCCTAGCCACACGCATGCATCTCAGTCCTGTAGCACGCATCCTTGCTTACCTGCAGGAGTGAGATATTGACTTCAGTGATCCCTGCCTGTGGAAAATTGATGGCAAAATTTACAGTTTTGTCCCTAGTTGCTTGCAGTGATCCTCTTAAAAAGCCTCCCAGACCCTTTGCGCCATCTTGAGTGCCCTGCCTTCCCTGACCAAACTCGCCATGTTTAGGGCATTGGCCGAGCTGTGTTCCTGCCAGAGGACAGTGAGAAACTGATTTCATATTTTAAAAGGTGCATTTTACTATAATGATTTTGAAGCTGTGAGTGCACTAACAGTCATGGTTCTATTTGTTTCTTGTGCTTGTGCAGATGTGGTCTTCAGGGGAACCCACTACATGCCGGCAGAGTGCCTCTGCCAGGTAAGGAGGCCAAGGAGGTGTAAGGAGGACATGATTTGAGATTTGCTTCAATCCTCAAATTCTGAGAAACAAGAACACAGGGTGTGAAGAGAGAATATAAGTGAAAATTATAAAATAGGCAGGACAGCAAGAAGAGCCAGGAGTGAATTTTAATGGGCCAGGAGCAGATGATAAAAGTGATGGAGGACCAAATGGAGATGTTGAAGTCTGTAATCCCATTGCAGGCAGAATGCATGCATGCTCTTCTCTCCCCCCCTTATCCCCCCCGCAGCCGAAATAGAGCTGCTTGTCATGCCCTCCCCAAACTCCTCTGACATTTCTTGCAACTTCCCAGTCCATCTCAGTACCCTGTTGACTCCACCCCTTCAGACAGTTTCCAAAATGATAGCTGGAGTTATACACAGCTATGGGAGCCTACATCAGGACACTGCCCTCCACTGTTATCTCCCTTTTCACTGAGTGTTTTCTGTGTGTTTTTAATTGGTATTTAATAAAAACATATTCTCTGAAAAATAATCAATCTTTGTCTCCTACACACAGTGGTTGCTGCTGGAATTAATACACGGTTGCAATTTGATCATTTGCTGACAACAAATCACGATCAGGAATCAAAAATTTCATGCAAGGCGGCAAGTTAACAAAGCATGGCAGAGTGCTGTATAGAAAGACACGTTGCTGGTGTTCGTTGTCAAAATGGTGCCTAAAAGGTTCCAGGATTCAAATAACCTTCTATTGTGCCCCTCTAATAGCCCTGGTATCTGGCTGCTCAAAATCAGCCACCAGGTGATCCGCATCCATGCTCCACCCCCAGGGAAACTTTTCACCCTTAGCCTCATAAGTATTATGCAGCGTACAGCAGGCTGCTATGACCATGGGAATATTTTCCTCATGTAGGTCTTATCTGCCATAAAGGCAGTGCCAGTGTGCTTTTAGTCTGCTGAAGGCACATTCTATGATCGTTATGCACCTGCTCAGCCTATTGTTGAAGTGCTCATTGCTGGTGTCCAGGTTTCCTATGTAAGGCTTCATGAGCCATGGGAGTAGAGGGCACGCTGAGTCTCCCAGGATCACTATGGGCATTTCAACATCCCCCATTGGAATCTTGTCTGGAAAGAAAGTCTCTGCTTGCAGCTTTCTGTACAGGCCAATGTTTCTGAAGATGCATGGGTCATGCACCTTCCTGGACCACCCCACATTGATGACAGTGACATGCCCACAGTGATTTACAAGCACCTGCAATACCATAGAGAAGTACTGCTTTCTATTAACGTACTCCTTTGCAAGATAGTCCAAGACCAAAATTGGGATATGCATGCCATCTATTGTCTTGCTGCAGTTCGGAAATCCTGTTGCCGCAAAGCCAGCCACTATTTCACACACATTTCCAAGAGTCCCAGTCCTTTGTAGCAGAATGCCATGCACACTTGCGATAACGCAGTCCCAACTCTGGACACCAAACTGATTCATGACTGACCGGTAGCAGTCTGTAGTTGCTGGTTTCCACAGAGTGATCGCCACATGTTTCTCCACAGAGGGGACAGCTCTCGTTTTGGTGTCTTTGCACTGCAGTGCTGGGCCAAGCTCCGCGCACAGTTCCAGGGAGGTGGCTTTCCGCATCTGAAAGTTCTGCATCCACTGCTTGTCATCCCAGACCTGCCTAACGATGCGATCCCACCACGCAGTGCTTGTTTCCCGAGCCCAAAAGCGACGGTCCACCATGTGCAGCAGCTCAGTGAATGCCAGAAGTAATCTGGTGTTGTTTCTCTCCATTGCACACAGCAGGTCAGGCACCTCAGATCCCTATTTAGATTTGGAGCTGCTCATGATATACTGCATGACCAGCCATGACGTAGTCATAACAGTGACCACAACAGTAGAGAGCAGTGCAGGATCCATCGTTTCAGACAGAGGTGACGGGCGCACTGTAAACAGGCTGTTGAAAAATGGCACTCGGAAGCCCATACAGTGATGGGACAGAAAAAGCTGCATCATGGGACGTTGAGCTGGTATCCATGATGCACTGTGATCCGCTCTGCCTTCCCACAACTCCTAGCTGCAGAAGGTGGCGAGTAGCACAGTGGGATAGCTACCCACAGTGCATTACTCTGTTGATGCTAGAGCACCAATTATGGATGCGCTCTGCTGATAGAAGGAGCGTTATGTGGACGTGCAAAAGTGATGTAATTAGAGCAGTTTTTGATTGTTGGCATAACTTGCATCGACACAACTCTGGAGTGTAGACAAGGCTTTAGTCTCTGATATCTCCAGTAGCGATTCTACAACCTGCTTTTGGAAGCTTATTTTACTGCTGAACTCTTCTTACTGTATTAGGGTTTTCCTAGTACTTAACATGAGCTTTCTTTGCTGCAGCGCATTAGTTCCTGCCTGTTCTGTCAATGATTGGTGAGAATAACCTGTTTTTGGCCTCTTTAGAAGAGTTCTTCGCGTATTCAGAGTGACATGGTAGCAGTCTATGATTGTAGTTCAAAGAATAGATTTATCAAGCTTTCCTCCTAGGTTCTATTTTCTAAACCTTTTATTGGTGTGGTCTGAATACTCTACAGTACGATGTAACTGGTGCTCAGTGAATTACTTGTTTTATAGGCAGTATTCCTACATCTTACTAGCGCATTTGCCTCATCTGCATTGAATCATATTCAGCTGAACTCCTACAGCCTTCTGTGTGTTACTACTGTTTAGGCAGCAGAGAACAAGGATAGCCTGGAGGGGGCTGAGCCATGGGATACCACAAGTGACAGAGAACATCTTGCTGTGGGGAACAAGACCCCAAATCCCTTTCTCTGCAGTCAGATCCCGCCTAAAGACTCATGTCTAGATTACCTACAAGAAATTATCTGGCTGGTTAAGGCTAGGTTGTAGGTATTGAGCTAATTTATTTTTATTTAGATAAATAATCAGAATATGTCCAATTGCCATGTGACCACTCTATTTGTATGTTGTACCTCTTTTCTTCTCCTCTGCTTCTACTGATTCTTTCTAGAGCAGAGGGTCTCAAACTGGGGAGAGGTATGGAATATATTTTGGGGGATGTGTGAGACGCTTTGGGGCAGGGGGAGGACCCTTACTGCGCACATTTTACTCACAGCAACAAATAACTAGCAAAGCTGAGTATCAGAGGGTAGCCGTGTTAGTCTGGATCTGTAAAAGCAGCAAAGAATCCTGTGGCACCTTATAGACTAACAGACGTTTTGGAGCATGAGCTTTCGTGGGTGAATACCCACTTCCTCAGATGCATGTAATGGAAATATCCAGGGGCAGGTATATATATGTGTGCTAGCAAGCAAGCTAGAGATAATGAGGCAATTCAATCAGGGAGGATGAGGCCCTGTTCTAGCAGTTGAGGTGTGAAAACCAAGAGAGGAGAAACTGGTTCTGTAATTGGCAAGCCATTCACAGTCTTTGTTCAATCCTGAGCTGATGGTGTCAAATTTGCAGATGAACTGGAGCTCAGCAGTTTCTCTTTGAAGTCTGGTCCTGAAGTTTTTTTGCTGCAGGATGGCCACCTTAAGGTCTGCTATAGTGTGGCCAGGGAGGTTGAAGTGTTCTCCTACAGGTTTTTGTATATTGCCATTCCTAATGTCTGATTTGTGTCCATTTATCCTTTTCCGTAGAGACTGTCCAGTTTGGCCGATGTACATAGCAGAGGGGCATTGCTGGCATATGATGGCGTATATTACATTGGTGGATGTGCAGGTGAATGAACCGGTGATGGTGTGGCTGATCTGGTTAGGTCCTGTGATGGTGTCGCTGGTGTAGATATGTGGGCAGAGTTGGCATCGAGGTTTGTTGCATGGATTGGTTCCTGAGCTAGAGTTATTATGGTGTGGTGTGCAGTTACTGGTGAGAATGTTTCAGGTTGGCAGGTTGTCTGTGGGCAAGGATTGGCCTGCCACCCAAGGCCTGTGAAAGTGTGGGATCATTGTCCACCACACCATAATAACTCTAGCTCAGGAACCAATCCATGCAACAAACCTCGATGCCAACTCTGCCCACATATCTACACCAGCGACACCATCACAGGACCTAACCAGATCAGCCACACCATCACCGGTTCATTCACCTGCACATCCACCAATGTAATATACACCATCATATGCCAGCAATGCCCCTCTGCTATGTACATCGGCCAAACTGGACAGTCTCTACGGAAAAGGATAAATGGACACAAATCAGACATTAGGAATGGCAATATACAAAAACCTGTAGGAGGACACTTCAACCTCCCTGGCCACACTATAGCAGACCTTAAGGTGGCCATCCTGCAGCAAAAAAACTTCAGGACCAGACTTCAAAGAGAAACTGCTGAGCTCCAGTTCATCTGCAAATTTGACACCATCAGCTCAGGATTGAACAAAGACTGTGAATGGCTTGCCAATTACAGAACCAGTTTCTCCTCTCTTGGTTTTCACACCTCAACTGCTAGAACAGGGCCTCATCCTCCCTGATTGAACTGCCTCATTATCTCTAGCTTGCTTGCTAGCACACATATATATACCTGCCCCTGGATATTTCCATTACATGCATCTGAGGAAGTGGGTATTCACCCACGAAAGCTCATGCTCCAAAACGTCTGTTAGTCTATAAGGTGCCACAGGATTCTTTGCTGCTTTTAGCAAAGCTGATTCCGCCAGACATATCAGGTCTTCAGATGACACTATGCATTTGACTCTAGATGGTGCTGTTCATTTTGATGGATTTCTGTTAAGCTTGAACAGCATTATACAAGTCATTGCCATCTGGACATTAATCTGTTTGCTACAGTGCAGTGTGCCCATTTAATTTTAAGCATTGCAATTTTACTTTTGCCCTTATTACAATGGATCATTGGCTCTGTATGAATCAATGCCTTACTGTTTTTAATATTTAGTGAGTTGCATGTTGATTTTTTTTAATTTATATGTACTTGTGGGGGGGGGATGGACATAAACTACTACAGATACAAAGAAGGGGGGCATGATCAAATAAGTTTGAGAACCACAGTTCTAGAGTGCAAACTTTTCTAGTGGTGACTGCCTCTCGTGTGTGTTTAGCATCTAGCATGCTGTGTCTACTACCAAAAATGAGTTATTAGAAATGTTGCAGGCATGGTATTAGAGAAACCTTCTGCACTTGGTGTTTTAAAATTCCTATCAATGAGTCAGCTCTTTCTGACTTTTTTGTCTCTTGTTTTTGGTAGGATTCTCCATTTCTGAGTAAAGAATGCAGACAATAAAGTGCGTAGTTGTTGGAGACGGTGCAGTGGGAAAGACCTGTCTTCTCATCAGCTACACCACCAATGCCTTTCCAGAGGAGTACATACCCACTGTGTTTGACAACTATAGTGCCCAGATGACTGTGGATGGCCGGACAGTTAGTCTAAATCTCTGGGACACTGCAGGCCAGGAGGAATATGACCGTCTGCGTACCCTCTCATACCCTCAAACCAATGTATTTGTCATCTGTTTTTCCATTGGAAGTCCCTCCTCTTATGCAAATGTTCGGCACAAATGGCACCCTGAAGTCTCTCACCATTGTCCTAATGTTCCAATCCTTTTAGTTGGCACCAAAAGGGACTTACGAAGTGATGTGGAAACAGTTAAAAAGCTGAAGGAGCAAAGCTTGGCTCCCACTACCCCACAACAGGGAACTTCACTGTCCAAACAGATTGGAGCAGTAAAATATTTGGAATGCTCAGCTCTGAACCAGGAGGGGGTACGAGAAGTGTTTGCTGAAGCTGTGCGTGCAGTTTTATACCCAGTGACAAAGAAAAACACAAAAAAGTGTGTCCTGTTGTAGTTGCTGAAGATGATGGATATTTGAAGTGAAATAAAGACTGACAGGGATCTTGGTGGGCTCCTTTCTTTTTTAATCGAAGATTTGCATCTTGCACTAACAGCTCTAAACAGAAAGGGTTTATGCAAAGTATATTCTTGCAGTTTGGTAACTGCTTCAGGGAAACTGAGACAAACCAGTTCATTCCAGACTAGTGAGAGAGTGATCAGATATCTGACCATCTTCTAAAGTTCCAGAGTCTCCAACATCTCCAGAGTTCAGTTGGCTTCCATTCTTTTCAATGGAGGAGGAGGAGGGGACTTCTTCAGAGCCAAACTTTTTTCCTTTACTAGACAAACTTCAGTTATTGGCCTTGCTGAAAGAGATGGATATTGATAATTTTGCTTTAAATGTATTTCCTGCTGCTTCTGGCCCTTTCTGACTCATCAACTTGGTCTACCAGACAAGAGTCTGGCTTTCTAATTAATGCCTTAATTTGACAACATGAAATTTGAAAACCATTTGTCTAAATTTGAAAATGCTTTCAGTAGTGAGAGACTTACAAGTAATCACATTTTTTACTATAAAGTATGAAAAGTTAATGAAAACCACTCGTTAGTCCAGTGGTTCAGACATAAGGAACTCCTGAAATGGTTTCATTAAGATCAGAAGTTGGCACCTCCTGATATGTGGAATTCTGGATAACAGCAACTCAAATAAATGATTCTGTGGTTATTTAGGAACAGAGGTGAGATGGTAACAAAATGCAGGTCTGCCATAGTTGTTTTAACTGCATTAGGGATTCTCTTCCCTCTCTAAAAAGCTATTTTAAATTCTCACAGTGGAGTTACTGTTCTCTCTTCAAACTGCTTGAGGTAATTGGGATGACATTCTCAAAGTGGATTTCCTAGTATGACATGCACATCCCCCTACCTTTTTGGAGAATTCCAGAGAGTTGGAAAGAGGCTGTTGCTCTTGAGGAATTAGTTCTCTCTCTTCCCCTACCATAATTAGCCCCTGTATCATTGCATGAGAGTTCACGGCAGATCATGTCTTGGAATTGTGTAGGTCCTATTACAAGAAGCCACGAACCATGTTTAACTATGGTTCCAGTTAAACTGTTTTTAGTGGTTGGCCAGCTATGGTAGATACAGTTACCTGGGCTAGAGCATTTTAAAAATAATTCTGCTCCCCACTCTAGCTGGTCACACATTATTATAAAGTACTTCAGCTGAAGCTCTATTTAAACACTTCAGTAACTGTTCCTACCCCTTTGTGAATAGTCATTGGCTTTTATCTTCAGAAGTCCATGTGTACTCTCAACACCTAGGATGAGCAAAAAAGCAGCAGTATGAAACCTCCGTTAAAGACTAGCCCCTGCAACTTGCAGATCTGAAATCGATGTGCTGTGTAAGATATTTTGTATTAATGTAAGGATTCTGGGACTGGGTTTTGTGTACTGAAATGAATAATCTCATTCCTTGCTTGGGTGCCACTGACTGTATTTGGGAGCAGCCTGTGTTAGTGGTTCAGATCTCAGTTTTGTACAGGTATCTCACCCATACAGAAATGTGTGTTATGCCTGCGCTATATGGATTGAGCTCTCTTTTCTCATTGCGGCAAGATGCTGGCAAGTTGGCAACTGTAGGGCTATTAGGATTCAGAGAAATATTAAATTAGCCTTGTGTTAGATGGTATTGAAGTATGAGGTGGATATGTTCCTATCTGTGCCCTAATTCCCCTCAAAGAAGAGGATGTGCCTTTCTCTCTGCCTGATGTACTGATAACTTACATTAACTACAATTCCATTATAACTGATGGCATATTACTTTAGCAAATACTACTCTAAAAGGCTAAATTACAAGGCCAAACCATCAGTCTGACTAGCTAATGAAACAATGTAGTTTACTGGGAATGACCAAATAACCATATGCCATAATGTTTGTAGAAGCCTGGAGATGCTTCCTTGTACATACCATTTTCTTTTTTGTTCTTCATAAAGTGCCATGGACTAGAACAACTTGGAGAGCTCTTGACTGTCTTCATAGTACCTCATTAACAGACTGATTTTAACATCTGATATTTCTGTGTATTTTCTGCCAAGAGGAGTAGGTATCCTTACTCCAGGGCCTGATCTCTGCAGGAATGAATTTCAAGAGTGTGCAGATATCTTGAACTTTTTTTCATTATTACAATCATTGATAATGTGTTAACAAAATCTGTAAATGGTCACTCTAAGCTTGGGATGTTGCAAATTTCTATAGTTCTTAACCTATTTTATTGTAACTCTAGTGCAGAGTTCTGGTTCCTTTTTTTTGCCTCAGTTTTGTCCATTGTCACACAAGTGGAGACTTGACTTAGCTCCCTGATCATATGGTTGGATTTGTCTATTTCCAAATAAGATCAGAACATTTCAGCACTGAGATGAGCAGTTGAAACCAGCCATATACAAGTTTTATATTTGAGTGGCTGGGAATGCAGCTGACATGACAATTCAGTCTCTCCTGTGCTATTCAGTTTTTATATCCTTGTAGCAGACTAATCATTTACATTTTTTGTCTTTGAGAGAGTTCACATTTCCCCCCTACCCCACCCCCAATTGATTTGAACAGTTCAGGAGTGCTCTGTCCAGAGGATGCTCTGAGGCGGTCTTTTTAGATGTATACTTTTAGCACTCAGATGCTCTGTTCAGTACACAACGGTAGCTATTTATATGGAATGTAAACCAGTGCTCTGCTTTTGAGTGCCAAATTTGTGACCTGTAGAATTCTTGGTGCTAACTGGGTAAATCTGAACAAGCAAATGGACCTTTCTCTTAGCAAAGGAGTTCTCTGAGCCAGTTAAAGTGGGAGGGTGAGAAGGACTCCTTTGCATGAGATGACCCTAAGATGATCTGATTGAAGTGTGGTACTGAAACATACACTGGCAACTTGATTTTATACTTAAAAGGAATTTGTATTGCAACTAATGATTTAAAATGATTTTTAAATTATGCAGAGTTAAATTGTAATAAAGCTTTCTTGATCTCTTGCTGTTTTTATTCACTCATTCCATTTTCATATTACAATTGTTCTTAATCTCTGCTGTGGAAATCTGGAGACTTGAAATACAGCAAAGCAAATTTTGAACAAATTAAGAAGTTTAATTGTTCAGTCCAGTTTTAGTGATTGTAAACTGTGTGAATCTGATGGTTCTTTACTATAAAGATGCAAGATAATTCCCATTAAAACCCTCTTTCCACATGTTAGTAACTATTATAAGTAGGGCTGGCAGCACTCCCTATATGGGGTGACACTTTGCATTAAGACTTTTTCAGTTGATTATAATCTTGCCAAACTGTACCCATTTTGTGTGAAATTTTGCATGCCAGGTGTCTGCCCCAGGTTGAATTTTTTTGGAAAATTTCAGCCAAAACTGTTCAGCTGTTTTGAGAATGAGATGAGGAAAGGTGGATTTGTTTGTTAAAATATTCTGATGACCAGTGTCCCCATGCTTTGGGCCAGAGATTTGAAATTTGGCAAGGGGTGAACTTTGTGTCAGGGATGTGCCTTTTGCCATTCCTGTGAAAATCTACTTATGTTTGGCCAAGTTATAAGCCTTTGAAAAATTGCAGTTTGCACATCCTCAGTACAGAATTAATTTTTTGCAGCTAAAATCTCTGAAGGTTCTGTCCTCTCTGGACATGCTGTATCCCTTCACAGCTGCTATGTGTGATCAGATTGCAGGTCAGCCCATGCCTGCAGTCTTGAAGAGGAGCAGCCTTTACAGGGGAAGTCTGACAACTGCTTTTGAAAGAGGTGGATGCTGGAATTGAGAGCAGTGAGAATACAGGAAACACCTGCACCTCCTGTCACTGAGCCAAACTAGAAGAGGAAGGGGAGGCAAAAGGGAGACCGGAGGGGTGGGAAAAGAGCAGGTTGAGATAAGGAGTTGGGAGAGTAGGAGGAAACTTGAGTGACTGGGCTATGGCAGGAGAGAAAAGGGGAGGCTGGGACTGCCAAATGTGTGTGCAAAGACTGGAAGCTGGTGAGGGAAATGGGGATGGTGAAAACTAATTTGGCCATCTTGTGCAGCTGCACTGATAGTGATTGTGTAATTCAAGACTTTTTTTTCCCCACATGACCTCTAATCCATACAGTGCACGAGCTCAACCTTCTGTGGGAATGAACTGGGATTATGTATCAAAGGAGGATGTTGCCTGGAGGATGCTACTTCATCTGTTACAGAAGATGGAAGGTATATATTATTTGTAGTACTGGGATAGGGGATAACAGGAAGAGAATGGATGGCCTTCTAGTTAAGGCAGTTGAATACCACCTTGGAAAACTGATTGATTTATATTCCTGCCTCTGCTATAATGTAGAGTTCCTAATGTTAGGCAAATCATTTTAAACCAAACTTTTCACAGGGGGTCATTAATTGCTTCCTGAATGCTATGACAGGATACTTTGAGCTCTGATTTGCAGGAATGCTGAACTTACAACTATAACTGAAGTCACTGGGAGCTTTGCTAAAGTACTATGCAAAACTGGTTGCTAGTTATCCTGTATTAGGAACCTAAAATTATCAACATCATATCTGCTATGCTTTAGTTTCCAATCTGTAAAATGGGGATACTACTATCCTTCCACTCCACAGATGAAGTTAACGAGGCTATGTCTACTGTGACAAAGTTCCTCCTCTACCTTGGTGGGTCCTGCGCTTATTGGCAGATTTGCTTGCCTCACAGATTCACCCGTTGGGTCAGGAAACAGCCCTTCTCCTCTGGTAGAAGCCATAGTCCAGGTCAATTCCTCCTGTGTTTGATCAGGAGTTGGGAGGTTTGGGGGGAAATCGGGCTCGCCCTCTACTCTTGGTTCCAGCCCAGGGCCCTGTGGAGTGCAGCTGTCTAGAGTGCCTCCTGGTACAGTTGCATGACAGCTACAACTCCTTGGGCTGCTTCCCCATGGCCGCCTCCCAACACCTTTGTCCTCACCACCGGACCTTCCTTCTGATGTCTGATAATGCTTGTACTTCTCAGTCCTCCAGCAGTTTGCCTGCTCGCTCTCAGCTTCTTGCACGCCTCTTGCTCCCAGTTGCATGCACACACTTCCTCTCCTCTGGCCTGACTGGAGTGAGCCCTTTTATAGCATCAGAGGGGCCTTAATGAGTCCGGTGCTTAACTGCCTTGCTTGACTAATGCGGTTTTAGGATGCATCAGGCGAGGTATTTCCAGCAAAGATAAGGAGGTGTTAGTACCGTTATACAAGGCATTGGTGAGACCCCACCTGGAATACTGTGTGCAATTCTGGTCTCCCATGTTTAAGAAGGATGAATTCAAACTGGAACAGGTTCAGAGATGGGCTACTAGGATGATCCGAGGAATGGAAAACCTGTCATATGAAAGGATACTCAAAGAGCTTGGCTTGTTTAGTCTAGCCAAAAGAAGGCTGAGAGGGGATATGCTTGCTCTTTATAAATATATCAGAGGGATTAACATTAGGGAGGGAGAGGAATTATTTAAGCTTAGTACCAATGTAGATACAAGAACAAATGGGTATAAACTGGACACTAGGAAGTTTAGTCTTGAAATTAGACAAAGGTTTCTAACCATTATAGGAGTGAAGTTCTGGAACAGCCTTCCAAGGGGAGTAGTGGGGGGCAAAAGACATATCTGGCTTTAAGATTAAGCTTGATAAGTTTATGGAAGGGATGGCATGATGGGATAGCCTTATTTTGGCAATTGATCTTTGATTATCAGCAGATAAGTCTGCCCAGTGGTCGGTGATGGGATGTTGGATGGGATGGGATCTGAGTTACTGCAGAGAATTCTTTTCTGAGTGCTGGCTGGTGAGTCTTGCCCACATGCTAAGGGTTTAGCTGATTGCCATATTTGGGGTCGGGAAGGAATTTTCCTCCGGGGCAGATTGGCAGAGGCCCTGGAGTTTTTTCGCCTTCCCCTGCAGTGTGGGGCATGGGTCACTTGCTGGTGGATTCTCTGCAGCTTGAGGTCTTCAAACCACAATTTGAAGACTTCAATAACTGAGACATAGGTTAGGGGTTTGTTATAGAAGTGGATGGGTAGGGTTTTGTGGCCTGCTTTGTGCAGGGGGTCGGACTAGATGATCGCATTGGTCCCTTCTGACCCTAGAATCTATGAGTCTATGAGACTCTTGGCAGGTTAATTGGAGTCGGGTGTTCTCATTAGCCTGGGGCAGCCCCTGCTTTGGTCACTCAGGGAACAGAAAACTGATTATCCAGTGGCCAGTATATCTCCCTTCTACTATTCTGCTGTTCCCAACTGACTTGGGTCTTTCACATTACACTATGGACCTTATAGCTGGACAGATGTTCTGCTACAGCTGTGCTGCTATAGATGTCCCCTGTGTAGCTGCTCTTTGCCAACAGGAAAGAACTGTCTTTCTGACATAATTAAACCACCCCCAATGAGCAGGGTTAGCTGTATGGACAGGAGAGTGTCTCCTGCTGACCGCACTGTCCATACCAGAAACCTAGGTTGGTCAGGGATTCTCCCCACCTCCCCCCGCCACATCCTTGACTGACAAAAGTGGTAGTGTAGTCAGTTTCTGATTATGAAGCATGCAGATGCTGATCTCCTTTGTAAAATACTTTTAAGAGCTGGTGAAAGAACCAGCTACTAGTAGTATAAATGCCACAGAAAAGCTCAGAAGGAAACTAACTACTTCAGAGCAGGAAATACGATGAGGGGTCTGTGTGTGCTACATCTCGAACAATTAGGATAAAACAAAATGTTGACTACTGCTCACTAGGTGTGCACTAAATGAGGCAGGAGTCCTGTGAAATAATATATAATTAAAGACTATCACAATGCATACATGTAAGGGTGGCGAATTAAGGTTGTATAAGCAATACTCTGCATTTTCTAACTTTGAATGCTTGATATTGCAAACACACAGCACTGCTATATTGCAATTAGGGCTGTGGATTAATCGCAGTTAACTCGTGATTAATTCAAAAAATATCACAATTAAAAAGTTATTAATCACACTGTTAAACAATAGACTACCAATTGAAATCTATTAAATAATTTTGGATTCTTTCCTACATTTTCAAATATATTGATTTCAATTACAACACTACAAAGTGTACAGTGCTCACTTTATATTATTTTTGATTACTAATATTTGCACTGTAAAAATAAAAGAAATAGTATTTTTCAATTCACCTCATACTAGTAGTGTAGTGCAATCTCTTTATCATGAAAGTGCAACTTACAAATTTAGATTTTTGTTATATAACTGGACTCAAAAACAAAACAATGTCAAACTTTAAAGCCTAAAAGTCCACTCGATCCTACTTCTTGTTCAGCCAATCGCTAAGACAAACAAGTTTGTTTACATTTATGGAAGATAATGTTACCACCTCTTAATTACAATGTCTCCTTAAAGTGAGAACAGATGTTCACATAGCACTGTTGTAGCTTGTGTCGCAAGATAATTATGTGCCAGATGTGCTAAAGATTCATATGCCTCTTCATGCTTCGGCCATCATTCCAGAGGACATGCTTCCATGCAGATGATGCTCGTTAAAAGTGTTAATTCAATTTGTGACTGAACTCCTTAGGGAAGAATTGTGTATCTCCTATTCTGTTTTACCCAGATTCTGCCATATATTTAAAGTTATAGCAGTATCAGATGATGACCCAGCACATCTTGTTCATTTAAGAACACTTTCACCGCAAATTTGACAAAATGCAAAGATTTCAATGTGAGATTTCTAAAGATAGCTACAGCACTCAACCTAAGATTTAAGAATCCGAAGTGCCTTCCAAAATCTGAGAAGGATGAGGTGTGGAGCATGCTTTTGTGTCTTAAAAGAGCAACATTCTGATGCGGAAACTACAGAACACAAACTACCAAAAAAGAAAATCAGCCTTCTGCTGGTGGCATCTGACTCAGATGATGAAAATGAACATGTCAGTCTACTCTGATTTGGATTGTTACCAAGCAGAACCTGTAATCAGAATATCCTCTGGAATGGTGGTTGAAGCATGAAGGAACATATGCATCTTTAGCACATCTGGCATGTAAATATCTTGCGACACTGGCTACAGCAGTGCCATGCAAATGCCTGTTCTAATTTTCAGGTGTCATTGTAAATAGGAAGCGGGCAGCATTATCTTCTGTAAATGTAAGCAAACTTGTTTGTCTGAGCTATCGGCTGAACAAGAAGTAGGACTGAGTTGACTTGTAGGCTCCATAGTTTTACATTGTTTTTATTTTTGAATGCAGTTATTTTTTGTACATAATTCTACAGTTGTAAGTTCAACTTTCATGATAAAAAGATTGCACTACAGTACTTGTATTAGGTGACTTGAAAAATGCTATTTTGTTTTTTACAGTGCAAATATTTGTAATAAAAATAGCACTGTACACTTTGTATTCTGTTGTGATTGAAATCAGTATATTTGAAAATGTAAAAAACAATAAAATACTCTTTATTTAAATATTTTTTGATAAGTGTAATTAATTGTGGTTATTTTTTAAATTGTGTGATTGCGATTGATTTTTTTTTAACTGCTTGAGAGCTCTAATTGTAATGCCCCTGGGAAGTAAGTAGGTATTAGCTATCGCATTGTACAGAGGAGGACACTTTCTCGTAGAGAAGGTAAGGCTCTGCTGTTGAGAGGTACCGAGCCCTTACAGCTTTAGCTGCAATCAGTAGCAGGTGTGGGCACCTAGTGAATGTTGTTTTTCAGAAGTCTGAATGGGGGGTGGTAGCATGAGCGTGCCTGAGAGCTGGAACTAGAGCCCTGTCGGGCCAGGCACAGAGGCTCCCCGCGGCCAGCCGGCCTTGCCTGGGATCTGAGCCTCCACATGGCTGGCTCCTAGCTGGGGCTGAGGCTATGGGTATGCACTACGAAATTAGATCGATTTAATGGAGGTCAATTTTTATAAATTGATTTTTATAGTCGATTGTGTATGTCCCCACTAAGCGCATTAAGTTGGTGGAGTGCATCCTCACTACCACAGCTAGCATCGACTCAACGGAGCAGTGCACTGTGGGAAGCTATCCCACAGTTCCCGCAGTCTCCGCTGCCCATTGGAATTCTGGGTTAAGCTCCCAATGCCTGATGGGGCAAAAGCATTGTCACAGGTGGTTTCGGGTACATGTCATCAGTCTCCCTTTCCTCTGAAAGCAACTGCAGACAATCATTTTGTGCCTTTTTTCCTGGGTTACTGTGACAGAGCAGGGGAGTTACATTTGGGATGAGAAGAAATCTACCTGCGCTGTAATCTGAGCCAGGAGCAGGGTTTGGAGAATTCACACCTTCCTGGGAGACTGAACAAGGAGAGGAGAGAGAGGGGAGGGCGGAGGGAGCTGCTGCAGGGATTTTTGGTTTCAGTTTTGGGCTGGGTGGTGCAGCACAGGGAACCCCAAGCTGGGATCTAAGCTCCCTGAACCCTCAGAAGGACTTGATTGAGGGGTCCTGGTTGTGCCTACAAGCTCTGCTGTAGACTGAGCTGTGTAATAAATCCTACTGTCCAATAAACCTTATGCTTTACTGGCTGGCTGAGAGTCACTGTGAGTCCCAGGAAGAGGGGTGCAGGGCCCTGACTCCCCCATACTCTGAGACAACTAGTGGCAAAGGTGGGATCTACTGCACCCCGTGGACGGCACTTCCTGCAGTAAGTGACTGGGGACCAGTAAAACGAAAGGGGACTGACGGGGACCAGGTGGGCTGAAGAGACAGAGACGGTTCCAGGAGGCGATTAGCCCCTGGGGGTGTGTGACCAGACAGAACGACTTTGCAGTAAAAGGGTCCCCCGGGGGGTTACAGGAGCAGTCCCAGGGGCGAACAAGTCTGCAGCTCGACCTTGGCAGAGAGGGGGTGACCTGAAGAAGGGCTGGTGCATGAAGGATCTCCCTGGAACCGGTGGGAAACTGAGAGCACAGGCCGGCAAGTGGTCAGCAGGAAGATGTATGCTAAACACCTTAAGAAAGACCTGGTGGAGCTGTGCAGGCAGAGGGGGCTGCGCATTGGGAGATCCACCAAAGAACAGCTAATTGCCCAGCTGGAGGAGAAGGATCGCTTGGGTGAACCGAGCCCTGTCCCTGAGGCAAGCTGCCTGGTGGATGCAGCGTGGGCCCCAGGGCCTGACATGGCGGGGAGGGGCCAGACTGCTGCCGAGGACATCCCAAGACCCTGCCTACCTATACCTAGGGGAGGGGTTAGGGGAAGCCCAGTGAATACCGATGGCATCCTGACCCTGGCAGCCAGCAGGCGATCATCCCGGCGGAGCTCCCCGTCCCTGGAACGGATGCGGCTGGAATATGATAGGGAGGCGCTCGAGTTAAGGAGGCAAGAACTGAAGCAGGAGTGGGAGGAACGAGAAAAACAGCGCCAGCGTGAGGAGAACCAGCGCCAGCGTGAGCTGGAGGAGAAGGAGAACCAGCATCAGCATGAGGTGGAACTCGCCCAGTGAGGAGCAGCAGGACCCCGGCTGCGGTGAGTGAGGGGGGACCCAAGACTACAAAGAGCTTTGATAAGTGCTTCCTGGCCCAGCATAAGGAGGGGGAGGACATAGATACCTTCCTGACGGCCTTTGAGAATGCCTGCGAGCTGCACAGGGTTGACCCTGCAGACAGGCTCCAGTTTCTCACCCCCTTACTGGACTCCACAGCCGTGGAGGTGTACAGCCGAATGGAAGGGGTGGAGACAGGGGACTATGAACTGTTCAAAAAGGCCCTGCTCTGCGAGTTTGGGCTGACTCCTGAGATGTACCGGAAAAGGTTCTGGAGTCAGCGTAAAACCCGTGAGGTCACATACCCCTGCGCCCGGTTGACCAGTTGTAGGTATGCCTGCAAGTGGACAGCTGGGGCCCAAGCTAAAGAGGACCTGCTTGACCTATTCTTACTGAAGCACCTGTATGAGCAGTGCCCATCTGACCTGAGGCGATGGTTGATGGACCAGAAGCCGGAGAATCCGCAGCACGCAGGCCAGCTGGCCGACGAGTTTGTGAAAAAGTCAGGCAGGGGATAATAGGGAGGAGTCTCAAAGGAGAAGGCCTGTCTCAACGGAGAGAGAGAGTCACCATGGGACCTCCCAGCAGGAGCCTATGGAGAACCCCTGCCAAAGGGGAACATTTAGCGTCAGGTCCATCCGACCCACTCGAGGGGACCCACGGGACATGGGCTGCTATCACTGTGGCCAACGAGGCCACATACGGGCCCAGTGCCCCAAGCTCAGGGACAGACTGAGCAGACACAACCCACAGAGGGTTGACTGGGTAAAGACCCATTGGATGAGGGGCAGCATTCCCAGGAAAGGGGGGCTGGCAGTGTACCATTTGCAAAAGAGGGAGGAGGGCCCCAGGTCAGCTTCTCTGAGGGACTGGATGCTTCAGATTCAGGACTATGACATGGATGTGGTCCATGTGAAGGGAAGTGCCAACCTGATAGCAGACACGTTGTCCCGGAGAGGGGGCCCTGAACTTCCCCAGGTCACTGGTCAGAGTGACCCCGCTCAGTTCAGTCTCAAAGAGAGAGAGACGTGACGGAGCAGGGAGCAGGATCAGGGGAGTTACATTTGGGATGAGAAGAAATCTACCTGTGCTGTAACCTGAGCCAGGAGGGGGGTTGGGAGAATTCACACCTGCCTGGGAGACTGAACAAGGAGAGGAGAGAGAGGGGAGGGCGGAGAGAGCTGCTGCAAGGATTTTTGGTTTCAGTTTTGGGCTGGGTGGTGCAGCACAGGGAACCTCAAGCTGGGATCTAAGCTCCCTGAACCCCCAGAAGGACTTGATTGAGGGGTCCTGGTTGTGCCTACAAGCTCTGCTGTAGACTGAGTTCCTACTGTCCAATAAACCTTCTATTTTATTGGCTGGCTGAGACTCACTGTGAATCCCAGGAAGAGGGGTGCAGAGCCCATACTCCCTCATACCCATGCAGACGCCATAGCACGGCAAACATGGAGCCTGCTCAGCTCACCACTGCTGTTGCAAGCATTGTAAACATATCACGCATTATACTGCACTATGTGCAGAACCTGGCTAAGAGATGGTAGCAAGAGGACAATTGTGAGGAGGACATGGACACAGACGTTCCTGATAGCACAGGATGTGGCAATTGGGACATCATGGCAGCAATGGGGCTGGCTGATACAGTGGAACGCCGATTCTGGACCTAGCAAACAACCACATACTGGTGGGACCGCATAGTGTTGCAGGTGTGGGATGATTCTCAGTGGCTGCAAAACTTTCCTGGAACTCTGTGTGTTGCTTTCCCCACCCTGAAGTACAGGAATACCAAGATGAGAGCTGCCCTGACAGTTGAGAAGCGAGTGGCGATAGCCCTGTGGAAGCTTACAACGCCTGACTGCTACCAGTCAGTCAGGAAACAATTTGGAGTGGGCAAATCTACTGTGGGAACTGCTGGGATTCAAGTAGCCAGTGCAATCACTGATGTTCTTGCTATCAAGCGTAGTGATTCTGGGAAATGTGCAGGTCATAGTGGATGGCTTTGCTGCAATGGGTTTCCCTAACTGTGGTGGGGTAATAGATGGAATGCATATCCTTACCTTGGCACCAGACCACCTTACCAAACAGTACATAAACCACAAGGGGTACTTCTCAATGGTGCTTCAAGCACTGGTGGATCACAAGGGATGTTTCACTGAAATCAACGTGGGATAGCTGGGAAAGGTGCATGACACTTGCATCTTTAGGAACTCGGGGCTGTTTGAGCAGCTGCAAGAAGGGACTTACTTCCCAGACCAGAAAATTACGGTTGGGGATGTTGAAATGCCAGCCTACCCCTTGCACCCCTGGCTCATGAAGCCATACACAGGCAACCTAGACTGTAGTAAGGAGCAGTTCAACTACAGGCTGAGAAAGTGCAGAATGGTGGTAGAATGTGCCTTTGGACGTTTAAAAGCTTGCTGGCACTGTTTGCTGACTAGGTTAGACCTCAGTGCAACCAGTATTCCCATTGTTATTACTGTGTGCTCCATAATATCTGTGAGAGTAAGGGAGAGACGTTTATTGGAGGGTGGGAGGCTGAGGCAAATTGCCTGGCTGCCAATTTTGAACAGACACACACCAGGGTGATTAGAAGAGCACAGGTAGGCGAGCTGCATATCAGAGAGGCTTTGAAAATCAGTTTAATGACTGTCCGGACTATGGTGTGACAGTTATGTGTGTTTCATCATGATGCAAACCCACCCCCTTTGTTGATTTTAATTCCCTGTAAGCCAACCACCCTCCCTGCTTCGATCACAGCTGGCAAAGAAATAAAGTCACTATTGTTTTAAAACCATGCATTCTTTCTTTATTAATTAAAAAAAAAAAAGGGCTATAACTAAGGTAGACTGTGTGAGGGAGAAGGGAAGGACAAGGCCATCTTGCTTATTATAGCCACACTACAAATCAAAACTGTTTGAATAACAGTCTTCTGTTGCTTGGGCCATCCTCTGGAGTGCAGTGGCTGGGTGCCCGGAGTCTCTCCCCCACCCCCTGCATTCTTGGGTGTCCGGGTGAGGAGGATATGGAACTTGGGGAGGAGGCCAGGCAGATGCACAGTGAATGCAATGGCGGTCTGTGCTCTTGTTGGCTTTCCTGTAGCTCCATCAGGTGCCTGAGCATGTCTGTTTGCTCCCCCATTAGCCTCAGCATTGCATCCTGCCTCTTCTCATCGTGCTCACTTAATGCTTTCCTGGACTTTGCCACTGAATGCCTTCATGCATTCAGCTGTGCCCTATCAGTGCAGGAGGACTGCATGAGCTTGGAAAACAATCGTGAGTGGGTTTTTTTGCCTTCTAATCTGCGATAACCTCAGAGATGGAGATGATAGGGGGAGCATAGAAACATTTGCACCTCTGGGGTGATAATAAGGGGGAGTAAAATTTAAGATTATACATTTCTGAGAACCAAAGGAAGACTTTCACAGTGAATCAAGCAATTCACAGCAGAAACATGCTTTAGGTACAAGGTAGCATTTGCCTTTTATATCGGGCGCCTGCCGGTATGGTGACACGTCACTCTCAGCTGGACAACACAATTAGGTTTCCAGGCAGCCATGGTAAGCCAAAGGGTACATGGGTTTGGCTTCTAATGCCTTCATAACATGTGGGAATGTTTTCAAACTGCAGCACCCTCCTTTCCCATAGCAAGCAATGCCAGTTGGGTTTGCCATTTAAAAGGAGGGGCTGCAATTTTCGGGTGGATGTGCAGCACACACCTCCCCCACCACCTCTCCACGTGGCTATTTGGGATGATCCCCTCCCCCTGCCATGTGGCTATTCTCAGGGATGATCACTTTTAGCCAAGCGCAAACAGCCCAGCAAGAACAGGGTCCTTTTACTGTTCCCTTACAAAAATTCCCCTATTTCAACTGGTGACCATGAATAATATTACTCTCCTGAGGCTAACACACAAAGATATAGACCGAATGTTGCTTGAATGCAACCAAAACCCAGGACCATTTGTTGCCATGCTTTGTGCTGCAATGATTCCAGACTACTAGCTAGGTGTGGTAAAGTGTCCTACTGTGGAGCCCTCCCCAGAAACCTTCTGCAAAGGCTCCAGGAGAGCTTCATGGAGATGTCCTTGGTGGATTCCTGCTCCATCCCCAGATACGTTAACAGACTTTGCCAGTAGCTATACTGGCTGTGAATGCATCCCCAGTCTTCAGGGCGAATCAAACATTAAACACTATTGCTTTTAAACCCTGTACTGTAGATACACCTGTGCACTCACCAGAGGCGCCTTCTCCGCCTTCAGGGTCACGGATCTAGCCTTGGGAGGGTATTGGTGCCAGGGTGATGAAAAGGTCCTGGCTGCTGGGGAGAGTGGATTCACTACTTGCCTGCTGCACATTCTCCTCCTCCTCCACGTTATGTGAGACTCCCCTCTCGCAGGTGTCCACGGACAGTGGGGAAGTAGTGGCAGGGGCCCGCCCTACAATGCCATGCAGCTGATCACAGAAACTGCATGCATGGAGCTCTGACCTGGAGTGACCGTTTGTCTCCTTTGTCTTTTGGTAGGCTTGCCTGAGCTCCTTGACTTTCACGTGGAACTGCTGTGTCCCCCTGTTGTAGCCTCTGTCCATCATACCCTGTGCAATTTTGGCACATATATTAGCACTTCTTTTTGATCAGAGTTCTGCCTGCACATATTCTTCTCTCCATACAGCAATCAGATCCAGTGTCTCTCATTTGCTCCAGGGTGGAGCTCGTTTGCGATTCTGGGGAGACTGCATGGTCACCTGTGTTGCTAGCTCCCCATGCTGACCAAACAGGAAATGAAATTCAAAAGTTCCCCAGGGCTTTTCCTATGTCCCTGGCTAGTGCATCAGAGTTGAAAGCACAGTCCAGCACGGTCACACTGGTGCACTCTGGGATAGCTCCTGGAGGCCAATAATGTTGATTTGCATCCGCACTAGCCCAGATTCGACCCACGAAGGTCAATTTTAGAGCTACTCCCCTCGCCGGGGAGGAGTACAGAAGCCGATTTTAAGAGCCCTTTAGGGCGACGGAACGAGGTTACTCGTGCAGACACATTCATTATAAACTCGACCTAACCAGGGCTACGTCTACACTGCCGTGGTAAATCGACCTACGCTGCGCAACTCCAGCTGCCTGACTAGGTGGCTGCCACGTACCTTAGCGTTAGCGCGGGGTCGATGGGAGAAAATCTCCCTCCTCTGGTCGGGGGAGAGCACCGGGGCGGCCGCCGGTGAGGCGCTCGCAGAGCGTCGACCTTTGGCCGGGTGGCATCTGTCTCCCAGCAGCGCCGGCCCCGCCCTTCCACTCCGAGGAGGACGCTCTCGCCGCTCGCGCGTTGTCGATGGTGCGTTCCGGGGCGTGACCCGGCGGCGCTCGCTCGGTTTCCGGTTCCGGGTCGCGTTCCGGGCCGGCGAGATGCGGACTCGGAGAGCGAGGAGGAGGCGAGGGGAGCCGCGCCGGGCCCTTCTCCCTGGCCGGGTTCCTCTTCGGGAACATTAACGAGGCGGGGCAGCAGCTGGAGGGTGAGAGTGTCCTGGACAAGGTGAGGCGAGGCGAGCGAGGGGGGCTGGGGGCGCGGGCTCCGGCTGGCTGCCGTGGCCGGGCCCCTCGCGCGGCGGCGGCGGCGGCGGGACCGTAGCCCTGGTGCCCTGCTAACGGCCGGGCCTGGTCTTCCGCTCTCCCAGGGAATCCAAGAAGCATTTAGCCGGGTGGGCGCCTTGGGGCTGGGCAACCTGATCACCGAGATCACAGCCAGCGAGGAGGATGCTGCTGAGCCCTGACGGAGCCCAGCTGGATGAGGAGGGTGAGCCGAGCACGCGGTTAGCCTGCAGCATAGTCAGATTTTGTAAAATCGAAGGGTTCTTTAAGAGTAAAGGGGCATTTCTGTCTCCTCTTACTGAATATGAAAACCGTCATTGCATCGTTGAGACTGGTCACATTTTGATATCTGCTAATCGGCAGGAAGGTGGAGGCAGGTAACTGTGAGGCATGAGCTGTCCTACTTCATTACCAATGTATTAATACTTAAGCTAACAATTTTACTTTAGGAGAGAACTGTGATTGCACATTTGTATCAGTTGTTTGCATAAAGTGTTAAATATGGGATTAATGAGTAGTTAGGTGCTGTTTAGTGATTCATTATTGTCTCTTGTTCAGTCTTTAAAAAAACCAAGCCAGCATGGAGGCCTCTCTGTTTTTTAACTAATATAGCTACTTAAAATTCCAATTTATTGTAACCTTGTCTTTCTGCTCAGTTTTTCTCCATTTCCCTGTTGCATCTTGGATTGTAAAACCCATTGGTCCATTGATCTATTGCTTTCATTACTTGTTTTGCACAGCGTATAGCGCAATGGGGCCGTGATCCTTGATTTAAGTTTCTAGGTGCCACTATAATGTACTGGAGAGACAAGGTGGGTCAGGTAACATACTTTTTTGCACTAGCTTCTGTTGGTGTGAGAGAAAAGCTTTCAATTTTACACAGAACTCTTTTGGTCTGGAAAACTAACTCAGGGCTTGTCTTCGCATACGGTGCTAGAGCTGCTGTAGCATTTTAGTGAAGACACTACTGTGTCAATGAGAGTGGGTTACTGATTTTCACAAATTTATTACTCTAGATCTGACATGTCGATCCTCATCCTCAAAGGAAACCTGTATAACACTTTCAAAAGATGAATCAGGGCACTTAAATTCACTACTCTGCTAGACACTAAGGCCATGGCTACACTTACAGTTCTGCAGTGCTGGTAGTTACAGCTGTGTTCGTACAGCTGTGTAGGGCCAGCGCTGCAGTGTGGCCACACTGACAGCTGCCAGCGCTGCAGTGTGGCCACATTTGCAGCATTTGCAGCGCTGTTGGGAGTGGTGCATTGTGGGCAGCTCTCCCAGCATTCAAGTGGCTGCAACATGCTTTTCAAAAGAGGGGGGTGGGGTGGAATGTGACAGGGAGCTTGGGAGAGACAGAGAGATTGGATTTTTGGAGATGACACAGTTCTCAGCTCCCTGCCTTGCAAGTTCTAAGGACTGGAAGACACACAGTGCCTACCTTCAATCATTTTAAAAGTTCTGACCCCTTCCCCCACCCCTCTCTCATTCACTAAATGCAAATTATGCACTCCTAAATAGCCCTCAGACCAGATAAGCATCTGCTCAACATGGACTTCCCCCTCCCCCTCTGTCTTGTGAGCGTGCTGTTTCTCTCTTCAAGCAAACAGCTGTGAACATTCCAAAGTAATTCCCCTGCCTGCTCGCTCAGCAAACAGGAGCTGTGTTTGTTTTTTAAATAAGCAGTTTGGCTGAACTCCGAGCTCCCCCTTTCTTCCGGTTTGTTGTGGACAGGAATTCTGGGATACCTCCTTATACTCCGGAGGTCAATAAAAGCGCTGGTGGGGTCCACACTTGCTGACCAGCGCTGGAATCGCTACACCCGAGTCTCGACCGGGGGTACAGCCAGCGCTGCAATCAGGGAGTTGCAGCGCTGGCCATGCTTTGCAAGTGTGGCCACATCCTAAGTTGCAGCGCTGTAACTCCCTCACCAGCGCTGCAACTCTCTAGTGTAGCCATGGCCTGAAAATCATGGACTGAATACAGATACTGGTTTTGTGGCTTATTACAACAATCTGTAACCCACTAACAATTCCCCCAGCTGCTATCCACCCATTCCTTCCTAGGACTGGAAGGGTACTAATGGGCCACTTCACCTTGAATGGTACCTTGAAATACGTGTTAACTGCTTATGCTAAACAGTCTGTTCAAATCTTGTGTTTAGCAATGACACTGAGATCTTGTCTACACTACAGATTACTTTGGTATGACTTACCTCGCTCAGAGGTGTCACCTCTGAGCGACATGAGTTATACTGATCTAAGCAACAGTGTAGATAATGCTATGTTAGTGGGAGAGCATATGGTCTACACTGGCACTTTACAGCGCTGCAACTTTCTCGCTCAGAGGTGTGAAAAAACACCCCCTGAGCGCTGCAAGTTTCAGTGCTGTAATGTGCCTGTATAGACAGTGTACTACCACTGGTAACCGCCCCTCATGAAGGTGAGTTTTTTTTTAAGAGCTCTCTCCAAGCGCTATCTGCAACTACACAAGCCACGTTAAACGCTCCTGCGGCAGCGCTTTAACGTAGCCAGTGTAGACTAGCCCATAGCTACTGCCTCTTGCTGAGGCAGGTGTTGTTAAGCCAATGGAGAGCTCTCGCCCATTAGCTTAGAGTAGTGGTTCTCAGCCCACGGCCCAATTAGCACAGAACTGTGGCCCAGTTTAGCTGTGTGCTAAAGGCTGCCTGTGTGCCCAGGGTCCTGGGTTCCCAGCTGCCCAGTGCAGGGGTATCTGGACTGCCTTGGTAGGGTTGGGGTCCAGGCTGCTGGCCCACCCCGTGTGGCGGGCGTCGGGGCAGCCACTCGGCCCCACAGGCTCATGCAGTCTGAGTCGGGCAGGCAGCTGCCCTCCCTGTACAACTAGGGTTAGGGCTGCTGCTGCCTGCCATGCAGCCCAGGTAACACATTGTGGGCTGCGTTGTAAGCAGTTGAGAAGCACAAGCTTAGAGCCTCTCCACCATAAGTGCGAGACCTAAGTGCTGTAGTGTAGATGTACCTGAGTTAGTTCCCCAGACCTGAAGAAGAGCTTTGTGTAAGCTTGAAAGCTTGTCTCTCTCATCAATAGAAGTTGCTCCAATAAAATATATTACCTCACCCACCTTGTCTCTCTAGTATCCTGGGACCAATGTGTCTAAACGACATTATGTACTGCAATCTACTGTAATACAAATAAATAAGCAAAGGACAGAAATAGCACAGGTCCTGAAAGTGCTTGAAATGTCTTTTTCTCACTGAGTGATGCTCAAAGCATCAGTAACTTTAATAAGAAAGAAATAGTTTCCAGCATAAGGGCCAGAGTCTACCCTGCCAGTAATCTTTGTGAGGTTTATCATTAGACAATTTGCTGTCGTTCAAGGTTAATATATTGCCCTAGCTTTGTAAACTTGGGTAAATCTCCCTGCCCAGTTGCTTTCCACTGCCCTTATACGTGTTTATGTGTTTATAGGTTGTCTGCTCATTGGGCCAGGGATCCCTACCTTTATACCTATCTGTTCAGTTCCACGCTCACTGTTTGGGGATTTAATTTTGTTTAATACAAAAACTTATGTTAAATAATATGAGGTTGCAAAGTCAAGTGTTTGAAATTAAGGATGCCTGTTCAGTCTGAAGTTTGTCTGTTGTACATGAACATTGTGATGATTTTTAATTACATGATCAAATATTGTTTTTCTTTTCTGTACACGTTCCACTTTTTCCCAGGATGGAACAAAGCTCAGTGAATGAGGCAGTTGTTCAGTATTGCTTTCTGTCATTCAATACGTAGCTCTGGGGCTTATTTATTGCATCCTATCCAAATGCTTCACTGAATATAGAAATTATGAAAGTCACCATAGGCTTTTCTGTATTGCTCGTCACTGTAATATGTTAGTACTTCACAATTTTGGGTGGAGATTGTCCTTTCTCTTCCTAAAGTCATCTGCCTTATATATATCAACTTTCAACTTCAAGAGCAAGTGAAGATGGTGTCCTACTGACACAGCATAATTCACTACACAGCCCTGATTTGTGCCCCGAGCACCCGCCATCCTGCACGATAAATGAGTCAGGGATCTTGTGGAAAAACTGATCATGTAATTAGTCTGTATTACGCATATGCAGACTGGGTAACGTCAAGGTTTGGGGGCAACCTTCGTTCTGACATTCTTAACTTTCATGAGCTCGACTTTCCAACCTTACTAACATTCTTTTAAGAATTCTTAATTTAATTTTCTTTTTTTGAAAAAAAGTGAAAACAAATTTATTGGCAACTGTAGCAACACCCCATCATGCATTATCAGCAGAGTGTGAATCATCACTCAGACTACAGCGTAGATTCTTTGACTGCAATACTAATTACATTAGCTGCCAGCAGGAATGTACATAACACAATAAAACAGTGAGTTATTTATAAATGCGTAGACCTATTTTACAGACATCATAGCAAGGACAAAGTTAAGTTTTTTCTGAGAGGGAGCGTGGCAGTGGTAGAGTTATATTCCCAGCTTCTGTAACTCCTAAATGGGATGTGTGCTTGCTTGATACAATTGTGAAAGTACAGAATTACAAACGTTCATCAGTAGAAAAAAATCATTTAGGACTCATGGTCTGTTTCCCAGGGTGTGCACATAGCTCTGGGTCAAAGGGACTGTCTCAACTTATAACTCTGCCATATTTGAACAGATTTTCATGAGGCTGGCAAATGGCACTTCCCTGACCCCAATGATCCATCTCCCAAATTTCAAAGTCTTGCTGCCAGCCATGAAGGTGTTGGAGCTCTTGGGGGCAAGAGAAGGGAAGAAAGACCAGACTGGTTTAGAGTAGAAAACGTTAGGTAACCTTAATGTAGGGGATTGCATTTGCTCCTCTAGTAAAATAGAGTATAGATGGTGGGTGGGAGAAGTTATAGCAGGAAGGAGGGGTAGGCGGCTGAAGAAGTCAGGATAGACTAACATGGGATGAGGTAAGATGTGGTGAGTACATGTTGGGATATGATTTTGTTTTATGACAAGTCTTTCCTCCTTCTCAGGCTGGGTTAAGAGCACAGAGGATGCTGTTGATTACTCTGATATTAATGAAGTGGCTGAAGATGAGAGCCGCAGATACAGGCAGGCAATGGGCACCCTTCAGCCAATTCGAAGACAAGGTAATTGGGGGTGGTAGGAGTATACACAGACAAAATGATTAACAGTTAATGGTATGTCTCTGTGGGGCGGATTGGCTTTTGTTGCTGTTGTTGAGAGTGATCTTTCTCTAATCATTGTTATCCTGCCATGTTCTTTGTCCGCTTCGCGAAGTAAGCCAGTGGGGCAAATAAGTGGCCCAGATGTAAAATAATGTACATGAGTGGTGAAATTTCAGTCCCTTTCTTAGGGTTGGATTTATTTTTTCCAAAGCAAAACAGCTCATCATAATTTCTATAGATAACCAGATTGTTTTCCCTGAGCCAGGGTCTCCTGCAATATCCTACCTCCTTCTCACAGGTGTTCCTGTAAACTGAGTTGTTGTTTGACCTTTGATCTAAGGACAGGGCTGACCACAGGCTGTTACATGATTTCTCCTCTCAGACCTTTCTCCTGGGAGGAAGTCAGTCAGTCATTGGTGGGCGGGGGGGGGGGGGGGGAGGGGGAGGAGAACCTAAGGCGCATTCCCTTGGAGGATTATCTCAACCTGTTATAGCCTTCCTCTGTTTCTTCCCATCTCCCTTTCCTAGCATTATGTTTAATGGCCGCTGCTGCTGAGAAGGCATCTTCATCCAAGTTCTGCCATGACTTTCACAGATTATAAGGAGGGGTGAGACTGGCCTTTATGCTTCTCCAGTGGGGACTCATATAGGAGGTCCCTGCCTGTAGGATACAGAATTTGAAACATCTGCAGTTTTTTTTCCTGTGTTATTGCTAGTGCAATTGATGAATCTGCTGCCTGTCTCCTAAAGGAACTTTCCATCTCCTCTCCTGTCAGGCAGGAGCAGGAAATTAGGAATGTTGCAGTAATCTAGGGTTTCTGTCCTGAATTTTCTTGTTTCTCTCATCAGTTTTCCTACTCCCTTACTCATCCCCATTTCAAGCCCTGATTTTGTAATTGGTTGAATGTAGGGAAGCCACAGTTGGGGCAGCTTTGGGTGATCTATTAAGAAACTGGAAAGGTATTTGTAATAAGTTAATGCTGAGACAGGTTCCTTCCTGTGGATTGGGGTGGAGTTATGGTATTGGGGAAGGAGTGTCTGAGTATCCTTGAAATGGATTTTTTTTTTTAAATAAAGATAAATAAGTTAAAGGAGGATTGTCAAGGTTCCTTCCCCACTCTGAACTATAGGGTACAAATGTGGGGACCCGCATGGACACTTCTAAGCTTATTTACTAGCTTAGATCTGGTGACTCTGCCACCCATCAGAAATTTTAGTGTTGGAGCACTTCCTGTCCCCCCAAAACTCTCCCCTCCCTGGGTGGCCTTGAGGGGACTTCACCAATTCCCTGGTGAGTCCAGATCCAACCCCCTTGGATCTTAAAACAAGGAGAAAATTAACCATCCCCCCCTCCTTTCCTCCACCAATCCCTGGTGAGTCCAGATCCAACCCCCGTGGATCTTAAAACAAGGAAAATCAATCAGGTTCTTAAAAAGAAAGCTTTTAATTAAGAAGGTAAAAATCATCTCTGTAAAATCAGGATGGAAAATACTTTACAGAGTAATCAACCCCCTCTAGCCTTAGGTTCAAAGTTACAGCAAACAGAGGTAAAATCCTCTCAGCCAAAAAAAGGACATTTAAGGTTGAGAAAACAAAAATAAGACTAATCCGCCTTCCCTGGCTATTACTTACAATTTGAAACATGAGAGACTGGTTCAGAAAGATTGTGAGAGCCTGGATGGACTCTGGTCCCTCTTAGTCCCAAGAGCGAACAACAAACCAAACAAAGAGCACAAACAAAGACTTTCCTCCACCAAGATTTGAAAGTATCTTGTCCCCTTATTGGTCCTCTGGTCAGGTGTCAGCCAGGTTCACTGAGCTTCTTAACCCTTTACAGGTAAAAGAGGCATTAACCCGTAACTATCTGTTTCTGACAAGGATAGGTCCATCAACAACTCTTAAGCCAAAATGGTAAGGGATGCGACCTCAGGCACTGGATGTCCTAAACACCAAATGCCAGAAGCTGGGACTAGATGACAGGAATAAATTACTTGATGATTGCCCTGTTCTGTTCATTCCCTCTGAAACATCTGGCACTGGCCACTGCCAGAGACAGGATACTGGGCTGAATGGACCATGGGTCTGATCCAGTATGGCCATTCTTATGTTCTGAAGGCGATTGTCTCCTTTTGACTGGTTAGATGAAGATGAGGATGATTATGATGCTGACTGCGAAGATATTGATTCCAAGCTGATGCCGCCGCCGCCTCCACCTCCAATAAAGAGAGATGACGAAAAAGATGCAACTGCCCCTGGTGAGTAAGGACTCTTATCTTCTATTTGAACTTGTGGAAAGAATCTGGGAGTTTTGGGATGACAGGATGGACACATCAAAGATTCAAGCATTTCTGTCCAGTGGCTTTATACTGTAGCATGTTTGAGATCTTGTCAAAGATCCATCCTGCAGACTGGATCTGAAGATGAGTCGTGACCAATTATGCAATGAAGGTAGTGCTGCTTAGGGGTAACTGGCTCTTATAACATCTTTTACTCTATATTTTATATAACACTTTCAACAGTAAAGTTAATATTCATAATCAGACTAACCTGTGACGTTCAGCTGCTTCTGTTTTGCCTTCTCTCAGCAGTGACTGTGAGTTGCAGAGGTGATCTAGGGATGCACTGAAAGGCTAAACTGGATCAGGAATCAATAACTATAAAACATGGAGACTTAGATTAAGCATAATTTAAGATCAGGAAACAATGCTTGTGGAGTGGTGATTGTACTGGGGACCAAGAAAGGAAACTTGTTCATAAGATACTTGCTCTATTGTAGTATCTGAAGATGGAGATGGTATCATTCTGCCTTCCATCATTGCCCCATCCTCTGCTACCTCTGAGAAGGCAGATTCAGCAGCTCTTCTGATTCTGAGTCAGAGATGGGACCCCAAGATGCAAGGCAGGCAGAATCCAAGGAAGGGAAACTGACGCTGCCTCTTGCAGGAATAATGCAGCGAGATGCCACCAAACAGCTGCCGAGTGTTACTGAGCTATTCCCGGAATTCCGCCCGGCAGGTATTGTATGTATTGGGGACAATGTCCAAGGGGAAATGATGGAAACTCTGTCACTTGGAACACTCAAGACTGGGAAAAAAAAAAAGCCATCCTAGTAAATGTGTGCTTGGTAGAGTGAGAGGGGCTAGGTGATTGTCATCTCCATCTCTGATTTCTCTGTGTACTGACTGCTGTCAGTGACTGCTTTCCATGGGAAGCTGGATAGTGCTTCTTCTGCTCTCAGGAGGAGTCTCTTAGAAAGAATTTTTTGTGTAAATCAGGTTCTGATGTGTATGTTTTACCCTTCTATATAGAGCTTTGGTGCACAGATTTCAGAGCACTTTATGAATGGAGAAAGAGTACCCTTCTCCAGATTACAGGTGAATCACTGAAGTTAGTCACAGCTTCATCCACTTGTTTGTCAGCTTCTCTCACAAATGCCTCTACTCCTTGTTCCCTGACTCAGGGAACTTTCTCCCTGAACTGATTGATTTAAATGCCTCCTCAAGACCTAGTGCATCTGTGACTCCTATAAGAAATCAGCTGATAGTAATGGCTAGGATGAGATGAAGATGGAGGTAATTTTAAGTAGCAAACTGTTTGCAGGTCCACAGCTTCTTAGACTGTAAATTCCTAAAGGCTAGGGAGCATGTCTTTGTATGTGTTTGTCCAGCACTCAGCACAAGGACGTCTTGATCCCGAGTGGGGCTGCTGGATGCTTTTCCAGTGTAAATGTTTACTAAGGGTATGGCTACACTTAGAGCTGCACAGCGCTGCCACGGGAGCGCTCTCGCAGCAGCTCTTTGAAGTGTGAGTGTAGTTGCAGCACCAGCGCTAGGAGAGAGCTCTACCAGCGCTGCACGTACTCCACCTCCTCGTGGGGATTAGCTTACAACGGAGCGTCCCAGCACTAGGGCACTGTTTACGCTGGCGCTTTGCAGCGCTGTAACTTGCTGTGCTCAGAGGGGGGGATGTTTTTTTCACACCCCTGAGCGAGAAAGTTGCAGCGCTGTAAAGCGCCAATGTCGCCAAGCCCTAATAACAGTGATGATAAAACTAGATGAAACAATTCGGTCATCTCCCAGGAGTTGTTGTAGGGTTGATCCCTATTGTAAATATGCTAATATCTTGTAAGTGCCTTGGAGCAGGGACTGTCTTTGTGTGTTTCTATGGTACTTAGCACAGTGGGGCCCGGACCTGAGTAGGTGCTAACACAATACAAATAACTGTTCAATCTAGTTTTGAATGTGGCAAGAGACTGGGATTCCACCACTGTTCTCAGGAGACTGTTTTCCAGCCTCATACATCTCACTGTCTGTGAGATTTTCCTCAACTGAAATGCTATTTTTTTTCTTAATCTTGTCCTAGTTACTCCTACTTATATCTCCTTTATTATAGGTGGAACTGTTAATGACAACAGTTATTTAAGTTGCCTAACTCTGCCTTTTACTACCCCTGTTTCCAGTTTATAACTTGCCAAACATCTACAGTTCATGTTGAAGTTTCCATCCTTGGTCTCTGCCACAAGTTGAATTTTTCTGGCGTTTTAATAAAAATGATGTAGCTATTTTGGGGAAGAAGATTGGCAGGTGTATTATTCCTTTAATGTTAACCAAGGCTTTTCAACCATTTTTTGAAGAGCACTACCACCTTAGGGGTTTGCAGCAGGAACTTGAAATTTAGCAGGGGGATGGACCCTGAGGTTAAATGTTTTATTTTTTTCCTTATGAAAATCCATCAGATTAGTTATAAATCACAGAAAATGATTATTCGCACATGTACAGTAGAATTTGTTAGAGGCTTATTTCAAATCCTGTATGGTAGAGCCCAGTGCAGGACTATTTTTTTTAATACTGCTCCCATCCAGTCCCACTCCCATCTACTCCTGCAATCTTTCCTGCATTTTTTCCCACTTCCACTTAGATCTCGCAAGAGAGACAGATTCCACCAGGCTCCTTAAAAAAACCAACCAACTAACCAACCAGGGCCAGCCCACAAAATGTTGGCACCTGAGGCGGGGAGCTCAAATGACACCTCCATGCCCCTTTGCTTGGGCCGAAACTTTGAAAGGTCTCAATTCTGCCTTGTTCCTGTTCTTCTCCTCTTGTGGTACTGCTACCTATCTCAGTAAAGGAGAAGTAACAACTTAAAATGCCTTGTTCAAAATTTTATGTAACACTTAATTTTCAAATGCCTGAACAGCAAGTGTAACTTTTCTTGTCCGCATAGTAAACACTGGCATTTTTATATGTTTGAATAATCAGAGTGGTGCTTTCTGTGCCTTTTTGGTTGCAAAAATTTGAACTGCTTTCTGAAGGTCTACAGTCTGGGCCAGCTTGTGCTCTTTTGAGATGGTTGCAAGGCCGACCAGCCTCTCCTGTGTCATTGTGGAGTGTAGATGTGTTTTTATTAACTTCAGCTTGAAGAAGCTGCGTTCTCCCCTGCAACTGTCACAGGAAGTGTTAGAAGTATGCACAGAGCAACAAAAGCATTTGGAAAGAGGGTGGTCATCTTATTTGTGCGCATATATTCCAGAACAGCCTTTGGAGTTGATCCTGCTGCAATGTATCTTGAAAGGTTCATCACCTAAATCACTTGCATCAATATCGCGCATGTCATCATGTGTCAACACTATCTCTAGTGCCCTGCACTGCTGGTGTAGGTCTTCTTCAGGTACAGCGAGGAGTTTTGGAGTATCGTACAACATCCCAAATATACTGCTGTGTTCCTTGAGCTGAACGAATCGTTCTTCAACTGACTGTATTGCACAATCTAGCACCTGGTTAAATAATTCGACTTTGAATTGTTTGGGGTCTCTTATGGGATTATCCTGTGCCTCGTAATCAAAGTGTCATCTTCTTCAGTGACTCTTGTATTCTTGAATGGGTGGGAAAATAGCTTTAGCTTGAAGTTCCTCTGCAGAACATTTTGAAATCCCTCATCTGACCAGTAAGACTGTAGGTATGACCTTGTTTTGTCCAATTGTTCCATTGCTCCAGTTATATCAAGGTCAACACCTTGGAGTCTCTTGCTTACAACATTTGTTTCAAACAGTATGTCATGCCACAACACTAAGCCACACAGAAATTTGAAGCTATGTATGTTTCTGGTGATTCCATTTCCCTCTGCCACTGTTCTCCCCTGAACAGTTCCTGTCATAGCATTATCCTCCATAATGGCAACTATGGCATCATCTGTCATCTCAATTTGGTATTTGATAGGCTTTATCGCCTCCACTCGACTTTCCCATCGTATGGCACTCAGTGGTTTCAGTGTCAGAGAGGAAGTTCCCAGATGTTGCATCAAAATTTGCCACTGATGAGTTGATGCAGAGAAAAATACATAGATGCTTTGAATTATGTTAAAAAATTCATCAGCGTCACTAGAAGCTGATGCTGCATCACTGACCACCAAGTTCAATCAATGAAAATTGCATGGGACAAAAAAAGATCGAGGATTTAACTCTCAGATCCGTGTCTGCACTCCTCTGTCATTTCTTCTCATGTTGGCACCATTATCGTAGCCCTGACCTCTCATGTGAGCTATCACAATTCCCGTATCTTCCAGCTTTTTAAGAAGCACATTTGTCATATCAGCTCCTGTAGTATCATCAGTGTCAATAAATTCTAGAAAATGCTCTCTGACAGTCACCTTTGCAGGGACATTTTCACTAGATTCTGTTGTTGTTACAAAATGCACCATCAAAGTCATTTGTTTCGTTTGGCTGATGTCAGGTGTGCAGTCCAGAATAACAGAGTAATATCTTGTTTCAGAGTAGCAGCTGTGTTAGTCTGTATCCGCAAAGAACAGGAGTACTTGTGGCACCTTGGAGACTAAAATTATTATTAATACATTTATTTATAAATTTGTTAATCTCTAGAGTAATATCTTGCTGACTTCAGATCTGCCACAATCTTCTGTGTGACTTTTGTTGCCAGTAACTGTATGATCTCATTTTTGAATTGTTTTTCCAAGGTAGTGGTGTGTGTACATTTCTTGGGTGGTGACTCTTCTTAGATGCTCCTGGAGTACAGCATCAATCTCAGCCATTGGCTCCACAATTTTAAGGAAGTTTCCATTGTTTGGCACATACAACTGATCTGAAGTGCCACGCAGTGCAGGTTTTTTTTGGGTAGCAAGCATTCTCACAATGGCAATGAGCCTTTTCAGAACATTTTGTCTGTAAAGAGACTCTGATGCAATCTTCTCTTGATGCTGATCATCTATGGTGGCCTTTAACTTTAGTCTAGTCTCAAGCTCTTTCAGCCTATGGAATGCTATCTGGTGATTTGCTGCCGGCATGCCAGATTTCTAGCCAGATTTTTCCAGTCCTTGTTTCTGTAGAACCCAATGTGGCTGGAACATTAGACTCGAAGAGTTTGCAACAAAAACAGTATGCAGCAATCTGGGTTTTTGAGTACATAAGTCATGGCCTCTCCACTGTGTCACCATTGGGTTTTTCATGCCAGTAAAGTGATGGATGGAACTTCTATTTTCATTGTCGTTGGGGAACATGGAGTTTTTCACTTGCTGTGGCCCATGCAGTGCAAGGAAGTCCCCCAGGCTACTGCTTAAGTGGGTCCACAGTCCTGGATCATCTACTCTTAAGGAACTAAACTCAGCAGCAGCCGTTTCTTGCGTCTCCACCACACTCTTCTGATCTACACTTTTCTTCAGGAATGTGCATGTTTACATCCATCTGAGATGGAGATACAGATGCTGCAGTAGCTGCCAGGTCACCTTCACTCTGACTAACTGGAAGATCAGGCATCTCCTCACCACTCACATCCTCACTGGGGCCGGAAGGCTCACTATGAACATTTGTGTCTATGTATCTCAGGAGAGCTCTTTCCTGTTTAGCTAGAAAAGCATCCTTTGCTTTCTTTCTTTTTCTGAATGCTGCCCCAGAGGGGCATTTTCTTCTTACACTCATGACTGCTGTTCTGTGCCAACTATAGCAGCTCTTAACACTCAATTGAAGGGGACAAATAAGCAGGCTGGTAGCAGGGCCTGAGTGTGAGAAGATATCAGCATCTTATGGGCCTAACTGGCACCTGGTACTTCCCGTTCTCCTCAAGTGGGTTCAGGAAAGCAGCAGGAAACAGGAAGCTCCCTGAGAAGCTGGTGTTATTCAGTCCAGGCTCCTGGGGGTGCTAGAGAGGTATATAAGGCTACTCCTCTCTCTCTCCCTGCAGCTCCTGCTGCCTTCTGTCCTTCCCTCTCTCTGTTTCTCCTGCCTGCCTGTTACATCTCTTGTGCCCTCCTTCCTCCAGCACAGCATTCCTCCATCTCTGTGCATCTAGAGCAGAGAGACTACATATGCACTAGCACCAGACACAATGTTCTACATCAGGGGTAGGCAACCTATGGCACGAGTGCCGAAGGTGGCACATGAACTGATATTCAGCGGCACTCCCACTGCCTGGGTCATGGTCACCGGTCGGGGGGCTCTGCATTTTAATTTAATTTTAAATGAAGCTTCTTAAACATTTTAAAAACCTTATTTACTTTACGTACAACAATAGTTTAGTTATAGATTATAGACTTATAAAAAGAGACCTTCTACAAACCGTAAATGTATTGCTGGCACACGAAACCTTAAATTAGAGTGAATAAATGAAGACTCGACACACCACTTCTGAAAGGTTGCCGACCGCTGTTCTACACTCTGGGTCCTATCTATAAAGAGGGAAATAAGGGCAACCGGGGGAATTACAGACCAGTCAGCTTAACTTATGTACCCAGAAAGGTAATGGAGAAAATAATTAAGCAATCAGTTTGCAAACATCTAAAAGATAATAAGGTGATAAGTAACTATCAACATGGGTTTGTCAAAAACAAATTGTGGCAAACCAACCTGATAGCTTTCTTTGACAGTGTAACAAGCCTTGTGAATAGTGGGAAGCTTTTGATACTGTCTCGCATGACCTCATAAACAAACTAGGGAGATGCAACCTATATGGAGCTACTATAAGGTGGTTGGAAAACCATTCCCAGAGAGGAGTAGTTAGTGGTTCACAGTCATGCTGGAAGGGCATAACGAGTGGGGTCCCACAGGGATCAGTTCTGGGTCTGGCTCTGTTCAATATTTTCATTAATGATTTAGATAATGGTATACAGAGTACACTTATAAAGTTTGCGGATGATACCAAGCTGGGAGGGGTTGCAAGTGCTTTGGAGGATAGGATTAAAATTCAAAATGATCTGGAGAAATGGCCTGAAGTAAATAGGATGAAATTCAATAATGACAAATGCAAAGTACTCCATTTAGGGAGGAACAATCAGTTGCACACATACAAAATGGGAAATGACTGCCTAGGAAGGAGTACTGCAGAAGGGATCTGGGGGTCATAGTGGACCAGAAGCTAAATATTAATCAACAGTGTAATGCTATTGCAAAAAAAGCGAACATCATTCTGGGATATATTAGCAGGAGTGTTGTAAGCAAGAGACGAGGAGTAATTCTTCCACTCTACTCCACTCTGATTAGACCTCAACTGGAGTATTGTGTTCAGCTTTGGGCATCACGTTTCAGGAAGGATGTAGACAAACTGGATAGAGTCCAGAGAAGAGCAACAAACATTATTAAAGGTCTAGAAAACATGATTGAAGAAATTGGGTTTGTTTATTCTGGAAAAGAAAGACTGAGAGAGGACATAAGTTTTCAAGCATGTAAAAGGTGGTTACAAGAAGGAGGAAGAAAAATGTTTTTCTTAACCTCTGAGGATAGGACAGGAATGAATCGGTTTAAATTGCAGCAAGGGAGGTTTAGGTTGGACATCAGGAAAAACGTCCTAACTGTTAGGGTTGTTAAGCACTGGAATAAAGTGTCTAGGGAGGTTGTGGAATCTCCATCACTGGAGACTTTTAAGAGAAGGTTAGACAGACACCTGTCAGGGATGGTCTAGATAATTAGTCTTGCCATGAGTGCAGGGGATTGGACTAGATGACATCTCGAGGTCTCTTCCTGTTCTATGATTCTATCCTTTAGTCATATGGTACCACCCCCGAATAGACAGACAGATTAATTAAAAATCCTTGCTATTGGACTAGAAATCTCATGTATTAATTATTTCAGTATTCTCGGAGGGATATTATCCCATCTCTCTGATTTCAGTGCAATCAGCTCTGTAAGATTTTCTTTCATTTCAGATGTGGTGAATTCCCTTTTTATATACTCATTTCAATCTGTTTTCATTTCCATGTTCTGTATTATCATTCTTACTGAAAACTGAGGCAAAGTATTAATTTAGCGTTTGGGTCATTCCAATGTTATCTTTAATCCCCTCCCTGTCTGCACTGCGTAGCAGCCCGACCTCATCCTTGCTTAATCTTATTTTAATTACCGTGGCAAGATCTAATTCAGCTTCATTTTCAGCAATTCTCACTTTATTTCTGCATTTTCTGACCTTCAGGGTGTAGCTTTCTTTGTTGATCAGTCCCTTTTTCCATGCTCTGTAGGCTCTCTGTTTACTCCTTGAGGTAAATATTCATCCATTTGGATCTGGAGCCTTTCCCTGAAACTTTCCCCCCTTGCTCGGGATGCAAATTGCAGTTAGTTTTTGTACTCTTGACCTCCTCTACATTTAAGTCCTTGTGCGCTTCAGTCTAGTTGACTTTCTGTAACTCCTTCCCTTAATTTTCCAAATTTTGAAATAAAAAACCATAGTTGATGACGTAGTTTTAATTAATTTGAACTGTATCAACTCATGATCACTTGATCCAAAATTCTTTTGTATGATCAGCTCTTCTGTGATGTCCTCACCAGTTACCAAAACCAAGTCTAAATTTGCATCAACTCTTGTTGGCTCAGTGACTGATGAAGGAAACTCATCTATCATGTCCAGGAGTAACTGGGCATTACCATTATTGGAAGCATTTATTCTCCAGTCTGTATCTGGGATGTTAGTCTCCCATTATGACACAATTCCTGGTATCTGTATCCGAGTCTGACCTGGGGGGGAGGGTCTATAGCAGACCCCCACAGTATCCTAGTAGAACCTCTTTTAAATTCTTCCCCAAAGTGATTTTGACCCAATAGATTCTATTTTGTTCATACTATCACTTATTTCTTTACATTTTACCACATCACTGATGTACGATGCTACCATACCACCTTTACCCTTATTTCTATCCGTCAGAAACAGCACATACCCTACAATATCTGTATTCCAGTCATGAGTGCTATTCCACCATGTTTCTGTAATCCCTATTATATCCAGCTTGACTTCCTGCCCCAGTAGTTCCAGTTCCTCCATTCTGTTGCTCAAACTCCTTGCATTCATGTACAAGCATCTGTTTTTCCCTTCAAACCTCACCAAGTTTCCTAGCTGGATTAGGTATAGTTCAAAGTCACATGCTCAAAAGTTAGGAAATGACATAATTTAAATTATCCATGCATTCATAGGGCCAGATTGTGACCCACTGTAAGTCTCCACAAGGGTGCATATGATGCGCCCTTACTTCCCTTTTATGCGCTACCTATATTACAGGTCATGGAACAGAGGAGAGCTGCCTTTGTGGGGCTGCTACTCACTCTCCCACACAAATGGGAAGGGACAAGGTGGAGCCTGGATTCTGGCTCCCTTTATTCTCAATGTTTGTGTGCAGTGCAGCTGACCCTGCATGGAGCGGGGAGGTCATCTTTATCAAGTATAGGGCTGGTTTACAGTTTACTTTGCTTCAGGAGCAGAAGGCCAGATTGTGGCACCTACATGTGACCCCTTACTTGAGGCCTGTGGCAGATTTACACCTGAATTCCTGCCCCATTGTGATACCATCTTTAGTTAGATGATCCCATACTATTTGCCACAGAATCTTTGCCTTACTTGGTTCTCATGGTGAATGAGACTCAGACCATGGCTACACTGGCACTTCACAGCCCTGCAACTGTCGTGCTCAAGGGTGTGAAAAAACACCCCCCTGAACCCTGCAAGATACAGCGCTGTAAAGCCTCAGTGCTCTCTCCCAGCACTGGCGCTCCGACTACACTCACACTTGGCAGTGCTTTGAAATTTCAAGTGTAGCCATAGCCTCAGTGGATTAACTGGGGCTGCCTAATGAATATGGTTGTTATCTATCTGAGTCCTACTTATGTTGTTGCAAAAGTTGGAAGGTTGAAGTGAAGGATATAGGGAGACTGTTGAAAGAGAGAGAATGGGCTTGTAGTTAAGGTAGTTGGCTGCGAGCTAGCAGTACTGGGTTCTATCCCTGGCTCTGCCACAGACTACTTATTGGCTGCTGAACAACTCACTCAAATTTTTTCAGATATTAAACCTCATGGTTCAAGGCTTAAGACAAACTTTAACTTATTAGAGATATGGAAGAGACTTAATGCAGAGGTACAGATCATCTCCCGCCTGCTTACAGTAGGGAGCACCTTTTTTTTGAATCTGGTGCTCCCTACTGTCTGAGACTGGATCCTGGGCTAGATGGACCTAGGATCTGATCTAGTGTGGCAATTCCTTTGTTCTTATGTTTTGCAGGTACTTGCTAATTGTCGTCTTCATTTTCTGGGTGCTCAACTTGGGACATCAGGGGCCTGATTTTCCAGAAGTTCTGAGCACTCATGACTCTTTAAAACAAAACCGCACAATTCTATCTTCGGTTTAGGGTTTAGGTGGTGGTGAGTAAAGAAGTCATGGGACCTGTTATGATAATTGGCCCTACAAAGGTACCCAAATTGATCACCTGTAAAAAGTATGTAAAAGTGAATGAGATGTTACAATAACATTGATGGGAAAAGGCATGAAAGGGAGACAGAATAACTGAATTAGTTTAAACAAAAAAGGCCTCGTTGATATGATTCAAAGACTCTGTTGAAATTATGCTTGTTAAAAACAGGATCTGTGGAGCTGGAAGTGAATGAGCCAAAATGGGTATGTCTGATATTGGGCCTAATTGGTGGATAAAATAATTAGAGATGGGCTTTTCTGCCCATCACTCCCTTTTTGGGCCCTTAAAGAAAGAGATTTTTAGTGTGTGGGGTAGGTGGAACAAAAAGAAGAACAGATGAAAAGAACAGACAAAGGCCCTTGGAGTGAGCTTCACCATTATGGCTGCCACACCCACTGTTTCCTGGGATCCTGGGCCTTCATCATCCTAATCCTTGAGGTGTCCTGGCCAAATAGAGAGGGACCCAGATGATATCACCACCCCTACCAGCTCCAGCTGAATCCCAGATACCATCAAGGATGAGTTGTTATCATCTTAGATCCCAGCTGAGAGATTGTCAGACAAGGGGGCTTTTCGTTCTAAGACTGGACTTTAACGACAACAACAGTAACAGCACCTCCAGCCCATCTCAACTAATTTCTTCTCCTTTCCCCAAAAGGGCAGCATTAGATCCCATCTAAGAGACTGTCAAACAGGAGGGCATTCTTTCCTTCTAAAAGCTATCGGCAGCTAAAGAGAAAGGGAGCAAAGGATGTTGTTAAAATTAAAACCTTGCTTAAAATTTTAACTGTTTGTCCTTTTCTGTATCTTTAATAAAAGGTTAAAAAAAGTGTAGTGGGATGTTTGCCATGGTGCTAAGCAGGCTGAGGTGTCTCTATATCAGGCCCTGTACCCTGTTTAACACTGTTTAATGTTGGACAGTCACTGGGTTATGTTAACACCTTTAGCCCATTTATTCCGTCTAAATCAATCCAAATGACCACACACTGAATGATCAGATAAAAAATAATTGAACCAGCTGCTCCATTCCCTGGGACCATTCATCCTATGTACTGAATGAGGCAGGATTCCTGTGTGTTTGATTATACACCTTGTATTACAATGCATATGCACCAGAGAGCAGAGTTAAGGTTGAATGTACAACATTAATTCTATCATTCCTGAACTTTTGAGTGGTCAGCTTTGAAACTTTAACATTCTTGTAATATTATTTGTGTGTAATATTATACATCAGCTTTCTCCTTGGTTTTTACACACTTCAGATATTTCTATACTGCTGTGTCTCTGCCCCTCTAATAGTTATAATCTAGAAAGGATTTACATGTTTAACTCTTTTTCCTTCCTTATAAAAAGTTCCCTCCATCCTGTTAACAGTTTTCTTGGCTTTTCTTGGCATGATCTCTAACTTTTCAATATGTCTCTAGTAATGGAATATGCTGAATGGAAAGACATTTTGTCCAGATTCTGTTGTGCCCCACCTGGATAAATGGGGACTGTTCCCCCTATGCTCAGGGTTTAACTTTCAGGTGAATTTCAGAATAAAATATCCTTGAGGGTTAAATAAAGGTTCTACCAAACAGAGAGAAAATGTCTCTGATTTGTTTCAAATCTGAGAACAATGAGACCACCAGCTGCACCAGGGATTGTGGGGGCACTATGGAAGTTAAGTGGTTACACTTCTCCAGTTATTTCTTGCTCCTGGCCTGGCCTTGGTGAAAAAGTCTCTTGGGCTTGGAGTGCTTCCTCACCGTTGCTGCTCATATGTATGAAATGCTTGTGCTTATGTCATCAGGGACCTGTCATTTGTCCTTGTGACAGTCTTTCTTCTTGTTGTAGGTGCTGCGTTTTCTCCGTCTCTTTGGTCCTGGGAAGAATGTTCCTTCTGTTTGGCGTAGTGCCCGGAGGAAACGTAAAAAGAAACATCGGGAGCTAATGCAAGAAGTGCAGATCCAGGAGGGTGAAACTGCAACTGAGGCAGGAATGGAAGAGAAGTCTCCCTGGGAATATGAATTTGCTCCTCCTCCTCCTCCTGAGCAGTGCCTCTCAGATGATGAGGTGAGACATCTGAGATTTAGGAAGGTCTCTAGCTAGTAACAGGTAGTCACCCTGCCAGGACAATACTAGTGAGGGGTGGTTAGGCTGCCATTCCCCCTGTGCAGAGGCTACTCCTTGGATATTAAGCAGGGGCTCCAGAGACCATTCCCTAGTGGGTTAAGAGCCCTTGTATGGTAAGGAATTAGGGGACTCTTTCACCATTTATTGTAGCAGTGGAGAGTCCTCGTATTGCTGGACTGCTAGTTCCAGCATTTGCTAATGCAGCTGTTAAGTTTGAATATGCATCTCTGCTGCTCCTCTCCACTGAGAATGAGACAGAATTTGAAAGCAAAACCTCCTGTTGCCAGCTCTGAAAGCGGTGACTGACAGGTTCCTTTTTCCTGCTGTGCTGCAGATCACTATGATGGCACCTGTGGAGTCCAAGTTTTCCCAGTCTACTGGAGACATAGACAAAGTGACAGATACCAAGCCCAAGGTTTCTGAATGGCGTTATGGGCCAGCCCAGCTCTGGTATGATATGCTGGGGATCCCTGAGGATGGCAGTGGATTTGACTATGGTTTCAAACTAAAAGAGCATGTGAGAGAAAAAGAGACTTCAAGTCATTCTATGGAGAAGGTGAGAGGAAGCATGTGTAAGGGGAAGGGGGCTGTGAGAGTGTGGTTGTGTGGTGGTGGTGAATAACGGGGGGAGGGATAGCTCAGTGGTTTGAGCATTGGCCTGCTAAACCCAGGGTTGTGAGTTCAGTCATTGAGGGGGCCACTTAGGGATCTGGGGCAAAATCAGTACTAGTGAAGGCAGGGGCTGGACTCAATGACCTTTCAGGGTCCCTTCCAGTTCTGTGAGATAAGTATATCTCCATATATTATTATTATACGGTAAGGGAACAGGGCTGGGGTGGTGAATAAGGCAGGGAACCAGCCAGTGGAAGAGATGTGAGTGGGAGGGAGAAAGGGGAAAGATTCACAATGGAGACTCTTTCTTCTATAGTTTAAGCAGCAAATCAGTTAACTAGGGTCTAATGCCATTGTTCCCTCTGCAGAACTTGGGAGTGATGGCTGAGAAGGATGACTTGCTGGCTGATGAGCACTTCCTCATGGTGACACAGCTACAATGGGAGGATGATGTGATCTGGAATGGGGAGGATGTCAAACACAAAGGGACTAAAACACAGCGTGCGAGCCTGGCAGGCTGGCTGCCCTCTAGTATGACCAGAAATGCCACTGCGTACAATGCCCAGCAAGGTGCACGGCAGCTGTCTTTACACTTTCTCATGCGCACGCCCTGCGGGAGTGGGTAGAATGAGGGGATCTCTGAGTTGCCTAATTGAGAATGTCGTGTACAAACTAATTCCCCATTCTCTCCTCTTCAGCATGTGGGTTTGTGTTCTTTCTCAATCAGCAGGTGGCTTTGGCTAAACCATGTTGAGGCCAAAGCCTTTTTGTCCTCCTCCTGCCCAATCAGGCTTGGCCTCTTCTGTTAGACGAGAGAACATTGAAAGCCAAGTCCATGTCCAGCAAAATGTCCTGCTGTCCTTCCCCTTTCTAACTGAAATGAGGGGCTAGACATACCTAATTCAGTACCAAAGGCTGATGTCCTGGAGGCCCTCTAGTGACTGTTCAGTTTTCCATTTATGGCAGCACTAAAATTCCTCTGCTTTGCAAGTTAATGCTTGGATGTTTGCTCTTCAGGGGCTAGTGGAATTTTGTGTATTTTATCAGAGGCGACATTTAAAAAGGAACCTTTCTCACATTGTTCCTGAGAAGACAATATTTTAGTGCTCCTCTAGCTAAAGGAACACAGTTTTTACAAACACCCAACTTTTATCTCAAGCTCAGACATAGGCTGGTTTTTAAAATTGAACTGTAAATCCAGAATCATTCTTTATTCATTATAACTTACTCTGTCTCTCCAAGGAAAGCTGATGGAACTGTCAGGTTATACCAATTACTCTCATTTTTGGATGCTGCTACCTTGTCTCCCTGAGTCTTGTGATCAGACACCCTGAGGAGCCAGGGAAGCAGATTAGATAGCAGGGGGTAGTGAGGATGGGGGAGGGGCTCTGAGAGGGCAAGGAAAATTGAGCTGAGCTGTCAGAAAGTAGGGAAAAACTATGGCTATGCAGGGGTAGTGCCTGGGGTCAGGAGCAGCTTTGTTACAGAAGGTGAAGAAAGCGATTAGTGGAGAGGCTGTTCTAGATTTGATTCTGACAAATGAAGAACTGGTTGAGAATTTGAAGGTGGAAAGCAGCTTGGGCGAAAGTGATCATGAAATAAGTTCATGATTCTCAGGAATGGTTGGAGGGAAGACAGCAGAATAAAGACAATGGATTTCCAGAAGGCAGTCTTCAGCAAATTGGTAGGTAAGATCTCGTGGGACACAAGTCTCAGGGAAAAAGGTTCAGGAGAGTTAGCAGTTTTTTGAAGAGACTTTATTAAATGCATAAGAGCAAACTATCCCAGTGTATAGGAAAAATAGGAAATATATTAACAGACCACCGTGGCTTAACCAGGAGAACGTCGTAACCTTGAACTCAAAAAGAATCATAAAAACTCAGAAGGTAGGTCAAATTACAAAAGACGAATATAAAAAACAATACAAGAATATGGAAACAAAATTAGGCCAAGCTTTTCATAAAATGAGATTAAACTAGGCAGGGATATAAGGGGTGACAAGAAAACGTTTTACAAATACATTCGAAGCAGGAGGGGGACTGTGGTGAGGTGGCTGCCCCACACAGGCAGGAGAGGGGTTAAGGCAGTCTTGGAGACTGTGCAGAACCCAGTCAATCAGGAAAGGGTTTATTGAGAGAGCCAGTCAGGAGAAGGCTTGCTGGAGCAGCCCAATATAAAGGGCCTGCTCAGCAGAGCAAGGGTTAGTCTCTTCCTGGAGGCAAGGGGAAAGGACTGTCTGCCGAGGAGCCATGGAGATACTGCAGTGCTGGGCAGGGTAGCAGAGCAAGAGGGGAGCTCTTGGCTGATCATGGCCAGACTGAGGCCATGAAGCAAGGGCAGCAAAGGTGCTAGGGCTATGGGGGAAGTGGCCAAGTGAAAGTAGGCAGCGGGAATAGGAGGAGGGACAGTAAGTGGCTGCCAGCTATAGGGTCCCTGGGCCAGGACCCAGAGTTGCGGGCGGGTCTGGGTTCCCCTTCCCCCCCTTTACCCCTACTTGCCAATGAAGAGAGTGGCCTGAAGCCAGGGGCTAGACTAGAGACTGCAGTTGACTGCTGAGACGTGTGGAAGGACTGAGGACCGCCTCTTCCCGAAAGGGAGGAGTGTGGGCTGGGGCACAGCTGGTGGTCTGTGTCCTGAAGAGGACACTGCGGTCTGGGAGCGACATGGGTGCAGATGGTAGAGATGGTGGAGGAAGTGGAAGTAATGGCGAGTGAGACACTGCTAGTAAAAGGATCGCTGGTGGTCCGAGAGAGAATTCCCAGCATGACCGGAAGGAGGTGCTGCAGCAGTGGGTCTGAACTGCTACAGGGACTAAGAGCAGAGTAGGCCAATTACTCAATGAGGGGGAAAGACAATAGCAGAAAACTCAGCAATGTCTGAAGTGTTAAATGCCTTTTTTGTTTCAGCGTTCACCAAAATGGTTAGCAGTGATCGGAGGACTAATATAGTGAACATCAGTGTAAATGGAGTATGATTTGAAGTTAAAATAGGGAAAGAACAAATTAAGAATCTTAGGGCAGGTCTCTGCTTAAAACACTGCACCAATGCAGCTGGACTGATGCAGTTATGCCACTGTAGCACTTTAATGAGGACGCTCTATGCCGACAGGAGAGAGCTTTCCCATCAGCATAGTTAATCCACCTCTGCAAGAGGAAGTAGCTAGGTCTTTGAGAGAAGCTCTGCTGCCAATACAGTGCTGTCTACACTGGTGGTTAGGTTGGTATAACTAAGTTGCTCAAGGGTATGGATTTACCTTTGAGCGACATAGTTATACCAAACTAATTTTGAAGTGTAAACCAGGGCTCAGGTAAGTTAGATGTCTTCAGATCGGCAGGGCCTCATGAAATACATTTTAGGCCATGTCTACGCTACCTGGGGGATTGGTGCTCCAGTGATCGATGCACCAGGGTTTGATTTAGCAGGTCTAGTGAAGACCTGCTAAATCGATGGCAGAGCGCTCTCCAGTTGACTCCGATACTCGTCTTACTCCTCTTGTTCCCAGTGAAGTCGATGGGAGAGCGTCTCTCGTTGACGCAGCGCAGCGTAGACACTGCAGTAAGTTAACCTAAGCTATGTTGACTTCAGTTACATTGTTCACATAACTGGAGTAGCATAACTTAGGTCGATTTACTGCGGTAGTGTAGCCATAGCCTTAGAATACTTAAAGAACTGGCTGAGGAGATCTCTGAGCCATTAGCGATTATCTTTGAGAACTCATGGAGGATATGAGAGATCCCAGAGGACTGGAAAAGGGCTAATATACTATCTATCTATAGAAAGAGGAATAAAGAGAATCCAGGGAATTATAGAACAGTCATCTTAACTTTGGTACCCAGAAAGATAATAGAGCAAATCAATTTATAAGCCCCCGCAAGATAGTAAGGTGATAAGTAGTAGTTGCCATGGATTTGTCAGGAACAAATCACGTAAAACTAACCTAACAACCTTCTTTGACAGTGTAAGGAGTCATGTGGATAGGGGGAAGCAGTAGATGTGATATATCTTGACTTTAGTAAGCCTTTTGATACTGTCTCACATGACCTTCTCATAAGCAAACTAGAGAAATATAGCCTAGACAAACCTACTATAGGTGAACGCACAACCCGTTGAAACTGTACTCAGAGAGTAGTTATTAGTGGTTCACAGTCAAACTGGAAGGGCATATCGAGTGGGGTCCTGCAGGGATCAGTCCTGAGTCCAGTTCTATTCGATATCTTCATAAATGATATAGATAATGGCACAGAGAGTAGACTTATAAAATTTGTGGGCAATGCCAAGCTAGGAGGGACTGCAAACACTTTGGAGGACAGGATTAGCATTCAAAATGATCTTGACAAACTGAAGAAATGGTCTGAAATAAATAGGATGAAATTCAATAAGGACAAATGCAAAGTCCTGCACTTAGGAAGGAACAATCAATTGCACAAATACAAAATGGAGAATGACTAGGAAGGAGTTCTGCAGAAAGGATCTGGGGGTTTTAGTGGATCACAAATTAAATGTGAGTCAACAGTGTAACACCATTCCAAAAGAGTGAACATCGTTCTGATCTGTATTAGCAGCATGTTGTAAGCAAATATGGGAAGTTATTCTTCCACTGTGCTCAGCACTGATAATGCCACAGCTGGAGTACAGTGTGCGGTTCTGCAGTTCTGGGCAGCACACTTTGGGAAAGTTGTGGACAAACTGGAGAAAGTCCAGAGGAAAGCAACAAAAATTATTCAAGATCTAGAAAACATGAAGAAAGATTGGGGGGAAAAGAACGGGTTTGATTAGCCTGGAGAGGAGAAGCCTAAGGGGAGACATAGTCTTCAAGTGTGTAAAAGGTTGTTACAAAGAGGAGAGTGATAAATTGTTTTCCTTAACCACTGAGGACTAGACAAGAAATAAAGGTTTTAATTGTAGCAAGAGAAATTTAGGTTAGAGATTAGGAAAAACTTCCTAACTGTCGGGTCAGGTTAGAGAAACACCTCTCAGGGATGGTCTAGATAATGTGTAGTTCTGCCTCAGTGCAGGGGACTGGACTAGATGACATACTGATGTCCCTTCCAATCCTACATTCTATGATTCTGTGGTGTATAGAGACTGCTCCTCACAGCGCTGATGGTGTGTTAACTGTCTGGATCACCACACTGCAGCCCCTTGTACAGCTGAGGAGGGCTGAGTGACAAAGCATAGGTGCTGGAACTAGGGGTGCTGGGTGTGCTTGAAGTGGTGTCCATCATAGACAGGGTTTACAGTTGGTTCAATGGCTTTCAGTATCCCCGCTACACAAATTGTTCCAGCATGCTGTGGTCACGTGGAGGATTATGGGAGGACTGTAGGGGATAACAGGATATTGAGGGGGAAGAAAGTTGTGTGGGATTCCTGGGAGGCTGGGGAACGAGTATCACGGTTCCTGTTGTTTGGAGGGCTCGTGTGTCCAGGCAGCAGTGCCATTGCATTTGCAGTGACAAATTGTCATAGGTGCTGCAGTGATGTTGCCAGACAATGATCTGATCTGATAATCTTGCTCCTACGTTTTACCAGGACCTCCCCACAGGAGGCTCACTGGAGGGAGAAGCTGCCTCAACAGTGGTGCTTTTAGATCCTGCCATGGAGACTGTGACGTGTATTTTCCATACAAATAACTTATTGCAGACTTTGCCGGTGCCTCATTCATACTAGACTCTAAAGAATATGTTTAGGTGCTGCTTGGAGTTGAGTTGTAGAGGAATGTGTGTATAGTTGTTTGAGTATATGCTAGAAGTGCAAGGTTGCTAATTGTGGGGGTAGTGTCAGATTAGGGAGCAGGCTGAGGAGGAGATGGTTGAACACCTGCAGAAGAGGAATACTGTCTTGTAAAAAAAAAAAAAAAATCAGTCAAATAAGTGACTTTTACTATATTCTGGACAGTATCCTCTCTGCCCTATTCTGCTGTTGGCTCTAGCCTCCCCTCCAGGATTACTGAGATCTTGCACAGCAGAAATGTGGATTCAGTTTTCCTTTTTAAACTAAATAAGGAAAGTCAAAGATCCCTTATGTAGTAAAATCCACACTCCAGGGTGGGATTTCTGGCCCTAAAATGCTGCCTCAAGTCCCACCATAAAAGATGAAGCCCTCAGTTTTGCCCAGTGGAAAGAAGCTTCTCTTTCCCCAAAACTGTGCCCTCTGATAGGAATAAACCTTCTGTTTCCTTACTAGGTACGTGGGCATTACTAGACTTCATCATAAGTGACCCATCTAGTCCAGCATCGTATCACTGACTACGGCTCTTAATAAACAGTTGTGGAATAATCTGCCCATATGAGAGATTTCTTAATCTTGGGCAATGAATGTTTGGTTTAGGCCTTGAAATATAAAGGTTTATATCCCTTGCAAATTTGTATTCTTTCTAAAGGAATTGCACATATTTTATTGTTCAGTTCCATGTTGAATCCTTTGAATAATGTACAGATCTTTGTTTTAGTCTGGTGACAGTGAGTTCCACAGAATATGCATTGGGTCAAAAAAATTTACTTTTCAGATTTAAATGTTCTTGTTTTATGCAAGAGGGCAAATAACAGTGCTCTGCTTGTCTTCTCCACACCATTCTATACCTCTTCATCATACCCTCTCTTGTCTGCTCACTAGGCAGTCCTAATCTTTTCAATCTGTCCTCAAACACAACTCTCAGGTTTGTAATAATCTTTCTTACCCATCTCCGGACCCATTTAATTTTTGGTCGCTCTCTTCAGGTGGGGTAACCATAACTGAACGTGTTGTTGCAGGTCAGGACGTATAATTTATTTATATAATGACATAATATGTTCAGTATCATTGTTTCTCTCAGTGCAACCTAACATCTAGTTTTGTTTTTTTACCCTCTGTTGTGCACTAAGCAGGTGTCTCTCTTATTGTGCTGTTCACAGATCCTATCTGGTATTGAGAAGAATACTCTGGTGCTGTCCCTCTGAAATATATCCTGCTGGGCTTGGGGGAGAAATATAGCATTTCATTAGCATCAGCATTTCAGAGCCTCCTGCAGGCATCAGCTATGTTGCTGAAATGTAACATTCTTTGGGGTCAAGATTTGTGAGGCAAGGATCCTACCCCTAGGCAGAGACTGGAAACAGTTTTCCGTCTGGGTTTGAGTTCGGGTTTAACAGTCATCAGAAAAACCCTAATGTTACTCTTGTTTTCCTCTCCAGGGCTAAACCGTAGTGGCTCTTTGCTCAATCCACCCATTCCACTAGTGCAGAAACCCAGTGTAGCAGGGGTCCTGGGCATCGCAAAGGGCAAAGAGAAAACAGCCTCCTGAGCAGCAAGGTAATGAGCAGCATTAGTCTGTGAATAGTGGGCTATGTGGAGAAAGACTTCTGTATAAACTTGGGCTCAATACTAGGGGTAGGAGGGTCCTTCAATAATCAGTGACTTCCAGGTCAGCAGGATGTCCTGCTGACTTACATAACCTCTCAAAGGGCCTTCTCTGTCCCTCTTAGAGAGTCTCTCCTTATCCCCCATAAAGCTAAGTATCATGGGCTTTCATGAGTCATCAGAGCTCCTAAGAGGCTTGTGACCTCTCTGAGACTTTTTACTTTGCTTATCTGAAGGTCTTCCCCTTTAATGGCAAAATGTCATGGGGGCCACGTGTGGCTCTTCAGAGACCTTTTGTCCAGCTGTAGTAGGGTATATGCTTATGCGAAGGCTCTGTTCCTGCCACAGTATAAGGTTCTGTGTGTATTTTTTTGCCTTTGGAGGCGGTGGACCCAAGAGCCCTGGGAAGGAGGAAAAGATGAGTGGAACTGAAATGGGACAAAGGACTGACTTGAAAAGTTGCTGTAGTAGCTTTGTGGAGTGTTAACCATCAAAGATCACATTCTGCTATCTTTGCAGCTTCCCTGGATGAAGATAAACCCTGGTTCTCCATTTTCCCAATTGATAATGAGGAGTTAGTGTATGGCGTTGGAAGACAATATCATCTGGGATGACCAGGCGATGGAAATGTTCTTGGATCCTCCAGTCCTGACACTTGATCCAAATGATGAAAACATCATCCTGGGTATGATCATGGCATTAGCCCTATGTCTCGGTCTCTTCTTGGGGCTGATACTTCCAGACCAGCAGGGAAGAGTAGAGCAGGGAATGAGGGCACTTATTGGAAAGCGGGGGGTACTTAGAAGGCAGGCGGTGCCTAGAAGAGTACAAAAACGAGGCTCGAAGAGGAAAGATAAGTGCATCCTATTCTGGGGGGGTGAAAGTAGGAGTGTGGATAATAGATGTGTTTCAGGGATGTTTTATGTAGATGGGAATCTCCAGTGGGTGGCTGTCCATTTTTTGCTCTCCTGGGAGGAATTGACTGTTGGGCCAACACTCTACCTTTCTATTCTGAAACTCACTCACTCATCATGCCCGTCCCCCCAATCGGGGTATGGGCCGCCAAACCACAGATCTCCAGAGTCCTCTATCCTGGGCCATTTGCTTTAGCTGGTTCCAGGTAGGTGTTTCTTGGACGGCCTCTTTTCCGCTTGCCTTGGGGGTTCCACCGCAGTGCCTGTCTGGTGAGTTAGTTGGCTGTTTATGTAATCCTCATGGTTGCAAGAAGGGTAATCGGCTTAGTGGCTTCCTCCGGCTTTTACCACCCAGCGTCATGCATCTTCGAGGTTGAAGGACGTTCTTTTTCCAGGGTAAAGTCTCTGTTGTCCTATTGTTGGTGTTTCTGTAGCAGGTTGATTTTTTTCGAGGTGGAGTTGCTAGTCCCACGCCCAAACCTCGTCCTTTATCCTGACTTGGGACAGGCAGGTGGCCACAAAGGACTCTCTGGTGGAGTTCCTATTCTGAAAGCTATTTACAACATGATCCAACAAACTAAGACAAAATTGATCACTCTAACAAGTTGGCACGTGCATTTTCCAACTTAACGTTCAGAGCACCAGTAGACAAGGAAAAGTGAACCAAACTGATATACAACAAAGAAATGAAACCATGTCCTAATGCCTTCCCTTCAAATGGACCAACATCTAACCTACTGAAGACAACTATTGTGAGGGAAAAAGAGAGAAGAATTTTATGACGACCTTTTTCAGTGTCCCCAGCTTGAGGCTCCTGCTCACTCAGACTGAGAGCAGGCCTTCCAGGCTACAGAAGCTCCATGCTAGAGTTGGACTATTTTTTGGGGGGTCTCAGTGTTTGTCTCCTATTTCACTACATATTTGCCCCCTGAATTTCTCTAGAACAATATAACTTAAAAACAGCTCTTGAATAGATAGAGCCTTATTTGTGCTCTGGGACATTTGAATCCTCATTGTCAGGGAATTGGGCTATGATGGCAACTGTGGAAGGCGGTGGAGTCATTCTGTTATTTTGGCAAGTGGTGACTGGTAAGAGGTTTTGAATTGCTGTAGAGATCTTTTCTGAGTCAGAAAGAAGCTGTGCTGATGGTAGAGAATCTTCAGGAACAGCTCTTGAAGTACACTCTGCATCTTCTGTGTTCATTACTAGAAATTCCTGATGAAAAGGAAGAGATGACTTTAAACTCTCCCCTCCAAGGAGAACAAGAAAGAATCATCTCTAAGAAGAGTCGGATCCTGTTGGGAAAAAACAGGCGTCATCAAGGAAGAACCACAGCAGGTCACTGGGAGTCTCAGTGCTTTGGGGATAGGACTGGGTTAGGAGGAGTGATTTTTGACTTTTTTTTTTGTGTGTGTGTGTGTTAAATCAGAATATGTCTCAGCCAGAGGTGAAGGATCCCTGGAATCTCTCCAATGATGAGTTTTACTATCCCAAACAGCAGGGTCTTCGAGGAACCTTTGGAGGGAACATCATCCAGGTAGTGACAATGAGGCTGACTTTAGGGTGGAGGCAGATCTCCTTATCTTTGTGCAGAAATCCCCCCTTCCCTGGTTATAGATATAGGGATGCTTTCCCTTTCTTCAAGTAATAAAGATCCCTTTCCACATTTGGATGCTCTTTGAACTGTTAACTGGGGGAACATTGTCTTTTGTGTACAACAGAAAGTGAGCCATGTTTGGACACGATCTCTGTGAGAGAACCTGTCTCTGGGGAGTCCAAACACCGTGGTCACTTTTGCTGCTAATGGAGTAAAGAAATTTCAAGGCCCTGCCATAAGATTGTGAGGTTGTTTTCTGTGTGGTCATTGTAGACTGGGCTCTATACTGATGTCTGTCCTCTGTGTCTGTTTTTCACTTGGTCCCAGCACTCTATCCCTGCAGTGGAACTTCGCCAGCCATTCTTCCTACCCATATGGGTCCTATGAAGCTCGACAATTTTCATCGTCCTCATGAAGAAAATTCCTTTGGGACCTTGTCCCAGCCAGGACCCCATTCTGTGCAGCCACTGCTGAACCATATCAAGAATGAAAGCCAAGGTAAAGCAGTGTTTCTTTGTATATCTAGATCTGTCCAAGTTCCATTGCCATGGTACATCTGTTGGCATGCTGTTTCCCTGATACTCTCTTCTTGCATCACATAGATGAGAGAGCAGGAGCGGCAGGCTTCAGGAGGTGGTGAGATGTTCTTCATGCGCACACCACAGGACCTAACTGGTAAGGATGGTGACCTCATCCTTTGCTGAGTCTAGTGAGGAAAAGGCCCCTTTAATGATGCAAGTTGGCATGGCAACAAAGATAAAGAAACTACTACAAGCGGTGTGAGTGTTGTAAAGAAATGTATAATGTTTAAACATTGTCATATATTTAATGTTATAAACAAATCTGAAAGGGAATTTTTCTGCTTTATCGTCTTCTTTGTATGGCTGATGTAACTGTAGAGCAACAACTATAATTTTACATTCAGATGATTAAGCCAGATAATTGCATCTGGATTAGCAGTGTGTGTTGCTGTGATGCCTCCTTCATATTTGTGAATGGGCATTGAGTTGATATAGTCTCTTCTGGGTGACCACAGTTGCACACTGGAGAGTCTTTAATTTTCCATTTGTGCAGCAAGTATCTGCATCTGTCATGGTTTGTGCGGATATGGGTTAGGGTTGCCCATGAGCTTCGTGGGAGATTGAAGCTATGGATCTTTTGCATTGGGTCTTTCATGAGGTGTTTATCTGTAACTTCTTGTGAACTCCTTTCAGCTTTATGGTGAAAACTAACAAACAGAGCCCTTCGAAGATGCAAATCTGTGTCCACATTCATCCATAATCTGCAGAAATGGTCCGTGGATATCTGAATCTACTGATGCGGATATCTGCAGTATAAAGTGGATATCAGTGGATTTGCAGGGCCCTTACTAAAAACCCTTGCTGTTAGCCCATAGTTTAACCCCAGAAGGGTCTCATGAATGCCTGTTGCCGGACACATGATATGGGACCTCTCCCCTTTGGACATTAACCTGGTAATAAGAAAATAAGAGCAAGCCTGTAAATATTCATAAATGGCTCTATTTACTGAAAAAAGGACACTCACAAAGCAAGATTTGTCTTGGTAAACATGGACCTGGAGTCTTCCATACAGCCATCCAGTAAGATTAAGTTTGCTCCTTTTGGTAGCAGTGGCCAAAGTTCTGGGAATGTTTTATGAGCAGCCTGTAATTGTGGTTTTTTTGATTCACAATGGGATATACTGTATTAGCCTGAGCTGCTGCCTGATTGACTGTATCATGGTTTTCTCTCGGGGGATTAAAAACATTTGCATGCTCCCCCTTACTATAATATTAAATGCTGGTGAGCAAATGGGAGATGGAAATGTTACTGGCCGTTCTAAAGGTTAAGGCTCATTCTAAACCATCTCTGGGTGTAGAGTGAAAATAATAATAATAATAATAAAATAATAAATAAAAAAAAGACTTGAATGAAAATTGCAATCCAGCAGAGCCCCCGTTAACACTGTTCAGGCACAGTGGTAGGATTTTGATTTGGTGGCCCTGCGGAAACAGGTTACTACTATACAAAAACTTGTTCTAGGCAGGGAGCACTCAGAATGGGGAACCTCACTGAAGGTAATACAATTCTCCTGGGAAAAAAATTGAGTGGATGTGATTGTGGGTTTTTCCTACACAGCTGCAATCTGAATCTATATATATGTATCGTGATGTTCTTCTTGGGGGCACCAGGAAGTTAAAAACATTATGGCCTAGATACTGTAGTAAAATGAGTCCCTGAAACATAAATCTTGTGTCAGAGGCCTAGTCTGAGGCCCGAAGCCTGAAACAAAGTACTTCCAGGCATTGCTAAGCAAAAGCTGGGCTGTGAGCTAGAGGTAGGCCTCACTCACAGAAGTGGTGAGAATAGGAACTTGTGCCAAGATGACATCGGGACACTCCATAGACATAACAAGGAACAGGCAGGTGTATCTTAAAGACAGGACAGCATGATGTATAGATCTGTATGTCTGGAACAACATGATCAAAGGGGAGACAGCACCCTAATAAGCCAAGGGGCTGTACCTCAATACGTCAGGAGGGATGAGTAATCTGTCCTGTAACTGTATAAAAGTGGGTCCCGGAGTGTGCATCTTTGCCTGGCCTAGGGGGCAGTGGAGTGTTCTGCGGCTGACTGAGCTGTGTCCCTTGCCAGCTGTGTCCCTTGCCAGCTGTGTCCCTTGCACATATTCGTAGTATGTCCTGTAGAGTCTATAGGAAACTATTACTGTCCTTCATTTGACAATAAACCTGGCTCAGGTTCCTTCGTACCTTACTAGAGTCTGTGGTCTTTGGGGGTTCTCTTAGGGTTTACTGTGTCAACTATCTATGCAGAGCTGGGGCAGCACACAGAGGGAACACGCATGCAGCTGACTGTTCTTATCAAACAAGAGCAGAGCACCAAGCCGATAGCTACTGACAACAGATACAACAAATCGGGTGGTGGCCACAAATGAAACAAAATGTTAGATGTTGTGTTAAAAACTGCCTAGTGTGTGTGCTCAAATTGATCCAGCCCTAAAAAACATAAGGGCAGATTAGAATGTCAACAAATAAAGGGATCTTGAGTCTAGTTACAAATTAATTACATTGGTCCCTTACCTGAAACTGTTTGAGGGAATAGATTTGCCTTGGTAATTGTTAATGATTTTTCTAAATGGGGGAAAGCTATTCCCATGAAATCTAACACAGCAGCTGTGACTGCTAAGCTTCTGCTAGAACAAATCTTTACCAGATGGGAGCTTCCATGGGTAATAAACTCAAATCAAGGAACACACATTACTGATGAAATTATGCGTACCACAATGGCTTTACCAGGTATACAGGAAATATAGCATGTTGCTTACCATCCTCAGTCTTCTAAATTACTTATTTATAATAATCCCTGAAGCTAATGTTACGAAATACCTAAAAAGATAGAATAAAAGGAATGGGAATGTTCAGTTGTCACTAACTTTAATGGCCTTGTGAGCTACCACTCATAAAGTTATGGAGGTAACTCCCTGTAAAATTATAATGGGGGATAAAATGACACTGCCAGAACACTTACTATTTGCTAGCCCAGACCTAGTACAGACACTAATGAATCAATGGGTGTCACAGTTAAAAGGGCAACTAAAAAGTGTCCATTCATGGGTAGCCAAAAACTTATAAGTGGAACAGTAAAAAGCAGCTGAGCAATTCAGTCACACAGTTAAAAGGAGAAAAAGAGAAAAAACAAGTCCTGAGATGTTCTGGGTATACATGTATTAAAAAAAAAAAAAGCAAAAGTGAAACATGGTTTCACATTAACCAGTTTTAAATGTTTAAAGGGAAATCATAACACTGTTGTTAATATTTTACGGAATGGCTTTGTTGTTGGAATACTTTGTGTTTGTTGAACTATAAATTTGAACATACAAATTAAACCATCCAAAACACATAATCCAAACATCCCGCCCAACAAACTCTGGAAACTCATTCCGGACTACAACTACAATTGGGTGGTTGGACAAAGCCAATGATAACAGATATTTCAGTGCTTGCCACAGGTAAACTGGATATTAGAAAAATAGATGTAGATGAAAATCTTCATAGTAACCTGAATTACAACTACACTAAAAACACTGGTAAAATAAACTTAAAAGTACCATGTTATCAATGTAAAAATTTGGCAAATTTATTTTCTATGGGAGCATTAGAAAGGGACATATTGAGGTCTACATTTTGTAAAATTAGGGTGCATAATTTTAGGGCTAGTGTATTAATTAAAATCAGACAGGCACAAGCCCCTAAAAAAAATCCCCAAAGTCAGTCCAAATAAAATGTATATCATCCAAAAAAATAAAAATTAACTTACTAAAAACTAACTTTAAAACATGTAAACCAGCAGGAGTGTATATTGGAAAATCAGGAATGTTTCAAATAATTTATCCATGGCTTGTATCAAGACATAAAAGGCACTAGCAGCTCCCCCAGATTTTTACTTATAAAATCAGAATAGTACAAAAATGATGCGTAATGTCATTTGAAAAAACACCAGCGGGCACTGTCTAGGTTTAATGGAACTTGGTCTACTGCATCTAAACAAGTAGTATGAAGGGCCACTCACACATAACGAATACGCTGGTATAACCATCAAAACAAAACAAAAATTCTTTGAGTGCTTGCTCATGTGTTTCCCACAGTAGGTGTGTGTGCTCGCCACGTGCACCAGTGCCAGAAAATGTTCCCTTAGCAGTACCTGTAGGGGGAGCGCTGTTGCGACCCCTGGAGTGGTGCCTCCATAGCATGCTGTAAGGGAAGCCACGCACCTCTCCTACCCTCAGTTCCTTCTTGCCTCCAGTGATGGTGCATCAGGACTACCTGCTCCAGGTTTGCTGCAGCTCGTCCCAGAACTCATTTAGTTGTTAGTAGTACCTGTGTTAGTAAGTTCAATAAAAGTTCCAGTGTAGGTAGGTAGTTAGTTACTGTTCGGGCCGGGGCATGCCCCAGGGTTAAAATCGTGTGAGTCTTGCAGGCGTTCAATTCCCAGAAGAGACCTGCACACCGACTGTCTCCACTGCCTGGGTGAATCTCACATCAGCAACTGCTGTAAGATCTGCAGTTCCTTTAAACCCAGGACGAAGAAAGAGAGACATTAGACTTCGGGCCCTTCTCGTGGAGTCGGCATTGGCTCCAACCCCGGTATGCCGAGCAGAATCGGCACTGGGCACTTTGTCTTCCATGCTCGGCGATCTCCCAGCACCTTCCAGTGGCCGGCACAGTTCCCCATCGAAGAATGAGAGAGAGGCTCCGTCTTCTAAGAAGCGTTGAGAGAAAACGGGTGAGGCTAGACCCACGTCAGGCAGCCCCATTCCCCCCAAGCTCTAGAGCTCCAACTCAGATCGAGCGGAGCAGCCCGGTTGTGTCGACTCAGGCCTCTCCGGATGTTCAGATGCCTTCAATGCCAGAGGCCCTGCAGGAGGCCAAGGACATTATGACTCTGCACGTGCCTGGGGCACTGCCAGCCCCAGACCCCACTCTAGAGGCAAGCCACTGCTGGGCTTTCGACAGTCAGTGCCAACTCGACACAGATCCTGGTCAGGGGACCGCTCTTGCGCTCGCTCGCTGCTCAGTGTCCTGTCAGGACACAGTTTTCGGCCTCCGCTTTCGTCACCCACCATATATTCGAGGGGCACAGATGCTTCCTCCATTTCCTAGTGGGACAGGACCACTACCAATTTACGGTCCTCCCATTTGGCCCTTCTACTGCACTCAGGGTGTTCCCAAAGTATATGGTGGTCGTAGCGGTCTTCCTCAGACGCTGAGGGATACAGATATTTTCCCTACCTCGATGATTGGCTACTCAAGAGCAGCTCGCGGCCCCAGCTACAGAACCACATGGACCTGCTCTTGGCTCGATGTGCTAACCTGGGCCTCTTAATGAACGAGACCAAGTCGACATTGGTTCCGGTGCATAGAATTCATAGGTGCTCTCCTGGATGCCCCCAAGGCCACAGCCTCCCTTCCCCTGGGCAGGTTCCAGACTCTGAAGGGACTTATAGCCTCGGTCACGGAGTTCTCTGTCACCACGGCCAGGGCATGCCTGCGGCTCCTAGGCCACATGGTGGCATGCACGTACATGGTCTGACACGCCAGGCTTTAGATGAGGCCTTCCAACTCTGGTTGGCCTCAGAGTTCTCCCTGGCCTAGAACAAACTGGACAAGGTCCTATTGGTTCCGGCGTGGGTGATTGCCACGCTACAATGGTGGTCCTGCCCAGCCAATATGCTCCAGGGAATTCCCCTCCGGGACCCAACCCTGTCACTAGACCTATTGTCCAACACGTCGGACTTGGGCTGGGAGACCCACATAGGGTACTCACAGACCCAAGGGATATGGTCAGCCGTGGAGCTGTCCCTTCGCATAAACGTCAGGGAACTCAGGGCGATACACTTAGCCTGTGTGGCGTATGCGGCAAGGCGATCAGCGTTCTCACAGACAACAGCACTGCGATGTTTTACATCAACAGGCAAGGCGGGACGAAGTCCTTGGCCCTGAAAGTCCTCAGCCTCTGGGAGTTCTGTATAGCCCACGACATCTCTCTGAATGCTTTCCACCTGCCAGGCGTTGTCAACTTGAGCAGGGTTTTCTCCTCCCAGCATGAGTGGTCATTCCACTCGGAGATCACTCACCAGCTCTTCCGAGCTTGGGACACTCCCCAAGTAGATCTGTTTGCGACCCAACAGAACTGCTGTTGCCCCAAGTTCTGTTCCAGGGGGTGGGGGGTTGGGGAGGAATGCGATCTCAGATGCCCTCCTCCTGTCATGGTCGGTTCAACTGCTTTGTGCCTTTCTCCTGTTTCCCCTCATTGGCAAGATCCTGGAAAAGGGTAAAAATGGATAAGGCACATGTCCTCCTAATTGCCCCAGCCTGGTCCCGGCAACTTTGGTACTGGACCCTCCTGGGCTTGCTAGTGGCCCCTCTACGGCCGTTGCCGCTCTGCCTAGACCTACTCTCCCAGGACCAGGGCCGCCACCTCCATCTCAACCTGGCTGCCCTCCATTTGACAGCATGGCTGCTCAAGGGCTAGATGCGGAGGAGGCAAGGTGTTCTGAAGGGGTCAGGCGTGTCCTCCTAGAAAGTAGGAAGCCATCCAGACGCTGAGACTACCTAGCGAAATGGTCCCGGTTCTCCAGGTGGGCGGGCGAGCATGGTACTTTCCCAATGGCTGCCCCGCTCCCACTTATCCTTGAGTACCTCCTTCACCTTAGAACTCAGGATCTGGCGCCTTCCTCTGTCAGGGTGCACCTGGCGGTTATTTCGGTGTTCTGCCCGCTGGTCCAGGGCTGCTCTTTTTCCTCCAACGCCATGACCAGGCGTTTCCTCAAAGGATTGACCAGTCCTTTCCTTGTGCAAGAACCCCGGTTCCTCAGTGGAATCTAAACTTGGTGTTATCCTGTCTCATGAGGCCCCTGTTCAAACCACTGGCCACATGCTTATGGTCTCACCTTTCGTGGAAGCTGGCCTTCTTCGTGGCTATCACGTCAGCCTGGCGGGTTCTCAGGGCCCTCACCTGTGACACCCCCTCCCCCTTCACGGCCTTTCACAAGGACAAAGGGCAGATTTGCTCACACCCTATGTTCCTCCCTAAGGTGGTCTCTGCCTTTCACATGGGCCAGGACTCAAGATGCAGGGCCTCTGGTCCCAGGCAGAACTTTCGTTGCACATCAACATCAGGGAGCTAAGAGTGGTCTGCCTTGCTTGCCAGATGTTCCAGGCCCATCTGGAGGGCAGATATATATTGGTATTGACTGACAACACAACAGCGATGTTCTATATAAACACAGGGTGGTGATGCTCACTACTCTCCCCTGTGCCTGGAAGCCCTCAAGCTGTGGGACTTCTGCATCTCCCATTCAATACACCTAGAGACATCGTACCTTCCAAGTTCCCAGAATGAACTGAGTTCGCAGTTCTTGGCAAGTCATTTCACAGCCACGAGTGGTCCCTCCGTGATCAACATCTTCCAACGGTGGGGATTTCCCCAAATAGATTTGTTTGCAACAAAGTACAACAGGAAGCATCACCAGTTTTGCTCCTTCCTGAATCATATCCTAGGCTTGCTCATGGACGCCTTTCTCCTCCCTTGGAAGGGTCATCTAGTATTACTCTTTCCCGCCCTTCCCATTTGTACACAAGGTCCTGCTGAAGGTCAGAAGGGAGGGATCATGAATGATCTTAACAGCGCCAGCGTGGCCATGCCAGCACTGGTTCATCATGCTTCTAGGCCAATTGGCGGACACTCCAATAACCCAGCCCCGGGTCCTGGACTTGATCACCCAGGACCATGGCCACTTCCAGCATCCCAGCCTGCAATCTCTCCATCTCACGGCATGGAAACTCCATGGCTAAACCCTCAGAGCTCACCTGTCCAGACCCTGTTAAGGGAGGTCCTCCTGAGTAGCAGGAAGCCATCCACTAGGGCCACCCATCTGGCCAACTGGAAAAGATACTCCATTTGGGAACTACAAAAGCACACTCCACCCTTACAGTCATCAATTCCTTTTATCCTGGACGATTTGTTGCTCTAAAACAGCAAGGTCTGTCAGTATCATCAATAAAAGTGCACCAGGCAGTTGTCTCAGCTTTCCACCCCAGTTTGGCCAGTTGCTCAATTTTTGTGAAGCCCAAGGTGGACTACTTCTTCAAAGGATTAGATAGGCTGTACCCTCAAGTAAAACAGCCTGTTCTTCCATGGGATCTCAACCTTGTGCTCTCTAGATTGATGGGACCCCTTTCTAGCCTTAGCAAGATGCTCCCTCCTGTACCTTTCCTGGAAAGTAGTGTTCTTGGTAGCTATAGCTTCTGCCAGGAGGGTGTCTGAGCTTAAGGCCTTAACCTCGGAGCCTCATATATGGTCTTCTGTAAGGACAAGGTGCCAGTGATTTTAAAGGGCCTGGGGCTTCTTAATTCATTGCTGCATCCCTGCCACCACTACCCCAATATAATGGCGTTTCATCTATAATGTGGTAGGGATTTTTAGCTCCCCACAACCGCGTTATATCGGGGTAGAGGTGCATATACATAAAAATTTGGCAAAGAAGGCAACCCCTGACAAATATTAAATCATCTGAGTAAGGGCCCTTGTCAAAAGGCCAAATGCCTCAAGATGAGAATTGTAACCAAAAAAGCAGCATAATGAACTGTAATAAATAAATGTATATTAAATTGTGTAAAAGTAAATGTATATTTAATAGTGTTGTTAAAATGTAAAAGAAATTTTTCTGTTTTCTGTGTGTCTTATTCATATATTCCAAGGGCAGAAGGGGACCATTGTGATCAACTATTCTGACCTCCTGTATAACACAGACCACAGAACTGCTCCGAAATAATTCCTAGAGCAGATCTTTTAGAAAAACATCCTATCTTGATTTAAAAATTGTCCATGATGGAGAATCCACCACAACCTTGGCAAGTTATCCAATTATTAATTACCCTCACTTTAAAAAGTGTACCTTATTTCCAGTCTTGTTGGCACAGCTTTCTAGACTGCTTAAATAACTTACCCAGATTTTTTATAACATTTTAAGGGTCTGCGTCTTATTGACAGTGAATTTTTGTGTAATTCTGTGTAAATAACAGGGCAAAGCAAACCAGACAAATGTGTGATTTACTAGCCAATTGTAAATCTCCCTAGTAAAACAGACTAGTGAGAATAAATAACACAACAGGACTAGCCAACCAGCAACTCCCAAGACTACAAAAAACAAATGAGTAAAAATGAAAATTGTTGTTTAAAAAACAAACAAACACAGAACCTCAATAAACACCAGACCAATCAATAAAACAGCAGTGGCTAAACAAAGAAAAAGGTACCAATTAAAGTTTTAGCAAAATACATTAAAAATTAGTTAAAACTTTTGTTCATAAAGAAGGTAGTATTGATTATTTGCACCTGCATAGTGTTACAAAACAAGGTATAAAGAATGTGTGTTTGACAAAGGGAGGTGAAGGACCCACACCAGATGGGATCAGCATAAATGTAATAAGAAAAAGATGCTGCCTGCACCTCAAGACTGGGCAATCCTTACACTATCCAAATCACTTGTGTTTTATGCCTAATAAGGTGGTAATAGATTTTCCTAAAAGTGTCTTATTAAAGCTTTAAACTAGTTAAGCTTAGTAATTGGTGTGGACTGTGCTTTCGCCCAATAATGTGCTGGGTTTGCTGTCTGGTAGCAGTTCCTGCTGCTGAGTTCTAACTGGAGTAGCATTGCCTCTTACAGAAACCTGGCAAGGACCCTGGAGCACCAGATTGTAAATACGGAGAGACTGTTTACTGTCACACATCTCCATTCCTGGGATCGCTGCACCCTGGCCAGTTACTGCAGGTGAGAGGAGCTGCATTAATTTTGATGGAATAGATGGGCCTAGAGAATTAAGTGTTAACCTGAGCCTGTTATTTTACAACACTAAACAGTAAAATGTGCTTTGGGTTTTTGAGTACAGAGACCTTCGCTTGATGAGCGTTGTGGAAGCGCAACTTTGTATTGAAGATACAGAAAAAGAACAAAAAAGCGTAAAAGCATTTTAAAATATAAAGCGTTAAGTAAGGCTTTTATTTTACCAATATGTTTTGTTTTCTTTCTCTTTAGCTGTAGAAAGTTTTTAAAAGTAAAACCTCTTGTTGATCAGTTTTTAGATGGTATTAAAGGTGGTAATAGCTGTCCTTTTTAGGGAAAAAAGAAATTAGTTGACCTGATTTGGAACTGTTGTTGCTGCCATTGTTAGAGTTTGATTTTTGCTTTCTATAAGATGATGCACACACAAGGGGAGAGAGAAAATTATAGAAAATAGAGCTTTTGTCTTTGGTGCTAATTTCCGTTTGAAGCCTTGCTGCTGGAAAAACTTGGCCACAGCACAAGGACTTGTTAGCCACTTTGAGATCTTGCAAACTTGTACCAGCACTGGGCTATTTAACTGCCTCACTGGTCACAGACTGTGACCAGTGAGGCAGTTAAATAGTATTGCACAAGATGCAGTCCCAGCTGGCTAAGCCAGGCTCTGATTAAATAGAAGGTGAAAGAGAAAATAAAATTGAGACGGAAAGAGCACATGAGGGAGATGGTGACACCTGGAACCCAAGTCTCTCCTAGGTGCTGTTCAGGACTTAGCCTAATCTTGTGGAGATGGTGATGTCATTGATTCCCTCCCTCACATTGACCGTGTCTGGTTAGGCTTCTTTTCAGAATCACTGTCATCCTGGGGTCACAGGAGATGCTGGTGGTGGCAGCCATGATGGTAGCGTGTATAATCTGAAAAAGCAGACAGATGAGCAGTGATGGCAGGGGTATGATGGGCTATGACTTAGTAGTTAAGGATTTGTTGGGTTCAACTTACATTCCCCCTCATCATCTTCTCCTGGTCTTTCTACCCCCGCCCCCCATGTCAGATGTCTCTCTTCTCTTCCCCCCATATGCATATCTTACTAAGGAGATGATTTAGTCAGTGGTTCTTGTGGGCTTTATGGACAAAACAGACCTTGAAGAGGGGTTGAAATGTAGACAGGATAGTGGTCTTATGAACAACTCAGAGCGTGTCCTGTTCCATCCATGGGAGCGGCATGGGAGAATCTGATAGATGGTTATGTGGCTAGGTGTTATGAGTGAAAGAGATGGTGTGGTGGGGAAATGATCTAAAGATGAATAGGAAGGAGTGGACAGTACTTTCCTTTCAGTCTCTCCGGTCTGAATCTCTGTCTTGTCATCTGACTTCTCTTTGCTTTCCCCCTTCATATCTAGTTTTTTAAAGTGCTATTTTTCCTTTTTGTATTACCAAAATCTGTCCTTTCATCACTATCCTGTTGCTAAGACCCTTGTCCAAGCCTTGGTCTACACCTGATTACTTAAACCACCTCCTCTCTGGCCTCCTTATCTCTTCAGTCTGCCCTAGACCTATCTTGGTAGCTGTAAAGTGCTGTCTGTGTTTCGTAAGATGCCTCTGCTAAAGTTTCAGTGGGGTAGCCGTGTTTGTCTGGATCTGTAAAAGCAGCAAGGAGTCCTGTGGTACCTTATAGATTATGTGCATCCGACGAAGTGGGTATTCACCCACAAAAGCTCATGCTCCAATACATCTGTTAGTCTATAAGGTCTCACAGGACTCTTTGCTGCTTCTGCTAAAGTTGCCTCCCTCTCCTGTTGCTCTGTTACTGCATTCAAGTGCCTCACTTTCAAGACTCTGCTTCTCTATCTGTGCATAGTGTTCTCTCACTGCTAACTGCCCCCTTCCCCCACTTCCCAGCTTTGCATCTTTATTTATATTGTCTTGGTGGAATACTCTCGCTTTTTTCTGCCAAGTATGCTTTCTGTCCTCTTTCAAATCATACCTAAAAGCATAGTTTGAGGCATGCTTACTGCTTTCTTTTCCACACCTTCCCTTGCCTTAACTATTGTCCCATGTTTTGTCTCACTTCAGTTAGTTAGTCTCTGGGGCAAGAAATGTGTCCTGCTCTGTAAAAGTGCATGTTGTGATGTGAATTAATATTGATGGCGTCATGATGACTGTGTTGTGCTGGGTCTCTTTCAGAGCTCTTGTTGGTGTTGCAAAGTCTACAATGATCAGTGACTATCTTTAAAATTTTTGTTTGTTTCTCTTGTCAGGCATTTGAAAACAATCTCTTCCGGGCTCCTATTTATCTGCACAAGATGCCAGAAACGGATTTCCTAATTATCCGAACACGACAAGGCTGTTACATTCGGGAGCTGGTCGATATCTTTGTCGTTGGACAGGAGTGCCCCCTCTTTGAAGTTCCTGGTCCCAACTCCAAACGGGCCAATACCCACATCAGAGACTTTCTACAGGTATGTGATAGGCCCAGTACAGGGACGATTCCACTAAGAGAACCCTGGAGAGAGTATATGAGGTAGCTCCAGGTCTGTACGGTCTGTCCTGAGCTAAGGTGCCTATTGCCCCTGCTAGGGCCTTGTCTTTGTTTCAAAGGTAAGAACAATATGGTAAAACACACTTTGGGTAAGTAATTTTAATTTATCAATTACCTATACAAGTTTCTCATGGTTCTTTGTATTTTAGATAAAGTACAGACTGTAGACTTAAGTTTTTTAATAGCCAAAATAGAATTTGAAAGCAAATAAGAAGTTACAGAAAGCAAAATCAACATGGTTATTTTGATAGCGTTCACATAATTTAAAAGAATGAATTTACATGGGAATGAATTTACCAAGGGATTACTAAAAGTAATAAATCATCAAAGAATCCAAATCTAATCATAAACTTATTACGTAGGTGAACTAACTCTAGTTCTGTGCTACTTTGGACAAAGCATTTGGGTACCAAGACAGAACTGTGAATTCTTAAATACATAGCTTTATTGATTTGACAAATAAGCTTATTTTTTCCAGTTAAATTACGGAACTGTCGGTAACTGTTCATCCCAATATCTGTAAAGTTAAGTGTTTAAATTTAAAACAATCACTTAATTACTAAAAATGACAATTTAATTCAAAAATATCTTACAGAGGAGACACTCGTAGCCAAGTTTTCCCACTTACACATACAATTAGCACACATGAAGCCCCAAATAAAACTTGCAGGTAACAATTTAAAACTGATTCTAGTGTCTGTGGAATTTTAGCAGTAGTCTTTACTTACAGATCTAGTCAAATTTTTTTCCTCTTTTTATCTAAGAAACTATCAAATTCTCTTGGCCACAGAAGCCTGACTTTTCTAGGTTAATCTCTTTGAAACATTCAGTTTTTTTCTCAGCTATCTTTTGGTGCAGGGTGAATAGTTTCTTCTTAACACTAACTCTATTTGCAGTGAGTTGTTCCAGCTTCAAAACTCTCAAATACTTATTAATTTAACATTATTTCTAGACAACTGAAGTAGAACTTGTCTTGTAAATGACAAACTTTACACTAACATCAGCTCAGGTACATACTGTTGGACAATCATCAAGCTTAATGTGTAACCCAGTTGTTACCTGGGTAAAAAAATACACATAATCAAATCTTTTTGCCACTTACCTGTTAGAATTGGTATGAAGGTGTTTTCCAGCTCAGCTTCATGGTTTCAGTGACTGGTTTCTTGAGACAGATAAGTTTATTTGGGTAATTTTAATTCAAATGCCATTTAATAGTTGTATTCTTGTTCTTTCTGGATTTTGCAAGTCTCCCTAAAGAGACTTAAAGAAACAAAGTTAATAGATTGCTTGTCTTATGGCGTGACTTCACATATTACCAGATGGGGTGCTCTTTGGTGTTAGCTGGTGATCCCTTCTGTCTCTTTTTTGTCAGGATGTTTTATCTTCAGGGAGCAAAATGCTGAACAAAACAGGCCCTTTTTGATCCATTTTGATTGGTGGTGTGGCCTGGATGTCATTTGGCAAAACTCATGGGGGCCAGACAGAAAGTAGTCATGTTTCTGAAAATGACTTGAAATAGTCTAACTGTAACCCTTGTGCCCCTCTGATTTGGCAGTAGCAAGGGTTGGGTTCAGTATCCAGGGGTTCCGTTTCAATAACACAATGCATAACCGGCTCGAGTCCCCATCCAGTGGGGCACTTGCATACAACCTCCCCCGGGCGCCTCTAGGAGGCAATGCTTCCCCTCTCGCAAGCACGGAGTCTGAGTGTAGCAAAATCCTTTTAATAAAGGAGGGAAACAATGCGGCATCACATTGGAGAAACACCACAAACAGGATTATAACACAAACCATAAGCAAAAAAACCTACCTCCAAGTACGTTTGACAATGTCCTTTTCCCCTTAGAGTCTTAAGTCCAATCACCCCAAAGTCCAACAACCCAAAAGTCTCTGGTCAGTGCCACCCCAGAGTTCAAAAGTTTATTTGCAGAGTTTTACCCCCCTCAGCCTGGGTGGAAATGGAGGGGGGGCCCACACAGGGTGGTGGGGCCCACACAGAGTGGTAAGGGGCACCTTATGTGGGCCAAGGCCAACTGCTCCGCCTCTCCGTGGAGTTCTGCTGCAGCCTTCACCACGACCAGCTCCACTACACCAGCTGTGCCGCTCCTCCAGCCAACCCGCAAGCCACTCCAGCCGTCCCTGCAAACCGCTCCACTCCGCTCACTGTTCCATGGGCTGCTCCAACATGCTGCAAACTGCTCCGCTCTGCCAGCCGCTTAGCGATAGGTCTTCAGGCTCCCCCACTAGTTAGCACGGCACTCAGTGCTCTCAGCTCAGTAATTCCAGCTCTTTATGATTTCAACTCTCAGCGATTTCAGCTCATAGTAGGGGAGCCCCAGTGCTGGTGCACCATTGGCCCAATATGAATTCAGCTCAGCAGCCTTTAGATGGAATTAAAATTAGCTCTACTCTTTTAACAGTGGAGAGAGGAGGATGTGCAATGGGTGTTCCAGGCCCTCAAAAGGGGCCCATACCATCAGGTACACACACACCAATCCCTAATCTCTCTCAATTCACTGGGTTTTGGAACCCATGTCCCTTGTCTAGCAATTGTCACTTAATATATATTGAGACATCTCTGTCATAAAGCAGTCTCATAGTTCCTCATTCACATAATCAGGGTGACAACACTTTGTTACTGGGGCAGGAGGAATAAAAAAATTGGGGATCCCAGAGCTGTCAAAATAACCATCCCAGGCTGCCGTGGGCTATGCTAGGTGGGGTGGGTGTGCCAATGCAAATACTTAAAATTCCTTTCCGTGCTCCCCATAATTCACCACCAGATGTCAAGGTAGGGCTCATCCTGACTCTGCTTACATAACCATAGCACAAGTTATCCCTTTGCATCCAGTGAGAAAACTATCTCCTTTGTTTTTGTTTTGCAATTGTTCAACTTGCTTGTGTCAAGGTTTCCACCCCCTGCCCCCGAACTCGGGGTACAGATGTGGGGACCTGCATGAAAGGCCACCTAATCTTATATTCTATCTGCTTAGGTTAAAACTTCTCCAAGGCACAAATTCCACCCTTGTCCTTGGACTGGTATTGCTGCCACCATGTGATTTAAACAAACATTCAGGGAAGGGTCACTTGGAATCCCTATCCATCCCAGTATATCTCCCCAAGCTCCTTCAGCCCCCTTCCTGGGGAGGCTTGAGACTAAAATACCAACCTGTTGCCTTAGCAACGTGAGCTCAACCAGACCCTTTGTCTTTAGGACACGGAAATCAATCAGATTCTTAAAAGAAGAACTGTTATTATAAAGAAAAAAGTAAAAGAATCACACCTGCAAAATCAGGATGGAAGGTAACTCCACAGGGCTATAAAAAGATTTTAAAACACAGAGGATTCCCCTCTGGGCTCAGCTTCACCAGTTACAAAAACAAGAATGAAACTACTTCTGTAGCATAGGGAAATTCACAAGCCAGAACAAGAGAGAACCTAATGCATTTCCTTGCCCTACTCACAGATTCTGTGGTTTTAGATGGATTATTCCAGGTATATTTTTCAGGAGATATTGTACCTGTTTGGCTTCTCCCTCTGTCCAGACAGGGAAAAACAAAACATCCTCCACCCCAGATCTGAAAGTATCTTCCTTCCTCATTGGTCCTTCTGGTCAGGTGCTAACTAGGTTATTTGAACTGCTTAATCCTTGACAAGTAAGGCAATTCAGTACAGCTGCCAAGGAGGGATTTTATGCTACTGAATGGCTGGCATACAGAAAGGTTGCTACCCTTCCCCCTATATTCATGACACCTGGTGACCCCACAAATCTTCATTTGCAAACGTCTTATAGAATCACATAAATGTAGAGTTGGAAGGGGCTGTAGAGGTCAACTAGTCTCTCTCTGACAGGTGTTTGTAGTCAAACTCCTAGAGTGACACAGGGATTACACAGCTGGTCTAGGTAACCTGTTTCGTACTAAACTATCCTTTATAGTTAAAAGTTTGTCCTAATTCAAACCTAAATACCATTTCTGCAACCTAAGCCAATTAGGTCCTACCTTCAGTGGATATGAAGAACAATTGATCACTGTCCTCTTTGTAACAATACTTTACATATTTGAACTCTTACCATGTTCCTCCCAGCCTTCTCTTCTCTGGATTGAACATGCCCATTTCTTCTTCAAGTGATGTCCCTGTGGGTGCTCCACTGTACATGCATCAGCGCCCCTATGGTCCTGGGATGGGAGATCTTCATCAGCAGTGCCTGTTGGACCACACTTGTGCACCTCCCCGTCTTGCGCTGTGAGCGGACTGTGTATATATAGTGCAGTCCGACTGCCCCTCAGTTCCTTGTCTACTGCCTTTGGTCTAGGACGAAATCTGCAGCAGAGCCTGCTTCTCCTTTTGTCCTGTTAGATCGTGTTTTTTCCTGTTACCTTTTAGTATAGTGTAATATTTGTATCCTCCCTTTTCATCCTCTCCCTGTTAAAAAAACAAAGGAAAAAAAGAATTTCTTTTAAGCCTCTTTACCCTTTCCAGTTCATACCTTAGGTTTTCATTTTCCTGCTTCTCGCCCTTCCCACTGGGAAACATTTTCCCTCACCTTTATGTCTGGATCTCCTTGGTTAAGAGGTGTGTTTCCTGCGGATTGCCTTGTGGTAAGTCAGTCACCCACAGTGCATTTTCAGCCTCAGAAAGGGACATGTCTTCCAAAAGTGTGCTCACTGCCAGGGCTAGAAAAGACCAAGACATTCGGCTGCTACATCTTCTCATGGAGAAATTACTGTATCCAGCATCGGACACTGGTCCAAACATGTCTCCTGCACGGCTCTTATGCTCCTCTAAATCATCCACCAGCCCTCATTCGCCACGCCTTTCTAAAAGAAAATCTTGTGTTTTACATTCTGATGAGAAGAAACTGGCTCCTTCATCACCTTCTGAGACACCGCCTGTCTGAATGCCATCCTCTGTGAGGTTAGTTGCCTTGACATCCTCGGAGAGAGGACATAGCCTCCAGGGCCTATCCAAATACCTCCAGTACTGAAGCTAAGCAAAGATCTAAAGACCATAATGGGCAGACATGCAACCCTCGGCACCGTCTCTTGGCACTACAGACCGAGACACAAGACCTTCAAGAAAAGTGCCAGCTGTCCTGACCAGACCAACTTTGGGTTTTATGGCACCTACAAAACTGCCGGCACTGGCAGTCCTACCAGCGCCAATGGTCCATTATGGCACTGGACAAGTCCTCCACTCATTTGCTGGCTGCTTAGGAGAATGCACCTCTCTCTTGGTACTGATACACACACTGGTGCTGATGATGCTCCTCGCCAAGAGTTTAGATCCCCAAGGAACTACTTGTCTCTGATGTGCCTGAGTCACCACTACTCAGACTTGACCTCTCTCCACTTCCGTCCTTCTCTCCGGACCCACACTCATTCTCACTACTTCAAATCCACAATTGGACGAGGATCCTGGTATGGACTGCCATGGATGCAACCCCACGTGCCACTCCCTCAACACTGGCCATACTGGGATCCTTGGGCCATGTACAGAGCACAGTTTGGGAACCTCCATGGAGGAAAGCCAGAGGCCTTCTCTTAACCCCCAGAGGCTAAGCATCACCCTATAGCAGATAAGGAAAAGAACAGGACAACAAAATTCCACCACACTCCACTTCTCATCTTTTTCCCCTGATGAGGCTATCATGCCTCCACCTCCTATTGCAGCTGACGACTTCAACATTTCCAGGAGTTATTTTGAAGGATTGCAGACTCCCCACTCCAGATTCCTTTGGAGGAGGTGAAAGATTAACAACATAAGCTGCTTGACATCCTACACATATCCTCCTCCAAATAGCTCTCCCTGTCAAGGAGATCCTTCTTGATCCTGCTAAAGTGCTCTAACAGATCCAGCGTCCATCCCAATGACCTGCAAGTGAGCAGACAAAAAATACTATGTTCCTGCAAAAGGCTTGGAATTTCTCTTTGCTCATTCCACCCTAAATTCCTTAGTCATCAAGGCTGCGCAAGAAAAAGGACAACAATACCGACCTTGACCCACGCATTATGACAGAGACTGGAAGCGATTAGATCTATTTGGATGCAAGGCTTATTTGTCTGCTACACTCCAATTCCAGATATCCAGTTATGAGGCTCTCATGGCTAAGTACGATTACCTCAGTTGTTCTAAAATACAGGAACTATGCCCAGACCTTCCCGATAACAAAAAAAGGTACAACTCCGGTCGCTCATATCTGAAGGATACCTCTGCAACAGATGAGGTAGTGACCCTATAGACAATAGCCTCCTTCACCACCACATAACCCTGATCGATTCTCAGAGCGTCATTCATTCTGTGCACTGAATGAAGCAGTGGACCGTGGATATAATGGTATATGATCATGTAATTGAAGACTATCATAATGAATATGCACAAGGGGGCCAAATTAAGGTAGTACAGGCAGCCTTAATTCTGGCGCTTTTGAGTATTTGACTTTGCAATCTTAATGTTCTTTTATCACATTTTTTGTGTGTGTAATTTTCTAGGTTTTAAAAAAGCAAACTGAAAAAAATCCATCATATGGAATCCTTTGATTCCAACATGGGTAATCAGCAGGGCTGGAACCTTTTGATCCACAGAACAGACCTTTGCCACTTGAGCTAGTAGAGCAGGGTAGGCAAACCTATGGCACGTGTGCTGACGGTGGCATGTGAGCTGATTTTCAGTGGCACTCACACTGCTGGGTCCTGGCTACTGGTCCTGAGGGCACTGCATTTTAATTTTAAATGAAGCTTCTTAAACGTTTTAAAAACCTTATTTACTTTCATACAACAATAGTTTGTTTATATATTATAGACTTATAGAAAGAGACCTTCTAAAGATGTTAAAATGTATTACTGGCACGCGAACCTTAGAGTGAATAAATGAAGACTTGGCATACCACTTCTGAAAGGTTGCCGACCCCTGTAATAGAGTAACTGATTGCAGTAGGAGGTTGTATTTGATCCAGCCACTAGAGGCGGATGAGACACATACTTGCCAGTAGGGTTTCATAGATATTTGCTGACAGCAGAGGAATGGTGAAACTTAGGAATCTTGGTTCCATTCCTAGTTCTGAAGGGTGAGAGTTCTTGCTTTTTCCCCTCCAGCCTATCTCCTTGAGTCTCCCCCTCTTGGCTTTCTGTCAGAGTGTCTTTCTCCTCTTCCGCCTTTCTCTCCCTGCCCTTTTGAGTATCCTTGTTCAGTCTCCTTATCTAGCCATTCCCAGTTTTTTCTCCCTTCCCTCTGCAGGCTCTTTATCCAAATCTTACTTTTGTACCCCTTTCTGGGTCGTCTTTGCATTTCAGCCAGGTTGCTAAGTGACAGCAGGGGGAATATTGAGAGCAGAAGGGTCTCTGAGCTCTCAGTTTCTGTGGCAAGTGCACAGAAGCTGGGAAGAGCAGGGGCAGGGAAGGTCCTGCTTAGTCCCTGCCACCCTATGCTGGAGCATACTTAATGCAGCCCAAATCTTTGGAGAATTTAGCTGCCAAATTGCAAGTCTGTATGGAGCACGTATGAATTGAGATTTTTCAAAGGGTTGTAACTTCCCCCCCAAAATTTGCATGTTTATTCACAGGACCAGGAAAAGGCATATTCCTCACACCAGGGTGACCACCTCTTGTCAAATTTCAAGTCCCTGTTCCAAGTATAGAGACTAGAGTTTCTAATAGTCATAAGAATTTTTTTAACTTGGGCAAAATGTATTTTTCGTTAATCTTGTTCTTGGAAATGGCTGAACTGTTTTGGTTGATATTTTCCAAAAAAAATTCAGCTTTTGGTGGATACCTGGCATGGAAAATTTAAGCCTAAATCGTTAGTTTGATTAAGTTATAAGCAACAGAAAGTGGCTCTTCTGATGGGAAATGTTGGTTGTTCTTAAGTATAGGCAGCACTATTAGCCCTGCCTTTAATAAATTCCATCTTCAGTGAGTGCTCAGCACACAAAGCATACAGCAATGTTCTTGGCTTGCTTTCTAGGTCTTCATTTATCGCTTGTTCTGGAAGAGCAGAGACCGGCCCCGGAGAATTCGCATGGAGGATATCAAAAAGGCATTTCCTTCACACTCTGAGAGCAGCATTCGAAAGCGGCTAAAGCTATGTGCTGACTTTAAACGCACAGGTAATCCAGAGCCTTCCATGTAGCTCATTAATCACTCAAGAAGGTCACTTTTTTAGTCTGTCGTCCTCTTATCACCTTCAAGAAACAGCTGAAAGCCAACCTCTTCCCAAAAGGCCACATCCACCTCTTGTTTATGTACTCTAGCTTGTTTGAACTGAACAAGTGTGTCCAGCCTCTTCAGCCTGAGACGTCAACATATTATTTAAGAAAGGTCAAGGGGCCACAGTAGTGCTCCAGCTATTTCTCCATGCTCAGCAGAGACAGTTCAGCTCCAAACTTGTGTGTTTGCCATCCACAGATTGGCAGGAAAGAGGCAACGGAGCAGCTAGTTACTCTCCTCCTGCCACTGCAATGCAGCAAGAGGCCTAATGGGGAGCTGCTGAGTAGCTGGGAAGGGACAGCAGCTGCTCTGATGCAAATCATGTGTACTCTGCAGTTGTGGAGGTGGCACTTCTTACCTCCTCCCTGTAGTGATGAGTGTTATTTGAATGCATTAGTTTAAAAATCCTAAAGGCCTGGTTCAGCAAACACCTTTTCAATTCACAAATACAAATTTTCTTAACACAGTTGATCTCGAGGGCCAAAAGTGGCCACTGCTGTTGTAAACCGTTTGGAGTAGGGATTTATCAGGTTGGCACTGAACTTTCTATGCTAACTTGCACACAACCCCCTCATTTTCCTGCTGGCACTGAGAGAAATTCTTACTGTGTCCACATTACTGGTGCACATTGTGTCTTACAGACAAAGACAAGCTGAATTCTTGCCTCTACCCTAAGAGTTTGAAAGTCTGATTCAAGCAAATACCATACACAGAATGACAGAAACACAAAGAGGCAAGAAGGAAGTAGTGTAGAGCTCTATATTGGATGGCTACAAGAAAAGTGGATTTATAGGGATGTTGGGGAATGAGAAGAGTGATAAATGCCATTGGGACCAGGGTGGATTTGATTTAAATCACTTGTCAGGAAGATTCGATTTAATCATGGATTTGTATATAAAAGTGCATTCTTGTTGGCTGTTATAACCTTACTACATATTCTTTACAACTCAGAGATAGATGTAGGTTTATTTTAGAAGGTACACACTATACATTTTTAAGTGATTTATTTTGAAAACTTTTCAGATTAGTTTTACAGCTATATCAGAAAATTGATTATTTGGTTATTTCATTTATATTGAAATATATATATTTATGAAGTCATTGGGAAGTGAACTATCTCCAGTTCAACAGGTTAATCATTAATATTTGGAGGATTTTCTTGCTACGCTGTATTAGGAGGAGAACATCACCAGACATATAAATTGCTTTATTTAACTAAAACAACATTATGTATTCTGGGTTTTTTTCTTCAATAGCAAACATATAATATTTTAACAAAAGAAACATATGAATGTTTGAATTTAGCTAGACATTCAAGTTTTTTTTAAATCAGATTTGTTTTTGTTAAAATTGTTTTTAACTAAAACAGTTAAATGAATATATTAAAAAAAAAATTTAAATCGACTGTGTCAGCCAGGTCAACATGAAAAACTTAAAATACACCTCTACCTCGATATAACGTGACCCAATACAACACGAATTCAGATATAACGTAGTAAAGCAGTGCTCCGGGGGGGAAGGGCTGCGCACTCTGGTGGATCAAAGCAAGTTCAATATAATGCAGTTTCATCTATAACATGGTAAGATTTTTTTACTCCTGAGGACAGTGTTATATCGAGGCAGAGGTGTATTGGCTTCTGCAGCTAACTCAGTCATTGTGTTCACCTTCATTTTCCTGTTTGTTCATAATCTGGAAAAGAAAAACAAGCTTTCCTGCTTTTTCAGGTCCCAAACGATTTCTCAATTTGGAATGAATTAGTTCAAAGGAAGAAAATATTCTTTCTACACCAGCAGAAGAAGCTACTGCTGTTGAAAGTGAGGTTATCACTTCAACAGTCTCGGAATCCAAGTGCTTATTGACTTCCACCGGTTCACTGGTGTGACTTTCTTTAAAACATCATCAGCAAACATGTATTTCTTGAATGGTTCACCCTTAGCTCTGAAGTTTATTATAGTTGGCATTATGGAGGGATGATTGCTGGATGTCCATGTCATAGCCACCAACTCTTCTTCAGCAGTTATGGTTTGACCCTGGTACTGAGATTATTTTCAAGAAAATGAGCTGGAGATAGTGCTTGTCCCATTCGTTTTTTTAAAGCTTGTAATTTAACTCTGTAATTGGAAGGAACCGAGTGAGATCTGAAAAAGAGAAATAGGCAAATTTCAACAGCGTCAGCAATAAAACAGCTATTTCCCTGCATTTTGTTCAAGGCTACAGAAATAGGCTTCAGGGTACTCAGCATGTGTTCAATATTTCTCTTAAGCCCAATGTTGAGAACTTTGGCTGTGACAGGGCCATCTATTTTTTCATGATTTTGTTCACAAACTGTCATCAGATTAGGCCAGTTCTTGATATAGTGCTCAAAACACACCGTTACTGAGTTCCATTGCATGTCTTGTGGCAGAGTTAGCTTCGTTCCTCACACTTTTTTCAGAGCAGCTGCTGCAAAGTGGTTGTTATGGAAGTATTTTTGCAATTTCAGCTTCATTAGCTTTTATTTCTGGAACACTGAAGTCTTTGGCTAGGAAGTGCTTCAAATGAGCTCTGCAACCGTATGTTATTAGCTTGGGACTCTCTTCTAAAATAATTTCTTACTTTGGATACAATTGCAGCATTGTCTGTGATGAAGCTGTGCACTAGACATTTGAATTTTTTTTTCACAGTCTGTTAGCTTTTACTGTTACTTCTTGTAACTATTCTGCTGTGTATGCATTTCCTGATGTATCAGTTGTTTCTGTAAGGAAGACATTCCCTTCTTCTCTTGTCACACACGCGTGTACAACAGGATCGTTGTGGACATTGCTCCACCTATCGACTCAGGTTAACAATTTCACCCTCTAGACCTTTTGCACACTGCTCAATTTCTCTTTCATATACTTTATCCAGCAATTTGCCTGGGACATTTGCTCTGTTGGGTGGACTGTGGCATGGTCTTAATGACTGAACCATGTTAATGAAGTGTGAGTTCTCAGTCATACAGAAAGGAGAGTTTATTGCATAAACAAACCAGCAATTTTTTCATCAGTTACCTCTTTTTGTAATCTGCTGGTTCCTGTCACAAACTTATCTGTTGTTTCTGGATGACGGAGATTTTATTTCCTTTTTGCTGCAGGTGATATAGTGTGGCCATGTGACATACATGTGACTGAAGCACTATCATTGGCAGATAACTCTGAAACTATAGAAAATGATGGTGATCTTGAAGGTGGATAGTCTTCAGAATCTTGTATGTTGAGGATGATTCTCGTAAACAAAATAAGTCAATGCAGTTATTGAATTATTACTACCATACTGCTCATTTAGTATTACTCATTACATTCGCTGACACTCAGAACTACTTTAAAGGTGAAATTGTAAAAGGAAGATCTGCCTATTTCAGCTATTTATTTTTTTTATCATAACTGCATCTAAAATAATAGTACCATAGAGTAACAACTATATTTTTTGCTTAAACATGATAATTCAAGAATAGTTCAGAGGGAAGACAGGCAGTCCTTAAGAAAGAAGTATGAAATAAAAAAGTTTACCAACCTGAAGTTACTGCATGTTCAGACATGTTCATCATCTTCAACGCAGCTTCCGCCTGAGAAGGAACACTTCTCATGATGTTGTTTCACTGGGTCAATGAAGCCTTGCATTTCTTTGTTGGACTGTTTGCATTTTGCATGCATCCCTGTCTTACCCCCAGGTAGAGGAACTTCATTAAAATATTCCCAAACTGGGTCTCTTTTATGGCCTGCTGCCATTCTAGGTTTTCACTTCTAGTGAGAGAATGGTGTGGAAGATCACAAATCAATAAAGGCTAGATTCAGAAAGACCTCAAGACTTCTGGAATATGCTGCCCAAACAGTTTCACTTTTGTTTCTACTGCCTGTCCCTCCCTTTTCACATTTATCTCCAGACTTCTCCTTTTCCAGCTCTGTTCCGCCCCCAGCAATATTCTATTCATTGAACTTTTTGAAACTTTGCAGTTTTAGAGAGAGGGATTGACTCTGTGTACACAAATTTGCAGAGGGACAATAGGATTGAGGTCTGTTATTTCTCACCTCTCTATATTAACTAATTAATTTTATTTATTTAAAAACATTTTTGCTGTTAACAGGCATATTCGATCTGGAGACACAAATCAGTAGTTAGAGAATTGCAAAACTAAGGATCTCTGATAGTGCTCAGTCTAGAAGATACCGAGTCCCATTGGGTAGATAGAAAGATTAACCTAAATAATCTCTGCAGAAGCCCCTGGAGCCCCATAAAATTGGGTCCCTAATCCATGAACTATTGAAACTCATTTACAAACCTTTTTTTTAAACATTACATGAATATATTGTCTCATACTATAGAATTAGAATTTATGATCCTTATTCCATGATGAGATATCTTTGAGATACATTATATCTTAATTAAAACTATCTTTAAATTGCTTTTTCCTCAAAAAGCATTTTATTAAAAAAAATGAAAAAAATCAGATTTTTAAAAAAATTTAAATAAAAAAACTGCCAAAATGTTGATTTTTATCTACCCTGATTGGGACATACTTGGTGCATTGGTGTTTTAAATACTTTTGAAACTTAAGTGTTAAGAGGCAGGGGAAGAGGTGGCACTGCGGTCTCTTAACTGAAAGGCATTGACCATGATAAATGTAATTGAAGCCAAAAATCTGTCTCTAACCCTAATTTGTTTTTAATATCAGGGATTTGTTTAATTTGTTCCCATTACTAGATGTTACACTAGAATAATTGAGATTTGGAATGTAGCTGAGAGGATGTAGTCCTCAGGCTCTGGGACCTCTATCTGCGGCACAGTATACATCTTATTTCAGCTCACCTTTCATGGGCCAAGAACGCTTTGGCAGATTGCTTCAGCAGGACCTTCTTGTCTCACCATGAGTGTTCCCTCCATCCAGAGGTGGTCAGCTCCATCTTCCACAAGTGAGGAACTCCCCAGGTGAACCTGTTTGCGGAACAGGAAATGCCACATATTTTGCTCAATAAGGGGCATGGACAGGGGATCCCTGTTGAACACTTTTCTATTCCCATGGTCGGGGGCTCTGATGTACGCCTTTACTCTGATGCTGTTGCTCCCAAGGGTCCTCATGAAGATCAAGCAGGTGATCGAGATCAAGAAGGTGATCCTGATAGCACTGGCTTGCCTGTGCCAGCACTTACAGTATGCTGCTGGACTTTTCAGTGCCGGTTCTGTTCCAGCTGCCGCTCAGGCTGGACTTGCTGTCCTGAAACCATGGCAGTCTTCTGCATCTAAATGTGGTGGCGCTGCACCTGACGGCTTGGCTGCTGCTTGGTTGAGCGTGAGTAGCAGTGCTTGGCCGATGTCCGGCAGATTCTGTTGGGAAGTAGGAAGCCCTCCACCAGAGCAATCTACCTGGCCATATGGAAGCGGTTCACTTGTTTGACCTTGGATAAAGACATCCAGCCTGAGCAGGCGTCATTGTAGTTGATTTTAGACTATCTTCTGCATCTCAAGCTCCGGGGCTTGTCTCTTTGTCAATCAGGGTCAATTTGGCAGCCATTTCTGCCTTCCACCTTCCACTCAGTGACAGACTGGTTTTCGCCCAGGACCTTGTGAGAAGGGTAGGTGAACTTGGCGCCACGATGGTGGACCTTCCTTTCACCATTTCCCATAAGGATAAAGTCCCCCTGTGCCTACATACTAAGTTTCTGCCAAAGGTCCTATCCAGTTTCATCTCAACCAATCCATTCACTTACCTGCTTTCTTCCTAAAGCCTCATGCTTTAGAAGGAGAATGTCGACTTCACTCCCTCATCTCCTGGGCCTTGGCCTTCTGTCTACAAGGGATGAGACTGATCCAGAAATCCCCTAGATTTGTTTATTATAATAGTTGAAAGAGTTAAGGGACAGGCAATCTCCACACAGAGACTCCCCAAGTGGATTTTGGGGTACATTACACTGTGCTATCAGTTATCTGGACTGCCTCCACCCCTTAGAGTGAGGGCCCATTCCACAAGAGCCCAGTCATCAACCATGGCCACCCTCCACGATGTGCTGGTTCAGGACGTATGCAGAGCATCCATGTGAAGTTCAGTACATACCTTTGCTACACATTACGCCTTGGTACAGAACTCTGTGATGGATGCCTCTCTCGGAACTGCTGTCCTCTGCTCAACTATTCCATCCTCATCCTTGCACCCTTTTCTGACTTAGGTACTGCTTGTTAATCACCCTCAATAGAATACACTAGGGACCATTGCTTGAAGGAGACAAAAAAGAGAAGTTGTTGTTGTTACTTGTCTGTAGCTGGAGGTTCTTCGAGAAGTGTGGTTCCTATCTGTATTCCCTTGGGTGTTTATGCAAGCGCACCATGTGTCCAAAACTGGAGATTTTGAAAGTAGTAGTGTCCATTGGTTCACACGTGCTCTCTTGGCTCATCTCATGGTTTCTTCCAAGATAATAAAGGGTAGGGCAGACTGACCACATCTCCAGTTCCTTCACCGTGAATGCAAGAGATCCAAAGCAGAGGGGAAGGAGGGTGGGTAGTTGAATATAGATAGGGACCTCACATCTCAAAAAACCTCTAATTACAGGTAAGTAACCTCTCCTTCTTTTTTGAGGGATGGTCCCTATTGTTACAAGTAACCTCATCTCTGCATTTTTCAGGGATGGACTCAAATTGGTGGGTATTAAAGTCAGACTTCAGATTACCAACAGAAGAGGAAATAAGAGCAATGGTGTCCCCAGAGCAGTGCTGTGCCTATTATAGCATGATTGCAGCTGAACAGCGGCTAAAGGTAAATGTCTCTTGCAGGCTAACTGATAAATACTGATCTATTACAGGAAACTCTTTCTTTCTGAAAACAACAAGGAGTCCGGTGACACCTTAAAGACTGATAGATTTATTTGGGCATAAGCTTTTGTGGGTAAAAAAAGCTTACTACTTCAGAGGCATGGAGTGAAAGTTACAGATGCAGGCATTATATGATGACACATGAAAAGAAGGGAGTAACTCACAAGTGGAGGACCAGTGTTGACAGGGCCTGTTCTGTTGTTTTCCTTGTTGGGCCTGTACATGCACCCCCTCAAATACCCCTCCCCTTCTTCAGCTCCCCTCCGCTGACTCCCCACCTGCTACCCCCCTTCTCCCCGGCAGCGTTCTCTTCTAGGGAATCTGAAATATGGTAATCCTAGTCCAAATGCTGATACATGTTTCAGCTTTGTTAATCTCCTGGTGGGTGTCTCCTCACAGTGTGTTCTTTATACTACACTTGGTCTGTTCTCTGCTGGAGACTGTCAGTCTCGTAGTACTCTGTTTTTTCCTTTTCTCATGGGTCCTTTTTATAATTTGGGAGTTTGATTTTTTTTTTTTCTTTCTGTTTCTCTACAGGATGCAGGTTATGGGGAAAAATCATTCTTTGCCCCAGAGGAAGAGAATGAAGAGGACTTCCAGATGAAGATTGATGATGAGGTACTGTCAGGGCAGAGCAGGGAAAGTGTTAGACATATGATGGTCTGTAAACTAGTCTGGTAGCAAATAAATAAAATACATCTTTTTTTAAATGGAGAACATATTTTCTTTTGGGTGTAGATTGTATAATCGTGATTCCCCCCTCCTTTTTTTTTTACCCCTGAGGAATCCACCCCTTGCTGCAAAATGGACTCAGTGCAAGGGCTTGTCTGTACAAATAGTTAGTTGTGGCAAACTGGGATATAAGCCTACCTCCCACTAGCCTGTTATGTGCTAAGGGTCCTGGGGCTAAAGGTAAAATCTATGCCAAAACTACAGCTAATATAACATCAGAGAATGGCCTGAACACATTACAATAGTGCTCTGAATTCCACTGACTAGTTGTAATAGCTAGGACTGTATTATCTGAGACCCCCTATCCACCCAGCTCCCACCAAAGCAACTGTGCTAACTCTACAAGGACGCTGCTGGTAGATAGGCCTATGGTCAGACTCTCAGGCGTAGGGGGAAGAGCCTTGTCAGCATCTCTTCATTGACCAGTCCATGGTGGGGATTTGAGTTGGGAGTTGGAAAGACAAGAAGAAAAGCACCATGAAAGCAAGTGGAGGAGAGCCTGGAGCATGGTGAAATGGAGAATAGACCACTCTGTGGACTTGGTCATTGCTCCCTTTAATTGTTGTTTAGTGTTTAGTTACCAAGATGATGGAAGTCTTAGAAATATCCAAGATAAAGAGGGAAGACTAAGTAGTGAGTGGACTGTGGTGATCAGTGTCCCATTCTCGAAGGAGATTACTGCAGACCCTAAGCTGTTCAATTTGACAGACTATAAATTTAGATCTAATAAAAATATAGTCATGCAATCTGATGGTACAGCAGGGGTCCATGAGGCATCAGCTAGTGCTAGCATGAGCAGAGGTGCCTGGGAGAGGAGAGAGCTAAGGTGACAGCACAGGTCAGGAGGGCTCAGCACATCAGGGAATGCAGATGTCTATATTTATTTCACTGTTTTTTAAAGCTGTTTGAACATAAATGTTTCCTCTGAATGAGGACAGGTCATGTGTGTGTTTATGATTTCACTCAGTTTATGTCCATTAAAAACTGTGGTCTGTCAGTAAATTAAACTTGAGAACATTAGTAAAAACTATTTAATTTGCTTGAAATTTTGATGGGGCCAAAACCAGAATGGGTGGAAATCTCTCCCTGGTGAGAGTGACAGATGTGTGATGGCCTGTTTCTCTCCTTTATGGCAGGTGCGCACAGCTCCTTGGAATACCACACGAGCCTTCATTGCTGCTATGAAGGGGAAGTGTCTTCTGGAAGTGACTGGTGTGGCAGATCCTACAGGTTGTGGTGAAGGATTCTCTTATGTGAAGATCCCAAACAAACCAACCCAGCAGAAGGTAGATGTGTTCCCAAGGCTGGTGTGGGGCAAGAGGGATAAGCCTGAAGAAGTGGAATAAAGATGGGGGGTGGGAGGTGCAGTTTGAGAGGATGTCAGACAGAGGGAATGAGAATACAGAAAAGGTTAGTGTGTTTGGTAACATTCAGAGGCTGTCCTTCTCTAAACAGGATGATAAGGAACCACAGCCAGTGAAGAAGACTGTGACAGGGACAGATGCTGATCTCCGGCGTCTGTCTCTCAAAAATGCCAAACAGCTTCTACGTAAATTTGGTGTTCCTGAAGAAGAGGTGAGTCTGATACAGGAGCTGCACAGTATGGAGTCCTGTCCATGAGAAACTTTGGATGAATCCAGAGTGGCTTATGAAGAGGGCTCACTTTTAACTCTGGCCTTTCTGAATACGGATCCTCCTCCCTGAACTGTCTGTCTCCTGAATCCCTTTCTAGTGTGTGTCTTGTTTCTCAGATTAAGAAGCTTTCCCGTTGGGAAGTGATTGATGTGGTGCGCACAATGTCCACAGAGCAGGCTCGCTCAGGAGAGGGGCCTATGAGTAAATTTGCACGTGGGTCTCGGTTCTCAGTGGCAGAACATCAGGAGAGATATAAAGAGGAGTGTCAGCGCATCTTCGACTTGCAGAATAAGTAAGTTCTTATCAGGATTTACAGCCTTCTGTCCGTTCCCCAGTCAGGAGCCTAGACTCTTTTGCTTTGCTTATGGGTCTTACAGACTTTGAATGCGTGTGTGCTGCAGAGAATAGTGGGGGTTCATGTTGATTTGTCTAGCTGAGCCACGTTAATAGAGCACTGAGGATGTGGGCTTTCTGGGAATGTTTATAGAACATATCGGGATGGTTTTGGTGTTCTCTTGGTTGCAGATCTTTTTTGGGAAAGATCAGGAATGGAAGTCTGAAACCATACCCTGATAGGTGTGATATGATATTCCACAGAGCTCTGTTTCTAGGCCCACAGTTTCTAGCTTCTTACCCCTGTCTCTGTTGGGTAGCAACTACTGGCTCCACACCCTTCTCTGTGTTACTGTAGCTCATAACATTTACATCTCCAATCCAAGGCTTTTTCTACACTTAAAATGCTACAGCAGCACAGCTGCAGCAGCACTTCAGTGTAGACACATATCGCAGCAACAGGAGGGGTTCTCCCTTTGCTGTTGGTAATCCACCTCTCTAAGAGGCAGTAGCTATAGAAGAGCTCTTCTATCAGCCTGGCTCTAACTACACCTGGGGATTAGGTCGGCTTAACTACGTCTCTCGGGGGTGTGGATTTTTTATAGCCCTGAGAGTTGTAGTTATGCTGATGTAACTTTTCAGTGTAACCAGCCCCAGGGTCTTCAAATAAAACGTTGGTCTGAGAGCCAGCAGGGTAGGCAGATGATTGGACTATCACTGTGAAGAGGAGGACAATTGAATGAGAGGAGGAGTATTGAGTCTGGGATCCTTCTGGGAGCAGAAGCTGCAGGATGGCTGAAGTGGAAGAGCTGATTAACAGTTTGAGGGGTTTGTGTACATTCCAGGCTACTCTTTGGGAGAGCTGGTTTTATACCTACTGCTGTCACTTTTGTTCTCTCATTTATGCATGAAGGGTTGGGGTAGATGGTGAGGTACTTGTGGTTTGTAAGATAACTGACTTTGAAGCGGTCTCCTGTTTCAGAGTTTTAGAATCAACTGAGATCTTATCAACAGACACAGACAGCAGCTCAGCTGAGGACAGTGACTTCGAGGAGATGGGAAAGAATATTGAGAATATGTTACAGAACAAGAAAACCAGCTCACAGCTGTCTCGGGAGAGAGAAGAACAGGAGCGGAAGGAGCTGCAAAGGATGCTTCTGGGAGAAGACAGTGGCAATGACAAGGAAAGGAGCAAAAAGGACAGGAGAGACAAAAAAGGATTGTGTGAGTGATTGCAGTAAGTGGGGTGCAGGGGCAGGAGATATGATGCTGGTGTGAAGTACCTAGAAATGGCTGTATTCAACCAGACCAGTGCTTTGTGTAGCCCAGTGTCCTGTCTGAACTGTTGCTTCAGAGAAAGGTGCATAATCCTCATAATTATGCATTGATGTGCTTGTTTGAAAGAGGTGGAGGGTGGTATTGTTTTCCTACCCTCAAGCACATAGATGGTTTAGCTTAAGGAGTGAAGATTAATATCTACTCTTCCTTTTGCCTGCTGATTTTGTAGTTCTGTTATAAAGCTATCAAGTTTGCGCTGATTTGTTTAGGATGTCAAGTGCTGCTTTCTGCTCAGAATTCCTTTACTCTTGAGAGAGGTTTGCAGACTATTTTCTGCAGCAGTGATTTTCAACCTAGGGGCCCACAGACTATGTCTAAGATTTCCAGAGGGGTCCACACCTCCATTTGAAATTTTTTAGGGGTCAGCAAATGAAAAAAGGGTGAAAACCACTGCTCTAGGGCTTTATTTACTCTATAACTAGTAAATGTTGTTTTAACAATTTGAGACATCCTCATCTGGTTACACCACAGTTATATATGTGCAACAGATTTTCTAGGCTTTAGTCATGTTTATGTGTCCAAATCTACCACACTGTGTTGTAGCAATTTATTCTGGAAAAACTCTGGCAGCTATCCTGTAGTGCTTCAGCAGAGAAGAGTGTAATTTGGAGTACATCTACACCTAGGGCTTGTCTACGCTACAGTATTGTGATATGTCCTTACCATGCTGGTAAAACATCTCACCTCCACAAAAACAACTTCCAGCAGTGCACAGTTGGTCAGACCATCATTGTTGTTACATCTTATTCTGATTAAAATTGATCACTATTGAATCAGCACTGGGTTGATCTGTAATGTGGTATTGCCACTGTGGGCAGAAAACTCAGACTAGAAGAAAGTACTTAGACGGAGGGGTCATTTAACCACGAGGACATTACCAAATTTTCCTTTGGCTGACAGAAGGTCTAGAACAAGCAGGCTGGATGTCAGGACTGTCTTGGATTTCTGCTTGCACAGAACTGAGCCTTCAGAAAGTCAGATGCGTTATGTGTTTATATATGCCGTTCGTAAAGAAAACGGAGCCTCTAAGGCAACAGTGTTTAAATAGGTAGTAGCAGCAATCAGGGCAGGCAAAACTCCACATGGGATCAGGAAACACTCCACTAGGTCAATGGCAACTCGTAGCCTGAGAGAAATGAAAAAAGGGAGGGCTATTGAGTTAGCCATTGAGTTAGCCATTCCTACAAGACCTAATGGAAACAGCTCTGCTGGGAAATTCTGTAAAGAGGTTTGTAACCACATCTCTTTTCAGAGTGGAGAGAGTTCACAAGGACAGCTTAACTAAAACCATTGACTATAAACAAAAGCCAGCCCCATCCGATAATGAAGGAAAGAGGCCTCTGGACTGTTGGGGTCTGTTTTGTAAAGTCCGAATTTGCAGGCCAGAACAAAAGTGTTTTACAGGAGAACTTGTTCCAGAGCTCTGCTTCCAGGAAGATGTGTGGGCATGACTGACCCAGTTTTCCTTTCTTTCAGGGTTATGGATTGCATGTTATGAGATGTCCTTTTAAGGACCAAGTGCTCATATTGTTTGTTCTTGCCTTTCAGTAATTGATTGCATTACTGCTGAATCTTGGGTTCCTCTGTCAGATCTTTCTTCCTTCTGTCCAGGGAAGATACATAGTGCAGATATCTAGGCTGAAATTGCAATGGAAGAAATGACAGAAGTTACATGTGTATGACCTAGATATTTATATAACACTTGGGTGCCACGGTTTAACTTTTCACAGTTTCACTTTTCCCATTTAATATGTGAAATCCTTGTTGACGCTGATAGTGCGTTGATGAGCACCAATAAAAGAACGTGCCTAGATGAATCTTTCTAACTGCTCATCCTATCTTTCTGCTCATACCATGGTATCTGCATGCCTTACACCTGCATCCTAGATTCTAGAGATGGCATTTTAGATTCTCAAGCAAACAGGTTTGTCCCTGTCTTTGGTCTCTGGTATTGGGGTGTCATGATCTCTCAGGACAAAGGGAATGTAAAATTTCTAGAGCATGAACTGTTTTGGAAACCCTTAAAATAATCTCTTTTGTAGCATCAGCTTCGGGCACCTCAGCAGGCTCTCACAAAGATGACGACACTGCCTCTGTAACCAGTCTCAATTCCTCTGCCACTGGCCGTCGCCTCAAAATCTATCGCACGTTTCGAGATGAGGATGGGAAAGAGTATGTGCGGTGTGAGACAGTTCGTAAGCCCTCTGTCATTGATGCCTACAGCCGAATACGGACCACCAAGGATGAAGAGTTCATGTAAGGCCTTAAACTTTTCATTTCCTTCTGGCATCAGTTATATAGAGTGTTGGCACAGTTATGTAGAGTGCAGTTCCTAACTGTGGGGAATTACTGCTGAAAAATAGTGAATCTAGTATAACTGAATTGAGAATGCACTCTTTTGGCTGCAGTTGGGATGGCTTTTATGCCTGCTGCATGGCAGGAAGAGATATGTTCCTCATGGCCTATGGAGCAGTCTCTGGCTTCGTCCAGTACCTAATACTTGAAAGAGAGGGAAAATCTCCAATAGAGTTGTCCAAGTACACATTATTTCCCTCTGTTTAAAACATGTTGTTGTCTTTTAATGTGGTTGAATTTCCTCAGCAGTGCTGATGTCTGGGATTATTGTAGGTGAAGAAAGCAGCCACACTTACAGTTAAGGTTGCCTAACTCTTTCCATTGTAAGACCTTGTTCTTCGAGTGATTGCTCATATCCGTTCCAGTTAGGTGTGCGCTCTCGTCGGAAGATTTTTACCCTAGCAACTCCAGTGAGTCGGCAGGTCGCCCACTGGAGTGGCACCGCCATGGCGCTGGATATATACCCCTGCCGACCCACCCGCTCCTCAGTTCCTTCTTACCATCTGTGTCGGTCGTTGGAACAGTGGAGTGCAGCTTAGCTGTCCTCCACTTCCCTAGCTTCTCTTCACTCATTTGATCTCTTGTTGTATATAGTTGACTTAGTCCATAGTATAATTAGTTTTATAGTTTATAGTTGTTAGTTAGTTGTTGTACATAGTTTAGCGGGGTTTGGGCTCTAGCCCTTCCCCGTGCCCGGGCCCATGCCAGGTTCACCAGGGTTTAAACCGTGCTTGGCCTGTAAAAAGCTGATGCCCACAAGCGATCCCCACGACTCTTGCCTAAAGTGCCTCGGGGAATCGCACATCTCTGACAAGTGCCGCATTTGCAAGGCATTTAAGCCGCGGACTAAAAAGGAGAGGGACTTTCGATTAAAGACTCTCCTTATGGAGGCAGCCCTTAACCCTCCGTCCTCAGCACCCAGCACTGACAGCGCTCCTCCCGCACCGGACCGCACCAGCTCCGCCAAGACACCTCGGCACCGGCCTTCTCCGGTGCAGGGACCTGACCGAAGGCCTTCAACTTCTGCCGCACCTTCGGTGCAGACTCGTCCAGATCGCCCGGCACCTACCCTTGCCATGCACTGATGACCGTGGTACCATCGACTCCGGTCCTGAGAGAGCTGTCGAGTCCGGTCCAGGAGAGCTCCCCAGTGAGACCCGTGGTCGAGCTGACGGTCCCCTCCACGCCGGAGACATTCTCCTCGGCCAGAGACCTTATTGCGATGACTGAATCTGCCCTGCCTCAACCCCCGGCACTAGGTGCGGGTTCTGCATTCCAGAGGCAAGCCTGCCACTATAAGGCCTCTTTCGCTGGAGTCGACGGGCCGGCACCGCTCGAGGTCTCATGGTCGGTCCCGATCTCGACGCCGCTCGCAGTCCTGGCACCACTCACCCAGGCGGCACCGGTTGTACTTGCGGCACAGATCCACCTCTCATCCCGGTCGGTGCTCTCAATACCGCTCTGACTCTAGGCACCGCTCCTGGCACCGAGACTCTCGCAGCTGGTCCCGCCGCAGACGCTCGAGATCCAGGTCGACCTCCCGGCACCGCACTGGTTGCAGGTCCCGGTCTCGGTCTCAGCACCGATATGATTCCCGGTACCGATCCCCGGCACCGAGGAGATCTCCAACGACGGGAGCGAGGGACTCATACGAGCCTCATTCGGCTCCTCCATGGCCATCCCGACAGCCGTCCGTGTCATCTCAGGTGGACAGTGCATACGCCCCGGACACCGATGTGCCTGCTGCCTTGTTCAGCGAACCCCAGCCTCAAGATCATGGTCCGCAGCAGTGGGGATTCTGGACGCCCTGGGCGTACCATCAGGCCCAAGGCCCTCTCCCAGGTCCACCGCGCTCGACGGCCTCGGAGCACAGGGCACCGGAGGCCACGATTACCCATCCTCCCCCTCCTCCTATGGAAGAAGGGTTAAACCAGCCTCAGGGCTCTGAGCTCCCCAGGGAGGCGGACACGATCCTTCAGGTGGAGCCCTCATCAGACCCACTCGTTCCAGGTCTCTCCTCTTCATCCTCCCCTGACGAGGCTGTAGCTGGAACCTCGTTGGCCAGCCCTCCTCCAGTTGACCTCAGGGCCCACCAGGACCTCCTCAGGCGTGTTGCACAGAACATGAACTTGCAAGCCGAGGAGGTCCCAGAGGTCCAAGACCCAGTGGTGGACATATTGTCATCTGATGCCCCCACTAGAGTGGCCCTCCCATTTATTAAGACCATACAGGCCAATGCCACTACAATCTGGCAGTCTCTGGCCTCTGTTCTGCCCGCTGCGTGAGGAGTAGAGCACAAATACATGGTGCCCTCAAAGGGCTATGAATATCTATATGTACATCCTCCTCCTTGCTCCCTCGTCGTCCAGTCGGTTAACGAGAGGGAGCGCCATGGCGAGCAGGCCCCAGCCCCTAAATCGAAGGACCTGAGGCGCATGGACTTGCTAGGGCGAAAAGTTTACTCTGCAGGAGCCCTCCAGCTCTGTGTGTCCAACCAGCAAGCCTTCCTTAGCCGTTATAGCTACAACACCTGGGCGGCGGCAGACAAATTTAAGGAGCTGCTTCCGCAGGATGCACGGCAGGAGTTCTCGGTGATCCTTGACGAGGGAAAAAAGGTTGCGAGAACTTCCTTCCAAGCTTCCCTGGACGCCGCGGACTCAGCCACCAGGACTCTGGCCTCTGGCGTGACTATGCACCGTATCTCGTGGCTGCAGGTCTCCGGCCTCCCCCCGGAGCTCCAGCACACTATTCAGGACCTTCCATTCGAGGGTCAAGGGCTGTTTTCAGACAAAATTGACTCTAGGCTGCAGAGCCTAAAAGACAACAGGGTCATTATGCGCTCGTTAGGGATACACATGCCTGTAACTCAGCGCAGGCCCTTCTGACCCCAGCGACACTGCCCTTACCCTCAACCTCGGCAGAGGTAAGACTTCGCCAGACGGCGAGGCAGAAACGGCTGCTGGAGGCAATCAGGCAACCAAGGGGGCCAGAACCAAAGCTCCTCCAAGCCTTCCTCCGGGCCAAAACCTTCCTTTTGAAGGTGCGCCCGAGGGCGTTGTACCAGTTTCTTTAAAGGATCTGTCCCCGCTCTTTCCTTTTTCCTCCCTGCGTGGTCCCAGCTAACATCAGATCGTTGGGTCCTACGCACGTTGGAACTTGGATACTGCCTACAATTTATTTCAACCCCCCACTTCCACCTCCCTTTCTCGTCCCTCTTCAGGGACCCCTCTCACGAGCAACTCCTCCTACAGGAGGTGCAAACGCTCCTTGCCAAAGGAGCCATAGAGGAGGTACCGGAGCACGAGCGGGGCAAGGGGTTTTATTCCCGCTATTTCCTGATCCCGAAGGCAAAGGGAGGTCTCAGACTAATCCTCGATCTGCAGAAACTCAACAGATGCATGGTAAAATTGAAGTTCTGTATGGTATCCCTGGGGACCATTATCCCATCCCTGGAGACTAGTATGCCACCCTCGACATGCAAGATGCCTACTTCCACATAGCCATCTTCCCACCTCACAGGAGGTTCCTCCGGTTCGTGGTCAACGGGCAGCATTTCCAGTTCATGGTCCTCCCATTCGGCCTCTTTGCAGCCCCAAGGGTATTCATCAAATGTGTGGCTGTAGTCGCCTTCCACCTTCGCCGCAGTCGGATACACGTCTTTCCGTAACTAGACGACTGGCTTATCTGCGGGACCTCCGAGACACGAGTCCTCAGTCATGTTCGCATTGTCAAGAACCTTTTCCTACATCTAGGTCTAATGATCAGTGTGGAAAAATCGACTCTAATCCCCACTCAGAGGATAGAGTTTATTGGTGCCACCTTGGACTCGACTCTTGCCAAAGCCTGCCTACCACTGCCATGGTTCCAGGCTCTGACGGTCATCATCCGGAGGCTGCAAGTGGCGCCGCCAACTTTGGTGCGCACTTGCCTCGCTCTCTTGGGCCACACGGCGGCCTGCACGTTTGTAACGAACTACGCAAAACTGCGCCTGCGTCCCCTGCAGTCCTGGCTCAACTCACAATACCGTCCAGCCAGGGATCCTATGGACATGGTCGTCACCATTCCCTCGACCGTGCTAGACTCCTTCCTGTGGTGGCTGGATCCCTCCATAGTGTGTGCGGGGCTCCTGTTCCACCCGCCCCAGCCCTCGGCGTCCCTGACAGCGGACGCATCATCCCTCGGTTGGGGGGCTCACCTCGGGCACCTACGTACCCAAGGCCATTGGTCATCTCACGAGCTGGACCTCCACATCAACGTCCTGGAGCTGAGAGTGGTCCGCCTCGCTTGTCAGACATTCTGGCAACATTTGCAGGGCTGTTGTGTTGTCGGTGAATACTGACACACAACAGCCATGCACTATATAAACAAACAGGGCGGCACGAGATCTTCACCCCGTGTCAAGAAACCTTAGGACTATGGGACTTCTGCATAGCCCATTCTATACACCTCATCGCGTCCTTTCTCCCAGGAGTTCGGAACATGCTGGCGGATCGCCTCAGCAGATCCTTCCTTTCCCATGAATGGTCCCTTCGCCCGGACTTTGCTCTTTTGCTCTTCCGGAAGTGGGGGTTTCCCCGGATAGACCTCTTTGCTTCCCGTGGGAACAGGAAATGCCAGACGTTCTGCTCCTTTCAAGACCTCTCACCGGGCTCAGTGGCGGACGCCTTCCTTGTGCCGTGGACGACGCACCTGCTGTACGCCTTTCCACCGTTTCCACTCGTCCACAAGGTCCTTTTGAAAGCACGCAGGGACAAATCCCACTTGATCATGATAGCTCCAGCGTGGCCTCGACAGCACTGGTACACCATGTTGCTAGACCTATCCATAGCCGACCCTGTTCCCCTACCTCTTCACCTGGACCTGATCACCCAGGACCACGGCAAGCTCCGTCACCCGAACCTTGAGTTGCTCCACCTCACAGCATGGCTCCTGCGTGGCTGACTCAGTCTGAGCTGTGTTGCTCCACCCCAGTGCAGCGGGTGCTCCTGGGTAGCAGGAAGCTTTCCACTAGAGCTACATATTTGGCCAAGTGGAAGCGTTTCGCGTGCTGGTGCATGGAGTGGAACTTCGTTCCCGCTGAGGTCTCCATATCCAACATCTTGGATTACCTCTGGTCCCTCAAACAATGGGCTTGGCGGTATCATCTCTGAGGGTCCAGTTGGCGGCCATCTCTACATTCCACCCAGGAGACGATGGTCGCTCGGTGTTTTCTCATCCGATGGTGTCTAGGTTCCTTAAGGGCCTAGAGCGCCTCTACCCTCAAGTACGCCACCCTACCCCAACATGGGATCTTAACCTGGTTCTTGCTAGACTCATGTCCCTTCCTTTCGAACCGTTAGCAACTTGCTCCCTTCTCTACCTCCCTGGAAAACCGCTTTCCTGGTGGCCATCATGTCCACGAGACGGGTCTCGGAACTTCGGGCCCTCACAGTGGATCCCCTGTATACTGTGTTCCACAGGGACAAGGTGCAGTTGTGACAGCGTCCGGCCTTTCTCTCCAAAGTGGTATCGGCCTTCCACGTTAACCAGGAGATCTTCCTCCCTGTCTTCTTCCCAAAACAGCATTCGTCTCGCAGGGAGCAGCAGCTACACTCCCTAGACGTTCGTAGAGCACTCGCTTTTCATATAGAGCGCACTAAGCCATTCCGCAGAACCCCCCCACTCTTTGTCGCGGTGGCTGAACGTATCAAGGGGCTTCCTGTCTCCTCGCAGTGGATTTCCTCTTGGGTAATGTTGTGCATCCGCGCCTCTTACGACTTAGCTCATGTCCCATGGGCCACGTGACTGCGCACTCCACCAGGGCTCAGGTCTCACCAGCTGCTTTCCTCGCTCACGTGCCCATTCATGAAATCTGTCGTGCAGCGACCTGGTCCTCTGTCCACACCTTTGCCTCCCACTATGCCCTGGCTCAGCAGTCTAGGGATGACTCAGCCTTCGGCTCTGCCGTATTGCACTCTGCGACATCTCACTCCAACCCCACCGCCTAGGTAAGGCTTGGGGATCACCTAACTGGAATGGATATGAGCAAGCACTCGAAGAAGAAAAGACGGTTACTCACCTTTGTAACTGTTGTTCTTCGAGATGTGTTGCTCATATCCATTCCAAACCCATCCTCCTTCCCCACTGTCGGAGTAGCTGGCAAGAAGGAACTGAGGAGCGGGCGGGTTGGCAGGGGTATATATCCAGCGCCATGGCGGCGCCACTCCAGGGGACGACCTGCCGACCCACTGGAGTTGCTAGGGTAAAAATCTTCCGACGAGTGTGCACGCGCGGCGCGCACACCTAACTGGAATGGATATGAGCAACACATCTCGAAGAACAACAGTTACAAAGGTGAGTAACCGTCTTTTTTCAATCGCTTTATAACTCTGCCAAACATTAATCATTTGGGCTGAAAATTTTTATGCTAGATATCTGTCTCTGGCTGATTTTTTTGGAAAGTTTAAACAAAGATGGTTCCGCCACTTCAGCAAATGGAAAAGTTTTGCCAGTGTAAATTATTATTACCATTTATTTGAGAAGCTCTAGCACCTTTTGACTGTAGTGCACGAACTTGAATGTTGGCAGGGGGTGGTTGCTCTCAGGTTATAGGGCTGCCTTTTTTGTTGTCTCTGTGAAATACCAGCGAAATTCCAGCTGCATGTAAGCCTCTGAAAATGCTATTTGTATGTGTTCAGAGGTTTGTCAGAGGCTAGTAAATAAATTCTGCAAAAATTCTATTTATACTTAGCATGCGCTAGTCCAGTGCTGCAGGGATTGGGTAGGATTACTGCTACAGTAGCTCATTTTAGCTGCACAGGGGGTAGGAGCAACAGGGATAGGCAGAAAGAGTCTGAAACAACTAGAGAACATCCCTCACCAGAACCTGGAACAGAATCCAAAATTTCTGATTCCCTGTGTTTCTCTGTTGACTAGCAAAAAGTTATAAAAGCCACTAGCAAAGTTTGTGTCTCTCCATCTAGTGACTGCTCCACATGGAGGATAATAGCTTAGTGCTGCTACTAGTTACTCTTTTAGCTCAAGTGGCAGAGGACTGTCCTGTAGATCTAAAATTTTCAGCCCTGTCAAGACTTACGTGGGGCTCATTATGATTCCGCATGACAGAATTTCTGATTTTTCAGTTTTGTATTAAAACCAGAGGCTGCTAATGGAATCTTAAATTGACTGCCTCGTATATATCCTAAGCATTTCAAGTTGGGCTCCCTGAATTAGTGGACACGTCTGACCGTTTTGACCTTAATCTCTTTGTGCCTCAGTTTCCAATCTGGAAAATAGGGATAATCTCCTCCTCTAAGCTCAGAATGGTGTTAGAAAATAAATTAATTAATGTTTATGAAGCACTTGAAAATTTAGTGACAAACACAATAGAAAAATCCATGAGGAAATTAATAATTCTGTACTCAGTGTAGGGTTTGGATGGTGTGTGGTAAATGAGGTCTGAGGTCATTGCATGATAAGGATAAAGAAACATATTTAATAGCTACCCATTCAGAGAACACCATTTATCTTGTGCACTGAATGAGGCAGGGACCTGTGGAAAAAATAGGATGTGATCTTGTAATTAAAGGTTGTATCATAATGCATCTGCAAAAAGGGCTGAATTAAGGTTGCACGGGCAATCTGAATGCTTGACTTTGTAATCCTAATATTCTTTTAACATAGGAATTTTAAAAATATTTTGTACCTTCTAGTTTAGTAAATCTACAGTATATCTAAAAAATAGACTGAGTTGTCCAGATAGTCTGTGACCAGTGCCATGTGGGTCAACTAGTCAGAATCTCAAGTGACTCCTTCACTCCAGGACTGGCCATGCCTGGGAGTGTTGTTGACATGTGCTCGCAATTGCTGCGTTGGGAAAGAGATCTTGTTCTACTGCCCATCCACCTATGCATGCTGACTTTTTTAGGGATCACTGCTCCCATCAGTGAAGCTAGATAAATCCAGTTCATGGGAGGAAGAGTTTAAACAAAAATACTAGTGCTTTTCATCAAGGTTTGTGGATAAGGCTCTGCTGTTCCTCCACTCTGGCTCCTCTGGGAGGAATCCTACTGTGGGTGTTCAAGTTCCAGGAAAACTGGGCTGGCAGAAGGATGCTTGGCCACTTGTAGATCTAGATTAAAACCTTTGTGTTCCAGACGAAAATTTGCCCTCTTTGATGAGCAGCACCGGGAGGAGATGCGGAAGGAGCGACGCAGGATCCAGGAGCAGTTAAGGCGGCTCAAACGAAACCAGGAAAAAGAAAAACTTAAGGGCCCACCAGAGAAAAAACCCAAGAAAATGAAGGAGCGGCCAGATCTGAAGGTAACTGAGCATCAAGTAAAAAAAGCAATCCAAGGGAGAAAAGGCCATGGAATACAGTGTCCTAACAAACCTTCTCCTCATTTGGATAGAAGAAAGAGGAGAAAACTATGGGATAGGATACGATAACATAGGTGCTGTTTCCAGTGTCTTAATATCAAGTATAAGTCACGCACTCCATGCTTAGTTTTGCTCTATAACATGGTCCAGAATATCCCAGGTCCAGTACTTCCAGACTCTTACCATGACGTGAGCAATTTTTGGCTGTCAAATGATTAGAAAAATGAATTATGATTGATCGTGCTGTTAAATAATAATAGAATACCATTGATTTTAATATTTTTGGATGTCTTCTACATTTTCAAATATATTGTATTCTATTGTAACTGAAATCAAAGTGTACAGTGCTCACTTTATATTTATTTTTTATTACAAATATTTGCACTGTAAAAAACAAAAGAAATAGCGTTTTTCAGTTCACCTAATACAAGTACCGTAGTGCAATCTCTTTATCATGAAAGTTGAACTTGAAAATGTAGATTTTTGTTAGTTACATAACTGCACTCAAAAATAAAAGAATGTTGTAAAACTTTGGAGCCTACAAGTCCACTCAGCCCTACTTCAGCCAATCGCTCAGACAAACAAGTTTGGTTACAATTTGCAGGAGATAATGCTGCCTGCTTCTTGTTTACAATGTCACCTGAAAGTGAGAACAGACATTTCCATGGCACTGTTGTAGCTGGTGTTGCAAGATATTTAAGTACCAGATGCGCTAAAGATTCATATGCCCCTTAATGCTTCAGCCATCATTCAAGGGAACATGCGTCCATGCTTATTACGTGTTCTGCTTGATAACGATCCAAAGAAGAGCAGACTGATGCATATTAATTTTCATCATCTGAATCAGATGCCACCAGCAGAAGGTTGATTTTCTTTTTTGGTGGTTTGGGTTCTGTAGTTTCCACAGCTGAGTGTTGCTCTTTTAAGGCTTCTGAAAGCATGCTCCACACCTCGTCCCTCTCAGATTTTGGACGGCACTTCAGATTCTTAAACCTTGGGTTGAGTGCAGTAGCTATTTTTAGAAATCTGACATTGGTACTTTCTTTGCGTTTTATCAAATCTGTGGTGAGTATTCTTAAAACAAACAAGATGTGCTGGGTCATCATCCGAGACTGCTATAACATGAAATATATGGCAGTATTTCTGTAAAACAGAACAGGAGACATACAATTCTCTCCCAGGGAGTTCAGTCATAAATTTAGTTAATGCATCTTCTTTTTTTTTTTTTTAAACAAGCATCGTCATTCTGGAAGCATGTCCTCTGGAATGGTGGCTGAAGCATGAAGGGACATATGAATGTTTAGCATATCTGGCATGTAACTACCTTGCAAAGCCGGCTACAGAAGTGCCATGCAAATGCTTGTTCTCACTTCCTGGTGATGTAAATAAGAAGCAGGCAGCATGATCTCCCATAAATGTAAACAAACTTGTTTGTCTTAGCAATTGACTAAACAAGAAGTAGGACTGAGTGGACTTGTAGGCGCTAAAGTTTTACACTGTTTTGTTTTTGAGTGTAGTTATGTAACAAAAAATTCTACAGTTGTAAGTTACACTTTAATGAGAGAGTGCACTACAGTACTTGTCTGAGGTGAATTGAAAAATACTATTATCATTTTTACAGTGCAAATATTTGTAATTAAAAATAACATAAAGTGAGCACTATACACTTTGTATTCTGTGTTGTAATAGAAATCAATATATTTGAAAATGTTAAAAAAAATCCAGAAATATTTAATAAATTGCAATTGATATTCTATTATTTAACAGTGTGATTAATCTTGATTAATTTTTTGAGTTAATCTCGTGAGTTAACTGTGATTAATCAACAGCACTAATTATTTCCTTTATATGTTATGTGGAGCTAGAACATCAGGCCGGTAAGAAGCTGCTATCTGATAGATAATTATCAATTTACCAATCTTCTAAATCAAATGGTGGATTCTCTGTCTCTGACTTCAGATTAAGACCTAGATGCCTTTCTGGAACTGATACTTCAACCAAGCACAAATTATACAGGGCTTAAAATGGATAACTGGGTGAAATTTAATGGCTTGTGATATGTGAGGTCAGACTAGATGATCTGTAGTTCTCATCTGGCCTTAAACTCTGAATACATTTTAATTGATCATCTTGTATATCTTTTTTGCAGTTAAAATGTGGAGCCTGTGGTGCAATTGGACACATGAGAACTAATAAATTTTGTCCCCTCTACTATCAAACAAATGCCCCACCCTCCAACCCTGTTGCCATGACAGAGGAGCAGGAGGAAGAGCTGGAAAAGACAGTCATTCACAATGATAACGAAGAGCTTATCAAAGTGGAAGGGACCAAAATTGTTCTCGGAAAGCAACTGATTGAGAGGTGAGGGCAGGACTGGAGGTCAGGGATGGATGGTGAGAGAAGCAATCTATGGGCTGATGCAAGATACATAAACATCACAGGTGCAGTAGACACAGGAGTAAAGTGGGTGGGTTTTGGATATATTGTTGATGAATGTAGTATTTAAATCCTGATTGAGCTTGGTATTGTACCAGACAGGATCCATGCTGATTCTGGGGTGCAAACAATCTTGTTGGTAAGAGATACAAAGGAAATGAGAGGTCTATTTCTTTTCTGTAGTGCAGATGAGGTTCGCAGGAAATCACTGGTCTTGAAGTTCCCTAAACAGCAGCTTCCTCCAAAGAAAAAGCGGCGAGTTGGGACCACAGTTCATTGCGATTACTTGAATGTAAGTGTAGATATCATTGGATCAGTTTTTAGTCTCCATGTCCAATTGTTAAGGCTACATTTTAGTCACGGGTATTTTTAGTAAAAGTCATGGACAGATCATGGGCAGTAAACAAAAATTCACAGTCTATGACCTGTCCTTGACTTTTTTTATATAGCCTAACTAAAACTTGTGGGTTCTTGAAGGGGGGGTGTCTGTGGATGCTCGGGGGATGGGGTTGGGCACAGGCAGCTGCGCGTGGCCTGGGACCCCTGCTGGGGGAGTGGGGCCTGCAGGTGCAGGCAGCATGTGGAACCCCCTGACCCCTCCACCTAGAAGCTGCAGGGCCATGCCAGTGGGAGCCCCTGACTCTGAGGTAAATGGTCCCCCCCCCCCCCCCAAACTTCCCCTACCCCCAAACTGCTGAAGCTGGCCCAGGGGCTGCCTGGTGCTGCAGAAGTCTCAAAGGTCATGGAAAGTCACAGAATCCGTGACAGACTCGCAGCCTTATCCATTGTCCATCCTGTTCAGTCCTTACACTGCTCTTGGCCATCCATAGTACAGCACGAGGCATGTATCTGCATATCCACCTATAGAATTAATAAACTAAACCTGCAGAGAACTTGTTTAGATTTATATTTTGCCATAACTTCCTACTTGTGATTTCTTCAGCGGCCTCACAAGTCCATCCATCGTCGACGAACGGACCCTATGGTAACTTTGTCATCGATTCTAGAGGGCATTATCAATGATATGAGAGATCTTCCCAATGTAAGTTTAGCCTGTATGGTCAAAGTTCTGTGTCCTAAGTAGGCTGATAGGTTGAGTTCCGTGGCTGAATCTGAGACCCAAGAATTACACAACACTGCCCCTGCAAGCTCTCTCACTGTCACTGCCTCCTTGATCCAGTCCAGTCAGACTTGCATCCCTTGAATATTGCCCTCAATTGTTCAGTTTATGGTGCTGCAGGGTATTTTCAGTAAGAGTAAATGAATCATAGATGTCTAGGCAATGTGGTAACTGGGGCTTTTGGAATCAGGGAAAGTAGTTAAGCCTTTTTGGCATTGGGGAGGTGATACATCTCTGCTTTCATTTCCCTACTGTCATCTGAGCAGTAAAGGGGGGAGAGGATCAGTGTGGGGAGAAGGGGTTGAATTTTTCATTCCCACCCCATTATTTGTTACTAATCCAACAATTAGTAAGTAGATTAGCTTCATGTTTCTTTTTAAATGATCAGCAGTGGAATAATTCACAATGTTGACGTTTCGTCGTTAAGCTTCAGATTCAATACCACACTAATAAGCTCTTGCATTCTGATCTATGCTTTGAAAGCTGTCACCAGATTCATAGACGACATTGTATTGGCTTATATTTATTTCACACTTTGAAGATTATCTTTGCAATGGTAAGGATTAGTGAATTTTTTTTAAATAAAAGTTTAGAATCTCTGGAGCACAATTAGAGTGGATACAAAAAGGACAATTGTGCAGCAATTTATACAGCTGTATGATTGTATTATATGGGGAGAGGGATAGCTCAGTGGTTTGAGCATTGGCCTGCTAAACCCAGGGTTGTGAGTTCAAACCTTGAGGGGGCCACTTAGGGATCTGGGGCAAAATCAGTACTTGGTCCTGCTAGTGAAGGCAGGGAGCTGGACTTGATGGTCCCTTCCAGTTCTAGGAGATAGGATATCTCCATTAATTTAAAAATTAATGTGGGACTTTGGAGAGAGCTATTGAATATAGACTTGTTTCTGGTTTTAGATAAAGTTGGAATTGATTTTAAAATATTGGCCAAGATTTACAAAAATAGAAGTCTAAAGTTAAGTTTCTTATTTAGGCTATTGTGTAAGTAAACCTACTTTCAAAAGTGCTGAACACCCAGTAACTCCCACTGAAGTCCTCAGAGTGGTGGCAAAGTCATAATAGAATAGTAAATTCTGTGGAGAGAAACAAAATACCACAGTCACATACAGGTGGTCTTCAGCATATGTAACTTAGTAGGTATGTCTACACAGCGTTTTGGAGCAAGCCTCCCAGTCCGGGTTGATAGACTTGGAGTAGTGGGGCTCACATTAGTACTCTAAAAATAGCTGTGCAAACAGCGCTTTGAAATTGCAGGTTGGGCTCTGAAGCCTAAGGAGGGGGGTAGACCTCAAAGCCCAAACTTGAGCCCGACCTGAACTTCAAAGTGCTGTCTATGCAGCCGTTTTTAGAGTGCTAGCGTGAGCCTGGATACCCCAAGTCTATTGACCGGACTGGGAGGCTCACTCCAAAATGCCATGTAGACACACCCTAACGGGCCTCTGATCTGCTGCCTGTTCTGCTTGTGGAGGTTGCTGGGACTGAATGTCCGTTCTGTTTTGTATTCCTCAGACATACCCTTTTCACACACCTGTTAATGCAAAGGTCGTGAAAGACTATTACAAAATCATTACACGGCCTATGGACCTACAGACCCTGCGTGAAAATGTCCGTAAACGTCTATACCCTTCCCGGGAAGAGTTCCGTGAACACCTGGAGCTGATTGTGAAGAACAGTGCAACGTACAATGGTAGGAAACTCCCTAAAACACTGAGGTTCAGTTTTTCGTCTGGTGAGCTGTAATGAGAATTGTGCATATGCCTTGTGTATGGAATCTGGTGGCATGGGAGGGGGAAAACTCTCATACACTGCAGGGAAAAGATGAAAGCAGCAAAGTTAACGCTGTCAAAATGGATAAGATGAATATAACAGATTTCTTCAAAGATATCAGGAGGACAATAAATTAGTTCTTATAAATTTAGAAGGGGTGAACTCTAAAATCTGTCTATACAAAACAAAATAAGAGGCTTGGGCAGTTAGGAAGTAATGAAAGCTTTATCAACAGGAGGTCAGATTTGTGGGTGGAGGTACCCTGTTAATTTCTGGCCATAACCCAAGCTCTGTCCACAGGTGAAGCCAAAATGAGTCATTCTTGGTAGATTGCACTTTACGATATGATGATCATCCTTCTCTTTTCTTTCAAAATTTGATCAGCAGTGAGATAGTTACCAATGTTAGTATTTACATTGCCATATTATACTTCAGAATCTATACATTCCTTGAAGTGAATTGTGGCAGTTCACACCTCTCAAGTCTATTACTTCATATTCTGCAAACTGAGGAGTAGCCTTCGTTAAAAGGCTTTGTCTAGACTACCACTTCTGTTGGTCATGGATGTGAAAAAAACCGTTTCTGACCGACATAAGTTGCATCAGCAAAAGTGCTGATGTGGACAGCACTATGTCTGCAGGAGAGACTCTACTGCTGACGTAGCTAATGCCAGTCATTTGGGGATGGTTTAGTTATGCTGACGGGAGGGTTCTCTCCTGCTGGCAAAGAGCAGCTTACCTGGGAGACCTTACAGTGGCACAGCTGTAGTGGTGCAGCTGTGCTGCTGCAAGGTCCGTGGTGTAGACATAGCCAAAGGCTTTGCTGATACAGCAATGCCAGCAGAACCCCCCCGTGGAGACTTAGATCCTCTAGCGGAGTTTATACCAGCAAAAGGACTGTCACCAGGACAGCTGTGTTTGCATGGTTTTTTTTGGCAGAGCTATGTTAGTCAAGGGTGTGGTTCTTTCACACCCTGCTGATGTAAGTATGCTGACAAAACTTTGTAGTGTGGGCTGGCTTCAGGCAGACATCACTATAGTGATTTACATTTGGTTGGTGTCTTCAGGGTTTTTGTCCCAGCCAGAAACCTGTTTTTGAAAAATGAATCTTTAGATTTTATAAAGCAACATGCAGTTGCTGGGTAAAAGTGTTTATTCACTGAACCACTGTGAGGCAGCCCTATTGTGACTCCAGTTAACACAACTTTTTATCTGACAAGTATTCTGTACAAATATTAGGCACTACATAAGTGCTAAGCCTTGCCATATTCCAGGCTCCATGTATTCAGCGGCAAACAGGACTTAAACTCTGGTAGACCTCCCTGGATTCTGCAGTAGTCTGGAAAATCTGTAGCCACTTCATTCACAAAGGAAGCACCCGTCTTTGCTCAGTTGGTTTTCCGTGTTTTCTTCACAAACATGAGGGCTAGAATAATGAGTGGTTTTTAAGTGCTTGCTCAATCAATTCCAGTCAGGGGGTGTGCGCACCACATGCACAGTAGCTGGAAGATTTTTCACCTAGCAGTACCCGTTGGTTTGACTCAGGCATCTCCTGGAATAGTGCCTCCATGGCACCATATATAGGGTCCTGTCAACCCACTGCCACTTCACTTCCTTCTTACTGCCTGTGATGGTTAGCCAGAATGCTTGTTCTCTTTTGCTTTGGCAAGCCTTTCTCCCTAGTAGTCTTCAGACTTTTCTCCTGTAAATAGTTAAATCAGTAGTTAGTAGTAGTCAGTCAGTCAGTATATAGTTAGAATTCCAGTAAGGAATTGTTCTGGAGGTACCCCTCATCGTGTCCCCCTGCAGTACTGGGGCATGCCTCAGTCCCTGGGGTTTAAACCTTGTGCAGATTGTAGCAAGCCTATGCCCAGGAGTGACCCCCACACTTCCTGCTTGAAGTGTTTGGGGGAATTGCATCAAAAGGACCGTTGCGCTGGAGTTGCCCTCCACGCTGGATACCTTTTGAGGTGGTGAGAGAACGTATCACATTCACAGTGCTGCCTTCTCCACCTAGGTAAGACAGGGCACCGAGCTCAAAAGCAGCGGCATGCTCGAGACTGTCGGTGCTGTCCCGAGGCAAGCCAGTGATGGTACTATGTCGGTCACCATCCCCTCAGCACTGGTCATCGCTACCCTGTGGCAGTGGACAGGCAGGGGAGTTGCACTGGTCCCCAAGCTCCTGGCATCGGACTCAAAGCAGGCAAGAGCATTTCTACCAGAGTCGCATTTTCAGACCTGTTGCAACAATATATAAGGTCTCTGACAATTCCCTACCAACACAGCAAGGAATTGCCTAAAGCTCCTGGCCCACATGGCTGCCTGTACTTACACAGTGCAGCATGTCAGACTGAGACTCCAAGCTCTTCAGGTGTGGCTAGCCTTGGTGTATCGACCAAACTGGGGCAGTCTAAACCAGGTAGTCACTCTTTCCCAACCGGTTCTTGAGTGTCTTCTATGGTGGCTCAACCTGTAAGTGATGTGTGTGGGTATTCCCTACTCCAGACTTCAGCCATTCCTGTCACTGGTTACAGACATGTTAGTGGTGGGTTGGGGAGCACATCTAGGGGAGCTCAGGACTGAAGGCCTCTAGTCCAAGTGGAGCTCTCACTTCACATCAATATCAAAAAGTTGAAGGCAGTCTGTCTGGCATGGCAGTCCATCTGGCATGCCAGACCTTCCAAGCTCACTTGGAGGGGAGATGTGTGTCAGTCATGACACACAATACAACAGTGATGTTTTATATAAAAAGACTAGGGCTTAATTGCAGACGTGTTCCTTCTTCCCTGGAAGGACCACCTCCTTTACACATTTCCATCCATCCCACTCGTCCACAAGGTGCTACTCAAAGTTCAGAGGGACAAAGCCTTGGTGATATTGATAACTCCAGCTTGGCCACATCAGCACTGGTAAACGTCTCTTCTGGAGATGTCAGTGGAAACCCTGATGACCTTACCACAGCTCCTGGACCTGATGACTCAGGACCACAGCCACCTTCAGCATCCCATCCTTGAATCTCTCTACCTCCTGGCTTGGAAACTCCATGGCTAAAAGATGGCTTGCTCTGATCCAGTTAGGGAAGTCCTCCTTGGAAGTAGGAAACAGTCCACTGGGCCCACCTACCTAGCCAAATGGAAAAGATTCACAATTTGGTTATTGCAAAAATACATCTCCTATGCACTTGGCAATACTCTTTATCTTGGACTACCTTCTGCATCTAAAGTAGCCAGGGCTTTCTGTGTCACCAGTAAAAGTCCACTTGGCTGCCATTTTCAGGCCAGTCAGTCTTCACTAACCAAATAGTTGGACACTTTCTTACAGGGCTTGACAGGTTATATCCTCTAATATGGCAGCCAGTTCCAGCCTGGGACCTTTACCTGGTTCTTTCCAAACTAATGGGACCCCACTTGTGACATGCTCTCTGCTCTATCTCTCACTGAAGGTAGCATTCTGTGTAGCAATAACCTCTGCCAGGACAGCATCCGAACTTAGGGCGCTAACGTCTGAGCCTCCTTACACAGTGTTTATAAGAACAAGGTTCAGCTTTGGCTGCACCTGGCTTTCCTCCCGAAAATTGTCTCCCAGTTTCGTGTTAATCAGGATATTTTTTCTCCTAGTTTTCTACCCCAAGCTGCATGCAAACAGCCGGGAACAAAAACTCCACTCCTTGAAAGTTTGCCGGGCATTAGCCTTCTATATCAAACGGACAAAGCCATTTTGAAAATCTGCTCAACTATTCATCGCAGTAGCAGATGGAATGAAATTGCTCCCAGTCTATTTTCAAAGAATTTCATTATGGATTACAACGTGCAACCAAATGTGCTCTGACCTGGCAAAAGTACCTGTCCCCATGCTGACAGTGCACTCCACAAGGGCACAGGCATCTTCAGCAGCATTCCTCCCCCAGGTTCCGACCCAGGAAATTTGCAGGGCTGCAACGTGGTTCTCATTCCACACCTTTACCTCACATTATGCCATTACTCAGCAGGCTAGAGATGATGCAGTCTTTGACAGAGCGGTGCTTCAATCAGCAGACCCTTGAGCTCTGACCTCACCTCTGAGTTCCTGCTTAGTAGTCACTTAATTGGAATTGACATGAGCAAGCACTCAAAGCAGAAAAAACAGCTCCCTAACTTTCATAACTGTTGTTCTTCGACATGTGTTGCTCATGTCCATTCCAAGACGCACCTGCCTCTCCTCTCGGAGCATTGCCAGCAAGAAGGAACTGAAATGGTGGCGGGTTGACAGGGCCCTATATACAGTGCCATGGAGGCTCGACTCCAGGGGGTGCTATGGGTACTGCTAGGGGAACTGGGTACTGCTAGGGGAACTGGGTACTGCTAGGGGAAGAACCTTCCATGTACTGTGAATGCGGCGGTCACACCCCCTAATTGGAATGGACATGAGCAGCACATCTCAAAGAACAACAGTTAAGAAAGGTAGGTAAATTTTTTTTTTTTTCTTTTTTAAATTGAAGCTGAAATTTTGGAATGCAATTTTGTGGCAAGTTGCGGTTTTTGTGGCAAATTTCACACTTGTGGAATTATGACGTACATAGGACTCTGCTTTTCAGTAACTGGTTCTTGGAGAGTGTTGCTTCTGCATATTCACAATTCCTGCCCACCTTCCCTTCCTCACAGTTCTGCTCTCATGACTGGACTTTAAGAGAAGGAAATGGGGACTCCATGGCCTCTGCTCCAAAGGTTTAGTGCAGTCCAGGGGGTGCTTATGGGTTCCCAATGGACACTGCTTTTCTAGGAGGTTCCCAAAGTTCAATGGCACTATAGGGTGTATCCCACAAGTGTGAATATGTAGACACAACACTCACAATAATAAGTAAACCACTTTATTATAATGTCCATAATAAACTCTAGTAACTAGTATGCCATAGGAGAGAATCACTATAGTATGTGACTGGGGACATGTTTCAAACCATGATAGAAATATAATCAGTAATGCAGGTAACGAGTAAAGAGAGATTCTTAGGGTGTTACATCATAGTGCTCACAGGTGTTCTGTGATCAGAGTTTTCCTTTGTGTGCCATGGGGATGGTGAGCTTCATCCTCCCACCAGTCCTGAAAGCTTCCACAGATGCCAAGGTGCATCACTGTACTTGCTGTGTCTTTGCAGGGCCAAAACACTCACTGACCCAGATATCTCAGTCCATGCTGGACCTCTGTGATGAAAAACTAAAAGAGGCAAGTCTTGTAATTGGCTCTTGTAAGAATGGAGAGGGAGGGAGTGGCATGGGGGTTGAGAGGTTTTGGAAGTGCAGACAGAAGAATGAGTGGGGCCGGTGGGGTTGTCTTTCTTCCTTTTCTGGCTATTTATATGCATTTTTACTGTTATTGGATCACCAGACAATTTTACACTGAGTTCTGTTCTTTGAGAAGGACACTTCTCTGCTCCTCTAGCTATCATAAGTTGTCAAGATGGGTTACCACAGAGTTATTGGGGAGTATCTTCATAAACAGGTGGATATGTGCATGCCTCTTAAAAGTGGAGGGTGTTTTGATGATAAATAGTTACTGATGGAGGATCAGCTATTAACATCCTTTAAATTCATTACAGAAGGAAGATAAACTGGCTCGTTTAGAGAAAGCAATTAATCCTCTCCTGGACGATGACGACCAAGTGGCTTTTTCCTTCATATTGGATAACATCGTCACTCAAAAAATGATGGTCGTACCAGATGTATGTGATTGAAATGCAGTGTGTGCATGAGTTAGGAGATGTATAACAATGGTACTCAAAACGGAGGCCTGGAGAGCCATTCCCTATTTACTGGAGATGAACAGACATGCACTAATCGTGATGCTATGGCCTGACATTACAGGCAGATGTTTGCAGTTTTGTGGCTTTTATCACACATTAATACAATATTGCAACATAAACAGGAGATGCTATGTCAGGATGTCCTGCTGAGATTTTGTGACTGAGGTCAGGTGAATACTAAAAGGTAAAGTTGACCCAGCTATTTCACTCAGAGGTGTGAAAAATCCACTCCTCTGAGTGACGTAGTAAACCTAACCTAACCCCTGGTGTAGACCTGTCTTGGGGAGGTGGATTAACTACAGCAATGGGAGAACCTTTCCCATCACTGTAGTGAGGCTCTATGCTGAAGTGCTACAGTGGCACAGCTGCAGTGGTGCTCCTGCAGCGTTTCTAGTGAAGACATAGTCTGACTCAATATCTCTTCCATCACCCCTTTCTTTATTGCTTGGAGTAGGAATCAAGATGTACATTTTGATTTCAGCTCTGCTGCTGACTCTGCTCTTGGGTAGAGCAGATGAAACTCGGAATTTCTGCTAGAGGAAATTTTGACATTTTGAAATGTGCGTTTGTTCTGAATCAGGGCAAACCCAGATTTTTTTCAAAATTTCCTCCAAAATTGAAGTTCTGGAAAAATTCCATTTTGGAAGTACTGACGTGGTGTTTAGGAAATATGCTTCCTGAGCCACAACAGCTGCTATCTGAAATTGGTATAATTCTTTCCATTTTCACTATTGCCCACCACCGAATAGGAAAAGTGAAACTTCTTGACAGTTGGTGACAAACTGACAGGGCTTCTAGGGTTTGGTCCAGGGAAGCTCTACCCTGCAAACTGCCCAGAGTTTCTGGGCTACCAGGCCAGGTGGTTCCCTGGGTTGCCTGACTTTTGGGGCTGCTGGTTCCCTGTGCTGTGAGAGTTGAGCAGCCTGGAGAGCCAGCTGACTCAGGAGTCTGGAACCCCTGGCGTCCCCAGCCCAGAGCAAACCTCATGGTGGGACTGCACTGGAGCCGCAAACCCTAGAATTCTGGACTTCCTGGCAGTCAACCAGGCAAGCTGGCAGGAAACGCTATTGGAACTCTGCTTGTGGTTCATCAAACCTGATACATATCCACAAGACAAATAGGCATTTTCTGACAAAAGCCTGTTTTGCTGGAAAATTCCTGACTAGTTCTACTCTTGGGTAACTTGCTCTTTGTGTCTCAGTTTCCATATTAGTAACACAGCAGTAATGTTTGTCTTCTTTGAGACCCCCTTGAGCAAGGTGATATGTAAAATGTTATAGCAGTGGTAGTAGCACTTTTATATTAATCGTATGTAGCATGTTTCATCTCCAGATCTCAAGACACTCTGAGTACATACAAACATCAAGCTCTTACTATGTTTTAAAATTTTAAAAAATTATATTGTGAAATAACATTAAGCAAATAAGTGACACTAAGAGAAATTTTGCCTGTAGCACTCCATTAAACTTTATTTATTGATTCATTATATGCATTTCAGCATTAAATCCTACTAGGAAGTCAGAGAAGAGATTCTATGTTTCTGCCCCCTTAGGGACATGTCAAGGAATCTTTAGGAATATTTACAGGTTTGTTTGACTTATGCTTGGCACAAGAGTGGAAGTCAGGGAAGGAAAAAAAGGTGGCTTTAAGTTTCTAGGCTGATCTACGCTGGCACAAGTTGGAAAAGTCCAGGTGCGCAAGCCAGGGATCATTGGGGTGTAGGTATACTCTGGCAGTGCCCCTTGTTACTCTCTCACAACCTCTCTACCAGGGGCTGAGAGAGTGGTGCAGGAGTTGTTATATATCCTGAGGCTCCCCTAATGCAGATGGAATCCTCAAGGGGCTGAATAAACTGGCTGTAGGGTGACTTTGGGCTACCAGAACAGGGCTGAGGATCTGGCTGTTTGTTAAAAGAGTAATACAATTTTAGGTTTAGATAATGCAAGTTGGTGGTTATGACCGTTTTCCCAAGGATTGACTATTTGACATAGGGGGAAATATCGATATATATTCTTTAATTCTTCTTTGAGTGCTTGTTCAAGTCGATTCCATTTTAGGTGCGCCTGTGCCCACATGCACAGTTGTTGGAGATTTTTGCCTTAGTGGTATCCATAGGACTGGCTGTGGTGCCCCTGGAATGGCACTCCCAAAAATTGCATTGCCTGTCCACCCAGGGGTATTCAAGATAGCCAGATCGGTGAGGCAAACCCCCTCATCTATTCCGCCAACATCTAAGAAAGGAGAAAAAAATACTATGACCCTGCAGAGGGCTTGGAATATCTGTATGCTCATCCCCCTGTGGCATCACTGGTCGTGTCCGTAGTAAATGAAAGGGACAGACAGAGCCACCCCAGCGGAATGCCCAAAAATAAGAAGGCCAAGAGACTACTTATTCGAAAGAAAAGTTTATTCAACAACCAACTTACGGTTTAGGGTCTATAATCACCAGGACTCACTTAGTAAGTTCCCGGAGGCCCTCTCACAGGAGCGTGCACAAGAGTTCACCATGGTGGTGAGCCCTCCAGATGGCCTGGCCAGGGTGATTGCGTCGGTGGTAGCCATGCAGCTCAGCTCCTGATTGAAGGCTTCTGGGCTGTCCCAGGAGATGCATACTATGGTACAGGACCTGCCACTTGAGGGTTCGGGGCTGTTTTCTGAGCTAACTGACTAGGCTCCATGGGCTCAAGGACTCCTGAGCCACCCTCCACTCCCTGGATTTGCAAACCCCTTATACCTCCTTGCTTTGTCAATTCAGCCCCCCCATGCCACTTTCTCTTCTTCCTGACCTGCTCACACAGAACCGCAGCCACACCCTGAATCTGGGAATCAGTTCCCTGCACCTTATGACGTGATAGCTGCATGGGTGAACGAGGAGGAAGGACGTTGCTCGGAGGCTGTCCAGTAGGTCCTATTTAACAGTAACAAGCCGTCCACTAAAATAGCCTACTTGGCAAAGTGGGAAAAGTTTTCTGTGTGGTCCTTGGCCTGTTTGACCCATCTGGTGGAGATTTCCATCCAGGACATCTTGGAGTACCTGCTATACCTTCAGGAATTGGGCTTAGCAGTTTGTTCTCTGAAAGTGCACTTGGCAGCGATATCGATGTTTCATCCACCTATCCAAGGGAAATCAGGTTTCTCCAACGACATGGTGAAAAAATTTTTGAAAGGACTTCTCCTCTTGCATTTTCCAGTCCAAGAACCGGTCCACTTGTGGGACCTGAGCATGGCTTTAGCAGCTCTAATGGGGCCTCCATTCATGCCCCTTTCTTCCTGTTCACTGCCCATCCTGTTTCAGAAAACTGGATTCTTGATAGCCATTACCTCTGCCAGGAGGGTGTGAGAGTTGCAAGTCTTGATTTCTGGGCCTCCTTACACGCAGTTCTCCAGGGATCAGGTTATGCTCCGGCCACACCTGAATTTTGTATCCAAGGTGGACACTGTTTCATTTGAACCACCTGGTGTATTTGCATGTATTTTTCCCTAAGCTGCATTCCTCTCCAGAGGAATGATGTGTCTGTATGTTGGATGTTAGAGTGCAGTAGTGTGCCGCACACTGTCTGTGTTGACTCTGCTGCCATGCACTAAAAGTTCCTTACTGCACTCCTAATCTACTCCCATTCATAGCAGGGTATACTGAAGTGCCCTAGTGAACTTGTAGTGCATGGCAGCCGAGTCTGCATGGGCACTTAGTGCCTGGCAGGCCAGTGTGGGGTAAATGTAGACCCCTGCTTGCTGTGAACTAACTTTGTTTAGATAAGCCCTTATGCTAAAGTGTGTGCAGTAAATCTGTAAGTAAAGTTTCTAGTGGAGCACTCTGGATTTATTTATTTTTTTAAATTAAATCAGCATTATTATCTTCATTTACAGAAGGGATAACTGAGACAAAGAAGTCATTTACAAATGCAGTCCAGTTTACCTACTTCTCAGTGCACTGCACAGCACATTGCATCATGCCAGCTCTCTGGCATTTTTTCAGCACTGTTCTTGCAAGCTTAAGCTTAATCAGGGAGAGCAAGAAAATTCACTGTCAGGCCCCTGAACTCCACAAATGCCTCGTACAAGACGCTGATGAGGGCATGTCTGGATGCAAATGTTGCACTGGTTTAACTAAACCAATTTAATTTTGTGAGGGCTCTCTTATATTGTAAATTTGGCTTATATTAGTTTATCTTGCATTGGTAAATTTACAGGTGCAAGCTGAACGTGTATATAAGCCAGTTTTAAAGTGATATGAGTCCACACACAAAGTTGCACCAGTTTAACAAAATCAATATAAAATCATTCCTTCAGTTAAATTGGTACAACTTTATGTGTAGACCAAGCCTTAGTGATTTATAGTTAAGGCTAAGATTTTATCTCGATTATTTTAGTAAAAGTCAAACTCGTCATGGGTAATACACAAAAATTCACCATGACCAGTCCGTTTAAAAGTAACCGGGGGGCAGGGCTAGGAGGGGGGAGGAATAGAATCCCATGGGGGGGATGACTGACAGGCCAATCCTCCCGCCATGGCAAGGGCCACAGCCCCTGCTCCCATGGCTGCAGCAAGGGGCACAGCCACAGGGAACATGCAGGCCCTGCTCCAGAGCTAGCCACAGCTGCGGACAGGGGTGTGCAGTCCTGACTGCAGCCCCTGCCAAACTCCAGCCGCAGCAGGGCGAGGTGGAGGCATACACGGCCCTGGGAAGTCGCAAGGAAGACATGTGGCCCCAGCTACAGCCCCTAGCGAAAGCTGCGGGACTGGGGCTCATGGCCCCCGGCAAGCCTGGGACACTGTGGAGCTGGGGCGTGCGGCCCCGGCCAATCCCGGGATGCTGCGGGGCTGGGGCGCAGGCCCCTGGCTGCAGCCTCCAGTGGAAGCTGCAGGGCTGGGGCTATAGGGTCCTGGTTCCAGCTAGCCCTAGTTAGTTGCAGGGCATTGGGGCACAGTCCTACCGCCGCCACCTCCTGAAGCCCTAGAAGTCACAGAGGTCTGGTGAAGTCATGGAATCTGTGACTGCTATGACCTCCATGATAAATCGTAGCCTTATTTATAATGTGACATGTAGAGGATGGGATAGTGTTAAGAGATTGCCTCTCATTTGCTGTGTGTATATGACTAGGTTGCCCTGGTGTCTGTCCCTCCAAAACTTTGACAGACTCTTCCCAGTGGATGCTTTCTTATTAGGCTTCAGAAAGGAAAAGTTGGCTGGAGTCAGGGTTTTGAATTTTCCTTTTCCTCCACAGAAATCTCAGGCTTTAGATGTTTGGCTCCTGCTGATAGTTTCCTGTGGATGCAGACTTTAGATCTTTTTCCTGCATTGACTTTTCAAGGAATTAATGTTCTTGATAGTGATTCTAGTTACTGCTTGGAAAGTAACAATGATACTAAATAGTAAAGCCCACTGGATAAGAGCTGCTTTGTATAGTACAGGTTCTTGCTTTAGCTGTTGAAGGACATAGAAAACTATCTTGCTTTATAGCTCTTTTAGTCCTGTGTTTATCTTTGACTCTTGCTGAGGCTATATAGTTGGATGCAGGAATCACTGTGATAAACATTTCTGGTCTATATAGAATCTGTATCTAAGTTTCTGCTAACTGCTCTAGAAGATTATTTTGTGAAACACTCTCTCTTGGCCTCAAGATCCAATAATCATTTCTACAAGGAATTGTTCCCAATTATGTTTGTCTGTCTGTTTTTATTTTCTGCAGTCTTGGCCATTTCATCATCCAGTTAATAAAAAGTTTGTTCCAGATTATTATAAAGTGATCATCAATCCAATGGACCTAGAGACCATCCGCAAGGTATGTAATTTAAATCATACAGCCATTTAAGAAAGTGTTTAACTCTGTTACTCATGTATTTCTTCACACAACTCAGTCAATCTGTGAAACTCTTTGCCACAGGATTTTGTGAAGGCCAAAACTATAACAGGGTTCATAAAAGAACTAGATAAGTTCTTGGAGGACAGGTCCATCAATGGCAATTAGCCAGAATGGGCAGGGATGCAGAACTATGCTCTGGAGTGTCTCTAGCCTGGGAATGGGCAACAGGGGATGGATCACTTGATGATTACCTGTTCTGTTCATTCCCTCAGAAGCACTTGGCATTGGCCATTGTCGGAAGACAGGATATTGGGTTAGATGGACCTTTGGTCTGACCTAGTATGGCTGTTCTTATGTTCTTATCACTGAGTAATCTCTTCCAGAACATCTCCAAACACAAGTATCAGAACAGGGAGACCTTCCTGGATGATGTTAAACTGATCCTTGCCAACAGCATTAAGTACAATGGTAAGTAATTCCAATATTGGCCCTGATTGTTACATTGTCCTGAAACCATATTTGACCAGTCCTAAACCCTTGCACTACTTTAAAACAGACAGTGCCCCAAACCTAGTTATGTTAATTAGCACCTAATAATCTTTCTGCGTGCCATGGGATTATGCTTAAATTTCAGAAGCCTAATTCTTTTATTTAAATTTAAAATAATTCAGTTGTAGTTTTGTAAACCTAAAGGTCACTTCATGTCAAACAAACTGTACTCTTTATGACAGGTTTCAGAGTAGCAGCCATGTTAGTCTGTATCCGCAAAAAGAACAGGAGTACTTGTGGCACCTTAGAGACTAACAAATTTATTTCATCTTATGCTCTTAGTCTCTAAGGTGCCACAAGTACTCCTTTTCTTTGTACTCTTTGTAACCACCTGAGATTGGTGTTGGAGGGGTTGGAATGTTTATGACAGAGCATGCACAATGCAATCTGTCAAGGATGGTTTCAAAAAGAGCCAAACTTACAAAACCCTGCAATGAATCCCCACTCTCTTCTCCTCCTCCTCCTTTTTACAGAAGGATCAGCACCTCCATCCTGGACTCCTTTGAGTGATCAGAACACACGGTCTCCCTCACTGACAAGCATCCTGACTTATTTCCTCCAAACCCTTCCTTTCTTTCTTCTAACATTCCACCTACCATAATCAGTTTGCAACTCCACCTCAAGCCCCTTTACTGCAGCTGTGTTCTTCAGTGCACAAGTCAGCTGGCTCACAGACTTGTTTAGTAAAAAGAACAGGAGTACTTGTGGCACCTTAAAGACTCACAAATTTATTTGAGCATAAGCTTTCATGGGCTACAGCCCACTTCATCAGATGCATAGAATGGAACATATAGTAAAAAGATATATATACATACAGAGAACATGAAAAGATGGAAGTTGCTGATTCCCATTACTGGCCTTACAACAGGAACTTCTCATGCACAGTAAAATCCTATGGTCTGGAGAGTGACTGCTGGTTTAACTTTGCCCACACAGGCCACAGAAGCAGCTGAAACTCTGTTTTGGCCTTAGACTGCTTCCCCTTTGTAAGACCTAGAACTAGGTCACATCCCTAGTCTTACTGAAGCAGCAGTAGAACAAGCACCTTCTTTCAGGAGCTCCGCTATCGGGGATATGGTTGGGCCATGAATCTTTGGGTGCTAGAGGCAGTTCTTCCTCTGCTCCTCTCACCTCCCCTCCTCCCCTCCAGTACACTGGGCTTGGATTGTGACTGTGGTCATCTCCTGGTCCGTACAGCCACTTGGGGCACACTCCATACAGCAGGGGGTGTGCAATTGTCCATGCCTTATCACTGTTCTTTGCATACCTTAGCTGGAGGGATTGGCCAAAGATGTCTCACTCATGATCTGCTGTCTTCACTGTGGTAGAGTCACTGGGTCACAGGAGGATGTGCGGCAGCGTCTAGTGATTTTCTGTAGCACACTAGCTATGGCTAGGGTTGCCAATTGTCTAATCACACAAACCCAAACACCCTTGCCCCACCCCAACTCCAAGTCCCCACCCACTCCATCCCCCCTCCCTCTGTCGCTTGCTTTTCCCCACAATCACTCACTTTCACTGGGCTGTGGCAAAGGGTTAGGGTGCTGGAGGGGGTTTGGGGTGCAGGCTCTTGGCTGGGGCAGGGGATTGGGGTATGGGGTGCAATCTCTGGGATGGGGCTTGGGGCAGAGGGTTGGGGTGCAGGCTCTGGGAGAGTTTCGGTACAGGAGGGGGCTGTGGAATGGGGAAGAGGGTTGGGGTGAAGGTTCTGGGATGGAGTTTGAGTGTGGGAGGGGGCTCAGGGCTGGGGCAAGGGTAATACGTAATAATAGGTAATAATTGGAGATATACCAATGTCCTAGAACTGGAAGGGACCTTGAAAGGTCATCGAGTCCAGCCCCCTGCCTTCACTAGCAGGACCAAGTACTGATTTTGCCCCAGATCCCTAGGTGGCCCCCTCAAGGATTGAACTCACAACCCTGGGTTTAGCAGGCCAATGCTCAAACCAAAGGGTTGAGGAGTGGTAAGGTGTGGGGTACAGGCTCTGGCCAGGTGGTACTTCCCTTGGGCAGCTCGCAGTTGGCAGCACAGCAGGGCTAAGGTAGGCTGCTTGCCTGCCTTGGCCCCACGCTGCTCCTGGAAGTGGCCGGCAGGTCTCGGGGCTATGGGAGCTGTGGAGTTGGTGCGTGGGGAGGGGGCAGGGGCAGCACGCAAAACCCCTCTGCCTCCCCTTCCCCCCGGGGCCACAGGGTCGTGTCGGCCGTTTCCGGGAGCCTGCCTTAGCCTACTGTTCTGCTGGACTTTTAGCAGCCTAAAATCTCCCTGTTTGGCTTCAGTAGCCTCCGGGAGATAGAGCCTGGTTCGGGGAGACTTCTGGCGAAACTGGGAGGGTTGGCAACCGTAGCTATGGCTAGAGCAGCAGACTGCACTGCTAGAATGTGGGATATGTGATTGATTCATGACTGACAGGCCATTAAATCCCCCGTCCCACACTCTGTTCCTGTCAACCTGATTCCAGCTGCACTGCACCTAAGCCTGGTGACCCCTGACTGCTGTGTTAGTCTGCTCCTCAGGGGTTCAGTCCAGCCAGAGACACTCTTGTTTCTGAATGAGACGCTGCTTGCACAATTGCGTTACCACTCCTGGCCTGCTCATTACAGCTATCATGGGAATTATGCTTGGAGTGGTGTGAGGGTAGATCAGCTACCCATTGGAATAAAAAATAATATCCATAAAGTGGAACTCAGCCTGGCACTGCTGTCTTGCAGCTAGTTTTTGACTGAACAAAGGCTAGAGGAGAAAACTGAACAAAACCTGCTCCAGAGAAAACATCATGCAATTGACACTGCAACTAAGCTTTGCTCCCCAGCATCTCCTGCAGCTGTTCTGGCTGCAGAATGTCTTTGTCTCCAAGCATTTGAGCCTAGTCAGTACTGCTGAGAGGAGGGCTTTGGTCCTAAGGCAAATCTCTGCCTCTTTATTTGTTTTCTGGCTAGCATACAAACTTGTTTGAGTACATTGGTTGCCCTCTTCAAACTTGCTTGTTGAAATGTGAGGACAATGTGCATTGATACATCAGATGAAGAAGAGGAGGTCGGTGATCCTAGAAAGTCCACCCTCATTGACAGAGAAGCTTGACATCATTGTAGCTGCTCTCTCTCTCTCTCTCTCTCTCTCTGAAATCAGAGTAGCTGACACAGACTCTCTACATGAGATACAATACACCTTTTTCTGGCATGGAAAAAGTAAATGAGAGAACCGTAAACACAAGATAGGTTTTTCAGTCAAAAACTCATTGCAACATTAGAATGTATCACATCACTAAGAATATCTACCATAGGTGGCTTTGCTAACATTATCAGTACGTATGCCCCAATGCTTTCCGTCGTCTCTAAAGAGAGGGACATGTTCTATCAGCAACTTGATAGCATCATCTGTAAGCTACCATCGGGCAGCAACACTATCTCCTGGGACACTTCAAAGCTAGAATCTTCTCAGATCATGAGATGTGGCTCCTATGTATTGGCCAGCATGGAGAGGGAAGAATTAATTACAATGGGCAAAGACTACTGGATCTTTACACCTACCAAGGAGACTGCATTACTAACACCTACTTAGAAGACATATGGATGTTCACCATATTCAGTTTTCAGAATGTAGACTGTGACAATGACTATGCACTTGTATGCTGCAAAATGTAACTTTCACTACAGAAATTTCTGCACTGCAGCCTGTTTCTGTGTGGGAAAGGAAATTTTGCACGCACAACATTAATTTCTGCAAAATTCTGCATTGCGAGTTGGTGCAGAGCTCCCCCAAGAGTAAAGAGCACATTGCAACGAACAGCAGAGCAATGTGTTCAATCATACTGGCTTGTTCTGTGCAAAAAGATACCAACGTCCTTTGAAAAAGGAGTTCTAAGAGGAATTAAGAAAGCAGTTGATGCTTCAGCCAAGGTTGCCTCACTCTAATGAAAACATCATCAACAGAAGCAATGCTGGGTATAATGCTATCTCAGACTCTATTCACAGAATCCATTGTTTCTCAAGCAGCTATTAGTGTGATCCCCAAGCTCCAGACTTGGAGCGCAATACAGAACCATCTGTAAATGAGCTTGAAACAACAATTGCCTCCCTCACATTAGTAAAGTCTGCAGGAAAGGATGGAATTCCAGCTGAAGTATTGAAACAATGAGGACAGAGGGTGCTTAAACATCTGCACAATGTTTTGCTTGCCTGCTAGAGGGAAGGAGGGGGTACCACAAGACATGAAAGATGCCATCATCATAAGGTTGTATAAAACAAAAGAGATTGGAGCAGTTGCAAAAGCTACAGAACAATCTTTCTCCTCAATGTTGTTGGCAAGGCATTTGCACGGGTCATTCTTGAAAGACTGCAGGTTCATGCTGAATGTGTATATTCAGAGAGTAAGTGTGGCTTTCATGCCGGTAGATCATCTATTGACCTGTTTTTTGCACAAATGCAACTGAAAAAAGTGTCCAGAGCAAGAAAAACTTCTTTACATGTCCTTCACAGATCTTACACAGGCTTTTGATTAGGTCAGCAGAAAGGGCCTTTTCCAATTGCTAGAGAGAATTGATTGCCCCCCCAGTCTTCCTCAGTCTGATTCAATCCATCTGTGATGGCACAAAGGCTAGAGTATGATGGTGATCAATCTGACAGCTTTGAAATGTACATTGGTGTCAAACAAGGATGTGTTTTGGTGCCAGTGCTCTTTTGTATGTTCTTCCATGTGCTGCTTCATCATGCTTTCTACTCCAGCACCAAGGGTGTACATCTCTGTACAAGATCAGATGGAAAACTTTTCAACGTTGTATGTCTAAAAGCAAATACCCGCTGATAAGAGAGCTTCCTTTTGACAGTGACACAGTACTCGTCACACACAGTGAAGAGGGGTCCAGCAACTTTGCAGTAGTTTTGCTATAGCTTGTGATGAATTTGGACAAATCGTCAGTCTAAAGAAGACAAAGATTATGACACGAGGTGTTGACTTCACTAGAAGTTTTAAAAGCTAGCAGCACACTAAAAGTTGGGAAAGTTCTGCTATATAGGATCAATAGTATCAGATAATTTATCTCTGGGTGATGAGCTTATTTCTTTCATTGGAAAGGCATCCACCACAATTAGCCAACTGACCAAGTGATAGCAGGAATTTGACATTGAACTCCAAGATACCAGTCTACCAAGTATGTGTTCTGAGCATACTGCTGTATGGTGGGTAGACGTGGACCACCTGCAGCAGGCATGAGAGAAGGCTAAACACCTTCCATACCCACTGTCTTCACTGTATTCTACATATTAAGTGGGAAACGAGAGTTGCCAGCACTGAAGTACTTGAAAAAGCAAAATTACCAAATCTAATCATTATTCTCAAACACAGACTTCTCTGCTGGCTTGGTCAACTGCACTGGGTGGAGGATAGATGCATTCTAAAGGGTTTCCTGTATGGAGAACTCCAAGGTCACTAGGCTGACCTACGTTCAGGTTCAAGGATGTTTGCAAGACGGTCTTGAACACGTTCAACATTTGACCACACAAGCTGGGAGGATGCAGCTAGCAACAGGCTACAATGGAAGGCTGCACTGCACCAGGGAGTCTGATGTTGGAGTGCAGGGAAAGCGAAGAAGAAAAGTGCACCGGGCCTCAAGTGCTGGTAGTGCACAGCTTCATCTTCTGGCTCTGCACCTTATGCCTGCATTATCTTTGACAAGGACTGTCACTCGAGAATTGGACTTTTTAGCCACTTGCAATGTGGCAATGCAATACACAGTAATTGATTTGCTTTGGCACGTATATCATCATCTTTCAAAACAGATGGTTGAAATTTATGCTGGGAGGGAATCCATTTCCTTGATTCCACTTCCCAGCCAACTTTCTCATCCACCTCCTTGCCACTCCTGAGGCCCAAGGGAACACATTACTTGCTTTAGTCACAAATGACCCCTTAGATTCTTCTCTCTCTTCCTAGAAAAAAGGCTTCCAAAACATCTTTTAAAAACAAACATCTGTAAGGGCTGGTTTAGGACAGATATACTTGACTCTGACTCTCAAGGTACTTCCCAGACGTATGTTTCTATGATTCCTAGCCAGGGCATTGCTCTGCCTTTGCTTGTCCTAAACAACTCCATCCTCAAGAGATTAGATGGTACCATATGAATGTCTGAAGAGCTATCAAATTCTGCTTGGATTCTATGCAGTTTTGTCACCTCTGCTTGTAAAACAAGGGCCTCAAGCCTCCAAGATGACCATTTCTAGCTGGGCAATATTTACTACCCTAGAAGCTTAGAAAAAAGGTTTTCCAGTCTTAAACTCACTCAACTAGATCTGTCTCTATCTCATATGCCAAAAAACAATAGTGTTCTCTGAGGCATCTGGCAGTTTGCATGCATCTTCACCGAACACTGCAAAGTTGATGTAGCATCATCTTCAGATGTTGCATTTTGTAGCTGGCTCCTACAGGCTGCTGTTCTCACCTAAATGGATTCATGAGTCCAGTTTATTATCCACTAGTGGCCTCTGTAATGTGGAGGAATCCGTGTACCTTGATGAGGTGTTGCAGGCCTGAAGGTGGTTGAGTGTGGCGAAGTGATGAGGGTACTGATTCTCCCAGGGGGCCAACCTCTCTGCGACAGCAACAGGTGTTACTCTCAGTGGGAAAAGTCCCTATGGTGTAGGAGCCTCCCCGGTGTTTCCAAGATGAGTTGAACTCTCCCAGAGTAATTCAGCAAACCCCTTTCAGGGCAATATAGGTGACACCCCAGCCAGGGGAAGGGAGTCTGGGGATCACTTGCTTTCCCTTCAGGTGAGCGGGGGAGTTGGGGAATCACCCGTGCTTTCCTCAGGAAGCGGGAGGGGGAGTCGGGGGAGTGCCGCCAAACTGTCCTCCTCTCATCCCCCATCCAGTCGGCTTAGTCAGCCTTCCATCCCCTAGGAGTCACCCAATCACAAGGCTCAACACCCTTGGTGAGGTGAGCACATTGCAGTCTTCACCATCTCTCATCTACCCAGCAACAAATTTGGCTCCCTTTTTTGTTAAACCCATTAACCCAAGTTAACAGTTATATAGAAGAGCAATCTGTTGAAACAATAAGACTTTCAGCTGCTGCTGTGGCATGTTCAGGGATGATTACACTAACAATCATTCTTTAGACCAAAGTATTCTCTGCTATTAGAAGACGCATTTGCAGTATGTTCAGAGTCCAATCTCCCCATTTGTCCTATTATATTAACCCTCTTCCACTTCCCTTTTACCTCAGATATACTCCTTTTTCCATTCTTTCACTGATTCTCCCTATGGCTCTCTGGGTTTTCAGTACTCCTCCAGTCCTCATGTCTTCTCTCCCTATTCTGTGACTTGCCTGTTTCTTCCATATCAGCTTTCCTCAGTGTCCTTACTCTGAAACATGTATATTCTACCTTCTGCAAGGCCACCCTGTGTAACTTCTTAAAAGGACATTGTCAACGTAGAAATCTCACTGCTAATGGATAATGTTTTACCTGTTAGCGTGAAAGTAACATCTAAGATGGGGGCGGGGGGGCGGATTTTCTCTTTTCTTTAAACATTTGGCTGGACTTTGTGCATGTCCTTCTCATTGTTCCCCCGTTAGCTTCCATGGTTTCTGTGGGGCTTTCATATGAGCGAGACCAAACACTTCAAAATCACAAAAAAAATCAAACTCAGGCAAGTGAATGGTCTGAAATTAGTAGTGACTTTTTGTTTTAAATTGACACACTTTGTTGACAGTATTCCTTTAAATTCCTGCATCCAATATCTCTCCTGAGTTTCTGAGAAGTACTGTGCCATGGAATAGCTTTCTAAGGAAAGTGAGTGGTAGCAGCTCCATCAGTTGATATCTTAAAATTGGACTGGGCAAAGCACTTGAAGACATACTGCAGTGGTTAGACTGTGACGTAGCAGATCTTTTCCATTTGATTCTCTTACCGTCTTTGTATGAAAGGAGTAAAAATGTGGGGCGGGAGTAGTGGCGCTCTTCCAAATTCTGCCCACAAAATACATTCTGCAAGAGAGCTGCTCACAGCAGATTTAGTTCAAAATGTGACAGTGTTCTTTCTCAGCTCTGTTGCACTTCTTGAGTGTGGTTTCTCCTCAGTGGGACTTGAATATGCCTGGGCGTATGCTAGTTTCCTTTTAATCTGGCTCCTCATTGAGCATGGCGGGGAAAAAAAGGTGTATCTACTCACTTGTGGCACCAAAATGAGACTTCCCTCTTTCCTTTCTTGCATGTGGCATGAAATAGTTAACAATGTTGTCTTTTTGATTGTAATTAATGGGCATCTATCTCACTGAGATTAATGGGATGGTTTACACTTCTCAGAGCTTTTCTTGCAGGCTCTCCACAGATTCATGTAGACATCTCTGCATCAGTTCTTTGGCTCACATTTTGAGATTTTTCTTTGCAACCATAACAGCTAGATAATTTTTTTAACATTCACCAAAATCTGTTTCCAAGGTAGCAGCTGAAGAGAGCTGTGGGTTTGTCATAACTCTGCATGAATCCCAGCCGTGCTGTAGGTTGTTTCTGGTCACAGAAAAATCAGAAGACAGGTTGTGGGGTTTACTTATTTCATGGGCTTTGTTAAAAAATCATGAAGTGCTTGTTCAGAGTGCCAGCACTGAGAGCTCAGACAGCATAAGAAGGTGTGGTTCTCATTGCAGGGCCGGATAGTCAGTACACAAAAACTGCTCAGGAAATCGTGAACATCTGTTGCCAGACGCTGGCTGAGGTATGTGGTCTAGTCTATTGCAATGTATTTGTATAGTTAACTTCTGTTTCTCTGCAACCTTGACACACTTTTTTTTCTTAGTATGATGAGCATTTGACTCAGCTTGAGAGAGACATCTCTACTGCTAAGGAAGCAGCACTGGAGGAGGCAGATTTGGAAAGTCTTGACCCTATGACCCCTGGACCCTACACACCTCAGGTGAGTCTGAAGTGAGGTTTTGCACCTCTTTTCAGTTTCTATATCTGTCACTAGGTGTTTGGTCCAGAGGGGCTTCCTCCTGTCTGTTTCTGTCTCCCGGAACATTTTGGTTTAGTTAAGGATGAGTTCTATACTGGCTCCCAGAAGGTGGACTGAATGATTGAATAATTTAGTAAATCAGATATACCTAATAAGTATTAGATCATCCAGTCCATTTCCCAGAGCATGTGCAGGATTATTCCTTATGGGGCATACATACTAGTGCTTGTCCAATCTAGTTGTAAAAGTTCTGTGTGTTAGAAGGCCTGTCACTAAGAAGACTGTTCCACAGCCAAGTACATCTGTCAGCAAGCTTCCCTTGTATTTAGCTTAAATTTTATTAATCATATTGCTCTTAGTTATAATCCCATGTACCTCACTGATGTCCTCTCTTCAAATATCTCTGCTGTTGCATCCCCATATTTCGTTGCTGCTTAGCTACGCGTTACCTATTAAACTCCTTGAATGTCCATAAACCAGTCCCTTCAGCCTTCTAGACATGTTCTTTGTGGGTTTCATTCCAATTTGACTTCTTAATAAAATTCCTATGTTATTCCAGGTGTAGTTGCACCAGAGCTATATAGAGAGCACTATTCCTTTCTAGCCTTTGTGTGTGCAATCTAAAACTGCATTACTCCTTTTTTGCAGCTGTATCACATTCCAAACAAATGTCTCATTTGCTGTTCCCTAGATCTGATTGGCTCCCATCTTGGTTTCTTTCAGCATTACTGCTTTTCAGGTTTCCCATTTTTTGAGACTTGGACTTTCTTCCTCGGGTATTACTCATAGATCCTCAATATACTCTGAACAACTGTTCTCTGTCCTTGATGTTTACATACTTCAAATAATTATCTTGTAAAACTGGATTGTATTTCTGATTAATTCTAAAATTAGTGGCTGAAGGGACATGATTAGGAAAATAGGAATGGCCACAGCAAATCAGCCCAACGTATAGCTGTACCATTATCCTGCCTCCAAGAGTCTCCAGTACCAGATGCTTTAGAGGGAAGGTGGAAGAAACCCTTCAGTAGAGAAGTCATGGAACAACCTCACTGTAGGGAAAGTTTCTTCCTAACTCAGACATATGGTACTCAAACATGAGGGTTTATATCTCACTAAGTTTTAACCTAACTAATAAAACCAGGGACATTATAGTTATGTTGGAGGATGTGCTAGCCTCCCTTTATTCAGAGATAATGTAAGAGCCACTACGGTCCTTTATGGAGTAAGGCATATGAGTATGAGACCATGTGTCACTGCCCTAAACAAAGGACACATGCAAGGCCAGTCAGAAGCAGAGCTGTGTGGGTGGAGGCGTTTGGCTAAGGGTAGATTGCAAAAACTAGCTGGATGGGGGAGGGTGTCTGTAACAGTGAGAAGCAGCCAAAAGACAGGCAGACAGGACCAGAAAAAGCCAAAGAAACAGCAAGAAAAGCACTGGTAAAATGGCTCTGAGAAAAACCACAAATTTTTTGGGCAGAGTGCTGGCTAGAGGCTGAGAACTGTGAGCAAAGAAAGTGCCTCCTTTTGCTTGATTCTTTATTTGGGGAAACAGAACGTTGGGGATGTTCTGTGTAAATAAACAAGATTGACTCAAAGAAGTAACTGTGTTTAAGTTGGGAGGAACATTGATTAATCTGCAAGACCCCAAATATTGGGGTAACATTATGTACATTTCTAATCCCTTCTGAGTACTGTCAAATTTTTGGCCTCACTATTTTGTGGCACAGAATTCTACAGTTCATGTTCTTTAGATGTATATTATAGACAGAGTTAGAATCTTTGTCTGTACTTAAGGATGCCTGATGCATTCCACAAGAGACCCTGTTTCAGTTGCTTATAACTTTTGCCAAACTTCAACTGTTCTAGCTGAGATTTTTCCATGCCAATTTCTGTGTCTAGACTAATTTTTTTTGGAAAACTTCAGTAAAAATAGTTCACCTGTTTCCAAGAACAAAATGAAGGAAAAATGCATTTTTGCCTATGTTAAAAAACAAAATGAAAAAAAAACTTAATAATTTAACTGAGAAGCTCTAGTCTTGCCATGCTTTAGAGCAAGACCTTGAAACTTGGAAGGGATATACTTTTTGCTATTCTTGTGGAAAAAGCATGCAACTTTGTTCCAGTTTGTAAGTCTTCAAAAAATCTGTCTGCACATACTCAGTAGATATTTGATAGTTTGGTGGCAAAATTCTCTGAAGATTCTATCTGCCCAGCACTGCAGGAGCTGAGCAGAACTCTCCCTGCAATTGTACCTCTCAGTTGCAACAAGTAACTTCTTTCTTCTCTACATGAGTGTGACAAGATCCCCAAGGTACAACATGGAACTGTGGCACTGCTGTGCCCCCTTAACTCTCCAGCCTGAGCTGTCTCCCACAATGCTTTGCCAGTGACAAGCCGCAAACCCCTCCAGGTGTTGTTGTTCAGCCGTCATCATGTGGAGATCCACACCCAGCTAAATTGCATGAAGTCTCTCTAAGCCACTCATGAATTATACAGAGAGAGGCACCAGCAAATCACCCCAGCATTGCATGCCAGAAGTATACCATCTTACACTACTCAAGATCTTCTCTTGAACAGTGCAAGCTCATTAATTAGCTCACCATTTCATCAAAGGAAAGTGGACATGCATCAACCTTTGTAATTTGAGCAGAGTCTCCAAGCACTTTAGACCAACTCACTAGTAAGGATAAAACATTAAAATAAGTGTATTAACTACAGAAGATAGTATAAGTGGTAGGTATAAAGGTGAGAGATAGTTACCTAAGAAATAAAAGTAAAACTACATTTAAATCCTAAACTCTATTAGATTAAGCAAGAGTTGAATGAAACAACTTTTCTCATCCCACTGGATTTGTAGGCAGGTTACAGTTCTTAATATACAGGCTGAATTTCCTTCTCAGCCTGGGACCAGTCTCTGCAGTTCAGTCTTTATCTTCACAGCATAGGTGGGGAAGGAGAGAGGTGGTCTCATGGTGCTGCTTCTCTCTTTTATTTTATATCCTCAGTCTATGTGCCTGGAAAAATACTGGCCCAGACATGTCCTGGTGGGCGTTGCTGAATCAGTTGAGCAGTCCTCATTGTGTGATGCTTGTGCAACTGTGTCTTATTAAATTGTAGATCTCTTGTTTACGATTCTGCTACCCAATGGTCATTTGGATGTGGATTATCTCCTTTGTTGAACTGGAGAACTAGCAGAGGTGACTCCCAAACTCTCAACATATTTCAGTAACATCCATATAACAAATCTCATAACTTCATAAACATTAACAGTATACATATTTTGACAGAACAGTGAGTTTCAGCAAACCATGACCTTTCATATGATACCTTGCAAGTCATGCCTTGTATGAAATATCATAACCCTATACCAGTGATGAATATGGGGGTGCAGGGTGCTACTTTGAGGTTCCGTATGTCACAGTGGGTCTGGTGGGTCTACCTGGAATATTGCATTTACTTCTGGACACCCAGACAATGGAAATTCAGAAAAAATGAAGGGCCGGCACAGATTACTGAAAATAAAAGTTGAAGTTAAATAGTCATTGCTTATGCAAATTAAACCTAAGGTGTGTCTGTGGGGAAAGAAGGATAACGGGCGACAAGTATTTTATGGGTGTAATCCTCCAAAAGGGAGACAGGAATGGTTTAGGGTCATACAAGGGGGTATCACTAGGAGTAATGAGTGCATTAGGAGCGGGGAGAAATTAGGCTAAATATCAGGGAAAACTTTCTGATGGTAGGATGTGTCAGGCTGTGGGACAGTCTTTCAGACGAAGTCATAGAAGCACCATCCCTTGGGACACTTAAAACACAATTGGACAGTAAATGTACAACTGAAAATAATCCTTGATTGGTCAGAGGAGGGGAGAAAATGTCATTTTTCCCCCTCGGACGTTTCAGTTAGTTCTTCGAGTGCTTGCTCATATCCATTCCAGTTAGGTGTGCGCGCGCCACATGCACGTTCGTCGGAAGATTTTTACCCTAGCAACACTCAGTGGGTCGGTTGGGTGCCCCCTGGAGTGGCGTCGCCATGACGCTGGATATATACCCCTGCCGGCCCAACCGCCCCTCAGTTCCAATGACCGACACGGGCAGTAAGAAGGAACACTGGAGTGCTGTTTTACTGACCTCCAACTCTGTAGCTACTTGTAGTTCTCTAGTTATTTTTTTGTGTATATAGTTCAAAGTTATATAGTTACAGTTAATTTTGATTGTTCATAGTTAGTGTATAGTTAAGAGGGGTTTGGGGATTAGCCCCTTCCCCACACCCGGTGCCGGGGCCCGTGCCTGGTTCACCGGGTTTCAAACCGTGCTCGGCCTGTCATAAGCTGATGCCGACAGGAGATCCACACGACTCCTGCCTTAAGTGCCTCGGGGAATCTCACCTGACAGATAAGTGTCGCATTTGCAAGGCTTTTAAGCTGAGAAGAAAAAAGGAGTGGGACTTTCTGCTAAAGCAGCTCCTCATGGAGGCGGCTCTTACCCCTCCGCCTTTGGCACCGAGCGCTGGTCAATCGGCGGGCAGAAGCACTTCCTCGGCACCGGATTGTGCCGGTATTGCCAAGGCCTCTCGGCACTGGCCATTGCCGGCACCGAAGTCAACTCGGCACTGCTACCTCTCCTCAAGAAAGCCTAAGACTCCTGCTGCTTCCGTGCCACCTGCACCGCAGCCAGAGAGCTCGTCTAAGTCGCATCACCCAGCATCGGCACCTGCCACGGCACTGACAACGTCGGCACCGTCGATTCTGGTCCCATGAGGGCCGTCCAGTCCGTTGCCTGTCAGCTCCCCGGTGTGAGCCGTGGTTGAGGTTACTATTCCATCCACGCCGGAGACATTCTCAACGGCGAGGGATCTGATTGCCATGACAGAGTCGACGCTGCCTCAACCCCTGGCACCACCGGCGCGGGTAATACAGTCTACCGGCGCGGGTAATACAGTCTATCGGCAAGAGGATGGTCCATCCTGCCTTGATAAGACCATCCTCTGTCTGCACAGCAGAGCGGAACCGTTCACGATCACAGTCCCGCAGACGTTCCAGGTCTCGTCAGCGCTCCCGCTCCCGACGCTGCTCGCAGTCCTGGTACCGTTCTCCTCCACGGTACTGGTCGCATTCGCGGCACCGGTTGGTGCTCCCGGCAACGCTCCAGGCACCATGACTCCCATAGCTGTTCCTGACGTCGAGCCTCGAGATCTCAGTCGACCTCTCGGCACCGCTCCGGTTGCAGGTCCCGATCTCGTTCCCGGTACTGATATGCTTCCCAGTACCAATCCCTGGTGCCGAGCTGGGCAAGGTCTGCTAGAGACAGAGACTCTGCCCAGGGCTTTTCAGCACCTCCATGGCCATCCAGACACGCATCAGTGTCGTCCCACGCGGACAGCTCTTATGCTCAGGACCGTGATTCTGATGTGCCCACCAAAGTCTTCCAAGAGACCCAGGCCCAGGACCAAGGACCCCATCAGTGGTCTTTCTGGACACCTGGGGCATACCATCAGGCCCAAGGCGTACCAGTAGTTCCGTCCCATTCTGTCTCATCAGAGCACCGAGTGCCAGAGGTGATGGTTAGCCGTCCCCCTCTGACTGCTGCGGAGGAAGCCCCAGTTCACCCAGCAGACTCCCAGGTTCCACTGGAGCAGGAGATCGCCCAAGAGCAACAGGCCACACAGGACCTGCTCGTCGCCGGCATCTTCTCTTCCTCTTCTCCAGATGAGGCGGTGGCAGGAACATCCTCCTCGGGCCCTCCTCCAATCGACCTGAGAGCTCATCAGGACCTCCTAAGGAGGATAGCACTCAATATGAACCTCGAGGTGGAGGAGGTCCCGGAGGTAGAGGACCCGGTAGTGGACATTCTATTGGCGGATGCCCCCTCTAGAGTGGCCCTACTGTTTATTTGGACCATCCAAGCGAATGCCGATACTGTATGGCAGTCCCCAGCCTCTATCCCTCCTGCGGCCCGGGGAGTCGAGTGTAAATATATGGTGCCCTCTAAAGGGTACGAGTACTTGCACTCCTTTCTGCTCACTAGTCGTCCAGTCCGCTAATGAGAGGGAACGTTACGGCCAGCAGGCGCCAGCCCCGAAAGCGAAGGAGGCTAGGCAAATGGATCTACTCGGCTGCAAGGTGTACTCGGCAGGGTCCGTACAGCTCCGGGTGACAAATCAACAAGCCTTGCTTAGCCGCTATAATTATAACACCTGGGTGGCAGTGGATAAGTTTACAGAGCTTCTCCCTCAAGAGTCCTGCGAAGAGTTCGCTGCCCTCTTGGAGGAAGGGAAAAAGGTGGCCAGAACTTCCCTCCAGGCCTCATTGGATGCAGCAGACTCAGCAGCCAGGACTCTGGCCTCGGGTGTTGCCATGAAGCGCATCTTATGGCTTCAGGTTTCAAACCTCCCACCATTGCTGCAGTATACCATTCAGGACTTGCCATTTGATGGTAAAGGCCTCTTCTCGGAAAAGACTGACCCCAGGCTGCAAAGCCTGAAGGACAACAGGGTCATAATGCGCTCTCTTGGCATGCATATGCCGGTGACCCAACGCAGACCTTTCCGTCCCCAGCCTCACCGTCCATACTCTGTGCCTAGACAAAGACAGGACTTTGGCAGGTGGCGCAGCCGAGGTGGTCGCAGACAACCGTCAGGACCCCAAGGGGGCCAAAATCAGGGTCCCTCGAAACCACCACTGAGACCAAAGATGAACTTTTGAAGGTGCGCCCGAGGGCGGCGTACCAGTTACAGGCCAGGATCCCTCTCCTCCCTTCTACAACTGTCTCTCCTACTTCCTCCCAGCGTGGTCCCAGTTAACTTCAGATCGCTGGGTCCTACGCACGGTGGAGTATGGGTACCACCTCCAATTTATTTCAACCCCGCCCTCCAACCCTGTCCCTCTTCAGGGAACCCTCTCACGAGCAGTTCCTCTTACAAGAGATGCAGACACTCCTCGCCATAGGAGCTATAGAGGAGGTACCGATGGATGAAAGGGGCAAGGGGTTTTACTCCTTTTATTTCCTAATCCCCAAGTTGGAGGGAGGTCTCAGACCTATCCTAGACCTGCGAGGACTCAACCAGTTTATGATAAAGTTTAAGTTCCGCATGGGGTCCCTGGGGACCATTATCCTGTCCTTGGATCCTGGAGACTGGTATGCCGCCCTCGATATGAAGGACGCGTACTTTCACATCGCCATCTTTCCTCCGCACAGGAGATACTGCCGCTTTGTAGCCAGCCATCAGCGCCTCCAGTTTACGGTCCTGCCGTTTGGCCTTTCTACAACCCCAAGTTTATTTACGAAGTATATGGCTGTAGTCGCCGCCTACCTCCGCCGACGTCGGATACATGTTTTTCCGTATCTGGACGATTGGCTCATCCGAGGGGCCTCCGAGACACAAGTCACTCAGCATGTGGGCATCGTCAAGGACCTATTCATACGTCTAGGCCTGATGATCAATATAGAAAAATCCACTCTGGTTCCCATGCAGAGGTTAGACTTCATAGGAGCTACCCTAGACTCCAATCTAGCCAGAGCCTGCTTACCACAGCCGTGGTTTCAGGCAATGGCAACAATCATCCAAGGTCTACAGAATTTCCCGACGACCTTGGCTCACCCTTGTCTCGGTCTCCTGGGTCACATGGCTGCCTGCACATTCATAACGAAACACGCCAGGCTCCGCCTCCGTCCTCTCCAAGTTTGGCTCAACTCGGTATACCTCCCGGGCAGGGACCCAATAGACACGATAGTCACCATTCCCCCGAGCACCCTAGGCTCCCTAGAATGGTGGCTAACTCCCTCCCTAATGTGTGCAGGGATGGCGTTCCATCTGCCCCAACCCTCAATGTCCCGGATGACGGACGCGTCATCTCTCGGCTGGGGTGCTCACCTCGGTCACGTTCGTACTCAAGGCCTTTGGTCTTCTCAGGAGCTGGCATTACACATAAATGTCCGAGAACTGAGAGCAGTCCACCTGGCATGCTAGGCGTTCCAGCAACAGTTGCAAGGCCGTTGTGTCTCAGTGTTTACAGACAACACAACGGCCATGTACTACATAAACAGGGAGGGACACGGTCCTCCCCCCTTTGTCAGGAAGCCATCCAGCTCTGGGACTTTTGCATAGCCCACTCGATATATCTGGTAGCGTCCTTTCTTCCAGGTGTTCGGAACACCCTGGCGGATCGACTCAGCAGGTCTTTCCTGTCTCATGAGTGGTCGATCCACCCGGACGTTATTCATTCTGTTTTCCAGAAGTGGGGATTTCCCCACATAGACCTGTTTGCTTCCCGCAAGAACAGGAAATGCCAGATGTTCTGCTCCTTCCAAGATCTCTCCCCGGGATCGATCTCGGACGCTTTCCTGATGCCGTGGAAGAGCCAGCTCCTTTATGCCTTCCCACCATTCCCGCTGGTTCACAAGGTCCTGCTGAAACTCCGTAGGGACAGAGCGTGCATCATCATGATCGCTCCAGCATGGCCCAGGCAGCACTGGTACACCACGTTGCTCGACCTGTCGATAGCCAATCCAATTACCCTGCCTCTCCACCCAGACCTTGTAACTCAGGACCATGGCAGGCTTCGCCACCCGGACCTGCAGGCTCTTCACCCCACGGCGTGGCTGCTGCGTGGCTAAACCAGTCAGAGTTATGTTGCTCTGAATCAGTACGACAAGTTCTTCTGGGTAGCAGGAAGCCTTCCCACCTGGTCAACGTACCTGGCCAAGTGGAAGCATTTCTCCTGCTGGTGTGAAACGCTTAATCTTACTCCCACTGAGGTCTCGATCCCCTCTATTTTGGACTACCTCTGGTCTCTAAAACAGCAGGGGCTAGCAGTATCATCACTGAGGGTACACTTGGCAGCCATCTCTACCTTCCACCCAGGCGAAGGTGGTCGTTCCGTGTTCTCACACCCTATGGTTTCGAGGTCCCTCAAGGGCTTGGAGCGCTTATACCCTCAAGTATGCCACCCAGCCCCGACGTGGGACCTCAACCTGGTTTTAACAAGACTTATGTCTCCCCCATTCGAGCCGTTAGCAACCTGCTCGCTACTATACCTGTCTTGGAAGACAGCTTTCCTCATAGCCATTACATCGGCCAGATGAGTCTCCGAGCTTAGGGCTCTTACGGTGGATCCGCTGTACACTGTGTTCCACAAGGACAAGGTGCAGTTGCGACCATGCCTGGCATTCCTCCCTAAGGTGGTTTCGGCCTTTCATGTTAACCAGGATATCTTTCTCCCGGTCTTCTTCCCGAAGCCACACTCAACGTGACGGGAGCAACCATTGCACTTCCTGGACGTCTGTAGAGCGCTCGCATTTTATACTGAACGGACAAAACCGTTTTGTAAAACGCCCCAACTCTTTGTCGCGATAGCAGACCGAATGAAAGGCCTACCTGTTTCCTCTCAGAAGATCTCATCTTGGGTGACGGCGTGCATCCGCACTTGTTATGATTTGGCTCATGTTTCCCCAAACCACATCACTGCGCATTCTACCAGAGCTCAGGCTTCCTCTGCCGCCTTCCTGGCTCATGTACCTATCCAGGGGAGATGTCGCGCAGCTACCTGGTCCTCGGTCCACACCTTTGCTTTGCATTATGCTCTGGTTCAACAGTCAAGAGATGATGCAGCCTTTGGCTCAGCAGTTTTGCATTCTGCCACATCTCACTCTGACCCCACCGCCTAGGTAAGACTTGGGAATCGCCTAACTGGAATGGATATGAGCAAGCACTCGAAGAAGAAAAGACGGTTACTCACCTTTCTAACTGTTCTTTGAGATGTGTTGCTCATATCCTTTCCAAACCTGCCCTCCTTCCCCACTCTCGGAGTAGCCGGCAAGAAGGAACTGAGGGGCGGTTGGGCCGGCAGGGGTATATGTCCGGCGCCATGGCAGCGCCACTCCAGGGGGTGCCCAGCCAACCTACCGAGTGTTGCTAGGGTAAAAATCTTCTGACGAACATGCACGCGACGCGCGCACACCTAACTGGAATGGATATGAGCAACACATCTCGAAGAACAACAATTACAAAGACGAGTAACTGTCTTTTCTTTATGTGCCTATGGGTGGTCCACCATAGTATGTGTGCATGCCCATGCGCTCTCAGTCAGAGACTGTAAATAGCCATGTCTGCAGGTCCTATGCCTGGGCAGAGCGCAGCCTCATGCTCCCATGCAAGGGCATATAAGGAGGCATAGATCAGTCGCTATTCCAGTTTCTTCTCAACTGTCTGTGGCTTGAGAAGGAGTAATTGTGGTGTCTGCTGCTTTCAGCTACTTCCCACCTTGTGTACTTCCCTTGTTTATTTTATTTTAGCTTTTATTTGCCTAGTTACATTTTTCTTAGTTATAGCGCATTTGTGCTTCCTTCCTCAGGTCTTTTTCCCATAGCAGTAGATATTCTCATAGCAGTAGATATTCTATCTCCAGTATCTTGGAGAAACAAAGATAGAGAGGCTAGACTGAAGCTCCTCTTAATGGGATGCTCCATAGCTTCAATGGGGTCGATTCCTCCCTCCCACCAGGCACATTGGCCTCAACCTCTCAGGCAACTACAGTGACGTCTGAAGCTCAAATGAGGGGTATGTCACCTTATAGAGCTGACTCTCAGGATACCCTGTGTTCCAAAATGGGTACTGCCAAGGCTCTGGCTGACATGGGTACTGAAGCCCTGGTACTGCCCAAGAAGCCCCGATTGCAGAGATCTTCAGGTAAACAGCACCGAAAAGCCCCTACTGGGTAACGTCTGATGCCTCTAGACACCAAGACACATCAAGATTGGTTGTTTTTCTAAGAGATCTGCTTTAGGAATGATTCTGGGGAAGTTTTATGGCCTGTACTGTCGAGGAGATCAGAATGGTCCCTTGTGGATCTGATCCACTGCCTCCAGCACTGATGCTTCAAGCCCTCTTCTGCCCCACCCCCCTTTATCTCGGGATGACACATCTTCAGACTCTTAGGTCTCCATGCAGGGCTCTTTTGACACCATTCCACCACACTCCTCTAGGAACATACCCTGAGAAGGACTTTGCAGAGCTCAGCATAGGTCCTAGATCCTTCAGGCATGAATACCCTTGGGGACCCTTCCCATTGGGCTTACTCAACCACCTTGTCACATTACAGCAACCAATTTTATAGGGTAGCACCTTGGAGGAAACACCAGCAAGAGTACTTGATGGTACTGCAAGTCACAGGCACTATAGACTCGCTCACTGGTACCATGCGCTCCCTCATACCGGAGACCCAGGAGACCCAGGAGGTGTGAGACCCACAGAATGAAGAAGGCTCTCCCCTTTTGACCAAATCATCCTCCTCCTTCCCAGACCTGGTAATGCCACAACAGCCTTCCCATACAGACAACTTTAGGGCCCTCCAGAACTCAATGAACTATCTAGCGGAATCCATCCACCTGTGTCAGTGGGGCATCAGTCTTTCTATATCGGGACAACTGGCTTCTCAGGAACCACTATGCCCAAGAAACCTAATCAGCAACCACCAAGATCCTTGCCCTATTTCAGTCCCTGGGCCTTCATATCAATCTAAAGAATTCCATTAACACCAGTCCAGTGGATAGACTTCACTGGAGCCACACTAGACTCGCTAACTGTCAGGGTGTACCTGCTCAAGGAAAGATTTTCCACAATGTCCTGCCTGATCTCTACTCTACAACACAGCCTCTAAACAATAGGAAGGGCCTGCCTACAACTCCTATGCCACTTGTCTGCATCCATGTTTGTTATGCTGTGTGCGAGACTGCACTTCAGATGTCATCAGGCTTGACTAAGGACTATGTACAGCCTAAACAGATGGTCTTTCTAAATGAATCACAGTGCCCCACAAGTAGTAGACTCCTCTCTCAGGTGGTGAAAAGACCCACTGAAGGTCTGTGTGGGAACCCCATTCTCATGTCTGCCACCTTTGAAAATCCTCACACCAGATGTGTCTCTCCTGCGCTGTGGGGCACATCTACAAAGAGCCACAGCACAACAGGGCAAAAGGCTCCAAGAGATATCACTCCACATCAGTATCCTGGAGCTAAGGACAATCTTCTATGTTTGACAGCAATTCCTTTACAGCACACTCTGTAAGGATAACGTTGGACAATAGGGTATCTATGTACTACACAAACAAACAAGGATGAGCAAGAGCCCTGTCCTTGTACAGAGAATTGCTAAGACGGTGGAACTGGTGCATGTCCCGTCACACAGAACTCTCTAAAGTTTATCAGTTGGACCTTCAGAACATAGCTGCAAACTCTCTGAGCAAGAATTTCTATCGGGACCCTATGTGGGAGCTCAACAGCTCCGTCTTCCACAGCATCTGCCAAATCTGTGGCCTCCTGAAGGTGGACCTCTTGGCAGTCCCACCCAATGTGAAATGTTGCCTTTTCTGCTCCAACAGACGATACAGCCATAGCTCTTTGGGAGATGTCCTGCTAGTACCTTGGCCCCACGTCTTGCTGTACACTGTGATGGGATCCCAGGGGCACAAACTGACACTGTGGCATTGCTGTGCCTCCTTAACTCTTCAGCCGGGGCTGTCTCTCACAATAGTATGCCAGTGACAAGCAGCAAACTCCTCCAGGTGCTGCTATGATCACCATGTGGAGACCCCACACCCAGCTAAATTGTATGAAGGCTCTTTAAGCCACTCAAGAATTATACAAAGAGAGGCACCAGTAAATCACCCCAGCCTGGCACCCCAGAAATATACCATCTTATACTGCTCAAGACTCCCTTGCATAGTGCAAGTTCATTAATTAGTTTGCCACTCCAACAAAGGGTGGTGGATGTTCAACAGCCCATGTTAACCTGAGCTGAGATTCTCTGTTTTAGATAAAATATAAAACAGATTCATATAGAAAGATAGATTTTAAGTGATCATAAGTAGAAGACAAAAATATCAAAGTTTGGTTACATAAGGAAATAAAATCATAGTCTAAATTCTAACTTTAACAAACTAAGCAAGATTTGAATCAAACAGCTTTTCTCAACCTACTAGATGTTATAGCAGATGTGGACAAACTACGGCCTGCAGGACCGTCCTGCCCGGCTTCTGAGCTCCCGGCTGGGGAGCCTAGTCCCTGGCCCCTCCCTGTTGTCCCCACTCCCCCGCAGCCATGCCGCTGCGCAGGCTGCACTCTTGCCTGCCACTCCCACTGGGCAGCATGGGGAGTGCAGCTGGCTCTGGCCGGGTGTCGCGGCTGCGAGCTTCTGCTGCTGGTAAGGGGGTGGGGAGTGGAGGATTTGGGTAAGGGAGCGGTGAGTCCTAGGGGGTAGTCAGGGAGGAGGGGGCAGTTGGATGGGGCAGAGGTTCTGGGGGGGCGGTCGGGACGGGGAACATGGAGGGTTGGGAGTAGGAGTCCCTGGGGGGCCTGTCAGGGGGCAGGGATGTGGATAGGGGTCAGGAGGGCAGTCAGGTGACAGGGAGCAGGGGGGGTTGGATAAGGGGGTGGGATCCCAGGGGGGAAATTAGGGGTGGGGGGGGTCTCTGGAGGGGGTGGTCAGGGGATGAGGAGCAGAGGGCAGTTGGATAGGGGGTGGGAATCCCGGGGGGCTGTCGGGGCAGAGGTGTGGATAAGGGGTCGGGGCAGTCGAGACAGGGAGCAGGGGATTGGTTGGGAGCAGGGGTCACAGGAGGGGATGGTCAGGGGACAAGGAGCAGAGTGGGGGATGGGTTGGGGTTCTTAGGGTGGCAGTCGGGGGCGGGAAGTGGCAGGGGAAGGATAGGGGACCGGGGCCAGGCTGTTTGAGGAGGCACAGCCTGTCATAAACAGATAGCTAAGGGTTAATGTTCTTTTACCTCTAAAGGGTTAACAAAGGGAACCAAACACCTGACCAGAGGACCAATCAGGAAACAAGACTTTTTCAAATCCTGATTGGTCCTCTGGTTAGGTGTTTGGTTCCCTTTGTTAACCCTTTAGACGTAAAAGAACATTAACCCTTAGCTATCTGTTTATGACAACAGTAGCTTTCTTGCTTTCAGCTATCTGTTTATGACACAGCCTTCCCTACCTGGCCCTCCATACAGTTGCGCAACCCTGATGTGGCCCTCGGGCCAAAAAGTTTGCCCACCCCTGTGTTATAGGATGCTCACAGTTCTTAATACGTAAGCTGTATTTCCTTCTGAGCCTTGGACCAGTCTCCTTAATTCAAAGTTTTTGTCTTCCAAATGATTTTCCAGGTGTTGAGATGGGGGAAGAGAGAGGCCAAATGGTGACGTGGGGGTCAGGTAGTCCCCAGTGTGTACGTGCCCTCTCTAAGAAGTTTCTGGGTGAGCGGATTCTTCTTGATGGGCCATCATCATATGTATGTCTGGTTCTGGTGTAAATCTGTCTTACAAGGTGCTCCTTTGTTGTAACTGAAAGGCTGGCTGTGGGCATCTCCCAACCTCACAGTATATTTCAGTAACATACACATAACAAAACTTCATAACTTCAGATACAATGGTAACACACAATTCAACAGGATAATAAGGCTCAACAGATCAAGACTTTTTAAATGATACCTCACAGGACATGCATTGTACAAAACATACCAAAATCATATCACAGTAGTGAATATGGAGGTTCCAGGGTGCTACCTTGAAGGAGCGAGGGCTGATAGCAACCTCCTGGTTGAGACAAGTAAGGTATTCAGATTTACTTAATCTCCCTGTTGTTATGCCTCTCTGCCTTCCACTCACGGATCCATCCCAACTTTTCATCTCTGAAACTAATGGCTTAGCTCCTCAGTGATTCTCGGGCATAGAGTTAAATAGTTCAACCAATGTTCAGTCAGTCCTTTTGACAAGCAGAAAATCTACAACTCACAAAACTTATCTGCAGAAGTGGAAACATTTCAGTTTCTGATGCTCTCCCTGCTCTTTGCAAACCTCAGAAGCTCCACTCTCAGAGATTCTGGATTACTAATGAATTTAATGGCACGAAGTCTGTCAATGAGCTCAGCCAGAGTAATCTGGCTGCTATCACAGCCTTCCATTCACCTATAGAAGGGGTTTCAGTCTTTTCCCACCATACATGGTCCAAGTTGTTAAGGGCTTACATAATTGATTTCCCTCTGTCCAGAACCCTGCTTCCCTTAGAACCTTAATCTGATTCTCAACGCCTTAAGAAACCCCCTGTTTGAACCAATACCTGTTCTCTCTCCCTTAACACTCCTTTCTGATAGCCATAACCTCAGTCAAAAGAGAGGGAGAATTTAGGAGAATAATTGCAGACCCATCATACCTTTCTGCTGTGACAGGGTCACAATGCGTCCATGTCCTCGCTAAAGTCTTGTCAGAATTTCATATCGATCAAGGGATTTGTTTGCCAGTATTTTAAATCCTCATGCCTTGAGAGAGGAAGCTACTCTTCTGACCCTAGTCTTCGACTTTTACAGGACAGAGACCTTTAGGCCTCTCCCAGATTCTTTGTGTCCTTTGCCAAAAGGGGGAAGTGTCAGCCAATTTCCACTCAGACTTTCAAAGTGGATTTTTGGTTGTATCTTGACATGCTATGAAGTAGCTGGGATACATCCCTCCTCATAGAGTGACAGCCCAAGCCATTAGGGCTCAGTCTACTTGTTTAGCCTTCCTTAAAGATGGCCTGATACCAGAAATCTACAGGGCTGCAAGCTCGTCCTCAGTTCACACCTTCACCAAATATTACATTGTCATACCTGAGTCCAGAGCCTGACACAGTCCTCCAAAGTGTCTTGGATCTGCCTCCTCAGTATCTACCTTCATGTTGAGATACTGCTTGGGAGTCTGCCTCTGTGCTTTTACATGGGAGCACAAAGTGCTGTTCTGTACAGTCGCAGACACTGCTATTCACTATCTCAATAGAGAGTGCATGCGCATACATCCTACAGAGGTGCACCCATAGGGGACCAAACAGCTAGAATAAATCAAGTTACTGTACAGGTAAGTAACCTCTCTTTCCTTTCATTTCTGTTTTCTGAATTCTTTCCAATTTAGTGATTAGATGGTTCACATAAGAATAACCAAAAAGTTGTAAAGGTGTTGTTTTTTTTAACCATGCCTTAACATGATACTAAATATTTTTTGTCCTGTCTTTATATTGTGCCCATTCATGTAGTATGCATGTTTTTAAGTAAAAATATTTTTTCTCACTTTTCCTTAGGAGTAAATTGCTTAGTTTAATTATAAGGTGTTTAATAATGAGAGCCAGGTCAAACAAATGTATTCTGTGTTTAGTTCTGAAAATGATGAACACCGGGGTCATTCTTATCTCTTGTGGTAGAGTTCCAAAGTCTTGTTCCAGCTCCTGAGAAAGTTACGTCTCCTGTTTCTCATGTACTTTAGCCACCAGATTTGTATGATACCAACACCTCTCTCAGTATGTCACGTGATGCTTCAGTCTATCAAGATGAGAGCAACTTGTCTGCTATGGATACTCCTACCACTACCCCAGAGAAGCGGGGGACACAGGTCAGAAATCTCCCATTTTTCATGTGGTAGAGACCTAGGAAGAAGTAGTAATTTGTTGGAAGGAGGTGATTAGCTTTGTGGGTCACAGAAGACAAAGACACATTTGTGGCTTTTCCTGGCAGAGGTGGAGCTAGGTACGGTTAAAAAGGTTCTCTCTATCTCAAGAATGGGGAGCAGAGTCTGACGACTGATTTTTTTTTTTCTTTTCCCCCTTTCCTTGGAGGGAGAAGTTGGTAAGTTAAAAGGCTCTCTTTGCTGTGGTAGTGGATGGGATTTTTGGTGTTACACCGGAATCATATGATACATGGAGACATAGTTATAACAGGGCTACAAGATTAGTGAAATGTGGGACTTTGTGGAGGCAGAGGAACAGTCAGTTGCTAGAGCAGCCTTTGAGAGAGCTGCTTTCTTTCCTGCGTCTTGGCTGCTACAGTGAAGAAGGAAAAACTGAAAAGAGACAACTGGTAATAAGAACTGGTGAAAACCTATGGCTGAGAGAGAATCTGTCTAGGGCCAGAGACCCTCACTTGTACTACTCAGGATGGACACATGGTGACTCATGCTACAAAGGCCTGATGTTAAGTCCCTCTTTAGTTTTGATTAGGGCACAGAAAAAAAGTATTCAGTAGGTCTGGGAGATTTTTTTTTTTTTTTTTTTTTAAATTGTAGCACCAATATGCTGGGTGCTGTACAGACACATAGGAAGTGACAGGTACTGCTCTCTGAGGTCTGGTCTACAGGGCAAAATTTTGCCAGAATACCTATGTTGTCTAGGAGTATGAAATAATTGCATCCATTGGTCGACATAACTATGTCTATAAAAACCCTGGTGTAGATGCAGCTATGCTGATGGAAGAATACTTCTGTATTGTTTGTGGAGGTGGTATAGCTATGCTGGTAGAACTCCTTCTGCTGGCTTATTCTGCATCTACACTGGAGGTTGTGCTGGCCTAAAAATATTGGCCAAGGTTCTGTAGTGTAGAGAAGCCTTGAAAGCCAACAACAAAAAAGAGAGAAAACACATTCAAAGTGGTCAGGATGATGACAGGCTTGGTTTTATTTTTTCATACGGGGGCAGAGATGGACTGAGGGGGGAATGGCGTATAGGGATGTATTAATAGGAGCGTGAGTATGAAAATGAAGGAGGACAACGACATTAAGCAGAAAGAAAGGAAAGGAAGTGGGCAGAGTGAGGCGGCAGCAGATACTGTGAGGGGGGTATCCCACTCAGCATACTAAGAATATCAGAGTTCAGTTGTAGAATATAGTCTATCATTGCTATCTGCTGTTCTGAAAATGCTTCCTAGTGAGCAGTGTCTAGTACATGTGGGAGTTGATTCTGTCCCCAAGAATGCAGCACTTCCTCCTCAGCCCATATGGCTGACAAAAGGTCTGCTGGAGGCTGCTGACTGCCTATGAAAATGTCCTAGGAAAACTTGTAGTTTAAGGTCTAGTGGCCCACTCTGAGTAGCTAGGAAAGCAGAGAAGTCCAGGCTTTAAACCCTCAGTTTCTCTTGGACTCCTTAGGAGGAGTAGAGCAAGAGAAGCCAGGTAGCAGACAATGCTAAGTGGTCTTGGAATACTTAGGAAGAGTCCCTGTTCCATGGGTGGATTTTTCATTGTGGTGTCAGTCACCGCTGGTACCTTCCTCAATGGTATTGCTATTTGTGTTCCTCATTCAGATACACCAGGGACGAGGTAGGCTGGGCGAGGAAGACTCTGACGTAGATATTGAAGGGTTTGATGAGGATGAGGATGGGAAACCTAAGACTCCAGCCCCAGTGAGTATATATACAGAAATCCCATCTGTAGTCCACTTGCATCCTCATGATAGAAGACTCCACAGTGCAGGGGAAATCTGCTGGGTCTGGCACACTCAGTGACATCAGAATCCACAGCAGTGACTAATCAGATACTTATCTGAAGTCATAAAACTGTCAATATAAAAACAAATGACTGAGTATATTGTCAATATGCCAAGTATGACAGCAGCCTTATATATGACCTTTGATCTATGCCATTCCCATTCTGTGTGACCTAGGAAGTTGAAGATGGGGATGGTGACCTTGCTGATGAAGAAGAAGGCTCAGCACAACAGCCCCAGGCCAGTGTTCTTTATGAAGATTTGCTTATGTCAGATGGAGAGGATGATGATGAAGGGAGCGATGAAGAAGGCGATAATCCCTTTTCATGTAAGTCCTGGCTCTTTAAATCACAGCCCTGAGCAGGAATCAGTTGTTCCCAAACCCAGACAATTTTCGTACCCTTCAATTATAGTAACATACACTACAGCTTTTGTAGGTATACAGGACACTGTATATTTGTATATTGGTTACAAAGTACAGATTGTTATGGTCCAGTTACAAAGGAGATTCAAGAGCAGAAAGAGAGAACCAGATTAATTTAGATGAAAGCTAAGATGAAGTGGAGTAGCGGTGAATGCTAAGTGTGGGCAGGAGAGAGAGTTGGGTGTTCACACATGATTCAGATGGTGGAACTCTGAAGCTTGGAAGAGGAAAGGCCTGTGGCTAGATGTAATGCTGAGGGACATGTGGAGTGGGCTGGGCAGCTGGTGCAAGCACCAATGAGATTTAGATAGGAAAGCTGGAACATTGGATCGTCCTATGAAGGACCAGACAAGGGGACTGTTGAAGCTGCACAAATAGGTTGGCTGATGCACACAGTGGGATGGATGAGTAAGAAGAGGTAATTATTTTGGTGCAAGAATGGCAGGTAAGATACTGTGTGGAAGATAGATGGCTTTTGTAAAAGGAAAAATTATTCTGGAAAACCAGCCAGTATTGTATCGTTTCAGCGGACTACGAAAGGATGCAAATCAATCCACAAGGTATAGAAGCTCTGTCAAAATTAATAAGCAGGCCTCTTCTGTTTGTTGCACAGCTATCCAGCTGAGTGAAAGTGGCAGTGATTCAGATGTAGAGCCCAGTGCAATGAGACCCAAACAACCTCATGTCCTTCAAGAGAACACACGAATGGGTATGGAGAATGAAGAGAGTATGATGTCCTTTGAGGGAGATGGCGGAGAGACCTCTCATGTTATGGAGGACAGTAATATCAGGTAATCAAAATTGAGAATAATACAGAAATGTAGGGATGGGGTAGGAATGCAGGCTGTAAGGGAATCTCTCAGCTACCCAAGTCCTGGCACTTTTGAGCAGGTCACCAGACTTTTTTTTTCTTTTTTGTAAGAGGTTAAATAGAAAATGTTGTTGATGTAAATAAGCTGAAAATGTCAGTGTAATGAGATTCCATTCTTTCTTTTAGTTATGGCAGCTATGAGGAGCCAGATCCCAAGTCCAACACACGAGATACCAGCTTTAGCAGCATTGGAGGGTATGAGATCTCTGAAGAGGAGGAGGAGGAGGAACAGCGATGTGGGCCAAGTGTATTAAGTCAGGTTCATCTTTCAGAGGATGAGGAAGATAGTGAGGATTTTCACTCCATTGCAGGAGATAGTGACCTGGACTCAGATGAATGAGTTGCCCAGATGCCCTCAGTTACTGAGGGATGTAGCAATCGTGGTCTGGATTCAGACGAATGAATTTCCCTCATACTCTTTTTTACTAAGGGACTATGCGCTGTTAATTTGAAGCATCTTATTTTTCTTGTATAACATAAATTTTAGTAGAATTCTGTTGTATATTTATTATTAAATTATCTGAATTGTGAATGACAAGATTTAGACAAAGATAACTTGCTGTGACCTGCACAGCAGTTCAGGAGCTCTAGTTACTGAAGCCAGCTACAGGTTTTATAATCTGATTTACTTTCCTTCATTCTTTTCAGATATACACTGAAAACTTCTTACAAATATTAGGCTGGTGTTTAAATACCTTACATTGACCTTTGATATGGATCAGTTAACCAGCTCATACATTTATATAAGAAATAAACAATTGAAGAAATATTCTACAAAAGTCTGAGTAAATTTAACATCTAAAGCATTTTTTAACATCTAAAGCAGATCTTTTCCCTTTATTAAAGAGAAGGGCATGGTCCTTTATATTTTCTGAAGTGTACCCCAAATATTCAGAAAAAAATGAGTCAGATCCATCAGCCCATGAATGTGTTCCCTGGAATTCTACTACAACTGGTTTGTAGGTCTCTTGAGAACTGCTTAACGGCCTTGAACATCTTAATTCACAGGGAGAACAGGTCTTTTGAAGCTCTTTGCTCAAGTTATAGTTTGTCCTGGAATTCCATAATTGCTAACCCAAGTCTTCATCCAGGAGTTGCACAGGAATTTCTCTGGGCTTTCCTTGTGCTTTAAAATATCTGGGAGTGAGTTCACTTTCTTGTCTTAATCAAATGAAGAGAAAGCATAGAACCATCTAGGAAGTGCTATAGAGCCTCCTTGTCCCTCTGTTATATAGCTCATTGGATGAATCCTTAAAATAAAAATACAGATGAATTCTTTATATGCTACTTCATTATAGGATGGTTTCTGTTCCACTGTCCCTTAGCCTTTTGTGAGAGTAGGTCTCAGTCCACTTGTGATTTCATAACCATCCTTGTCACGTAAGCATGTTGGTGCTTTTCCATGTATGGGACAGAAGAAAGAAGACTAGATTGTGTTCAAAGTGAAATTTAAAATCTGATGTGTTTAGCTACTACAAAGTGAGTACTTAGTGATTGAGTTCCTTCAAAATACCTATATTGCACTTGGAAAACTCCCTTCTTGTAGTAGCTACAAATCCAACCAGAATCATACATGTTGAATTTCCTGACTTGTGTATTTAAATTGTCAATCTTTCAGTTGATAGTGACATATTTTGTTTTAATGTAAGTTACTTCATTTATTTAATTTACAGTTTGGTAGTTAATGTATTTGAAATAAATTTGTAACAGTAAGAAGGTTGTAATGCTCATTTTGTGAAACATGACAGGCTTTCAGCTGAAACGGTGTGAGTGTGAGAGAGTATTAATGAGGGTGAACGTATATGGCAGGGGTTGGCAACCTCTAGCAGGCGCCTCGCCAGGGTGCTTGGGCTAGTTTGTTTACCTGCCGCGTTGGCTCCCACTGGCTCCGGTTCGCCGTCCCAGGCCAATGGGGGTGGTGGGAAGCAGCAAGGGATGTGCTGGCCACGGCTTCCAGCCACCCCCGTTGGCCTGGGATGGCGAACAGAGGCCAGTGGGAGCTGCGGTCGGCCGACGCGCAGGTAAACAAACTGGCCCGCCCCGCCAGGGTCCTAGAGGTTGCCGCCCCCTGCTCTATGGTGTGGTCTGGGGCTAGAGTGAGCAAGGTAGTCACATATTTTACAGAAAATAAGCGATTCCCTAGTATGAGGAGGGGCTGGACGCGGGCAGCCCACCCTCCCTCAAAGATTAGTTTACACCAAAATCATCTCACTTTCACAACTGTGAACACGAGAGTGGCTGCCCTGCTCCCCGTGCCCTGTGCGGGGCAGCGCTCTTCTCTTCCCATCGGCCTTTCTCCTGGGGGCCACGCAACGAGACTCGAGTCCAGCTCGCCCCGCCGCCCCCTTCAGCGGGGTCTGTCCGGGGGGAGGGGGAAATCGGGTGCGTGCTCCCAGCGCGGGGCACCTACGGGGCGGGGCTCGCGCTCCAATATGCACGCGCCACGGCCCTGCGTCTCTCCTTGACGCGCACCCGGAGTTGGTCGCGGGCGCCATGTGCTGGTGAGAGAAGGTGGTAGCGCCTGACGCATGCGCGCTGAGATATCATTTGTCGCAATGGTCTCACGCGGAAGGATAACGAGGTGAGCGAAACATAGTATAGGCGTCTATGGCTCCCTAATCAGGGAGTCCATCGAAAGGAGGCGAGTTATTCCCAGAAACAAATTCATCCTCCGCAATTGGATTTGGTGTCGGCTAGGATTCTATACCATCCAGACTTCCTTTGCTTATTCGGACTATTTTGTGGAAAGAAATAGGTCCGTTAGGAGCCATATGCCCTGGCCGTGTAGCTTCCTCCGCCTCTGCCGCCATTTCTGGAGCCGCCGCCTTAGTGAGAAGGGGGAGCTTGGAGAGGCTGTTGCTCGGTGGCTTGTTCGCGCCTGACTGGATCTCGCCGCGCCCGGGGAGCCCCAGAGCTTCAGCCTGAGGCTCGCCCGCCCAGCCGCAGCCCCGGCGTCTCTCCTGATGGCGACCTCTGTGGGGAATGTGGCTGACAGCACAGGTACCGGGCCTGCGGGGCCAGGGAGGCCGCGCCGTGTCTCGTCTCGCTGTGGGGATGCGGGAGACCTGAGATCGCCGCCCTGCTAGGGCGGTGGTGTTGGCGGGGCTGTGTCCCCGGAGGGCCTTGGGGCGGGGCGCTTGCGCAGGCGGGAGAGCCCCAGGCCCCGCGACCGCTGTTCGTGGAGGGCCGTTTGCAGGTATTTCCTCTTCCGCCCTCGGAGAGCGGCCCCCCCCCCCCCCCGAGGTAAAGGGGTCCGTCTCCCCTGCGGCCGCTGGTCCTTTGGTTCGTCCGCGTGGACAGATTGGGCTGTTGATAAGAATTGAAGTTTAATTCCAGAGTTCAGTTTTCTGGGGGTTCTTAGCCATTACGGCAGATGTGGTTGTTTTAAAGAGAGCTCAACGGAAATGTAAAAGCACTGAGGTGTATGCATTGGCCGTGGGGGAAGGGTTTTCTGCTAGTGAGGAGGACAAGCTAGTACGGAAGTATTCTGTATCCTACCGTGTTGATGTATGAATCACAGTGTCAGCATAAAACACTAGTTAATGTAAAAAGAAGGAGGAGTACTTGCGGCGCCTTAGAGACTAACAAATGTATTTGGGCATATTGCCTTTTCTGTTTTGTGACCAAGTGCCCGAGAAGTTTATACTAAATTATTCAGTTTGAAAGGTGGAATTTTCCAGAATCCTGTGTCTGAGGTTCAGTAAGTGTGCATAGAAAAATGCAGTCCCCAGATATTTCACACAGCAACTCAAGATGGCTCGCTGATCTTGTAAAACAAACAAAGTGGGCACACTGAATTTATGTTCTTTCTGTAACAACTTGTGGTAAATAGTATAAATTGCAGATCTTAAACTGCAATTTGTGGGGGCCACGTTAGTCTAACCTTTTTTTAAGTCACAACTGTTTGCCTTTTTTGTTTTCATATTTCAGTTTTCATCATAGCTTGAATTTCTTGTAAAGCATCAATGAGTGTGCATTTTTTGATGGGTTGTAGAGCCATGATTTAGTTCATACTTGTATGAAGACTTTTTATGAAATAGGGCCCAGAAATATTTCCTGGGAAATGCCTGGATCTCTCCTGCTACCTCATCCCGTTAGTTCCAATTACAATTTTCAGGAGTTCCTTTTCTGTACTTTTGGGAGTATGCGTTGAAGTGAACCAAATACTTTATTTCATAAATTGACAGCTTAATAGGAAAATGCTCTTAAAATCTGCTGCTAAGATTGAATCTTTTGCAAGAAAACTAGCTATTGGGGTCTTTTTATATTTGTTTTCTAAGCTGGTTATCACTGTATCTGAGCACGTGACAAACATTAATTTATTGTCACAGCATGTATTATTCTTGGTCAAGGTCTCTCATAAAGTCAGGTACCCTTTAGAAAACATTTGAATTAGTGTACTTATGCTAGACTATATAAATAATAGCAGGAGAGTTCTGTATGTGCCTGAGAGAGAACTCTTCTGGAATCTACTTAACTATCATTGTTACTTACAGAACTACTTTGAGTTGAAGTGGATTCTCGATGAAGTTATTAATTGCAAGGCTGTGCATTTGTTGGATAAATTGGTGTTAAAGAGAAGGGCTCTGATTTTCCTTTTGGACTCTGATCTAGCTGGCCACCCCACATCCCCTAATACTTGCAAATAGGACCAGTTCCAAAATTTAACAGGAGTGAAGTGGTTGGTTGGCACTAGTGCTCCTGAATTTAATTGGTGGGGAGAAGTGGGGATGTTGCACATTTTTGAAAGAGTTGGCAAGTGAAGGAAATCTAAGGGTGTGTTTCACCCATTCTCAGGTTAGTAAAATCCATTCTCCCAAGTTTTGGACAAAAGTAAAGCATCTCTGATCCGCTTCCTTGTATTTGTCACCCTCCAGGTCTTACCTGGAGTGCAGTTTTAAGCCTGAAACTTAAATGCTTGTTTTTTGACAGACTGTGGGGGGGGGTGATGGTAAAAAATTATATCTAAGTATCAAAGAAAACAAGTAAGCCAGATTACCTTTAGTTTCACAGTTGTAAATCTCATTTCAACATTTCCATCTTGATTTAAGGGCAGTAGTACATAGCAATTGATTTCCTCCTTTTAGCTTTCCTTGTCTTTGCAACTTCAGTGGTAGAAAAATGCTTAACAGCCGGGATTGAAATTTTTTTTTTTTTTTTTAAACCAGGCATCAGCTATTTTAAGGACTAAAACTGAACCAGAGGTAGCAACAATGGGAACTGGATACCTAACAGTGTGGTCTAGGCCAGTGGTTTTCAAACCTCTTTTCTGGTGACCCAGTTGAAGAAAATTGATGCATGCAACCCAGTGGAGCTGGGGATTATGGGTTTGGGGGGTGGGAGGGGCTTGGGGTTGGGGTGAGGGCTGGGTATGAGGGGTTCAGGGTGTGGGAGGAGGCTCTGGACTGGGGCAGGGGGTTGGGGGTGGGAGGGGCTAGGGATGAAGAGTTTGGGGTGCAGGAGGGGGCTCAGGACTGGGGCTGGGGGTTGGGGCGCAGTTCTGATGGCTCCTGGTCAGCAGTGCAGCCAGGGTGCAGAGGCAGGCTTCCCACCTGTCCTGGCACTGCAGACTGTGCAACGTCTGAAAGCAGCCAGCAGTAGGTCCGGATCCTAGGTGGCTCTTGCCCACAGGCACCGCGCCAGTGCTCAGAGTGGGGGCAGTATGTGGAGTCCCAGAGGGCCGCCCCTCGCCTAGGAGCTGGGCCTGCTGCTGGCCATTTATGGGGCACAGTGCGTGCCTTAGCTAGGCAGCGGCGATGATGATGGGACCAGAGCCATCGCGACCCAGTGCCTTACATTCTGTGACCCAGTAATGGGTCACGACCCACAGTTTGAAAACCACTGGTCTAGACAATCCTCTGGTGAGCTTCTTAGTCCTCCACCAGATCAAGTTCCTGGGAATGGTGCTGTCTTTAGATTCCCCAAGAAGAGTCCAGCTTTCATAGCCTGTGGCTAGTAGTAGGATTAAAAATTTGAAGGGCCACTTATTCTTTCAGCCTGTTTTGGAAGTTTGTCTGCGAATAACTTAAGCCAGCTTCTCTTAGGAGCTTTCCAAAGCTGTGTGATAAACTTGAGGGATTCATAGTTGTGTACATGACAACAGTGTTGCTAATTCCACCCTAGGGAAGCATGTCAAAGCTATGAACAATAGGAGACACACTAGAGCTGTCTGTCTTCCCTTGGAAGATAACACTGAATCCGCTTAGCCATCCAAACATGAACCGAGTGTGTCTTTACAATCAGCACTGGAAAGAGTCATTTTTAAATGAAAGATTGAAGGGATACCATCGGTTTGAAATGAGTGAATTAAAAAATTGAGTGAGTAGCTTCAAATGCAGTTAATCTTCTTTTTCTTTCTTTTTTCACAATTTCTTACTTTTCACACAGCAGTATACTTTTTAGATTCTCACAAGCAAGGGAAACTGACTTTTGGGGATTTCTGTGGTATCTATATGCTTCCCTGGTAAATTAGATCTGTTTGAGTTCCCTAGTATTACAGAGGGTTCAGCTGTACTTCGGTTTTACATTTAATAAAATGAAGATCAACCAGGTTATGGTGCAAAATTTTTAATGTGCGAAACTGGCTGCACAAGGGTGTTGTAGTGTACCCATTTTTCCAATTATTGTGAAAGTCTTTCATTGGTCTTTCATTTACAGTAATCTTCAGCGTTACGAGTAACAGTAGGTGGTACAAAATGTTCAGACAGAACTTGGTGCAGGGCAACTTTCCTGTTCTCTGGGACAAATGGATTTTTTGATCCCTGCTTAGTAGTAGCCTGATTGTTCATTTTCTATGCCAGGTAGCTGTGATTTCTAGTTGGGAAGAGGATTGCATGATCTTTGTCTCAGAAAGGTGCTATTTTATTTAAACCTTTAAAATATGCATATATACAACAAAAATATTCAAGCTTTATCAAACACGTAAAACTCCTCTTCCTAATCTAACTAGAAATTCAAAATTAATAACTCCATCTGCTTAACAACCTTGTCCCCCAAACAGCCTGTCCTTCCTAATGACCCATTCCTTGAAAGACTAGGAGAAATATAGTCTTTAATTACAGCATGCGCTGTCAGTCAAGCCACCCTCTGGATGTTTTGTTTTGTTTTTGTTTTTTTTTTTGGTTCAGCATAGATGAGATAGGCAGTGTGTGAGGGCAAGGGAAATACTATTTGAGACTTGGTGGCACCATATGAAAACTTTGAAACAAGTTCTAATGGAAAACAAGTCTGTATATGTAGTAAAAGTCTTCGTGTTCCATTTTATTTCTTGATTTTTTTACATGAAACCTATATCTTTATTTTAAGAATGCTACTGTTCTTGCTGTTTCCCACACAATACTTACTAGAGAAACTGATTATAATATTATGAGCGGGTTCTAGCTTCAGGTGGGGGGAATAAGCAAACATTCAACCTGTTTTCATGCTGAGGTATTTGGTATTAAGGATAGGAAATACAATATTGCAGCAGAAGTCTTTTCAAAAAGAATTTCAGTGTGAAGTCTCTTAATTCAGTTTTAAAAACTCAGTGGTTGTATGTTATATTATTTAGTTTGATACTTTTGTATGTCATGAAAAGAGAAGCAGGGAGTAATGACTTATTTTCAGAAGTTCACCAGTTTTTAATATATTGATTATAAATTCTTATTGAATATATTTCCCAACTCTGACTGAGGAAAGAAGACCATTGTAAAGTAGGATTAATATATATGCTTAGAGATGTTGTAAAAGTATGTTGAAATGAGGATTTAGGAGTTTAAAATGCTAGACACTCTAGTGCTTTACGTAGTTTCAAGCATTTTCATCCTTTAATTTTACACACCATATTTTTACAACTTTTTTGTTTCCATTTTCTAACTTTTTGTTTTCCCCCCTAAATGTTTTGGTGATTCTCCAGAACCAACGAAACGTATGCTTTCCTTCCAAGGGTTAGCGGAGTTGGCTCATCGTGAATATCAGGCAGGAGACTTTGAAGCAGCAGAGAGACATTGCATGCAGCTTTGGAGACAAGAGCCTGATAACACTGGCGTTCTTTTATTACTGTCATCCATTCACTTCCAGTGTCGTAGACTGGACAGGTAGGAGATTTGGAATATCCATTTATACTCTTTGTATTGTTAACACTTCTTCTAGTCTGAAAAAAGAATCTATTAATGCTGTCTGCAGCTTTGAGAAACTTTGTTATAATTCTAGTTAATTTTGTTATCAAAACTGATATTTGAGTCGCTATTTGACTGACAACAGGGAAGATCAAAGCCAAAAACGGAAAAATAATCTATGGTTAGTGCCCTGGTTATGGTGAATAGCATCCCAGACAACTCCAAGGTAGTGTCTGATCTGTCTTCTGGGCCTTTTTTACCACTTTCTGTAGAGGTTGTGTCCAAGGTTGGTAAATTCTGCTCTGTGAAACCATACTCTACCAGTTTGGGAATGGGAGTCTCTGAAATGGCAATCTTCATGCAAAACACATGAAAGTGTGTTAGCTTTTATTAAGCCTCCTCAGAGCTTTGGGTTTTATGCTCAAAGTAACTGAATTGAAGAAGAGAAGGAGGCGCACATTCTTTTAAATCGCGTAAGTTGGTTAAACATGTGACAGGGATAACTTCTTTTAATGCCATAAATGGACAAATCAGCATCAACTATATGTACCAGGTGCACTCAAAGGCACTTATACATTATTTCTTCTGGTGCTACTTGGACACTAGCTGCTGGCCTGCAACACATGTTGTTTACCTCTGAAATATGTTCCTCTCTTTGGAATCATTGTGAAATTTTCTCAGCCTTAAGTTGACTCATTGGTGTATTTTTACCTTCATTAATCTTTCTGCTATACCTCAGATGTTTACACGCTTGCTAACTGTTCTAGTTATTGAGGTGTAACTAATTAAATGGTGTGTTTAGAATTATTGCTACAAGCATCTCCTCACCATAGTGCCTTGTTATCATGTGGTTTAGATCAAGTGTAACCCAAGTTTAGAGAACAAAAAGTTTCTATAACACCTCTCTCTGTTACTCTGTCTATTGAAAAGAGTCAGGAAAAAACATTTGTAGGTTGATTGGAAGGAGTGCCACAGCCTGCACTGCTGAACAGTGTGAATAGAAGTCTTGCAGTGTTTTTAATCCATCAGTGTGAGCTTAGGCTAGAAGATTTGCAAAATTCAATTTACCTCTGACAAGTAATCTGTCTTGAATAAGCATGTAAAATATTGTGAAGTTGAAATAGTGGATTTTGTGCCTGGGTAGATAAAACTTGCTGGATGGTTTTGCAGGATGGCTAGTTGGTTATATGTTTGACTGATTTAACTGCAGGGCTTTGGAGCTGTGCTCCGCTCTAGCTCCAGGCAAAAACCTGCCGCTCCACTGCTCTGGAGCTGCTCCAGCTCTGGGCTCTGCTCTAAAGCCCTGGATTTGAGATTGTACTAGTAATTCTGGCTGTAGGCTTGCCTGTAAACCCCACCATTGGCAAAGTTTGTGTTAACCTGTCTGATTTTCTCCAGGTCTGCTCACTTCAGCACTTTGGCTATTAAACAGAATCCATTGTTGGCCGAAGCCTACTCGAATCTGGGGAATGTGTACAAGGAACGTGGGCAGCTGCAAGAAGCTATTGAGCATTATAGGCATGCGCTACGCCTCAAACCAGATTTCATTGATGGATATATTAATCTGGCTGCTGCATTGGTAGCTGCAGGTGATATGGAAGGGGCAGTACAAGCCTATGTTTCTGCCCTTCAGTACAATCCTGTAAGTAACACTTAGTTCATAGAGCTCTATGTTATACCCCACCATCAAGCACACTGCTACTACAGTACAGATAGAGAAGTCTTTGGTTTACATGATGGTTTGAAGAGTTAAGGCTGGTGGTGAAACCCTAACCATAGACTTAGTGCAGGGGTTCTCAAACTTCATTTCACCAATTACTACACGACCCTAAGCTGGGTGGCCAAAGCCCAGGCCCTGCCACCCCGGGCCAAAGCCCTTGGGGGTTGGGCGTCAGCTTCACTCCTGGGCTCCAGCAGCTCTAACGCCAATCTGGCAACCATTTAAAATGGGGTCACTACCCACAGTTTGAGAACTGCTGAAAATGTTCCTAATGATCAGATTTTTTACAATTAACATTCTTTTTACAATTTTTAAAAGGCATGACATTCTTTGTTTGCATAAACTTTTTTTTTCTGGGAATGTTCTGTGACTGCTTATTATATACTTAACTGTATAATTGAGTTGTTAAAGGAAATTTCCCAAACAATGACTTTGAAAAAGATTTGGGAGTTGTGGTAAATAGTCAGCTGAATATGAGGTCCCAGGGCAATGCTGTTGCCACACGGGTTAATTCAGTTCTTAGCTGCATAACCAGGAGAATCTCGAGTAAGAGTAGAGAGCTTGTCTTACTTCTGTAATTGACATTAGTGAGACTGTTGCCAGAATACCTGATTCCAGTATCCAAAATTCAAGGATGTTGATAAATAGTAGAGGATTCAGAGAAGAGCCAGGAGAATGAATAAAGGATTAGAAAACATGCCTTATAGTGGTAGACTCAGGGAACTCAACCTGTTTAGCTTAACAAAGAGAAGTTTAAGGGGTGGCTTGATTAGGGCTTGTGTACACTTAAAACAGTGCATTGGCAAAGCTGTAGTGCTTTAATGTTCTCCCATCAGCTTCGTTAATCTACTTCCCCAAGAGGTGATAGCTATGTCAGTGGGAGATGCTCTTCTGCCAACATAGGACTGTCTACTCTGGTGGGTAGGTCACTATAACTACATTGTTTGGGACATGATTTTTTTCCCACATCCCTGAGGAATGTAGTTATATTGACATAGGTTGGTAGCGTAGACCGAGCCTTAGTCTATAAGTACCTACAGGGGGACCTGATACTTGATGATAGGTTCTTCAGTCTAGCAGAAAAAGGTATAACATGATCCAGTGGCTGGAAGCTGAAGAAATTCAGACTGAGAATAAGATATACTTTTTTTTACTAAGGATTGTGATAGATTTCCCCATTGCTGGCAATCTTCAAATCAAGATTGATGTTCTAAAAGATATGCTAATTTGGGGAAATTCTGTGCCCTGTGTTATACAGTAGGTCAGACTAGATCAGTGGTCTGTTATGGGTTTGGAACCCATGAATGATTTTAGATTTTTCTAATAAGTGATTTGCTATTGATGCCTTTGACTTACAAGGGGAAATTCTGTGAGAAGGAAGAGAGTAGGGAAAAATTGATCTCTGAGAACTAGGGAATGCCGGTCTGTCATTTAATGTCTTTTGAAGTTTTTAAATCATATGGTAAAATCTAAACCTGAAAGTTGTTAAATACTAATTAATCCATACTATGGATTAACAAAATGCAAAAAAGATTAATTTTAAACATTTCAGTGTTTCCCTTGGATGGGATCATCTGCTTTAGTGACTTTGTCATATACCTAATGCCAAGATGTTACACTGTTCAGTATCTTTTTAGTCTTCACTAAAGTCTTGCAACCTGACCTGAACCTAACAGAATCAGAATACAGTTTTAGGGTTTGGGTCAGGTCAGAATATAACCTGACCCATTTGGGTCAGATAGGCTCTTTCACCACCTACCCATGCGGTCAGTGTGCCAGTGGCTGCCGGCCCCTCTCCTGCTGGCCACTACAATCTCTCTGTGGAGTAAGACTGATGTAGACGTCTCACTCCACATCATGCATAATACAATGAGGCCATGGTAGCCAGAAGGAGCAGGGCATGCAGCAGCTGTTACGTTAACTCTGTGGGCCAGGAGAGCTGGAAACCCCCACCAGGCCAAACACCAAGGATGAGGAGGCTATGCTGACACAAGTTCAGGGGGAAGGGTCATGTTTGGGTCAGTTCTATAAATGCCTCAGCATACTCAAGTGGGATTTGCATTGGGTTGTGAGTGGATGCTGGAGGTGCCTTGCTCTCCTGGTCCTCCCATTTGCTGCCAAAATAATACTTCAGTTCTGAGTCCTGGCTCTGGTTACAGTGAAAGTAAGAAAATGATAAAATAGGGATAGCAAAGCAGGGGAAATGGGACAAACGACCAAATGAAGGAAAGTGGAAAAGAAATGCTGCCTTGGAGGTGGGGTTACTTTCTGTCTAGGTACTTCAGATCCCATCACAATAGAATCTGAACAAAGCACAGATAATTATGAAGGTATGATTAGGGTGATGGGTTTGAGACCTAAGGTAGTTTTTTGTGATACAATTCTCCCAAAATTATTTTCACTACTGCTCAAAAGAATTGAGGCCCTTGTACAAAGATGAGACCTAAAAATTTATTTTCTTTGTTTGCTGTTGGTGTGTTTTCATTGCTGGAATTGGATTAATTGAGTGCTTCTCTTTGTAGGAGTCACCATATTACTGTTTAACAGTTTGATTATGCAATACATTAAAGATTTTAGGTCTAAAGAAGTCATTAGGCCTCATCTACTTGGTTACGAAGGGTCTTGAATGGTACGATAGAAAACAATGAGCACTAGGGGATTAGAGAAGTCTAAGCAAAGTTCACTTTCATAAGATCTCTCTGAATAAGTCTCTTCACTCCCAAGTGCAGCTGCTGACAACATGACTTTGATTTTCAGGACTTGTACTGTGTTCGTAGTGACCTGGGGAACCTGCTCAAAGCCCTGGGTCGCTTGGAAGAAGCCAAGGTAGGTGTTCAGTAGAATACATTTAAACATCAATGTTTTGAAAACTTGAACTTTCCACCAAGTCTTCAAATCTGCGTTGATCTGCAAACAATCTGAGAAACTGCTGAAAACTGAAGGCACTGAATTGTCCCAGCGTAGTTGCAGGGCAAGATATGGCACGTCCATGTTAAATGTTGGTTTAAAACAAGAAACGGAACATTACTGAGTCTTTCCGCTGAACTAGACTATCTGATATCATTCTGAAGTCTTGGGCAGGGCCTTCACCATGATCTTATCTGGAAATAAATAACATTCCTTCAAATCTGAGGCTTGCCTGCTGGTGCCAAGCAGAGAGCCTGTGATTTAGCTCGAGATTCCTGTACAATGCAGGTGCTATTGAAAATGCTGCTCTTCTAAAGTCCTTTGCGGCTTGTAAGTGGAGAAGAACCTTATCCAAATGTTACTCTGTAATATTGGCTTTTAAAGATTTTGTTCTTTAACCTTTCCCCTCACCTTTATAGTGGAAGAAAGGCTAATAAACTATCATAGATGCAGTACATCATTCCCTAAACTTGTGCTTCCATGTCTTCCCCCCAAAATAAAGTATCAGAAGGACAAAGCTGGTTTGTTTGGGAAATGAACTGATTGAAAGAAAACTTGCTAAAGTGGAAAGGTGGCTTCTAGCAGTCTGTGTTTCCCAAACTGAGAATTCGAATACCAACATGGGTTTTAAAGCTCTTGACATATTTAAAACTTTGATTTCAAAACAAAATGGTCTTGTTACAAGCCACCTTACGCGTCCGCGCTGCAGGGGTGAGGAGTGTGGAGAAACCAGAGTGACTTTGGACTTCATGTCGGTCACTCCAAGCCCCACGCGCATGCTAACAAGTGGAGTGTATGAACAGTGTAGCTGTCTATTTGGCTGCAGCACCATTTGGGGAGGGATATTGCTTTCAGAACTATCTATTTACAGGGTAGAGGGAGTGCTACTTTAAAGTGCATTGTTCATATTTTTTTCTGACAATTCGAATGCATACTTGTCTAGACCAGCATAATTCACAGTTGGTCAGATCTGAGCTGAACAGATTCTGAAATAGTAGTTCACCAGTTGTAAATGTCTTTGAGACACTTGGTTCTCAGCCCACCAAGTGGACAGCTAACATGCATTGCACTTCGCTGCAGCTTTAGTGTGACTGGTATAGGCCAAGACACTGCGCCTGCCTTAGGTTGCTGACCTCTTTGTTTCAGAGCTCTGGAGACACCTAGTTTGAAAGTTGTTCTGTTTTTTTCTAAGAACTCATTGAGTAAGAAAAATATCTTGAGTAAATTGCAATGTATTTCTTTGGTTATCAGTGCATTTGAAAGATCAAGCCAGCAAATTCCTTACAGTTTGAACCCAAACTTAATTTCTTGGTAGACATTTCAGAGCCTTTCTTCCAAAAAAAAGAAAAATGTCCCTGCTGTATGCAATAGCCCTGATTAACACTCTCCCTTCTGCATGACTCCTATGTTACAGATTGTTCTTGTTCCCATGTTAGACATATCCAGAGAATTTCAATTGCTTTGTTGAACTTTTACTAATGATCTTGTTTTATTTTCTCTCTTGTTTTTGGTTTTTCACCACTGATATTGTATTTAGAAGGTTTCAGGTGGGTGAAACCTCCTATTCCATGCGTAAGGTGCCTCGCTGAAGGGAGCTCGAGGCCTGGATCTAGGGCAGACACACACCTCCTCCTCCTCTTCCAGCAAGGAACGCACCGAAAAGTCACATGATGAGAAATATGGTAACGGGTTTGTAACTGCCACAGCAAAACCATTTGCCTCCATGCCTGAATCTTCTGTCTTGTGGCTTCAGAAACAGCTTAAAATATTTTATTTACAAGCAAGTAATGTAAGAGAATGTTTTATACTACTAGCCACAATTCTTTCAAAGAAATAAAGTAAAAGTAAATTAAGATATTTTAAAAAATAATAATTGGAAATAGTTTATAGTAAAAGCTTCTAACTCTTCTGGTTGTTCATTTTTTCCTTTTTTTCTTCTTTGTTTGGATTGCAGCGTTCTGCTCTTCTGATGATGCGCTGTGATCCTGCAGTAGCGCAAAGGCTGCGCAGCGGTAACGCGCATTGCGTGCGAGTAAGCCCTTGTGAACGGTTGACTAGATGATTAATCTCTGATTGGGCGGCTGTCTGAGCTCCATGCCATACCCTTTTAGATAAAATCGGGTCACCGTTCATTTAGTCCAGTTGTCAAATTTAAGATGGAAGTTTCTACATGGGTCTGTCTGGTAGATTAATGATTCTGGTTGGCCGTTCACTCTATCTTGGGGCAGTCTACATAGCACAGCAATTTGCAGCGATAGCGTGGCGGCGTGCTGTTAGGATGCGCCAGCGACTTCTTGCGCTTGCATTACAGGGACCTAAACCTTCATGCAATTCTGTTATTTGAGGTTTTGAGGCTGAGATGACTCAGTGAAAATATATTCAAGAGGGAGGAGTTATTAGTAAAAAATAGTAGAATAAAATACAACTTGCATACAACTTCTGACTCGGGGAAAGGACAGGTAAGCCTTCAAAAATGTTAACGCCACTTTCAGTAGTTTGCTTCTAGATTTTTTTTAAACATTTTATATACACATCTTTAGAGTACTTTTAAAATCATATACATTTTTCCTGATTTAAGGCCTTTGTGTCAAGGGAAACCAGTTGCTTTATGGAGTAAATTCTTGATAACTCCTAGATTGGGCAGACAAGTCAGAACTAGAAATGATTTGGAAGAAAAATCCTCAGTTCTGTACTAACACTGTTAAGTCCTCAGGTGAATTGGTCTCTGAAGGCATATTACCTAAAGATCAGCATAACTGAAAAATGGTGGGCTTGCACTTAGGTTTTGGTTTGCGCTGGCGCAGGATCAGCCAGCTGTTTACAGTGCATTAGTTTTGGCGCAAGCTAGCCTATACTGCAGGATCACTTTTGGCTGGTTAGAGAAGGAATATTGACAATTATTTTTTTTCTCATTTTTCTTTTTACAAATATTCCCCTTCCTCTCTATCTTTCTTCTTAACTGTTTCAAGGCCTGTTACTTGAAAGCAATTGAGACTCAACCAAACTTTGCAGTAGCATGGAGTAATCTTGGCTGTGTTTTCAATGCTCAAGGAGAAATTTGGCTTGCCATTCATCACTTTGAAAAGGTAACTGTTTATGCCTGTCATGTTCTTCAGTTAATTCCAGTGAGCAAAGAATTGTGTAGATACAAATAAATACTTTTCTAGCTGAGAGAATTATTCAGGTCTGCCTATACTCTACCCAGTGTGGTACATTGTTAATTATTGGTATAACTTAACTCATGAAATACCTATTCACATGTAACGCTGCCCAGTTGACACTGGAGTAGTGTTTTAGAATTGTTGTAATAAGGAATTTTCATAGGTATCAAAGGTGGGAAAATTCTGCTCTGACAGAGTATAGGGTAAGTGGCTTTTTCCATCTCTAACGCCTCTGAGAACTGCTTTATTATAAGCATTTCTAAAATGTCATCCTGATGGTATCTGAGCACTCTTAAATAAAGTTGGATAGTACAATTTCCTGTTCAAGTAATTTTCTTCAGTTTGCTGTTTCCAAGTATTTCCATTGAGCAGCTTAGGAAAATTACTTTAAACAGATGTACTAATTGCATTTTCCCACGATGTTAAATATTGTTTCCTGTCTGTGTTTCTACCTCTAGATTCGTGTGTGTATAATATGTAGTGTGCAACACTTCCCAGTTAACATAATCTGATGATGTGCTGTTTCTCTTCAGATTCGTTAATGGTCTAAATCCGATTCTGTTATATCCTACATGAAAAATTTGTTTTGGCCTCTGTGACATAAACCAAGAATCACAAACAGCAATTACGATCATTCAGCTATTTTAGTCAGTGTGGTGGTTTTCATATGAGTGACCTTTAAGTTTTTAGTCTATCAAATGCTTATCTAAAATCTAATCATCTGCATTCTTTATTTTGTATTTTCTGAAACTTGTTAGCATACTTTCAGTTCCTAGTAACGTACTGGATATGAAGTTGCTAGAATAGCCTTCCTAAGACTAATACAATATTTGCTCTTTTTTATTCTGGTACCAACTCTGTCTCTATAGCATCTAAAAAAAATTGTAGTTGGCTTAGTATTTTGCCCCAGGTGAGGGATATGGATTGCATTTCTTAACCCTGTAAGTACAGGAGGGTTGTTTCTTAAAACAGGTAGAGAAATCCTAGAATTGCATTAGTGGCGGTAAAGTAGAGTAAACCCAACTTCAAACAAATCTTTAGGGCACAACTGTGGGGTTGAGGAAAAAAATTCCTTATAGAAAGGGATTCACACCAAAATGTGTGTGAGTGATTCACCCAAACTTGTTTCTAGGATTTCCATTTAAATCTCACTGGTTGTAAAGTCATAAACACTTGTTGTCTGTTGCTGCCACGTGCAGAATAGCTGTGCTTCAGCATCACTGTGATGAAGGGACCCCATACAATCTTGCAGATATCAAGAATACTACATGATGAAAGATGTTAGTTTATTTTATAAGATAAAACAACCACAACTGGCATCTGTTGGAATCCATTTTGACAGGCAAGGGATTGTATGAACATGGAGACAGTTAGGTTGGGTTGATACAGGGGTGAGATTCTGTGGCCTATGTTGTGCAGGAGTTCTTCTGACCTTAAAGTCTATGATTCTATATGTTGGTAGGCCAGTTTAGGGAAGCTCGTACTGTTGTGTGTTCTGTGGATAAAAGTAGGACTTCAGTCCTCACTGTAGTCAGTCCAGCATCTTTCACAGTGCTAAATTCACTCCAGAAAGCAAGCAGAAATATGTTGTGTATATTAGCTTTTTATGCTTACCTTTAATCTTCCTTACTAATTAGTTTGTTTATAGAATCCTTTAAATAACTGTTTACAAATTGGGTTATCCATTAAATAAATATTAACTTTGGGTTTCTTAGGGTATGTTTAAGGTGTGTGGTAATGTTCAAAGCTTGTAAGTTACCTTTTTTAATATCTTCAGGCTGTGACACTTGACCCAAACTTCCTGGATGCTTACATCAATCTGGGGAATGTTCTGAAGGAGGCAAGGATATTTGACAGGTAAGCATATAACATCCCTTCAGCAGCCAGTCAGATGTTTAACCAAACATGGGCTTCTAATTTAGAAAGCTTTTCTTTCTTAAAGCATTGCCTGTAAAGACTGCAATTCAAGGAGAAACATGCTCTTGATATGCAAGCTTGGAGCTTCCTGGGGAGCAGAAATTTAGCCTTGTCTGTCACTGCCCCTGTCGGTATCCCTCTTGTGAGATCTTAGGCTTTCACCTCATTGAGACTTTTCTGCTCCATTGTAGTTGACTTGTGTTCATAGAATCATAGATGTGTAGGGCTGGAAGGGACCTCAAGAGGTCATAAAGTCCAGGCCCTTGTACTGAGGCAGAACCAAGTAAATCTAGAGTCTAGACCAGTGGTTTCCAAACTGGGGTTTGTGAAATGCTACAGGGGGTTCTCGTGGGGAAAAAATTCCCTAATGGGGGACAGAGCTGTCCCTAGGGACCCTGGGCAGCATGGGACCAGCAGCCTGGAGCCGCTGGACTTCCAAGAGCTAAGCAGATCAAAGCAAGCATATCTATTACACTGGAGTGATTTAAAATTCATGACTCCTTATAAGAAATGGAAAGGGAGGTGGATATTTTTTGCTGTTTTTAAAATTAAATAGGCAGCTAGTATTATTTTTAAAATTATGAAGAACAAGTTTAAGCTTTGTTGTAATGTGTGTTGTTTGCCTGGAGTGCTCAAGACCTGAATGCTTGTGTAGGAGGAACTCTTTGAGCTGGCTTCTTAAAAACCTTCGTGCTGTTTCACATCTGATACTCCTTGATGAAACATAGGAGCCTTGTCTTATAACAAGCTTATTCAAGCTATGAAAGTGAGACCTTGGAAGAAGATTGACATTTCCATAGTGTAATAAATTCTGTAATGATGCACATTATTTATTATTATTAAATAAGCATATCATAAAAACAAATTTTGTATTTCCAAGATCACTGCTTTTATCATTTATATTCAGGTAAAGGAGAAAATCCTTGGAAATATTAATTTTTTGGGAGGGGGTTTGTGAGACTTGACATTTTAGTGAAAGGGGTTCACAGGTTGTTCAAGTTTGGGAACCACTGGTCTAGACCATCCCTGACAGGTGTTTGTCCAATCTTCAGTGATGGGTATTCCACAGCCTCCCTTGGAAGCCTGTTCGAGAACTTAGCTACCCATATAGTTAAACCTTTTTCTAATATCCAACCTAAGGGTATGTCTACACTACCGGATTATTCCGAATTTACAGAATGTATAAAGTCAAGTGCATGCAGCCACACTAAGCACATTAATTCAGTTGTGTGCGTCCATATACCGAGGCTAGTGTCGATTTCCGGAGCATTGCACTATGGGTAGCTATCCCATAGTTCCCGCAGTCTCCCCTGTCCCTTGGAATTCTGGGTCCAGATCCCAGTGCCTGATGGGGCAAAAAACATTGCTGCGGGTGGTTCTGGGTACAGCCTCACCCCTCCCTCCGTGAAAGCAGCAGACAACTGTTTCACGCTTTAAACATTTCGCGCGTTACCGTGCAGTCTATGCTGAACCAGGACCTGCAAAACCAGGTGAGGAGGAGGCGGCTACGGCAGCGCATCGATGAGAGTGATGAGGACATGGACGCAGAATTCTCTCAAACCGCGGGCCCCTGCGCTTTGGAGATCATGCTGGTAATGGGGCAGGTTCTAGCGATTGAACGCCGATTTTGGGCCCGGGAAACAAGCGCAAACTGGTGGGACCGCATAGTTTTGCAGGTTTGGGACGATTCGCAGTGGCTGCGAAACTTTCGCATGCATAAGGGCACTTTCATGGAGCTTTGTGACTTGCTTTCCTCTGCCCTGAAACGCCAGAATACCAAGATGAGAACAGCCCTCACAGTTGAGAAGCGAGTGGCAATAGCCCTCTGGAAACTTGCAACGCCAGACAGCTACCAGTCAGTCGGGAATCAATTTGGAGTGGGCAGATCTACTGTGGGGGCTGCTGTGATGCAAGTAGCAAAAGCAATCATTAAGCTGCTACTACGAAAGGTTGTGACTCTGGGAAATGTGCAGGTCATAGTGGATGGCTTTGCTGCAATGGGATTCCCTAACTGAGGTGGGGCGATAGATGGAACACACATCCCTATCTTGGCACTGGAGCACCAGGACACCCAGTACATAAACCGCAAGGGATACTTTTCAATGGTGCTGCAAGCACTGGTGGATCACAAGGGACGTTTCACCAATATCCACGTGGGATGGCCGGGAAGGGTTCATGACACTCGCGTCTTCGGGAACACTACTCTGTTTAAATGGCTGCAGCAAGGGAATTACTTCCCAGACCAGAAGATAACAGTTGGGGATGTTGAAATGCCTGTAGTTATCCTGGGTGACCCAGCCTACCCCTTGATGCCATGGCTCATGAAGCCATACACAGGCAGTCTGGACAGTAGTCAGGAGTTGTTCAACTACAGGCTGAGCAAGTGCAGAATGGTGGTAGAATGTGCATTTGGCCGTTTAAAGGCGCGCTGGCGCACATTACTGACTTGCTCAGACCTCAACCAAACCAATATCCCCTATATTATTGCTGCTTGCTGTGTGCTCCACAGTTTCTGTGAGAGTAAGGAGGAGACCTTTATGGTGGAGTGGGAGGCTGAGGCAAATCACCTGGCTGCTGATTACGCACAGCCAGACACCAGGGCGATTAGAAGAGCACACCAGGAAGTGGTGCGCATCAGAAAAGCTTTGAAAATGAGTTTAATCATGGGCCAGGGTACGGAGTGACTGCTGTGTTTGTTTCTCCTTGATGAAGCCCCCCCTCTTGATTGACTCATTCCCTGTAAGCCTCCCACCCTCCTGTTTCAATTTACAGCTTGCTTAAGGAAATAAAATCACTATTGTTTAAAAATCATGTATTTTTTATTAATTCATTATAAAAAGAGGGAGAGAACTGACAAGGTAGCCCGGGTGTGATTTGGGAGGAGGACAGGAGGGAAGGAAAAGGCCACTAAAAAAATTTCAAAGTAATGACAGCCTTTTGGTTGGGCTGTCTACGAGGGTGGAGTGGGTGGGTGCATGGAGCCTCCCCTCATGCATTCTTACACGTCTGGGTGAGGAGGATATGGAACATGGTGAGGGATGAGAGTGGTTACACAGGCTGCAGTGGCACTCTGTGATCCTGCTGCTGTTCCTGAAGCTCCACCAGATGCCGAAGCATGTCAGTTTGATCACGCAGCAGCCCCAGAGTTGCATCCCGCCACCACTGATCTGCCTGCCTGCACCTCTGATCTTCCTGCCGCCACCTCTTATCTCAAGCATCCCTCCTGTCCTCACGTTCACTGGCATCTTTCCTGTAATTTGATACCACGTCCTTCCACTCATTCAGATGAGCTCTTTCATTGCGGGTCACTTCCATGATTTTCGAGAACGTTTCGTCTCGCGTCTTTTTTTTTTCCACCGCCTTATCTGAGCTAGCCTTTGGGATGGAGTAGGGAGGCTTGAAAAATTTGCAGCTGCATGAGGGAGGGAAAAAAGGGAGAGAAGTATTTAAAAAGATACATTTTACAGAACAATGCTTATACTTTTTCACGGTGAACAACACTATTCACCTTACATAGCACATGTGATTTCACTACAAGGTCGCATTTTGCATCTTAATATTGAGTGCCTGTGGCTCTGGTGTTAGAGAGATCACAGACGCAGGTCCGGGCATCAGAATTCAGCTTGCATGCGTCCATGGTAAGCCATTGTCTTTTGGCTTCTGCAGCCTTCATATATACAGTGCCCTCCTTTCCCAAATAACAAGCAAAGCCCATTAAGTGCTGCTTCTTTCCTGTTAACATGCAGCAGCAGAAACCGCCCCCCCATCCAATTCTGTGATGATCGCTTTACCCCTCCCCCCACCGCGTGGATGCTATCATGGAAGATCACTGCTAGCCAAACGCAAAAAAGCTCAGTGCCAATCACCCCCTTACCCCCTCCCGCTTGGCTGTCTGCAAGGAAGGATTTCTTTTAAGCAACAGGCAAACAGCCCAGTAGGAATGGCCATCTCTGTCCCCTTAATTAAATTCCTGAATTTCAACTAGGTTACCATGAACGATATCACTCTCCTGAGGATAAAACAGCGAGATAAAGAACGGATCTTGCTTGAATGCCAGCAAACACCGGGACCATACGCAGCTAGGCTTTGTCATGCAGTGATACCAGATTACTTGCTACATGCATGGTGTGGTCAAGTGTGCTACCATGGAGGACGGAATAAGGCTGCCCTGCCCAGAAACCTTCTGCAAGGTTTCTTGGCAGGAGAGCTTCATGGAGATGTCTCTGGAGGATTTCCACTCCATCCCCAGACATGTTAACAGACTTTTCCAATAACTGTACTGGCCGCAAATGCATCCTAAGTCCTCAGGGCAAATTAATCATTAAAAAACGCTTGCGTTTAAACCATGTTTTATATTTACAAAGGTACGCTCACCAGAGGTCCCTTCCGTGGCTTCATTGTGTGGGATAGTGGCTTGGGAGGGTAATTCCGTCAGGGTGAGATCAAGCTCCTGGCTGTTAGGGAGAACGAAGTGCTGTGAGCTCTCTGCAAGCTCTTCCTCCTCATCTTCTCCGTCAGCAGAATCCTTAGCCATGGCTGAGATTACCACCCTCACCTTGGAATCCACGGACAGGGGTGGGGTAGTGGTGGGGGACCCCTCTAGAATTGCATGCAGCTCAGCGTAGAAGCGGCATGTTTTCGGCCCTGCCCTGGACCTTCCGTTTGCTTCTTAGGTTTTCTGGTAGGCTTGTCTGAGCTCCTTAAGTTTCACACGGCACTGTACTGAGTCCCTGGTGTGGCCTCTGCATCATGGCCTTGGAAATTTTTTCAAATGATTTTTCATTTCGTCTTTTGGAACGGAGTTCTGTTAGCACGGAATCCTTTCCCCATATAGTGATCGGATCCAGTACCTCCCGTGCGGTCCATGCTGGAGCACTTTTTCGATTCTTAGGAGACTGCATTGTTACCTGTGCTGATGAGCTCTGCGTGGTCACCTGTGCTGGTAAACTCTCCACGCTCGGCAAACAGGAAATGAAATTCAGAAGTTCGCAAGGCATTTCCTGTCTACCTGGCCAGTGCATCCGAGTTCAGATTGCTTTCCAGAGCGGTCACAATGGTGCACTGTGGGATACTGCCCGGAGGCCAATACCGTTGATGTGCGGCCGCACTAACCCTAATCCAACATGGCAATACCAATTTCAGCACTACTCCTCTCGTTGGGGAGGAGTACAGAAACCGGTTTAAAGAGCCCTTTATATTGATATAAAGGGCCTCGTTGTGTGGACCGGAGCAGGGTTAAATCGGTGTAATGCTGCTAAAATCGGTTTAAACGCGTAGTGTAGACTAGGCCGAAATCTCCCTTGCTGAAAATTATGCCCTTTACTATTTGTCCTGCCTTCAGTAGATATGGAGAACAACTATTGTCCTCTTTCTAACAATGCTTAACATTATCAAGTCCCCCCTCAGTCTTCTTTTCTCAAAACTAAACACGCCCAAGTTTTACTTCAGCCTTTTCTCTTAGTCATAGGTCACGTTTTCTAAACTTTATCACTTCCTGTTGCTCTCTTATGAACTCTCTCCATTTTGTCCACATCTTTCCTAAAGTGTGGTGCCCAGAATTGTCCCACTACTCCAGCTGAGTCCTCACCAGTGCCGAATAGGATGGGAGTGTTACCTCCTATGTCCTATATACAATAGTCTTGTTAATATGCCCCTGAATATTAGCCTTTTTCATAACTGCATCACATGCTAGACTCATTCAGCTTCTAATGCACTATAATTCCCAGATTCTTTTCAGTGTTACTGCCACCTACCTAGTTATTCTTCGCTTTGTAGTTGTGCATTTGTTTTCCTTGCTAAGGGTAGTCCTTTGCACCTCACTGAATTTCCTTTTGTTGATTTCAGAGAAAATTTCAGAGAAGTTCTCTAATTTGTCAGTTGGTTTGAATCTAATCCTGCCCTCCAAAGTGCTGCAACCCCTTCAAACTTGTTGTCATCTGCACATTTTATAAGCATACTCTCCACTTCTTCACCAAGTAATTAATGAAAAATATTGAGTAAGATAGGACTGACCCCTACAGAATCCCACTATGTACACCGTCCTAGTTTGACAGCGAGCCACTGATGATTACTCTTTTAGTCTTTCAACCAGTTGTGAACCCACCTTATAGTAACTTCATCTAGACCATATTTCCCTTGTTTGCTTATGAGACTGTCAAGTGGAACTGTGTCAAAATCCTTTATGGAAATAAAGGTTTATCATGTCTACTCCGTTTTCTCTATTCTCCAGGCCAGTAACCCTGTCAGAGAAGGAAATTCAGTTGGTTTGGCATGATGCATTCTTGATGAACCCATGCTGTCGATTTCTTGTAACCCTATTATCCTCTAGATCAGGTGTTGGCAACTTGCGGCATGCGTGCCAAAGACGGCATTCGAACCAATTTTTAATGGCACACTGCTGTCTGCTGCCTGCCAGAGTCCTGGTCCCACTAAGCCCCTCCGCCCACCGTTCTCTCCTGTGGGAGCAGGAGGCAGAAGCTTGGTCCTTCCAGCAGCCAAGCTCCCCCCCTCCCCTGCTGCTTCCCCCAGTGTGCTGCTTTCCTGCCCCTCCTCCTCTCCTTTTCTGCACCGATCAGCTGATGGCCCTTGTGTGTGTGGGGGCGGAGGGGGGGAGCGGAGCGGAGCAGCATGCTCGCTGCTCTGGGGAGGAGGCAGAGAACAGGTGGGGACAGACGGGGCGCTGGGGAAAGGGATGGAATCGGGCATATCCCCTCCAGCCCCCTGCTGTGAGCCGCTCATGGCAGGATGCTGGTAGCACCCCCCATGAGCTGAGAACCCCAGTCCTCTGCTCTGACCCCTGCACCCCCCACAACTCCAGCCCTGATTTCTGCACCCCCCACATACTCAGCCATCCCACACCCTGACTCCTGCACCTCCTCGCACACCTCCAGCCCCTGTTCTGACTCCTGTGCCCCCCACACATACCCAACCCCCCCCCCACTCCATGCCCTGACTCTCACATCCCCCCGCATCCCCACCCTGAGCACCAAACGGGAGCTCCTGCACCTCCCACCTGCACCCCTGGTCTGGGGTCCTGGCTGCTGGCCCTTCTCAGTGTGCTGCCCATTTGGTCCCAGCTGCCGGCCTTTTACCAGCCAGGGTCCCGCAGGTCCCGCTCAGCCCGCTGCCGAACTAAATGAACTGAACCCCAGGCTGGCAGTGGGCTGAGTGGGCCAGCAGCGTAAGATCAGCATTTTAATTTAATTTTAAATTTAAGCTTCTTAAACATTTTGAAAACCTTGTTTATTTAAATACAACAATAGTTTAGTTACATAATATAGACTTAGAGAGAGACCTTCTGAAAAACGTTAAAATATTTTACCGGCACGCGAAACCTTAAGTTAAAGTGAATAAGTGAAGACTCGGCATACCACTTCTGAAAGGTTGCCAACCCCTGTTCTAGATGGTTACAAATTGATTGATTGTTTAATAACTCATTCCACTACCTTACTGGATATCAAAGTTAGCCTAACTGACCTATAATTCCCCGGGTCCTCTTTGTGCGTCTTTTTAAAGATAGGTACTGTTTTGCCCCTCTCCAGTCCTCTGGGACCTCATCTGTCCTTCATGAGTTCTCAAAGATAATTGCTGTTAGTTCTGAGGCTGCTTCAGCTAGCTCCTTAAGTACTCTAGGATGAATTTCCTCAGGCCCTGCTGATTTGTATTTAACTTTTCTAAATATTCTTTAACCTGTTCTTTCCCTATTTTGGCTTGCATTCCTTCCCGCTTGTTAATATTGTGTTGAGTACTGGTCACCATTTCATTTTTTAGTGAAGACTGAAGCAAAATAGGCATTAAATACCTCAGCCGTCTTGATAACAGGAAAGGAGAGTTAATAACAGATGTTAAGTAGAGGGCTTACAGTTTCCCTTTGTCTCTCTTAATCTGAATATATTTAAATTGCCTTTAATTTTTATTGCCTTTTGTTCCTTGTTAGGTATAACCTCATTTTATGCCTTAGCCTTTCTGGCTTTGTCCTTTCATGCTTGTGCTATTCTTTTATATGCCTTAGCAGTTTTGTCCATGTTCCCAGTTTTGTAGGATTCCTTTTGATTTTGGGGTAATTGAAGTGCTCCTGATGGAGCTATATTCACCTCTTACTGTTCTTCCTATTTTTCCTTTTCATCAGGATGGTATTAAAGGCATAACAGAAAGCTGTCTCCTTGAGCAACTGCCAGCTCTCCTGAATGCCCTTATCCCACAGGACCTTGCCTACCAATTCTGAGTTTTAGTCTATCTTTTTGATATTTGTTGACCTTATTTTGCTGCTCTCTCCTTTCTTTCCTTAGAATTGTGAAATCATCATTTCATGATCACTTTTACCCAAATTGCCTTCCACCTTCAGATTCACTCCCAGTTCCTCTCTGTTCATCAGAAGCAAGTCTGAATGGCTGAGGCAAAGTCCGCTGGCTTGGTCTGTGTGCAGTGGCACCATGTTTGGTAAATGAACACTTTCTCAATCAGAACATACAACCCTAATCATTGAGTTTAGTCTTGAGCTGGGCCTTTTACTGGACATGTGGACCCTGAGAGAGTCTGTGGCATTGAAGTTAATCCATTTTCATCCAGGCACTGCTGTACTGAATTACTCAGCATACTCTCTTGCTGTGTACCAGTGGGAGTTTCAGTATCAGCAAGTGTTAGAGCATGTTCCACAGTATCTAACACAGCCATGTCATGTTTCAGAAATGTTGCCGTTGTGGAGATATTCAAGTCTGCTACCTGCAATCCATCCATATTTTTGTGCAGCATTACTCTGAATTTAGCCTTGATGAAGTTCTCAGTTTGGGACAGCAGACTTTCCTCGCTGTTTAAAAAATAAAAAATCCTCAGACTCCATGGCAACTGTTTTGCCATGTTTAAAGAATAATTAATTAGCATAGCAACTGTTTCTTCAAGGTTGCTCCTAGGAATCTGTTCTCTGCCCTCCTCCTTACAGTACATTTGTATTACACTGAAAGACCTGACTGGTGAAGGAATGGTTTCTGCACCTTATCTTCAGATTGGATGCATGAACATGTAAACAGGGTACAAATGCTTTCTGGAAACTTCCAAGTTCAGTTGCTGAGGATAAACATTTTTCCTAGAGTATGGATCCATAGACATGGTCATCTTGAAGAGTCGGAATTAAAATAGTAGATAACCTTTGAGGACACACATTATTAGGTTAATCAAGACCAGAGAAGACCAAGCAATCTAATGTAGCTTACTGAATGGGCAAGATAATAGCAGATTAAATTCACTGACAGTGAATTTCAATGCTATTTAGGAGGGATAATTTGAGCTATTCGTATTCAGACCTTATTGGTCTTTAAATTATATGTAAAAACTTGAAAAAATAACTTGGTGATCTTTGGATACTCAATGTGCAGTGGTTATCAAAAAAGAAAATGGTGTTAGGATAATTATGAAGATGCGTTGTAGAGTTCAAATGTATTCTTGCCTCTGGAATACCGTGTTCTGTTCTGGACACCCTATTTCAAAAATGGTGTGATTAAAAATTAGAGGTGGGGCATCAGAAGCTGGAGATAAATGATTAAAAGGCGTAGAGAAACTTCTGAGTGAAGACTGAAAAGATTGGGACTGCGTAGATATAAAAGGAGATGTGAATTCAATAAAATCGTGCCAGCAGATTTAAAACCGATTAAAGGAAATACTGTTATGTGCAATACACAGTTATTCACTGCTACAGGATCCTGTTGAAGCCAAGAGTGTAGAATTTTAAATGGTTTCAAAACTGATGTGGCTAATGAGACCATCTAGAGTTACAAAAGTTAGGACTTAAAATTCTTGATGTTTTTTTTTAAAAACAGATATAAATCCTTGTGTTTCAAGGCATAAGGCATGGGGGCTAGGAAGAAACTTTCTGTGAGGACTGTTTATTCCATAATTGCTACTGCAGGGTTTCTTGTAACTTTCTCTGAAGAATCCAGTACAGACCTCTTTCTCATAGAATACTGGACAAGACAGACTGCTGGTCTCCACTTGTTTTAATTTCAAAGTGATGAGACAGATGTGAGTTGATGCTTTATGCAGAACATTTTTGGTCTTTATTGAATTTGCCCTTTCTGTGCTTAGGACTTGGGAAACCTGGGTTCAGTTCTCTCCTCTACTCAGACACTCCCTGTGTGACCTTGGGAAAACCATCATGCCTCAATTTCCCATTTGTAAAAGAAGGAAAATAGCACTACCCTACCTCACAGAGGGTTTTGGGAGGATAAATACATTAAAGATTGTGATGCTGTCATACCAGTGTTGTGCGGGGGCCGTGAGTACCATAGTTAGTTGTTCATTGGAACCAGAGTTGTTTCTTTCTGAAAGCCTGAACTAGGAATTTGCAAGTTGACGATTATTGGGAAGGTGGTTCCTGGATTATGATGGTGACTTTAGGATGGCTCAGTCTTCCAATTCTAATACACAGGTTGAAATTTATGAGCTGTAAGATCAGGGAAGAGCACATACAAATGATAGCTTTGTTGTTACGTATGATTGCCATGTCAAAACAAACAAAAAAAAAATTGGCCCGTCTAGTTCAACAATGTCTGTACTTGATGCTTGGCCAGCCGCTTATAAAATATTTCCACTTTCAGATCACTTTGGATTTAGGAGGAAGAGAGTTCCTTAAACCTGTATAGCTATCAGCTTTTTCTCTTTCTCATAGACTCATAGACCAGAAGGGACCAATATGATCATCTAGTCTGACCTCCTGCACAAGGCAGGCCACAGAACCCCACCCATCCGATTTTATAACAACCCCTAACCCAGGACCGAGTTATTGAAATCCTCAAAATTGGTTTGAAGACCTCAAGCTGCAGAGAATCCACCAGCAAGCGACCCGTGCCCCACGCTGCAGGGAAAGGCGAAAAACCTCCAGGGCCCCTGCCAATCCGCCCTGGAGAAAAATTCCTTCCCGACCCCAAATATGGCGATCAGCTAAACCCTGAGCATGTGGGCAAGAGTCACCAGCCAGCACCCAAGAAGGAATTCTCTGCAGTAACTCAGTTCCCATCCCATCCAACATCTCCCCGCAGACCATTGAGCAGACCTATCTGGTGGTAATCCAAGATTAATTGCCCAAATTAACGATCCTATCATAACATCCCCTCCATATACTTATCAAGCTTTGTCTTAAAGCCAGAAAAGTCTTTTGCCCCTACTACTTCCCTCGGAAGGCTGTTCCAGAACTTCACTCCCCTAATGGTTAGAAACCTTCGTCTAATTTCAAGTCTAAACTTCCTAATATCCAATTTATACCCATTCGTCCTCGTGCCTACATTAATACTAAACTTAAATAATTCCTCTCCCTTCCTAACATTAACCCCCCTGATATATTTATATAGAGCAAGCATATCCCCCCAGCAGCCTTCTTTTGGCCAGGCTAAACAAGCCAAGCTCTTTGAGTCTCCTTTCATAAGGCAGTTTTTCCATTCCTTGGATCATCCTTGTAGCCCGTCTCTGAACCTGTTCCAGTTTGAATTCATCCTTCTTGAACATGGGACACCAGAACTGCACACAGTATTCCAGATGGGGTCTCACCAACGCCTTGTATAACGGTACTAACACTTCCTTATCCTTGCAGGAAATACCCCGCCTGATGCATCCCAAAATTGCATTTGCTTTTTTAACAGCCGTATCACATTGGCGACTCATAGTCATCCTGCTATCAACCAGTACCCCAAGGTCCTTCTCCTCCTCCGTCGCTTCCAACTGATGCGCCCCCAACGTATACCCAAAATTCTTATTATTAATTCCTAAGTGCATAACCTTGCACTTTTCACTATTGTATTTCATCCTATTTCTATTACTCCAGTTTACAAGGTGGTTCAGATCTTCCTGAATAGTATCCCTGTCCTTCTCCGTGTTAGCAATACCCCCCAGCTTTGTGTCATCCGCAAACTTTATTAGCACATTCCCGCTCTTTGTGCCAAGGTCAGTAATAAAAAGGTTAAATAAGATTGGTCCCAAAACCGATCCTTGAGGGACTCCACTAGTGACCTCCTTTCAGCCTGACAGTTCACCTTTCAATATGACCCGCTGGAGTCTCCCCTTTAACCAGTTCCTTATCCACCTTACAACTTTCATATTCATCCCCATCTTTTCCAATTTAACTAACAGTTCCCCATGCGGAACCATGTCGAACGCCTTACTGAAATCTAGGTAAATTATATCTACCGCATTTCCTTTATCTAAGTAATCCGTCATCTTCTCAAAGAAGGAGATCAGATTGGTTTGACATGATCTATCTTTAGTAAATCCGTGTTGCAGTTCGTCCCAATTACCATTGACCTCTATGTCCTTAATTACTTTCTCCCTTAAAATTTTTCCAAGACCTTACATACTACAGACGTCAAGCTAACAGGCCTATAATTACCCGGATCACTTTTATTCCCTTTCTTAAAAATAGGAACTACATTAGCGATCCTCCAGTCATACGGCACAACCCCCGAGATTATAGATTGCTTAAAAAATTCTTGCTAACGGACTCGCAATTTCACGCGCCAATTCCTTTAATATCCTATTCATTTTTCAGCCTTCTTCATTTTGAATTCCTTTTTTCCCCTTCCTTCTGGTTTATGGGAAAGGATGAATAGTCATTTTATTTGATATGCTTTTTATATCAACTTAATTCCAGACCTTCACATCCTTCATGCTACTGCTCTTCTCTACACACTCTTCTACTTCTGAGATAGGACAACTAAAATGGAGCACTATATTCAGCTGAGAACTTTTTGTCTATTTTATTTTCGCTAGCATATGTATTACAGTATTTTTGACTGCTGCAATACATTGCATGGATGTCTTCATTGGCCTTCATTTTAGTTTTGTGAGATCATTGTTAATCTAAACCCATGAATCTCAAACTTTTAGTCCATAATTTTTTCCTGGGAAAAGAGCCAGGTTGTGCTGTTTTAGTGCTGTGTACCATACTGTGTCTGAATTCGTAAATAAGGTTATAATTTGTATTGACTGACTTGCAGCTTTTGAATTTCATAGATGGCATGAAAGGCACATAATGTTCTATTCTGGCCACCTGCACAATGCAGATCCTAGAATTTGACTCAGTAATTCCTATATCTAGCTCCATAATGTGTGGTTAAACTAGAACATGTTTCTTAGAAAGATTTCTGATTTGTTGATTACCTTTTGGTGATCTGTTCCACTGTGTAAATGCATTATTAAATTAATGTATTTTCTAGGAATCAAGATTCTTAGCCACGTGAGATTTTTATTTATATAGAAGCACAGGTGTGCATGATCTTCAGACAAGTAAAAAAAGGTAGATTCTTAATACATGTTTACAATCTAAATTACACATAACTGAGCAAGGAATGACTCGTGGGTTGGGGATGAGGAGGCAGAATAATGGAAAGTGAGCTACAATAATAAGAATGCTTTGCCATAATTTAACACTTTGTTGTGTTAAATTGATATATTTTGGCAAAATAAATTTGGTATAAAAGAGTAGCATTTTTAAAGCAAGATCTCTTGTTCCTCATAGCTTCTAAAGTAAGAGTAATCACAAGCAAAAAGAACACTTTACTTCATCCCACGTGGGGATTATTCACCTACAATATAGATAAATTTAAGATAAAGCAAATAATGCAAAAGGGCTCTATTGGAAACAGACTGTAAAGTTGTCTGAGATGGCCTGAGCTTGGCTACATTATCTCAAAAATCTGCTGATGTAGCGTTGTTCCAAAAGTAAAACATATCCGTCAGGAGGACTGGTGTGCAAAAGAGAAGACACTCTTGGATCAGGGTACCTGTTAAAGCAAGAAATGTATTATGCTAAATGTGGTAAAAGCTGCATGCTGTAGACTAATCACAAGGTCTCTGTCCTGAAAAGTATAGTCTAATTTTAACTTGACCTAGTTAACAAAGGGGAAAGTAACAAAATAGTAGGGACTGGAGGGTATATGAGAAGGAACAGGGATGAGAACCAGAAGAATACAAGGTTATTTATGGCAAGAGCATTCTGGAAAAATAATCAATGTGTGGATCCTCAGTTTAAATGACTCTCCTTGGTTTTATGGAAGAAGAGGACTTGAGGAGGGATTTGGATGGGAAGGCATTCCATGTGTAGAAGGGCAGCATCTTAGACCACTTCTAGAAGCTACTTAGTTTGTCCTCTAAGCACCTTATTTCTTTCTTTTCACACTAGCTCTGTAGAGCTATTTAGTTGGCCACAGAAATCTTGTTTCAGGAATTAAACATCTCTGTATGTATGACTTTCTTTTAGATATTACATTCACAACTGATTTTTCTTAATGTAGTAGAAATATATTTAAAGTTATTTTTGTCTTTAAAAGTGACTTGCGATGGTTGGGAAGGGGGAATTGATCCTTTTTTAGTTTGATACGCAAAGGAGACCTGTGAAGGAAGTTTTTGTTTTTTGTATGTCTACCTCAGAAATATTGGGGGTTTCAAGTCCTTTTTGTTGGGGGTTGGAGATACGTGTGAATTTGTTGATGACTGCAATGTGGATTAGAAGCTCTCTTGGCTCTTAACTGATGGGAGCAGAGTGTGTTATTCTCCCAAGTCTGTTAATTAAATAGATGTCACAAAAAAGGAAGCAAAGCTTTTTAAACAGTCTGAATAAATCACTTGTCTCCTCAGATGGGTTTCACTTTTAATTTCTGTAATGTCATAATCCTTTTTCTCCAGTTGTCCTTACTCTTACAGGGTAGACAAGATGTTTCATGCCTTGCTTGACCTCAAAGCAGCAAAAGGCACAAACCCTATTTTCTCTTGTGTAGGTTACCTGTATGACCAAGTTAAATGTAAAAATAACTTTCTGCTGTCATCTTACATAGGCCATGTGAACTCTAACCACACATCTCTCATTACAGAGCTGTAGCAGCCTACTTACGAGCCTTGAGTCTGAGTCCTAATCATGCAGTTGTGCATGGCAACCTGGCCTGTGTGTATTATGAGCAAGGACTGATAGATCTGGCAATAGACACCTACAGACGTGCTATTGAGCTACAGCCACACTTCCCTGATGCCTATTGTAATCTGGCCAATGCTCTAAAGGAGAAAGGCAGTGTAAGGAGCATTTGATTTCTTGCAGTCTGCTGTATTTGAAAGGTTCAGCTGATATTTATTTCAATGCCTTGAATGATAATGAGCTTTAAGGTGGGATGTTGCCTTTAGTATTTGATTGATTTGCTTGTCAACTTGTAGGAGAAATAATAAGAGCAAAAAATGCTCCATCTCAAAGCTTTTAAAGGTAGATATATTTGCTCCTGAAGGAATTATGTACCAAAAAATTAAAAAATATGCACACATTCTAAAATTCTGCAAATGTTTTGTCAATAAATGTGGCTCCAGCATGGTAGCTGAGAGCACCAGTCACTGGTTGCTTTGGGGTGGGAGATCTGGTGCAGGGACTCAGCAGTGAGGCTGTACCCAACCCGAACACAGTGCAAGAGCTGGGCCTGCCTATCTGCGCCAGGTGCACTTGGTGTGGGTGGGCAGGCTCAGCCCAGCAGAATCAAAGTGTGGAGTGACTTATTGTGGGGGGGATCCAGGTGTGAGATGAGAGGTTCCTGTATGAGGCAATCTGGGTGCGGGTGGCTCAGTGGGAGATCTGGATACACAGGGTCATTAGGGAGTTCTGGGTGCAGGGGTAATGGGACTGTAGGGGATCCAGGTGAAGATGGTTGGGGCTCAGGAGCAGTGGGGTCTGGGGAGCTTAGGGAGGTCCAGATGCAACTGATTGGGGTTCAGTTGAGTAGGGTGTCTGTGGGGGGGAGTCATCTGAGGGATCCAGGTATAGTGGGGAAGGGCTTGTCAGGGTGATGGTTCGATGGGGCTGCTTAATGGGGGAACCCCAGCTGCTGCTGAGATGATGCTGCATGCTGGGCTCCCGCTTCCCCCTCACAATTCTCCTATCCCCCTGCCTTGTGCCACCCCCCCATTCCTTCCCCACTGCCTCTTTCCCCATTCCACCCACCCTCCTTGCCCTACCGCTGGCACTCATGGTCGCACCAAAACCAGGAAGGGTTCCCAGCACATAGAAGGGGAGCACAACTGGCACTGGGACCCGAGAGGCGTTGTTCATCTGCAATCATTGGAGCCAAGATGCAGCCGCCTTGAGCTGGGCAGCTCTGCCCTTACAGAAAGAATGGGTGGATGGGTAGTGGCATGTAATCTCTTGTATCCCCCATGCCTCACCTCTGTTTGTGGGGGCATTCCCCCCAAAAAATTGCTCCCATGGTCGTTTTCTGCAGGGAAGCACAGTAATTCTTGGGGGGAGTTCTGCAGGCATGCAGTCCTGAAGAATTGTGCTTGAACACAATTCCTTTTGTTTCTAAGGTTGCTGAAGCAGAAGAATGTTACAATACAGCTCTTCGTCTGTGTCCCACACATGCAGACTCGCTTAATAACCTGGCAAACATCAAGCGAGAACAGGGAAACATTGAGGAGGCTGTTCGCCTATACAGGAAAGCTCTTGAGGTACATTTGGATATAAGCAGGAGGGTAGGATGTGGACAAAAAAAGGTGGGAACATATGAGGGGTGGATTGTACTTGATAAAGAAGTAGATAGAGGCGGTGGTATTTCTGTTTAAGATTTGATTAATTTGCCGAGGAGAATAACAATAGATAACTATCGGGGGGGGGGTAGCCGTGTAAGTCTGTATCCACAAAAAAAAAAAAAAGGAGTCCTGTGGCACCTTAAAGACTAACAGATTTATTTGGGCATAAACTTTCATGGGTTAACCCACTTCTAACTCTTCTGCAATGTGATGCCCTTGGAAGATCTGAGGGGCAAACTAACTCTCTCCTTTGTTTCCTATAGGTGTTCCCAGAGTTTGCTGCTGCCCATTCAAATTTAGCAAGCGTTCTGCAGCAGCAAGGAAAGCTGCAGGAAGCTCTGATGCATTACAAAGAGGCTATTAGGTAAGAATTTTGCTTTTTAAAATTCTCTAAGACTGGTGACAGGAATTCTGCAGTCATCTAGAAAATGGCTTACAACTGTTATGCAAACCAATAATTGAATAGCAGTCTGGATGGGCATTCTTAGAGGACAGACAACTTGTACTGTGGATAATGTATGGTGTGTGTTTTAATTTTAGAATCAGCCCCACATTCGCAGATGCTTATTCCAATATGGGGAATACTTTAAAGGAGATGCAGGATGTTCAGGGAGCTTTACAATGTTACACCCGTGCCATCCAGATAAATCCTGCATTTGCTGATGCCCACAGTAACTTGGCCTCTATCCACAAGGTACAGCCATGTTCATAGCTTTTTTTATTTTATAACACGGTGATGCATTTGGCAAACTCATTCCTGAATCTGCTTCTGCTTGCTGATTTAGTCTCCGCTTTTGCAGGATTCAGGGAACATACCAGAAGCCATTGCTTCTTATCGCACTGCTCTGAAACTGAAACCTGATTTCCCAGATGCTTATTGCAACTTAGCCCACTGCTTGCAGGTGAGGAGAGAGGGCTGTGACTGTAATTCTATGGGAGATTACTCTAATGTAAATATCTAGGACTAACCACATATTAAGGATATGTTTGTGTATATGTTTTAAAAGGAGCCGAAATAAGTCTTAGTCAAATTAGAAAATAAGACTGTGGAGCCATTTTCTCTTACAGAACAGTGCTTGGGTCATAGGTGATTTGAAATACAAATGAGCTGTAATGGTTATTAAAATACTTTTCAAGTACCTTTTTTATCTCTTGGAATGGAAGAAATGTTAATCACAGTCCCCTGTCAACAGAACTTCTCAAAGCTCTGACCGGGGTTTAAAGTTGTTTAAAGTATTCTAACTAGCCATTTAATTTTTCATAAGAATGGCCATGCGGGGTCAGACCAGTAGTCCATCTAGCCCAGTATCCTGGCTTCTGACAGTAGCCAGTGCCAGATGCTTCAGAGGGAATGAACAGTACGTGAGCAATTATTATGTGATTCATCCCCTGTCATAAAGTCCCAGCATCTGGCAGTCAGAGGCTTAGGGACATACAGAGCCATGGGATTGCATCCCTGACCATCTTGGCTGATAGCTATTGATGGAACTCTTCTCCATGAATTTAGATAATTCTTTTTTTGAACCCATTGTAGTTTTGGCCTTTACAACATCCCCTGGCAACAAGTTCCACAAGTTGACTGCATTGTGTGAAGTACTTCCTTTTGTTTGTTTTAAACCTGCTGCCTATTAATTTCATTGGTGACCCCTGGTTCTTTTGCTTGGTCTTTTAGATTGTCTGTGACTGGACAGATTATGATGAAAGAATGAAAAAGCTGGTCAGCATTGTAGCTGATCAGCTGGAGAAGAATAGACTGCCTTCTGTCCATCCTCATCACAGCATGCTGTACCCCCTTTCTCACAGCTTTAGGAAGGCTATTGCTGAGAGACATGGAAATCTGTGTTTGGATAAGGTAGGAATTTTGAAGACTTTTCCATGTACTTGGTTATACCTGAGGAAAAACAAATTGTGCATTGGTCAATTATATTGAGGTATGTAATGCTAATTTTAAAATAGGGGTTCTCAGGCTTCAGGTTTACCACCTTATTGAGATTGATGGGTCTCTTTTGCTTCCTGGTTTCATGCAGTTTGGTATTCTCTGGTATTGGGAAGAGGTCAGTCAGATTTAACAGCCATCAATTATGATTGCCAAAACCTCTTACTCTGGCAATACCTCCCTTCTGCCCCCAATCTGACAGAGTTCTTCTGTGTGTGCCATAGTAGTGTAGCACGTCAGTCCCAGGAGAGCTTTCCTTTCTCCAACGTAAGTTGGTCCAATAGAAGATATTGCCTCACCTGACTTGTCTCTCTAGAATCCTATGTTGTTCCCTCAATATCTGATCCTGCCTCATCTCCACACTGACCTACCTTAACCATGGACCCATAGGTGGGACTCTCTTTTTAGAACGAATGAACTCAGCTTTTTGCTTAGACTGACATGATATGCTCTCTCCTCCATTGCCTAATTGTATTGCCAGTTCAGTGCACTTAACATTTGTCAGCCTGTATGCAGCCTGTAGTGACTGGCCCTATTGCTCCCTTAGTACACGAATCTTTTGATCAAATTTTGATACATGGCTTTTTTCTTCAGAGGATGTGTGGACTAAGCAGTACGCTCAGGCCTCCATTTGAACTCAGATTTGGGTAACACACTGCTCGGCCTGTGTGAGCAACAAATGTGCAACCCTCTGCCTGAGATATGGGAATTGGTCAGATATGGTTTTCAAATATTATTGGGTGATAAGCAGAAACATCATCAGTGCTGTAGCATAGAAACTAAATATGGGGAAAATTAATAATTCTGTGTAATTCTGAAAGTCTGTCCTATTTACTATCTCTGCTCTTGGTGCTTCAGATTTTATTTAAATTTTATCATGTCTCAAAAAAATCTTGTAAATTTGATTGCCAGATCAACGTCCTTCACAAGCCACCATATGAGCATCCAAAGGACTTGAAGGCTAGCGAAGGCCGGCTTCGTGTTGGCTATGTGAGCTCTGATTTTGGAAATCATCCAACGTCCCACCTAATGCAGTCAATCCCAGGAATGCATAACCCTGACAAATTCGAGGTAAGAGAACATAAGTAGCATGCTGAAAGTTTTAAATACCCAGGGAGCCTCTCTTAGCTGTAACCTAAGGAAGGTAAAGCGCATAGTTATGCGGAAGGTTTGAGGTCACATCCTCTTTCCTGGCAGTTCTTGGTGTATCTCCTTTTGGAGGAGGAGGTGTCTCTTATACCCCAATAGCAGTTCATCTTGCCATTTATGAAGTGGCAGTGAAAGACCACCTGGAGATTTATCCCATCCTCAACTAGAGACACATAAGGGAGGAGCTGTTAACCATTGGGAGTACCCAAGACATGGAAAAGGAAGTGGCTGACTTGTTGTGTCCCCCAAGATATCTTCTAGTAGGGTCTTCCCCATTTAATCCTTTTAAATTTCTTCATCATTTCTCATTTGTCTGCACAACCTGTCTTACAACAAGATCAGGATACCCAGTAATGCTGCCGAACAGTAGCTGCATATCTGTCTGTCTAAAACTCTGCCTACCCCAGTCACACTTGTTAATATTTATTGCACATTCTTATGAACCATTTTCAAGAAGACATGACCACTACACTCTTCCTCTATTTATATAGTTATTTCTATTAAGGGATCCTCACTAGCTTCCTGTGTCCTGGCTACTCATTTGTAATTGAAACTGGAAAACAGATGTACAGTTGCACATATTCAGTCACTCCCAGTGGAGTAAGAATAAAATACCCCTAAAAATTGCTGGTTTTCTGAATTACTTTTGGTATAAATGGCTTCTTCAAGTGATAGTCCCTATGTGTATTCCACACCAGTATGCATATGCTTCATGCCCCTGAGCCCAGACATATTTAGTAAGCAGCATCCATTGGTCTGCACATGCACATTTGTTCTCTTTGTGCTCTAAACCAAGAGTGTAAAGGATGTTTGGGACTGATATCGCTCTTGTTCCTTCTTACCACTGCATAGCCTGAGTCAGAATCTTCTGTGTCCACAGCTGTTTCCTCAGCTGTCATTCTGTAAATATAACATAAATAGCTTTTAGAATTTTTAAGCTATACACATAGTATAGTGTGGTTGGTTTGGGTTCCCCCCCCACACACACACTAAGGAAATTCCCCCCCAGAAAGCTGGGATTATGCATGGGGTTCAGTAATTGTTTTTGTCCCTTCTCGTTTTCTGTAGAATATCAGTGCTGCCTCTACAGCAGTTTCATCATCTTTCCCAGATAAGGCAGTTATCCCATCTTCATGTTCTCCGCTTGACAATTTCAGGCAGTTACAGGACCTCCTGCACGGGGTGGTACCTGAGCTGCAAATACAACTTGAAGTAGTTCAGGATCCTAAAATAGATTGCTGGACATCTTCCAGCTCTCTGGGCCCAGTCGAGCTGCCTCTCCTGATCAACAAAGCAAACATGGATCCAGCAAAAACAGTTTGGGACACTCCCACCCCCAAGAGGACCAAGCAGTGCTGTTTTGTTCCAACAAGGAGGAGAAGGGTCTATTCTTGCACCTACCACCTACCTTTTTCAGTGGTAGAAGTGGCCAGTGAGGGATCCAGGCTGAAAAACCAAAGAACTGCTTCCTCAGACAAGGGCACTAAATGCCTCATGTCACATTGTCTGGAGTGGTTCATGACTGAGAGTGCCAACCTCAGGGCAGACTGTCAAAAAGCAGCACAGACACCCCAAATGGGTGGTATGTTCTAGAGTAAGATTTCACTAACCCAGTAACAAATGTGAACTGAAGCACCAAAACAGTCTTGCTATGGCGTCACGGACAGTCCCTTTGAGTACTCCAGTCTATCTTGCCACCTAGGCAAATTGGATTTAGTGATAAATGGTCACTTACACTAAAGTCCACAATATTCAATATCAAAAACACAATATCCCAAGAGAGTAGTCACTTACCCCAGGTCAATTTGTACCTTAGATCTCACACCAAAGACTACACTTATAGCCAATCTTATAGTAAATTAAGGTTCTTTGAGTGCTTGCTCATTTTGATTCTATTGTAGGTGTGCGCAGTTGTCAGAGATACTTGCCTTAGCAGTATCTGTAGGGCTGGCTGTGGAGCCCCCTAGAGTGCTGCTTGCATGCTGTGGTATATCAGGCACTGCTGGCCCTGTGCCCTCGCAGTTCCTTCTTATTGCCTGTGGTTGTCAGTCAGAATGCCTCTGTCCCTTGCTTTGCAGGCGGCTAGTGGTTCCTTTTCTTAGCCTTGTGCTTCTAGTTGTAAATAGTTTTATTGTTTTGTTAGTTAGTAGTTAAGTAGCTGTTAAGTGTTCAGTTAGTTAGGGTCCCAACGGGGACTTTGCCCCAGGCGGGGCATGCCCCAGTCTCCAGGGTTTTAAGCCCTGCTCCACATGTAATAGGCCTATGCCTGTTAGTGACCCACACAATAGTTATTTGCAGTGCCTCGGGGAATCTCACATGAAGGAGCATTGTCGCATCTGTAAGAACTTCCGTCCTTGGACGTAGAGGGACCGTGACATACGACTGAAGGCCCTCCTGATCTAGGCTGCCCTGTGGCCAGCTTCAGAGCTGGTTTGGTCCAAAACAGCAACCAGTGCTTTGGTTTCCGTTCGTAGTGTGCCCCCGGCACTGGGCTTTTCCCCGGCACTGATCCTGATCGCTGGTGCCAAAGAAAACTGCACCTAGCAAGCCTGATAAAGGCGTTCTGGGCAAAGGTCCTTGTTCAGGGCTTATGCCTGCTCTGGATCCGCACAAGGGCTCTGCTTTGGGGAGTTCCTCCTCCTGAAAAGATCTGCCACCGACCTTTGGGGAGAGGTACAGGGTCCAAGCTGACCGTGCAGTTGACGCTCTCATCATTCGGTGCAGAGCCAAGAGCGTTCCCACTGCAGTCTGGACCGCATTGGCAATGGAACTGGTTAAGGCTCCCCACGAGGGCAAGCCCACTGGTAAGGCCTCGCACAAGACGAGCGAGCACCACAGGTCTCTAGAGCCAAGACAGAGCTCTAGGTCGCCATGTTCTTGAGCTCCGTGTTGGCCCAGGTCTCTGGCCTGTTGTTACTATCATCGGTACCATGCTTCTGGTCCCTGTCTTCACACCTAAGCTCTCCCAGGCATAGATGATCTCCCTGGCACTGGTCCATGTCACATTGGTCGCCGAGACCTCGAGGCCGCTCTCCCTACTCCTGGCACTGGTCGGAATACTCTCATCCCTGGTGACAACAGTTAGCTGTCAGACCCAGGCCTCGACCACTCTGGCGTGGTCACCAGAGGGTGACGACTTCTCTGAATTGGAGGCACAGTTCAGCCCCTCGCTCAGGCAGCAATGGGAGGGTGCATCTGCAGCATCGGTGCCGGCCTGGCATCAGGGCCAGTGGCCAATCCAATGGTCTTATTGGAATGCCTCGGGGGTTCCCGTCATGCTATTGCCCCACTCCCACCAGCCCTCTGTCATCACATCAGACAGGCAGAAGTCAGCACTGGGTTCGGTGCAGGACGCTCTGGTGGCCCTCACGGTTGAGGAGCTAGTACCCACCCCAAGGGCATTCTCTCCAGTGGGTGAGGACACTGTTGGACCTCCCCCGGTGGTCCAATCATTCTCCTCCTCTCCGGACGAGGCAGTGTTGGGCCACTCCAGAGCTAGTCCACTGGATGATTTCAAGGAGCATCAGGCGGTGCTCCATAGGATGGCTTTGAACTTGGGCCTCAAGGCAGAGGAAGTGGAGGAGCAGACAGGAACATTGTTTAATGTGCTCTTGGCAGCTACCCCAGCCCATGTCGCACTCCTGGTGCATGAGGGGTTGCCAAGTCCATCTGGCAAACCCCGTCTTCTGTTCTGCCCATGTCCAAGAGAGCAGAGAAAAAAGTACTTCGTCCCTGTGAAAGGGTCAGAGTACTTATACACCATCCGCCACCGGGATTGTTGGTCGTGTCTGCAGCCAACGAGAGGGATAAGCAGGGCCCCACCAGTTCCACCCCTAAAAATAGAGGCCAAGAGGCTGGACTTGTTTGGTTGCAAGATTTATTCTATGGCCAGTTTCCAGTTTCAGGTGGCTAACCATCAGGCCCTTTTGGGCTGCTATAATTTTTAACTTGTGGGACTCCCTCTTCAAGTTCAAAGACTCCATGTCCAGGAGTTTGCAACCCTGGTGGAGGAGGGTACCATGGTGGCTCGATGCTCCTTCCAGATGGCCTGGGAAATGGCTGATTCAACTGCCCGGTTGGTTGTCTCTGTGGTGATTGAGGCAAGGTTCCTGGCTCCAGACCGCAGTCCTGTCCTGGGAGATACAGGTCTCTATTCAGGACCTCACATTTGATGGTGTTGGCCTTTTCTCCGAGCAGATGGACATGCGGCTGCACGGCCTTAAGGACACACGGGGGAGACTTTGCTCTCTGGACACACACACACACACACGCTCTCGCTCTCGCTCTCTCCGGGGGCCAGAAACCCTCATTTTGAGGGTGCGCCTGGGAGCGACACACCAGCCATTGTTCCGGATCCTTCCCGCAGCCACCTTTTCCCTTACTGTTTGGCCTGGTACACTGTTGCGTTGGATCACTGGGTCCTGGACATAGTCGCCCAGGGCTATAATCTGCTATTTTTGGCCATCCCCCCGTCCCTCTTCAGGGACCCTTCTCATGAGCAACTCCTGGGCTTGGGGGCTGTGGAAGAGGTTCCTTGGGATATGAAAGGAAGAGGATTCTATTCCCGCTACATCCTAATCCCGATGGCAAAAGGAGGCCTCAGACCCATTCTGGACCTGCATGCCCTCAACAAATCTCTCAAGAAGTTGAAGTTACGCATGGTCTCTGTCATCCCTTACCTGGATCTGGGGGACTGGTATGCCGTGCTTGACTTAAAAGGACTCTAATGTCCGTGTGTTCATATTCCCGGGACACAGGTGGTTCCTGTGCTTCATAGTGGCTGGGCACCACCTCTAGTTCACATTGCTACCCTTTGGCCTGTCCTCAGCCCCCAGGGTGTTCACCAAATGCGTTGCACCAGTGGTGGCTTACCTCAGATGTTGGAGGGATTCGGATTTTTCCATTTCTCAACGACTGGTGTATCAAGGGTAGGTCTCTGGGGCAGGTGCAAAGGAGCCTCGATATGGTGCGTTCCATGTGCAGCAACCTGGGTCTGTTAATGAACACAGAGAAGTCCATGCTAATGCCAGTCCAATGCATAGAGTTTATCGGAGTGGTTCTCGACTCCACACAGGGTAGGGCATTCCTTCCCAAAGCGCATTGCCAGGCCATGGCAGACTTAATCTCCTACATAAAAGCCTATCCACTCAACTGCACATGTCTGCAGCTGTTGGGCCATATGACTGTGTGCACATATGTGGTCAGGCATGCCCAACTTCATCTGAGGCTTCTGCAAACCTGGCTGTCCTCAGTTTACATTCCGAACAGGCACCTCCTAGACTGAATGGTCATGGTACTGAGCCATATTCTGTTGTCGTTGTTCTAGTGGTGGGACCCTGAGTTGGTGCTCCAAGGAGTTCCTTTTGTGTCCCCGACTCCATCGTTCACCCTGGTCTCGGATGCTTCAGAACTGGGCTGGGGAGCCCACCTGGGCAAGCTGAACACCCAGGGCCAGTGGCTACATCCCAACATAGCCCTCCACATCCATGTCAAGGTGCTCAGAACGGTTCGCCTCTCCTGTCAGGCTTTCTTGCCCCACCTGAAGGGCAAGGTGGTGCAGATCCTGACAGACAATACTGTTGGATGTATTACATCAAGCGGCAGGGTGGTGCCAGGTCTTCGGCCCTTTGTTAGGAAGCCCTCAGCCTCTGGGTTGCACACCTGCCGGGAACCAAAAACGTCACAGCAGATTGCCTCAGCAGGACCTTCTCATCCCAACACTAATGGTGGCTCCATCCGGAGGTGATCAGCCTAATCTTCCGCAGGTGGGGGATATCCCAGGTGGACTTGTTCACACCATGGCACAACAGGAAGTGCCATGTGTTCTGCTCTCTTCAGGGCAGGGACAAGTGCTTCCTGTTGGATGCTTCCTGATTTCGTGGTTAGGAGTGCTGATGTACACCTGCCAGCTGGTGCCCTTGATCCACAGGGCCCTGGTAAAGGTGAAGCAAGGCAAAGTCATTGTCATCCTTGTGGCCCTGTCAACTCTGGTTTGGCATGCTGCTGAACCTGTCCGCAGCCACCCCTCTGCAGCTGCCTCTTAGACCGGATCTGCTGTTCCAGAACAACATCAGTTTGCTGCATCTGAACCTGGTGGCACTGCACTTGACAGCCTGGCTGCTGCGTGGCTGAGTGGAGAGGAGAAACGATATTCCGCTGGTATCCAGCAAGTCCTGCTGGGTAGCAGGAAGCCTTCTACCCAAGCCACCTATGTGGCAAAGTGGAAGCGATTTTACATTTTGGGCCTCAGATAATCACATCCATGCAGAAGAGGCCCCGCTGCAGGATGTCTTGGACTGTTTGCTCCACTTTAAGCTCCAGGGCCTATCGCTGTCTTCAGTCATGGTGCACCTGGTGGCCATTTCGATGTTCCATCCTCTGTTTCAAGACAGATCAATCTTTGCCCATCCTATGATGGTGCAGATTCTGAAAGGTCCGGAGCACCTATACCTGTATGTCCAGGACCCCCTTGAGACCTGAATCTTGTACTGTCAAGTCTCATGGGTCTCTTTCTGCTAAGTAAATGACAGATTCAAAAGGGAGATGCCCTTCTGCTACCATGGTGGGATCACCTCAGGTATGTCTTCGCTCCAATCCCATTAATACCACAGGTTCTACAAAAAATTCATAGCAGCAGAGCTTGAATGCACAGGCCCAGACATGCAGCTCTTGTGGCATCCCCTGCCACGCCTCACTATAACCTTCAATCAGAAAACTTCTTTTGCTGGGATTGTTGAGACCACATTCCTTTGTTGATGCCACATCTTCTCTTCTCCTCCCCCCTCATTTTTTTTGTAGGCCACCTTATCCTGTGTGCCTGCAACTGGAGGTCCCTACCAACTAACGGTTGAGTACTGGAAACTATTAATTGCAGCTATCTGATCAAGTTTTAATCAACTCTTACACACACATCCCATTTCCGGTTCCTTTTTCATGGACCAATCTCATGAGGAAATTCTCAGTCAAGATGTGAACTCCTTTCTCCATCATGTAGCCATAAAAAAGATTCCACCTCAATATCAGGAGAAAAGGATTCTGCTCTCCATACTTAGCTACCCATAAGGACAGAGGCAGGCCCATCATTGACCTACACTAAGTATGTTCATCCAAAAACTATAATTCTGCATGGTTACATTGGTAGAAGAATTCCTTCTGTAGAAGAGGGCACACAGTTCTCAGCTCTCGAGCCAAAAGGCTGTACTTCCACAAAGACATTTGCCCATCCCACAGAAGGCTCCTCAGATTCCTCTTCAGTCAAAACTGATACCTATTCAGAGTACTTCCATTTGGGCTAGCCACAGCACCAGGGTCTTTACCAGAGGCTTTTCAGAGGTGGCAGCTTGGATGAGAAGAAATGGGTTGGGTTCACCTTCTTCCTGTAACTTAACTGCTGGCTCCTAATTGGTACATCATGCGAAGAAGTCCAGTTGGCAGCCCATTTCTCCAGAAGTTTGTATCAACAATGAGAAGTCCATGTTCATCATCCCCCATAACATCCATAAACTTCATAGGAGTGACTTAGGCTCTTGCTGTGGTTGATCCTTCTACCGATTTGAGATATTCCATGTCATGGGTGCTCTCGTAAACAAGGTCATCCATAGGGCCCAGTCTTCAGTCACAACATGCCTGTCCCGCTCATGCACATGTGGCAGGCTCCCTCTCCATTGTCTGCAAACCTGTGCATCTACTCCCCAGAGAGGGGCGACATCAATGCCAAAATGACAATTCTATCCAAGGCTCCTCTGGACTTGTCTGGTGGACAAAGACAGAAAAACTTTGAGTGGGGATCCCTTTTGGCACACCAGCAACCAAGGTAACCATGATTACTGATGCTTCCTTTTTTAGGTTGAGGAGCTCATGTGAATGATCATACTGCACAGTGATGTTACTGCAGGTTGACTGTTTGAATCAGTGACCAGTAAATATTAGATTTACTAAAAGTAAAAATGTTTGCATACCTTGTCACTGGATCCATGTCACTTTTAACTGGAGAGTTGCATACTGCGTTCTCCAGGACTTATCCACTGATTGGCTGGAGACTCAATAATGAAAAATGGGCTGAGTGTAATATCAGTCCAAAAGTGAGACCAGTTGTGAAATTTGTTACACCTCTAACAAACGCTTAAGCTGCTTGTATGCAATTTTTGTAACACTTATTTAGGATTTTTCGTGTTCAGAGCACTTACACAAACATTAGCCAGTTATTTTGTAAAATAAAATTAAGCTTAGTCCTAAACAATTTCCTCTTTTGAATGAGGATAACAGAGAGAGTAATTACATAGCATTTATGATGAAATTTTAGTCAGTAGGCTAAATTTCATGTACTTATATTAACTTGTGGTGCTGTATATCCTAGGTGTTCTGTTATGCCCTCAGCCCTGATGATGGGACAAACTTCCGTGTAAAGGTGATGGCAGAAGCAAATCATTTCATTGACCTCTCTCAGGTGAGCTTCCATTCTTTTGAATTTTTAGCATGTTTTTCAGAAATGGAGATCTCAACGTGTGGTTAAAGATCCTGGGCACAGTGAATTTCTTGGAGCACAAATTATGCTCACAGGTAATGGTAAGAGTGAACTTAAGAATTCTTGAGTTTGTGGTAGTGTATGTTAAGAGTTTCATTGTTATGGAGGGAATCAGTGGGCATGTGTGACTATTGGAATTTTATTAATGTGAGTGGCTCGTTGTGGATTAACACGATAGTCATGCACATAGCCTAAGTTGGTCAAGGAGACTTGCTAGCTACAGTGGCTGAATATTTTGGGTTTGATTCTTGGGTACATTAAGGCTGCTGTTTGAGTAGCATACAATAAAAAGCAACCATGGCTTAGCAGGTTGGTGAAAGATTCCACCTGCATAATGGAATAACTGAGAGATTTACTCATTGGAGCAGCTTCTACCTCCGTCACCTCTTGGATCAGAGGTATGTGGCAAAGGCTTTACTACATCCTACATGATCCTCAGATGCAGAAACAGTACCTGGGGTTCAAGAATGACTGGCATAAATTAGAGTAGTCTTGCAAATCCTCTAACACTCCATGATTTTCTTGGCCTCTGTATTCACGAACAAGGTCAGCTCCCAGACTGCTGCACTGGGCAGCACAGCATGGGGAGGAGGTCACCAACCCTCTGTGGAGAAAGAAGTGGTTCAAGACTATTTAGAAAAACGATGAGCAGAAGTCCGTGGGGCCAGAGGCACTGCATCTGAGGATGCTAAAGGAGTTGACAGATGTGATTGCAGAGCCATTGGCCATTATCTTTGAAAACTCATGGCAATCAGGGGAGGGTCCTGGATGACTGGAAAAAGGATAATATAGTGCCCATCTTTAAAAAAGGGAAGAAGGAGCCTCCTCTCAGCCCCTGGAAAAATCATGGACTATGTCCTCAAGGAATCAATTCTGAAGCACTTAAAGGAGAGGAAAGTGATCAGGAACAGTCAGCATGGATTCACCAAGGGCAAGTTATGCCTGACTAACCTAATTACCTTCTGTGGCGAGATAACTGGCTCTGTGGATGAGGGAAAGCAGTGGACGTGATATACCTTGACTTTAGCAAAGATTTTGATACGGTCTCCCACAGCATTCTTGCCAGCAAGTTATAGTAGTATGGGCTGGATAAATGGACTATAAGGTGGACAGAAAGCTGGGTAAATCATTGGGCTCAACAGGTGGTGATCAATGGCTCCATGTCTAGTTGGCAGCCGGTATCAAGTGGAGTGCCCCAAGGGTTGGTCTTGAGGCCGGTTTTGTTCAATATCTTCATTAATGATCTGGATGATGGTGTGGACTGCACCCTCAGCAAGTTTGCAGTTGACAGTAAACTGGGAGGAGTGGTAGATAACGCTGGAAGGCAAAGATGGGATACAGAGTGACGTAGACAAATGGGAGGATTGGCCAAAAGAAATCTGAGCTTCAACAAGGACAAGTGCAGAGTCCTGCACTTAGGACGGAAGAATCCCATTCACTGCTACAGGCTAGGGACCGAATGGCTAGGCAGCAATTCTGCAGAAAAGGATCTAGGGGTTGCAGTGGACAAGAAACTGAATATGGTCAACAGTGTACCCTTGTTGTCAAGATTAATGGCATTTTGGGCTGTATAAGTAGGGGCGTTGCCAGCAGATCAAGGGACGTGATCGTTTCCCTCTGTTCTGCATTGGTGAGGCCTCATGTGGAGTACTGTGTCCAGTTTTGGGCCTCACACTAGAAGAAGAATGTGGAAAAATTGGAAAGACTCCAGAGAAGGGCAACAAAAATGATTAGGGGGCTGGAGCACAAGACTTATGAGGAGAGGCTGGGGGAACTGGGATTGTTTAGTGTGCAGAAGAGAAGAATGAGGGGGGATTAGATAGCTGCTTTCAGCTACCTGAAGGGGAGTTCCAAAGAGGATGGATCTAGACTGTTCTCAGTAGTAGCTGATGACAGAACAAGGAGTAATGGTCTCACGTTGCAGTGGGAGAGGTTTAGGTTGGATATTAGGAAAACTTTTTCACTAGGAGAGTGGTGAAGCTCTGGAATGGGTTACCTAGGGAGGTGGTGGAATCTCCTTTGTCAGTGGTTTTTAAGGTGAGGCCTGTCAAAGCCTTGGCTGGGATGATTTAGTTGGGGATTGGCCCTGCTTTGAGAAGGGGGTTGGACTAGCTGACCTCCTGAGGTACTGTCCAACCCTGATATTCTGTGATTGGGGCTGGGACTGGCTGAAGGCTGGACAGCATCAGGGGATAGCTTAAAGCCGTCCCCATGGACCATGGAATACGCAGCTGATATGCCACTTAGAATCTGGGCTCTTGAGTAAAAATGGTGTATCTGCTAAATTGACATCAACAGAACTGCTGTTTTTCAAGAGATCCTTTGAATACTTGCACTTGCAAAATGCATTCCCAGAGCTGTTGATCATCAGGAACATTGTGGAAAGCACTGCCTGTTGAGTACTTCCGTCGCAGAACTTAATATTTAATGCCTAGCTTGTAAAAGGGCTATGTAGTCCCAGTTCAGTTCTAATCACTCCATGTAGTTATAGGGACCTTTCCTTTGTCCTGGAATTTTAATTGTTAAAGCCTTTAGTTAGCTAATCAATTAATAGATTTTAAGATAAGACTAAACCTTTTTGATGGTCTAATCTGACCTCCTGCATAACACAGGCCATGAAACTTCACTCGATAGTTACTGCAACAAACCCTTAACTTCTGGTTGAGGCTAGAATGTATCTTTCTAAAAAGACCTTCAGATTTGATTTAAGGACTTCAAATGATGAAGAATCAACTACCTTCCTAGGTAAGTTGTTCCAGTGGTTAATTACCCTAACAGTAAAAATACATTTAAAAGTTCCTTAATTTAGTCTGAATTTGTCTAACTTTTCAGATTCCAGCCACTGGATCTTGTCTCCTTTGTCCACTAGATTAAAGAGCCCTCTGTCAAAGATCTTCTCCCCTTGTAGATAACCACTTACCCTTTTCTTGGGTAACTTAAAAAATTTGAGCTTCATCAGTCTTTCACTATAAGGCAGGTTTTCCAGATCTTTAATTTTTGAAGCACTTTTTAGTCTTTTCCAATTTATGAAGATTTTTTTTAAAATGTGGACACCAAAACTGGACGTAGTATTCCAGTAATGGTCTCCCCTAATTCTGTGTACTGTCTTAATTCCACCTCCTTACTCCTATTTCATAGTCTGCATATACATCCAAGGATTGTGCTGGCTTTCTTAGCTACCATCTCACCCTCAGAGCTCTTACATAGCTAAAGTTGGATAGTTTTGCCATTGCTCAGTTACCTTATAATATAGACCTAAACCTTCATTCCTTCTGGTCCTGGTCAGCCAGGTGTCCCAAGTCCTAGAGGCAGCTATGCACATCTGCTGCTCTACTTAAGAGGAGCTCATTTCTGGGATCTCTGATTAGTATGACAGGTCTTCACACCTCCAGCTCTCTCATTGATAGGTCGCTTTGTACTTCCTTCATTGAGGAGTGATCACAAGCCCAGTGCCTGGATCCCACATCCTGTCAGCTGCCCCTGTGAGGGTGACAGAGCAACCTACCCTGAGCTTCAGAGTCAGGCAACTCAAGAGCACCCTGGCATTGAAGTTGTTGTTGGACAAATTGGATCTGTGACAGTGTTGCCTAAGCTTTCTGCAGACATTTAGGCCTCATTGACACAGAAATGGGCTTTCTGGCACCGTGACTTCACTGGTTTTGACTTCTGAGAAACATGTCAGTGCTGGCCCTTCATTAATAATGGGAGCTGTGCAGATAGATACTGAGGCAACCTGACAACAAGCATCCGCTCTATACCAGATATCCTGGTGCCAGAGGTTCTCTCAGCACTTAAGAGCTATGTTCTGTTAGAACATACTGATGTTATATACTGGATAATTTTAGGCCTGTCAGTCTGACATTGATCCTAGGCAACGTAGTAGAGTGACTGATATGGGAGTTGGTTGATAAAGGAGGGTAAAATAATCCATGACAGTCAGCGTGGGTTTATGGAAAACAGTTCAACAGAATCTCTATTTTTTGACGAGATTACAGATTTTGTTCATAAAGACAATAGTGTTGATGTAATATAGTTAGACTTCCGTAAGGTATTTGACTTAGTACTGCTTGACATTTTGATTTAAAAACATTAAATGGATTGAAAGCTGGCCAACTGATAGGTCTCAAAATGTATTTGTAAATGGGGAATTATCAGATGAGTGGGTATGTTTCTGTTGAGTTCCCACAGGGATCGGTTTGGCCCTGTGCTATTTAACATTCAGAAAAGACTCAGTCATAGTTTGTAGATGAAACACAAATTGGGGGAGTGGTAAATTAATGAAGAGGTCAGGTCCAAAGATACAAAGCGATCTAGATTGCTTGGTGAGCTGTTTTTTTTTTAATATGACTAAATGTAAATGTGTACATCTAAGAACAAGTGTAGGCCATACTTCCAGGCTGGAGGGACTCTATCTTGGGAAGCAATGATTCTGAAAAAGATTTGTGGGTCATTGTGGATAATCAGCTGAACATGAGCTCCCTGAGAGATGCTGTGGCTAAAATGGCTAATATGCATCCAAGGATTGGAAAGGGGGAATCTTGAGTAAGAGCAGAGGTTATTTTACCTCTGTATTTGGCATTGAGGTGACCAATGTTGGAAATCTGTCTCCAGTTCTGGTGGCCACAATCCAAGATGGATGTTGATAAAGTGGAGAGCGGTCAGCAAGGAGCCATGAAAATTGATGGAGATGGAAAACATGCCTTGATAATGATTGACTTAAGGACCTCAACCTATTAAGCTTCTCAAAGAGACGATTATGGGATGACTTGATAACAATCTATAAGTATCTGCATTGGAAACAAATATTTAAAAATGGGCTTTTCATTCTAGCAGAGAAAGTTATGGCATGATCCACTGGCTAGAAGCTGAAGCTAGACAAATTCAGTTTGTAAATAGGCATAAATTTTTAATTGCAAGAGTAATTAACCATTGGAACAGCTTATGGAGGGTTGTGAGGGATTCTTCGTCCATGGCAATGTTTAAATCAAGACTGGATGTTTTTCTAAAAGCTATGCTCTAGGAATTATTTTGGGAATTCAGTGAAGTTTGTTTTTACAGGAGATCACAGCAGGTGATCACAGTGATGCCTTCGGTTCTTCTTTGAGAGATGTCCCTGTGGGTGCTCCGCTTCAGGTCTAGGTGCGTCCCAGCACCTTCGATTGGAGATTTCTACAGCAGTACCCCATGGACTGCGAACGCGCTCAGCCTGCTTCTCGAGTTGTCAGTGTTTGAATAACACGTGCATGGCCCGGGCTTCAGTTCCTTCTCTACCGCCCCGGCTAGAGACGGAGTTCAGCAGCGCTCTTGAAATTAGTTGGTTTCATTTAGTTTTGTTAGTTTCAGTCATTAGAATTATTTAGTTAAGTTACATTAGTTGTTACTTTATTTAAAGAGAAAAAAAAAACTTCCGCGGTTTTGGACGTGCCTGGCTCCCCAGCCTTCAAGAGATGCGCCTCCTGTAAGGATGCCATCCACGTTTCGGATGGGCACTCACTGTACGCTGTTTGAGGGAGTCTCATGCATCCACTGTAATAAGTTGAAGGTTAGGACATGCAAGGACAGGGAACTCAGGTTTAAAATGCTGCTCCTATAAAACTCACTTAGACCAGTGTTTGACCCTGGCCAGCAAACCTCTGTGACACCCTCCAGAGGTAAAGGAAAGATTTAAAAAAGGCCAGCTTCATCTCCCCTCAGGGGATGTTTGGAGAAAAAGTTAAAACCAGCTCTTATCTTCAGCAGCTGCCACTCCGCAGTTCAGCTCATTTTATGCAGCAGGCACCTCAGGCACTGACCATGTGTCGGCTGCCCGTCTCCATGGTGCTGAGGCTCAGGGCTTTCAGTTGCCCACCTCTTTCAGCTCTTCTTCAGCCACTGCTGTGAGCACGGTGCTGAGAGCTGCTATGGTGCTGACAGCACAAGCGGCAGTTTCGGCACTGTCCTTTGATCCTGCGACGCTGCTTCTGCCACCACCACTCTCTGCACTGAGCCCCCTGAGGTCTCCAGCCTCCTTTGAAGTGCCTACCTCAGGGGCTCCTACTACCCAGAGTCAGCTTGTGCCCCCGGGACACCCTTCGGTGCGCGAGCAGATACTGCAGCAGACTCTGCCTCCACCAGCTACACTAGCACCGATGCCTGGTCAGTGAGCACCACTGTAGTTTTTTACAGCCAGAGGAATTAAGGGTGTCCCATGCGTCTGATTCTCCTCTTCTTGGCACCAGTCTGTCACCAAGACCTTTAGCACAATATCTTCAGTACTCACCTATTACTTCAAGCCCCTCCAAATGAAGTATGAGAGGAAGAAGAGGAATATGGTGACTAGATGTTTTTCCTTTCAGTACTCAACTCATATTCAACTACCTACAACAGGGAGACGCCCTGCAGCAGAATCCCTATTTCCTCAAGGCTATCCACACTGGTATGGCAATCCTTGGATGGGACCACCTGTGCCCCCCCGGGGCAATAGCCACACTGGGGTCCATGGACTACACCACACCACACTCGGGTGTTCTGCGGGCTGCCTGAAGGAAAGCTGTCAGACCCTCCCCACTACTGGCTTACACTGAACCTCAGATAAGACCTGAAGTGGCAGCCCTCCCTACAGGGGACACTGCCCTGCACACCTCTGCTATAGCAATAACATCCCAAGATGCCATGGTACCCCGCCCGCTAGTGATGACCTCACTCACTTTCAAGAGCTGTTTCAGAGAGCAGTAGAAGAGCTCAAGATCACCGAAGAGGAGGCACCTGAAACACATGAGCTTACCGACATCCTGCAAGCTGCCACGTCCTCCAGAATAGCCCTAAATAAAGTAAAGTAAATTAATGGAGATATCCTATCTCCTCGAACTGGAAGGGATCCCAAAGAGTCATCAAGTCCAGCCCCCTGCCTTACCTAGCAGGACCGATTACTGATTTTGCCCCAGATCCCTAAGTGCCCCCCAAGGATTGAACTCACAACCCTGGGTTTAGCAGGCCAATGCTCAAACCACTGAGCTATCCCTTCCCCCTGCCAATTAATGAAGCCATTATGGAACCTGCTAAAGCTATTTGTCAGACTCCATCTAAAATAATGCCCACTAGCAAGAGATTAGACCGCAAATATTTCGTCCTATCTAAGGGATCTGAGTTTCTATTTACGCACCTCTCACCTAATTCCCTAGTGGTTGACGCTGCCAATCAGAAAAACAAATACTAGCACTTCCGCTCCACTCCATCAGACAAAGATGACAGGAGAATGGACTCCTTTGGCCCCAAAGTGTATTCTTCTTCCACTTTGCAATTTAGAGTAGTGAACTATGCGGCGCTCTTAGCAAAATATGACCACAAAAATTATTCTAAGGTAATGCAGTGTATTGAGGATGTCAGAGGATAAATGACAACGATTTAAAGCAGTGGTGTCCGAGGGCCAATTGATCTCCCGCACAGCTCTTCAAGCAGCCCTTGATGCTGTGGATGCAGCAGCCAGATCCACAGCCATTGTCATGCGGCAGTCCTCATGGCTTGCTTCTTCCTCCTTTCCGAAGGAGATACAGAATACGGTTGAAGATCTCCCTTTCGATGGAGACAAGCTCTTTGCTGCTACAACCAATGAGGTCCTTCACTCTATGAAGGACTCCCATGCCACTCTCTGATCCTCAGGCATCCAAACTCCTGCCTCGAAGAGACAATATAGATATCAGCCATACCAATGACCGCGTTACCATGCCTTTGCACAACATCCATCTTTCAGACAATATGATACGCAACGACGACATAGGCCCAGAAACCAATGACATCACCCTCCGCGTACAACGGTGACGTACCCTCCTAACCCAAATAAACACATCTGAAATCTTGGTTGAGGGTATAGAAAACCTCGCGCCAACTCTAACCAACCATTTTTTTGGACACTGTTTGTGTTCGTTCCTGGCCAGCTGGCAATCTATCACTATGGACAGTCGGGTCCTAGAAATTATCAAATTGGGTTATGCCATCCCTTTCGTCTCCTTACTATCCACCCACCCTCCTATCCCGTCCCTCTTCAGGGACCCCTCTCATGAACAATTGCTCTGTCAGAAGGTACAGCATCTCAGAGCAATAAAGGAGGCACGCCCTCAACACGGAAAGGGGTTTACTCCCACTACTGCTTGATGGGAAAAGAAAAGCAGCGTTTGGCGCCCTATTCTCAATCTTTGACGTTTGAACTTGTTGATCAAGAAACAGAACTTCTGGATGGATGCTCTCCCAATGATAATTCTGACGCTGGAGAAAGGAGATTTGGTTTTCAACCCTTGACCTCCAAGATGCATATTTCCATGTCTCTATCCACCATGCCCATCGACGTTTCCTCAGATTTGCAGTGAGAGCACAACATTACCAGTACAGGGTCCTCCCTTTTGGCCTTTCTACTGCACCATGTGTCTTCTCCAAGGTGCTAGCAGTAGTAGTAGCACATCTCAGAGAAAAAAAGAAATCCTCATATTTCCTTACCTGGATGATTCTCCTCAAGTCTCCCATACAGTTAGAAGCAAATCATGCAACTCTCGCAACCCTTCACTGCTTCCACACCTTGGGCCTGCAAATAAACAAAAACAAATCTATCTTACACCTACCCAACAAATTGACTTCATGTGCGCTCACCTCCATTCCACCACTAGTTTTGCATCTCTCCCCCAGGACAGATTCCACACAATGGGCAACCTTATTACCCAGATGCGTGCCAGCCCACAGACTACAGTCTGAGACTCCCTACAGCTCTTAGGACATACGGCTGCTTCCACATTTGTGGTCACAAATGCTTGCCTGCATGTGTGATGCCTTCAGGGCTGGCTAGCCACGGTACACAAACCAAACAAGCACAAGCTAAACAGGTTACTAACTATGCCCCAGAAAGTCCAGAACTCCTCTGATGGACCTCTCCCATCCGCCTTTGCACCAGGATTCCCTTCCGACATGATCCCCCTTCAGTTACCATCAGCACAGAAGCATCCCTCACAGGATGAGGAGCACACATTGGCCACCTCACCACTCAGGGTCTCTGGTCTGCTTCAGAAAGCAGGCTTCACATAAATTTGTTAGAGCTCTGGGCCATACGCAATGCCTGCCTCCATTTCCTTCCCATCATCCAAAACCACAGAATTTGAATCATAACCGACAATATCGCATGTATGTTATATGTCAACAGATGGGGGAGCCCGATCACTCTCCCTTTGCACAGAGGTGGTAAAACTTTGGAACTGGTGCCTTCAACACAACATCCATATCTCCAGTTCATACTGCCAGGTTCTCAGAATACCACCACAAACGAGCTCAGCCGATCATTTCCCTTACAACACAAGTGAGAACTCAGTGACACCATTCTTTCCAGCATTTTCCAGACCTGGGGTTATCCCCAACTGGATCTCTTCTCTGCAGGAACTAAAAAAATGCCTGACATTCTGCTCCACAGGCCTGGGGAAACACATAGGGGCAAGCCTTTATGCTCTCTTGGACTGAGACTCTCTCATGTACACATTCCCACCAGTGCCTGTATTGCACAGACTAATTCAGAAGATACAGAACTAACATCATTCTCATAGCCTCAGCGTGGGCCAGACAACCATGGTACCCCTTCCTCCTGCGCATGTCAGTCAAGCTACCAATTCCCTTTTCTGCCACTCCCTTTCCTATCATAGCGCAGGGGAGAACTATTTCACCCCAACGTACAACGTCTCCACCTGGGGGCCTGGCTGATCAGTGATTCTCTAATGCAGAGTTAACATGTTTGGACCAAATTTGCACTGTCTTGCTTCACAGCAGAACACACAACACGCGCAACAACTACTTGCATAAATGGAAACTGTTCATATCTTGGTGCGCTGGCAAACAGATCTCTCCAGTTTCTGCTTCACTGATACTAGATTATCTATTACACCTTAAAACATCTGGCTTCTCTATGAGCTGTCAGTCCACCTCATGGCAATCACCGCCTTCTACCATAAGGTTGACAACATAATGGTTTTTGCCCATCCGATCACCAAAAGGTTCCTGAAGGGCATCCAGACGTTATACTCAGATGCGAAACCACCTGCTGCACTCTCGGATTTACACCTAGTCCTCAAAGCCCTGATGGATACACCCTTTGAACCGATGGCTACCTGCTGCCTTCTCCACCTATCCGTGAAGACCACCTTTGTCATTGCAATCATGTCTGCTAGAAGAGTAAGAGAAATGGGGGCACTTATGGCAGACCTCCGTATACCATGTTCTCCCGTGATAAGGTCACACTATGCATGCACCCAAAATAAGCTACGCTCTTCCTTTCACCTCAGCAAACCTATACACCAGGGGTCAGCAACCTATGGCACGCGAGCCAATTTTTTGATGGCATGCGTGGCGGGCTGAGCCGCTCAGCCCGCCGCCGCTCTGGGATTTCTACTACAGGCTCCTGCTAGCCAGGCTCCCACCGCCAGTCCCACTCAGTGCCCATTGCTGGCCTGGGGTTCCTTCCCTCAGGCTGGCAGCGGGCTGAGACCCCAGCTGGCAGGAGCTGGTGGTGGAAACCCCAGAGCAGCGGTGGGCTGAGCTGCTCAGACCGCCGCTGCTCTGGGGTTCCCACTGCTGGCCTCTTGCCAGCTGAGGTCCCACTCAGCACCCACTGCTGGCCTGGGGGAAGGAACCCCAGGCTGGCAATGGGCTGAGACCCCAGCTGGCAGGAGCCGGTGGCTGAAACCCCAGAGGAGGGCTGGCGGAGATGCTTAGCCCACCCCTGAAACCCCAGAGCTGAGCGGGTTGACCCGCTTAGCCCGCTGCCACTCTGGGGTTCCAGCTGCTGGCCCCTTACCAGCTGGGGTCCCCGCTGCAGCCCCACTCACCTTGCTTCCAGTGCAGGTCCCCTGCCAGACAGGGTCCAGGCTTCCAGCTGTGCTCAGCCCTGCCAGCTCCACTCACCTCAGATGCCGATCTGGGGTTCCAGCCGCGGACCTCCTGCCAGCCGGTTATCAATTAATAACTCAAAGCCTGTGTGCTGCTTAAAGTATCTAAAGAGGTGCCACCAGACATTGGAAAACTCAGCAAGGGCAAGGATCACACTAAACTAATATCTGCATTTTAATTTTAAATAAAGCTTCTGAAACATTTTGAAAACCTTATTTACTTTACATGTAACTGTAGTTTTGTTATATATTATAGACTTAGAGAGAGACCTTCTAAAAAACGTTAATGTATTACCGGCACGCGAAGCCTTAAATTAGAGTGTATACATGAAGACTCGGCACACTGCTTCTGAAAGGTTGCCGACCCCAGCTATACACATTACAACATTTTTCCCCAGACCTCATGCTAACGCCTTTGAAAGGACATTGTACATCCTTGATGTTGGCTGAGCATTATCCTTTTACCTGGATAGAACAAAACCATTTAGGAAACCCTCCAGACTTTTTGTCTCTACTACACAGCGTTCACAAGGAAATGCTGTCTCTACACAGAGACTTTCCAAATGGATTGTTGACTGTATACATCTTAGTTACCAACTCAGGCAAATACAACCTCCTACGTCAATTAGAACATACTCTACCAGAGCTGTCTCCACTTCTATTGCCTTTCTCCGCAGTGTCCCACTGTCTGACATATACAAGGCAGCGACCTGGGCATCAAACCTTACCTTCGCCAGTCACTACGCTCTCATCCCCACTGCACCATCTGACACCCAGATTGGGTAGAGCAGTCTTGTCAACAGCCTTCTTGCCTCATCCGAAGTCCCAACCATCTTAAGGGATACTGCTTTTCAGTCACCTGGAGTGGAGCACCCACAGGGACATTTCTTGAAGAAGAAGAGGAGGAGGTTACTCACCCTGTGCAGTAACTGACGTTCTTCGAGATGAGTGTCCCTGTGGGTGCTCCACTACCCGCCCTCCTCCCCTCTACTTCAGAATTTGTAACACACTCCGTTGTAGAGAAGGAACTGAGGTGCCCAGGCTGTGCATGTGCTATTAGAATACGGACAGCTCGAGAAGCAGGCACAGTGCATGTGCAGCTTGTAGGGGTACCGCTGTAGAAATCTCTGATCAAAGGCGCTGGGATGCACATAAATCTGAAGTGGAGCACCCACAGGGACACATCTCGAAGAAAGTCAGTTACTGCACAGGGTGAGTATGGAATCTGAGTTTGTCTACATCTTCCACACCATAGCTATTTGGCCTTGTAGCAGGGTCCTTCTCACCATTTGGCATCTGGGGATTTAAAAATAAATAAACCTTCTGAGAGCTGCTCTCTCTCCTGCCTAGACTGGTAGCAGTAGTTGCCGTCCACTGGTCAATATTCCTGACCTCCTGTCTGGTTCAGAGGAGGCAGACTGTGTAGGAGATTTGCAAGAATCCTCTCCTGGCCTGCAAGAAGGGCTTGTCTGTGGTGCCACCTAATGTTTTCTGAGTGTTCCAGGAGTTGCTAGGATACATGTCAGAGGCTTAGGCATTGAAGAGATTGACCTACCAGGACAAGATGTGCACCTGCTATTCAACATAGAATCATAAATGTGTCGGGATGGAAGGACCTCAGGAGGTCATGAAACTACCCTTATAGTTAAAACTTTTCCTAATATCTAACCTAAATCTCCCTTGCTGAAAATTATGCCATTTTACTATTTGTCCTGCCTACAGTAAATATGGATTACTGTCCTCTTTCTAAGGCCATATGTACACTACATAGTTGACTTTATTTAAGTTGACACTGAGCCACTAATTTAAGCAAGTTGATCTTGTGTGTCCACAGTATGTTCATTGTGTCGGTGGAGTGCATCCTCGCTAGCAGGGCTTACATCGACACACCAAGCACTGCACTGTGGATAGCTATCCCACAGTGCATGTAGCGGAGTGGAATTTTGGGTTGGGCTTGTAGTGCCTTATAGGACCAAAACATTGGTGTAGGTGGTTATGGGAAGATGGTGTTAGCCTCCCATGATGCACTTACCTCCCTCCATCCCTCTCTCCCTGAGATTAATGGCAAACAAACCAAACCTTTTTTGCGCCTCTTTTCATAAGCCTAGGTTACCTGTGCGGACGTCATAGCACGATAAATGTGGACCTCGTTCAGCTGTACACTGTTCTGAGCATTACAAACACCTTGCACCTTCTTCTGCGGTATTTACATAGCTGATACAGGAGCCGCCACACAGAATGGTGTAACGCCATGCAAGTAGCCCTGCTGGAAGATGTAGAGCAGAGCAATTCGCAGTTGCTGGCAACAGTCACGCATCACCTTGACACAGTTGAGCGCCTTTTCTGGGTCCAGGAAACAAGTAGTGAGTGGCGAGTCCACATCATTATGCAGCTATGGAGTGACCAGCAATGTGTAAGGTCACTTTCCAGGAATTGTTTGAAGAGCTTTCCACAGCCCTGAAGCATATCAGTACTAAAATGAGAGCTGCTCTAATAGTGGAGAAGCGAGTGGCCATAGCTCTGTGGAAGCTTGCAATGCCATACTGCTACTAGTCAATGGGGCATCAGTTTGGAGTGAGTAAATCTACTGTGGGATCTGTTGTGACCAAGTTTGCAGGGCCATTGACAGACTTCTGCTAAGATGGGCAGTGACTCTGGTCAATGTGCAGGACATAGTGGATGGTTTTGCCACAATGGTGTTCCCTAACTCCGGTGGGGTGATAGACGGAACACACATCCCTTTCTTAGCACCAGACCACCTTGCCAAAGAGTACATAAACCAAAAGGAGTACTACTCAATGGTGTTGTAAGCACTGGTGAATCACAAGGGCTGTTTCACCGACATCAACGTAGGATGGTCCGGAAAGGTGCATGACGCGTGCATCTTTAGGAACACAGGTCTGTTCAGAAAGCTGCAAGCAGGGAATTTCTTTCCAGACTACAAAATAACCATTGGTCGTGTTGAAATGCCAATTGTTATCCTGGGAGGCCCAGCCTACCCCTTGCTCCTATGGCTCATGAAGTCGTACACAGGCAGCTTGGACAGCAGTAAGGATCAGTTCAACCATAGGCTGAGCAAGTGCAGAATGGTGGTGGAATGTGCCTTTGGACGTTTAAAAGTTTGCTGGCGTTGTTTGCTTACTAGGTTAGACCTTAGTGAAAGCAGTACCCCCATTGTTATTGCTGCCTGCTATGTGCTCCATAATATCTGTGAAACAAAGGGAGAAAAGTTTTTCTGCTGTGGTGGGGGGTTGAGGCAGATCGCCTGGCAGCCAATTTTGATCAGCCAGACACCAGGGCCAAAACTGGGGCTTTGTGTCTCCATGAGACTTTGAAAACCAGTTTCAGCAATGAGTCAGAGTAATGGGACGCTTATCTGTGTTGCTCCTTACCAAACTGTCCCCTCCATTGCATTTTCTTCCCTCACCAACCACCATGTGTTGAATGAATAAAGAGCCTTTTCTCCTCAATCCATTTAAGTTTTATTATGCACACAAACACACAGAGACAGCACAGAAAAGTAAGATAACCTGGGGCAAAAGGGCTAACACTGGGGGATGGAGGGAAAAACAAGAAAAGCAAGGGATACTGAACCCTCCACTCCAGCCTTATAGGACATTTGGGGGAAGAGGTGGTAGAACTGGGTAGTGATGACAGCAGGTTCTGCGTAGGCTGCAGAGTTACTCTAGCATCCAGCTGGCTTTCTTGAACCTCAGCCAGATGCCTCAACATGTCTGATTGCTCCTTCATAATCCCCAGCATCTCTTCCTGCACAGCACATTCTTGTTCCCTGTATACTTTCCTGTTCTCCCTATCCATCTCCAGGTTCGCGGACAGTGTAATCCTCCATGCCTTAACTGATCTTTAATTCCCCTGGTCCTCTTTGTGCGCCTTTTTAAAGATAGGTACTGTTTTGCCTATCTTCTGTCCTTTGAGTTCTCAAAGATAATGGCTATTAGTTTTGAGACTGCTTCAGCTAGCTCCTTAAGTTTCTAGGATGAATTTCCTCAGGCCCTGCTGACTTGTATTTAACTTTATCTAAATATTCTTTAACTTGTTCTTTCCTTATTTTGGCTTGCATTTCTTCCCCCTTGTTTAATATTGTGTTGAGTATCTGGTCACCATTTCACTTTTTAGTGAAGACTGAAGCAAAATAGGCATTAAATACCTCTGTCATCTTGATATCCATTATTAGTTCTCCTTTCTCGCTAAGTAGAGAACCTACCTTTTCCCTTTGTCTCTCTTGCTCTGAATATGTTTAATGTGCCTCTTTTGATTGCCTTTTGTCCCTTGTTAGGTATAACTCATTTTGTGCCTTAGCCTTTCTGGTTTTGTCCTTTCATGTTTGTGCTATTCTTTTCTATGCCTTAGCAGTTTTGTTCATGTTCCCAGTTTTTGTAGGATTCCTTTTTGATTTTGGAGTAATTAAGTGTTCCTGATGGAGCCATTTTCACCTCTTACTTTTCTTCGTGTCTTTCCTTTTCATCAGGATAGCTTTCTGTTATGCCTTTAATACTATCTCCTTGAGCAACTGCCAGCTCTCCTGAATGCCTTTATCCCTTAGATTTTCTTCCCATAGGCCCTTATCTGCCTATTCTGAGTTTTAGCCTGCTTTTTTGATGTCCGTTGACCTTATTCTGCAGCTCTGTCCTTCTTTTCCTCAAAATTGTGAAATAGTTAGGGCTATAAGTGACTGTTCTGATCCTGCTGTCATACGAAATGTCTCTGAATGAACTTGGACATGCTTGCCTTTTGAATGTTTTTTCAGGGTTAACTGAGTGGCTGTTGTCAGTCATAGCATCTTTATTTGGGGGAGGTGGATAAGGGAAACGTGAGCTAGCTGTAAATTTAATCTGAACTATATAGCGCTGTTTAAAGTTTTTCTATATTTTAAACTTGTTGGTGTGCTGACCTCTAATCTTGCTTTTGGTCTTTCAGTGATAAAGTAAGAATAATTAGTAATGTTTGTTCTTGATTCTTATATTTTAGATACCATGTAATGGAAAGGCAGCAGATCGCATTCACCAGGATGGGATACACATCCTCATTAACATGAATGGCTACACTAAGGGAGCCCGTAATGAGCTGTTTGCTCTCAGACCAGCACCTATCCAGGTAAAGGAATTAAACAGTGTTTGGAGAGCGTTGTCTGATGTAAGAGCAATGCTCAACATTGTCATAAAACAGGCTGGTTTCTCTCTCTTCCCTTTTAAGTTGGGAGTGAGAGAAACCATATTGGACAGGAAGAAAATAAGCATTGCTCTGTAAAGAGTAGTGTATATAAATCAGTTATTTTAGTCATACAGTTAGCTCCCTTTTTCCAATATTATATGTTGAATAATATTCCGAAGGAAAGAGTAAACATGGCTTCATGGTTCTTGAGCACGCTAGCTTCTCTTTCTCATGAGAGCAGATATTTTAAGCAGTGTGGTCAGTCATGCTGTTTGGTACGAAGCCTCAGCTTTGAATCTTTGCAGGAAGGATACGACTAGGAGAAGCCAGAGCTGCCTCTGGGGAATTTATTTCCATGAGCAAGAATCATTCCATACAGGTTGAGTACATGATTGCATAAGCACAATATTTTTTTGGTAACACAGCATCAGATAATGCTGTAAATACTGCAGAACCAGGTGCGGTTTGAACATGATGTGGTATACTGACACCAGAGTCCTTACAGTGCATATATGCAAACATGCCATGTTCAAATTAAAATAACTCGATACCAACACCTAGTGGAAGATTAATGCTACTAAGAGGAAACCCTGGATGGTGGAAATACCCAAGGTAGTGATGTGTTAAATATATAGGTGAACTGAAACTGTTAGATACACCTTTAATCTGCTGTAAATGAGCTACATTTTAAGTTAGTGATCTCAAGCTATGTTATAAAATTCTATAAAGCAAATTTATTTTATTCTTCCATACAAAAATGTTAGAGCAGTTTACTGTTACCAATATGTGAATACTTACAGAATCTGCATTACTGTAATATCCTGATGCCTCTCATCATTAACGGATTTTATCCTCACAATACTCCTGGTAGGCAGGGATATTACATTTTATAGATAAGGAGTGGAGAGACAGGGCAGGGCACATCAGGGTGTTGTGGTAGAACTGGGAATTGAACTGTGGTCTCAAGTGTCAGTCCAGTGTCCTGTGTGCTAGGCCACCTTTCCATCCTTCATTGCTGCTGTATTGTTGGATAATAGTGTCCTTGGTTTAAAATGCACACTGGATTGATTATTTGAACTCATTCTGCACTTGGAGGCTTTCTGTGGCCAACATAGAACTGCTGTTTCCAAAGTTTTTCTGAAAAAATACTGGAAAAATGTAAGTAGCAAGAGACAGCTGTCAGGTTTGTGATTATTTTACCTTGCCTTAGGTGTGCTAAAATCCCTTAGTATAAATAAGGAGACAGGGTTCATCAAAGAGCACAAATATTCTTAAAGATAGTTTGGCCTGTATACTCTTAATTTTTTAAGGGTACCATATACACAGAATTCTCACTCCTGGGTCTCTGCGTCCAATATTAGACTAGGGATGTCTCAAAGCTAAACAGTCTTGGACTGTTGTAGCATTCACACATATCAGCAGATAAGATATTCTTGCCCTGCAGCACGAGTGATACTACTCATTAGCAGGGCCCTACAAATTCACAGTCCATTTTGGTCAATTTCACGGTCATAGGTTTTTAAAAATAATAAATTTCATGATTTCAACTATTTACATCTAAAATTTCTCAGTGTTGTAATTGTAGGGGTCGTGACCCAAAAAGGAGGGTTTTTTTGCGAGGGGGTGGGGGGCACAAGGTTATTGAGGGGGGAGGTTGTGGTATTGCTATCCTTACTTTTATGCTGCTGCGGACAGCTGGAGAGCGGCGGTTGCTGGCCGGGGTCCCAGCTCTAAAGACAGAGCTGTCACCAGCAGTGCAGAAGTAAGAATGGCATGGTATTACCTCCCTTACTTTTGCACCGCTGCTAGTGGGGCACTGCCTTCAGAGCTGGGTGCCCCGCCAACAGCCACCCCACTCTGAAGGCAGCGCAGAAGTAAGGGTGGCAATACCATGACCTCCCAAAAATAACTTTGCTACCTCCTCACTTTTGGGTCAGGACCCCAATTTGAGAAATGCTGAAATCTGTATAGTATAGGGTAAAAGTACACAAGACCAGATTTCACGGAAGGAGACCACAATTCAGTCCGTGACTCATTTTTCATGTCCGTGAATTTGGTAGAGCCCTACTCGTTAATGCTTTCATTTCTGTTTTTTGCCACAGATAGTTGAGCAGCTCCTTCTGATTGCTCCTGAGCTAGCTAGTAGTGAGCGTGCTGGTGGTGATGGATTAATCTTGGTTTCTCTGGGATTTTAAATCCGTGTTTCATCATGTAGGTTAAAATAAAAATAGATGTAATACACTGGTAGTGAAGAGGCACCACAAATCAGAAACATGTTCAGTGGTATTGTGGAATGCCATACTGAGGAATTCTTGTGGTCAGTCACCTCGGTAGTGACCTGCTTTGATGCATAATCAAATCTGTAGTCCTAATGTCTTCTCTGACCTTTTGATACCAGTTGATGTGCAAAAAAAGAGGGCTGCCCCTCTTACCCATCCATTTCAGAGTCTTGATAAGTGGGATAGATAGGGTCTCAGATTGGCGCCCATCATCATGACATCTGTACATCTCCAAGAGTAAGAACAGCAATCTGCCTTTTGCCAGAGGGAAGGAAGATCTAGATTTTTGTTCCTCGTCTGAGCATAAGTGTGTGTAAGTGTACTGGTTGCAGAAATGCTTCCGCAAAACAATGGGAGTAGTCTTATTTAGTAGATGCTGACTTGGGTGTCTGGCACTGAACAGCCTTGTATCCTGTAAAGCAGATCTTAAATCAGTTGAGTTGTCAGAGGTAGAAGTTTCAATTTGTTGGTCTGAGAAAAGGATAGTATTAAGCAAACACCATCTTGAAGAATGTCCTTCTGTAAGGTTCTTGAAGCAGTGCAAATGCTTGTCTGTTAGACGTTTTGGACTTGCAGGTCCTGCACTGCTCTACTGTTGCAGCTGTGTGTAAAAACTGTCTTTCAAAAGAGCAGACCAACCCAAAGAAGTAAAATGATTTATGGGTTTCCATTTAATTTTGGACTTGTGCACTCTTACCATCTCACCTCCATTTAACTAGTAGTAGTTGTGAACCTTTTGCTCTTTGCAGGGTTCCTTTGGGGCTGCATTCCTCTTGGATGTTAAAAAAAAACCCTGTGCGCCTAGCTCCTCTTCTCTACCTGGGGCAATCTGCTCCTTATTTCCCCTCCCCTCTGGAAAAAGCAGAAGTGGCTCGACCCTTTCCTCCCACAGCAAAAAAGCAGCATCTCCCAACTCTCTGCTCTTGGCCCTGCTTGTGTGGATGAAATGTCTGTTTTTAACACCCTGCTGAATGCAGTGGGACAAATCCAACCTATGCTGTCGTATAGTACACCCATCAAAAGAGGAAGAGACTAAGAGTAAAAATTTTTAAAGCACCTTATGTCCTTTTGACTTTCAGTGAGACGTAGGTTCATAAGTCACATGAGCAGTATGGAGAGTTACCTTAAATCACGACAAGGGGCAGAGAAACTTGGGGACTGTTTAATTCCAGGCCACAGCAGACTCCAAACAGGTCAAAGAAACTGAGGTGACTGGTTAATACCCAACTTTATAAATGTGTATAGCTGACTCTGTGTGCTTGATGGATTTCTGGCCATAGTTGTCACAGATTTTTTGTTTTTATTTACTTGTTCATTATTCCCATGATTTGGCGATAATTCTTTCATTTTGTCGGGCTTCAGCCATTTGAGAATCCTTGTGAGAACCTTGGTAGAGAGATGCTGAATCAGGGCAGGTTATACAGTTGCACATGTGGTTTGTCCGTACTTGAAATTAAAATCTATTGCTTTTTGGCTTGGCTTGTAGGCTATGTGGCTGGGATACCCTGGAACCAGTGGGGCACTGTTCATGGATTATATCATCACAGATCAAGAAACTTCCCCAGTTGATGTGGCAGAGCAATATTCTGAGAAACTGGCTTACATGCCAAACACTTTCTTTATTGGAGACCATGCTAATATGTTTCCCCACCTGAAGGTAAGAGAGAGTGATGGAAAGGAAAGCTGATAGTAATGATTGTCTAGTGGGGACTCGGACTTCTCTGGGAACTTATATTCAGTGCAATAATTTGGCAATGGAATGCTGTAAATTGAAACTTGTTTTTCTTGATCCATAGAAAAAAGCAGTCATTGATTTCAAGTCCAATGGCCATATTTATGATAACAGGATTGTTCTGAATGGCATTGATTTGAAGGCATTCCTTGACAGCCTCCCTGATGTCAAAATTGTTAAGGTGAGAACTCCACTTCTGTGCACTCTGCCTTAGTAGACTGAATGCAGCATTTTCTCACTGATGAATCTTGCATGATTTCTTAGATGAAGTGCCCTGATAGTGGAGACAATGCAGACAGCAATGCTGCCCTCAGTATGCCAGTCATTCCTATGAATACAATTGCAGAAGCCGTGATTGAGATGATTAATCGTGGACAAATTCAGATAACAATCAATGGATTCAACATTAGCAATGGACTAGCAACCACACAGGTGAGGCAAAGTAGGACGGAAAACTTTTTCCCCTCACTCTCTATTCCTTGTAATTTCTCTTCCCTCTATCTTGAATCAATATTTTATTTTTTCTCATAATACAAATTAATCCCATGAGTTTTAAAATGATTTTGTTACTCCTCTTTGAATTTTCTTCATTTTAGCTACCTATTGTGAAAAAGAGGACAAACAGAATGCAGATTTCTGGGTCTGATCATGCCAGTGCTGTGTAGCTGGACAAATTACATGTTTGCTTCTCATTATGCAGTCCTAAATTGCATTAGTCCTTCTTATTGCCAGATCACACTGCAAGCTCATATCGAATTGCCTTCTCAGTCTTCCCACTTAAACTGCTTTAGGCATTGCCATACAGCTGTCTTAATTTGCATTTTTTCAGATGTAATGTTTTTCTGCCCATATTTCTAAAGTCTCTGGGTTCCATTATGTCCTCAGAACACTTCCGAATTACCATCATGTGTGAATTTTCTTAAGTCTTCCAAATGATTAAAGATGTAATATGACTGGATGTAATTAATTGAAGCACCCACTAGATAAACCTCAACTCGATACGTAATTTTCTTTGTTTATGGACCTCTAATCCGTCTTCACTATGTGTGACCATGTCTTATTAAAGCCGGTTGTTTTAAGTGCTGATCCTGTGCTTATGGCTGTACATGACCAAGGTACATATAGTCCTTGCCCCCAAGGAATTTCCTATATAAAACAGATAAGAAATTGGAGGAGCTACAAGAGATTGAAAGATAGCGTATTTAAAATTTTTGATTGTGGCCTCTGCACATTCCCACATTTGGGATATGTTGGTGGTGTAGCTTGGACTGATGGAACCTTCTAATAGCAATGTCTAATAGAACATGCTTGTGCCTTCAGAGCCATAAGAGAAGGAGCAGAACATTTGAAGAGTGGGACTATGAAAGGGGTTGTGGCACACAGTTCACCTCAGTCCCTTCTAACCCTGTAACAGATGGACCAGCAACTTAGCTGGGTCCTTGGACCCACATTTGCACAAATGCATCATTCCTGCGGTCAGTGCAGCCTTATCTTAGTTATTTTCTTGGGTTTTTAACAGAAGACTGTCAAATGTCATTAGTTCTGACACATATTGGAACCAAAGATGGAGAAATCATGGTTCAAGAGATAGGCCTCTTGCTCTGCTGCTTTTCCTAATACAAATGCATATGTGCATTGTTTGGCTTCCTTTGAGGAAGGTCATTTGCCTTTTCATTGTTCCATATGCAGCACCTTCTCACTCTGGGCCAGAAAGGGGCATCAGAATCTTCTCCAAGCAGTGTCATTGCAGGAAGCATTAGTGGCTAAACCTTCTGGTTCCAAAACACTGTGATAAACCAGTACTTGAAGAACAGCCTCATCTTAGACCCTGATGGGATTAAAAAGCCCAGTAATGTCCCATTTCAGGCATTTGTCTGTGTGCCTGGAACAAAAACCTATGGTCCTTGTCATTGTGATACGTAAAGATTAGATCCAACCAAACATGCTTTAAAATCAACTGGTCTGGATAACTTTCATCCAAGAGTTTAAAAAGAACTGGCTGAAGAGCTTGCTTGACCATAATGTTGATATTCCCCCTCCCACCCCAAAGTAAATGGTGGAACACTAGAGAAATTGTAGAAGACTGGAAGGAAGCCAGATTTGTGCTGATATTTAAAAAGAATAAGGGGGATAACTCAAGTAATTACAACCCTGTCAGTCTGCCATTAATCCCAGACAAGATAATGGAGTGGCTGATATGGGACTTGATTAATCAAGAATTAAAGGAGAGGATTATAATTAATACCAGTCATCATGGGTTTATGGAAAATAGATTCTGTCAAACTCATTTTTTTACTTAGATTATATTGTATCAACATCTTTTTCAAGATAATCTACTTAATCAAAATGTCAGATGTCTTACAGAAGTTTAAGAATTTAGAACAATACAAAATTAACATGGCGTATATTAAATGGATTAAAAGCTGGTTAACTGATAGCTCTTAATGTAATTGTAAATGGGGGATCATCATCGAGCAGCTGCTTTTGTAAAGTGGTCCTGCAAGGATCCATTCCTGGACCTGTGCTGTTTAAAACTTTCATCAATTACCTGGAAGAGAACACAAAATCATAACTGATAGTTTACAGATGACACAAATTGGAGTGTGAGCACTGCTGGAATATTGCATCCAGTTCCAGTATCCTTCTTGAATTGTGGATGTTGATAAATTAGTGAGGGTTAAGAGAAGAATCATGAGAATAATTAAAGCTTAGAAAATATGTCTTTACAGTGAAAGACACAAGGAACTCAGTCTGCTTTATATCAGCAGAGAGAAGGTTAAGGGGCAACATGAGTCTTTTAGTATTTATGTGGGGAACAAATATTTGATCATGGATTACTTGATCTAACTGACAAACGTATAGCAAAATCCAATGTCTAGAAGTTGAAGATAGACAAATTCAGACTGGAAAATAAGGTGTAAATTTTTAACAGTAAGGGTAATTATCCAGTGGAACAGTTTTACCTACAGTTGTGGTGGAGTCTCCATCTGTTTTAAAATCAAGATAGAATTTTTTTTAAAAGAGATGCTCTAGTTCAGAAGAAATTATTTTGGGGAAAATTCTATGGTCTTTGTGATGTAGGAGGTTAGACTATGAATTTTGGCTTTTCATATAATTAAGCCATTGTTCTTCTTTGAGTGCTTGCTCGTATCCATTCCAGTTAGGTGTGTGTGCGCCGCGTGCACGTTCGTCGGAGATTTTTACCCTAGCAACACTCAGTGGGCCGGCAGGGCGCCCACTGGAGTGGCGCTGCTATGGCACCCAATATATACCCCTGCCGGCCCCACCACTCCTCAGTTCCTTCTTACTGCCCGTGTTGGTCGTTGGAACAGTGGAGCGTGGCTTAGCTGATCTCCACCTCCCTAGCTCTTTGCTCGTTTATATAGTTATTGTGTACATAGTTAGTTTTATATAGTTCTAGTTAACTTTTATATTAGTAGTTGTGTATATAGTTAGAGGGTCAGGGGCTATCCCCTTCTCCTCCCCCGGTATCAGGGCCCATGGCCGGGTCACCGGGCTTCAGACCTCGCGCAGCCTGTCATCAGCTGATGCCCACAGGAGATCCGCACGACTCCTGTTTAAAGTGTCTGGGAGAATCCCACCTTGCAGACAAGTGCCGAATCTGCAAGGCGTTCAAGCCCCGGACAAAGAAAGAGCGGGACATTCTCCTCAAGCAACTCTTGATGGAGGCAGCTCTAACTCCTCCATCTTCGGCACCGACTCCGGCACCGGGGACGAGTGCTTCCTCCGCACCGGAGCGCACGGTTCCAGTGAAGACTCTTCGGCACCAGCCTTCGCCGGCTCAACCCGCTGGCAGGCACCGATCCCTCTCCCCGAGGAGCAAGAGTCATAAGACTCCTGCGGCACCTGTGTCTATGCCGCAGTCGGAGCGTACATCTAAGGCGGACTGCCCAGCACCGTCAACTGCTGCAGCACTGCTTGCCTCCGCACCGTCGATTCCGGTCTCTCAAGAGCCGTCGAGTCCGGTGCCAACCAGCTCCCCAGTGCACGCTGTGGTCGAGCTCGTCGTGCCCTTGACGCCGGAAACTTTTTCCACGGCTCGGGAGCTAATTACTCTGATGGAGCCTGAGCTGCCCCAACCCCTGGCACCGCCGGTGCAGGTTCTTCAGTCACTGGGCAAGCCCGCCATGATGAGGCCATCTTCGCCGGACACCGTGCAATGCTGCTGGTTCCGATCCAGGTCTCGCAGACGCTCTCGATCTCGACATCGCTCCCGCTCTTGGCGCTGCTCACAGTCCCGGTACTGCTCTCCATCCCGGTACCGGTCGTACTCGTGGCACCGATCAATATCCCGGTCTCCATCACGGTATTCTCAGCACCGGTCCAGATCCCAGCACCGCTGTACCTCTCGCAGCAGATCTCTGCATGGCGATACGAGGCAACGGTCGACCTCCCGGCACCGCGCTGGTCGCAGGTCCCAGTCCCGCTCCTGGCACCGCTATGACTCTCAGTACCGTTTGCTGGTACCGTGCAGACAGGAGACCTGGTCCAAATGACTTCAGCTCCTCCGTGGCCCTTGCGTCATCTATTCTTCTCCTCTCTACGGAGACTCGGATAAGCACGCCCATGGCCCAGACCACGGACCTCATCAGTGGTCCTTTTGGACACCTTGGGCGTATCATCAAGGTCAAGGTGATCCGACTGGCTCATCACTCAGAGCACCGTGTGCCCGAGACCACCGTCAGCCGACCTCTCCCCACTGACACAGAGGGAAACCGTGCACACACACTGGAACCGCATGACCTTCCAGAGACGGAGGTCCCCCCGGACCAGGCATCAGTGCAGATCACACTTGTCCCAGGGCTGTCATCCTCCTCTTCCCCGGATGAAGCAGTAGCGGGGACGTCATCATCGGGACCACCTCCAATTGACCTCCGGTCTCACCTTCTGCGGTGTGTCGCCCACAATATCAACCTGTCGGTAGAGGAGATCCCAGAGGCGGAGGACCCGGTGATTAGCATCTTATCTGCAGAGACACTCACCAGAGTGGCTCTCCCATTCATCCATTCGATACAGGCTAGAGCTGACACCATCTGGCAATCTCCAGCTTCCATCCCACCCACAGTCAAGGGGGTCGAGCAGAAGTACATGGTGCCATCCAAGCGGTATGAGTACCTCTGTGTGCACCCCGCTCCGTGTTCCTTGGTGGTACAGTCTGTCAACGAATGGGAGCGCCACAGTCAACAAGCCCCCGCGCCTAAATCTAGAGAAGCCTGGCGCATGGACTTGGGATGAAAAATCTATTCTGCGGGAGGTCTCCAACTCCGCATAGCGAACCAACAAGCCCTCCTCGGCAGATACAGTTACAACACCTGGGAGGCTGTCGGGAAGTTTGCTGAGTTGGTTCTGCAGGATTCCCGCCAGGAATTTACAGCACTCCTGGAGGAGGGGAAGAGGGTCGCGAGGACCTCATTACAAGCATCATTAGATGCCGCTGATTCGGCTGCCAGAACGGTCGCTTCTGACATAGCCAGGCGCCATATATCATGGTTGCAAGTGTCCAGCCTGCCACCTGAGTTGCAACATACGGTTCAAGACTTGCCGTTTGATGGCCAAGGCTTGTTTTCACAAAAGACGGACCCCAGACTGCAGAGTCTGAAGGACAACAGAGTAATTATGTGTTGGTTGGGAATGCATACGCCTCAGACTCAGTCCTTCCGTTCTCAACCGCAGCGCCCTTACCCCCCACCTCGGCCACGGCAAGACTTTGCCAGAAGACGAGGTCGTACTAATCGCAGACATCAGTCTGGACCTCAAGGGGGCAACAATTCCAGTCCCACCAAACCAACGCCGGGACCCAAACCAAACTTTTGAGGGTGCGCCCGAAAGCAGTGTACCAGTTGCCTCCCCGGATCCCTTTCAATTCTACAACCGCCTTTCCCCGTTCCTTCCGGCGTGGTCCCAGTTGACGTCAGATCGTTGGGTCCTACGCACGATGGAGCTTGGATACCGTCTTCAGTTTGTTTCACCCCCTCCCTTCCACCCCCTCTCCTCGTCCCTCTTCAGGGACCCCTCTTACAAGCAACTCCTCATCCAGGAGGTCCACAAGCTCCTCTCAATCAGAGCTGTAGAGGAGGTACCTGAGGAGTTATGGGGCAAGGGGTTTTATTCCCGATATATCCTCATTCCCAAGGCGAAAGGGGGCCTTTGGCCTATCCTAGACCTGCGAGGACTGAACAAATTCATTAAAAAGTTCAAGTTCTGCATGGTATCCCTGGGAACCATTATTCCTTCCCTGGATCCTGGAGATTGGTATGCCGCTCTCGACATGCAGGATGCATATTTCCACGTAGCAATTTATCCCTCTCACAGGAGGTATCTGCGCTGTGTGGTAAACCACCGTCACTACCAGTTTACTGTCCTCCTTTGGCCTCTCCTCAGCCCCGCGGGTGTTCACGAAGTGTATGGCAGTTATCACTGCTTCCCTATGCCGTCGTCAGATACACGTCTTCCCTTACCTTGACGACTGGCTCATCCGAGGGCCCTCTGAGGCACAAGTCGTCAGCCATGTGGCCGTTATCAAGGACCTATTTCTGTGTCTAGGCCTGATCATCAACTTAGACAAGTTCACTCTGGTGCCTACGCAGAGGATAGAATTTATTGGGGCAATGCTGGACTCCAAGCTTACGACAGCCAGTTTACCCCCCCACCGGTTTCAGGCCATAGTCTCATTTGTCCAAGGTCTTCAGCGGTTTCCAACAACCTCTGCTTGCACTTGCCTTGGTCTCCTCTCTCACATGGCTGCATGCACATTTGTTACAAAGCACGCCAGGCTGCGAGTGTGTCCTCTCCAAATCTGGCTCGCTTCCGTCTATCGGCCACGCAGAGACACCATAGACATCATTCTGACAATTCCACCGAGCATTCTCTGCTCCCTCGACTGGTGGCGAACGCCCTCCCAGGTGTGTGCAGGATGACCGTTCCATCCTCCCCAGCCCTCCATGTCCCTAACAACGGACGCGTCTTCACTGGGCTGGGGTGCTCACCTAGGACGCCTGCACACCCAAGGCCTTTGGTCGTCCCAGGAGTTGACTCTACACATCAATCTCCGGGAGCTGAGAGCGGTCCGGCTGGCGTGCCAAGCATTTCAGCACCATCTGCAGGGCCGTTGTGTTGCAGTCTTTACGGACAACACAGCGGTCATGTATTCTATAAGCAAACAGGGAAGGACGTGGTCCTCCCCCTTGTGTCAGGAAGCGATACTGCTGTGGGACTTCTGCATAGCCCTCTCCATAGACCTAGTAGCCTCCTTCCTCCCAGGAGTCCGGAACACGCTCACAGATGGGCTGAGCAGGTCCTTCCTGGCGCACAAGTGGTCCATCCGTCCGGACATTCTCCATTCGGTTTTCCGGAGTTGGGGCTTTCCCCAAATAGACCTCTTTGCCTCCAGGGACAACAGGAAATGCCAGGTGTTCTCCTTCCTGCAAGGTCGCTCTCCGGGCTCTCTGTCGGACGCGTTCCTCATTCTGTGGACGGGCCACTTCTGCTATGCCTTCCCTCCGTTTCCTCTGGTCCACCGAGTTCTGATCAAGATGCGCAGAGACAAAGCCCGCCTTATCCTGATCGCTCCGGCTTGGCCGAGGCAGCATTGGTACACCATGCTGCTCGACCTGTCTCTGTCCGACCCGATTCCCTTGGCACTCTGTCCGGATCTGATCACGCAGGACTTCGGCAGGCTACACCACCCGGACCTGCAGTCCCTTCATCTGACTGCATGGTAGCTGGCTGGTTGAGCCGATTGGAGTTGCGTTGTTCCACCGCAGTGCAACAAGTGCTGCTGGGGAGCAGAAAGCCCTCCACGCGATCAACGTACCTTGCTAAATGGAAGCGCTTCTGTCACTGGTTCACTCAGCGGGACCTTTCTCCGCAGGCTGTATCGGTCCTCACCATCTTGGACTGTTTATGGTCTCTCAAAGAGCAAGGTCTAGCGATCTCTTCGCTAAGAGTGCACCTTGCAGCTATTTCCACCTTCCATCCTGGGGAGGCTGGCAGTTCCGTTTTCTCCCATCCTGTAGTTTTCCAGATTCCTCAAGGGCTTGGAGCGACTCTACCCACGGGTCAGACAAACAGCCCCTACCTGGGACGTGAACCTCGTCTTGGCCAGGCTCATGGGGCCCCCCTTTGATCCTTTAGCCACATGTTTGCTCCTGTACCTTTCCTGGAAGACAGCGTTCCTAGTTGCTGTCACCTCGGCGAGACGAGTCTCGGAACTTAGAGCTTTGACTGTGGATCCTCCATATACGGTGTTCCATAAGGACAAGGTACAGCTGCGACCACACCCGGCGTTCCTCCATAAGGTCGTCTCCTCCTTTCATGTCAATCAGGACATCTTCCTGCCAGTCTTCTTTCCAAAACCACACTCATCGCGAAGGGAACAGCAGCTGCATACTCTGGATGTCTGCAGGGCTCTTGCGTTTTACATCGAGAGGACCAAACCCTTCTGACGTTCTCCTCAGCTATTTGTAGCGGTGGCGGAACATATGAAGGGCATGGCAATCTCTTCCCAACGGATTGCTTCTTGAGTGACATCCTGTATTCGGACATGCTACGACTTGGCTCATGTTCCAACTGGCCATCTTACCGCCCACTCTACTCGGGCTCAAGCCTCATCTGCCGCGTTCTTGGCCCATGTTCCCATACAGGAAATCTGCCACACGGCCACCTGGTCTTCCATCCACACCTTTTGCATCGCACTACGCATCGGTCCAACAATCTAGAGACGATGCCGCCTTGGGCTCAGCGGTCTTATATTCCGCAACGTCTTGCTCCGACCCCACCGCCTAGGTAAGGCTTGGGAATCACCTAACTGGAATAGATATGAGCAAGCACTCGAAGAAGAAAAGACGGTTACTCACCTTTGTAACTGTTGTTCTTCGAGATGTGTTGCTCATATCCATTCCACACCCGCCCTCCTTCCCCACTGTCGGAGTAGCTGGCAAGAAGGAACTGAGGAGCGGTGGGGCCGGCAGGGATATATATTGGGCGCCATAGCAGCGCCACTCCAGGGGGCACCCTGCCAGCCCACCGAGTGTTGCTAGGGTAAAAATCTCCGAACGTGCACGTGGTGTGTGCACACCTAACCGGAATGGATATAAGCAACACATCTCGAAGGACAACAGTTACAAAGGTGAGTAACCGTCTTTTATGACTCATAGAAAACTCCTCAAATTCACACTTATACAGAATCAAACCACTCATGGTGTGACATCTTTTCTTGGATCAGGGGAGCTAGAGAGTGTAATCAAGACTCTGTTCCAACATTTCAGACTGCAAAACCACCTTCCTAATATGGCATGAGGTCATATGAGCCTTCTCTGAGTTATTGCCCTGTATTTAAAAGGGCTGAAGAAAGGCAGCCACAAAGGGAACCATCAGAAGTCTCTTGTCTGGATCAGCTACTGTATCTGATGCTGAGGGAACAGCCTCCTTTACTTGTCAGTTGTCCAGATATAGATGCTATCTCTTCTCCCTCTTTTGTTTTTTATATGGCCCCTATCACTGTAGTATCTTAGCTCTTCAGTCTTTAATCTAGTTATTCTTAGCTCCTCTTTACCCCAGAGAGGGATGTAAGTGGCTTGCCGAGGTCACACAGGAAGTCTTGAACAGAGCAAGGAATTGAGTTGGGTCTCCCAAGTCCTAGGCTAGTGCTCTAACTGCTGGAGCATCTTTCCCATCTGGATCTGAATGTTCAAACTTTGCAAGATAGCAATGTGAATTCATCATACTCCTTCCTTCCAGAAGATATACCTGTTCTTCACCTAGAAGTGTCCCAATTGGACTTGACTAAATGAGTCCACGGAAGCATCCTCTGTTAATATGGGAATATGTCTAATTCATAGAGCTGCCACTTAATGCTCCTTTCATATTTTCACAAAATATATTAGTTGGTGCTGTCTAAAGCTGAAGCACAATTTCAGGCATTATTACCATTTCTATTTAACTGAACGTCTTTATCCCACTGTATGGAGGTAGGAGTACTACTTGTCAAACACACGAGTGTGGGAATGTGCAGAGGCCACATGAAGAAAGGAAATATACTCACCTATAATTGACATTCTTTTGAGACGACCTCTGCACACTTTCCTTCTTCCTAAGTCGTACTTTCAACTTGAGACAGGAGGAGGAGGAGGTGTTGTTAGAAGAAACTGAGAGAGTCAGCATGCCATGCCTCCTTTATAGCTTTGTCCACCAGATGTTTAGAGCTGTGAGGGGAAGGGCAGGAAGTGTGCAAGTGCTCCAGTAGGTTTTGTTCCTAGAAGGTTCCACTAATCCAGGTTGCACCATGAATACATTCCAAGTGTGTGAACGTGCAGCTATCCTCTCAAAATATTTTGGTTACTAGTTAGTAACTTTCCTTTTTCCTTATATTTGACATAACTTGAATCAACTCTTCAGGTAAGAATTCATGCTATTAAACACTTTACTGGATTATTTCATTAGGTACCCTGTGGTCTGAGTTTCAGTGCTCTAAATTAGCTGTATAGTTGAACTTTCTTATATTCTTTCTAGATTAACAACAAGGCAGCAACTGGAGAAGAGGTTCCACGTACCATCATTGTTACCACCCGCTCTCAGTATGGGTTACCAGAGGATGCTGTTGTGTACTGTAACTTTAACCAGCTATATAAGATTGACCCTTCCACTTTACAGATGTGGGCTAACGTGAGTAATTATGTTTGCTACTAAGTCTCAGATCAGATCTCCATAATTTAACTGCTGTCTTGTTTACAGGAATGGTTTTAAAATGAGCAACAGATCTTGAATTTAAATTGCCCCTATTCAGGTCAGGGAAAGACTTCAGTTTCCTTGCCTGGTTTGTTGAGAATATTTATTTGGCATGAACCTTTTTGAATCCTTACAACACTCTCCAGAATAAGGGATTGGATAATAATGGGATTTGGAATCTCTTTAGGTCCCATTATAAATCGGATCCGAGTTGGGAGTTGAGTGAAAATTGTTAATCTTCTGACAGCTTTTTCATAGTCAGTGTGTAATAAGCTGTTTAGTCCTGTCCAATTTACACCACTACAAGTGGCCCTTATTTGCACCATTATCTGTGCTCTTACCTGACAAGTCAATCATTAGATGGGTACAGAGGCTGAACATCTCACTTCAGGTCAGAGTGACAGGGAATGGATCACTTGATGATTACCTGTTCTGTTCATTCCCTCTGACGCACCTGGGATTGGCCACTGTCAGAAGACAGGATACTGGGCCCTTGGTCTGACCCAGTGTGGCTGTTCTTATGTTGAGGCGTACTGATGAGGCACTGTAGGAAAGCTTTGCACTGTTGATAAATGTGAAGTAATGCACATTGGAAAACATAATCCCAACTATACATATAAAATGATGGGATCTAAATTAGCTGTTACCAGTCAAGAAAGAGATCTTGGAGTCATTTTGGATAGTTCTCTGAAAACATCCACTCAATGCGTAGCGGCAGTCAAAAAAGCGAACAGAATGTTGGGAATCATTAAAGGATAGATAATGGGGCAATGTGATATTTTCTGCCTTTATATAAATCCATGGTACACCCACATCGTGAATACTGTATGCAGATGTGGTCGCCCATTCTCAAAGAAGATATATTGGAATTGGAAAAGGTTCAGAAAAGAGCAACAAAAAGAATTAGAGGCATGGAACGGCCGTATGAGGAGAGATTAATAAGACTGGGACTTTTCAGCTTGGAAAAGAGATGACTAAGGGGAGGATATGATAGTGGTCTATAAAATCATGACTGGTGTGGAGAAAGTCAATAAGAAAGTTCATTTACTTCTCATAACACAAGAACTAGGGGACACCAAATGGAATTAATAGGCAGCAGGTTTAAAACAAACACAAGGAAGTATTTTTTCACACAATGCACAGTGAACCTGTGGAACGCCTTGCCAGAGGATGTTGTGAAGGCCAAGACTATAACGGTTCAAAAATGAATTAGATAAATTCATGGAGGATAGGTCTATCAGTAGCTGTTAGCCAGGATGGGCAGAGATGGGTCCCTAGCCTCTGTTTGCCAGAAGGTGGGAATGGGCAACAGGGGATGGATCACTTGATTACCTGTTCTGTTCATTCCTTCTGGGGCACTTGGGATTGGCCACTGTCAGAAGACATGATGCTGGGCTAGATGGACCTTTGGTCTGACCCAGTATGGCTGTTCTTATTCACTTCTGCATAGTGCTCCCTGTAAATAAATTGGAATCTTCAATCTCCAAGGCTGTGACTCCAGCATTTTCATCAATGCTAAATTCACCTCGTTGTTTCATCTGCTGTGGGTACACACCCCTTTGTGCTGCCATTTGCAAACATGACTTTGACCTAAACTGTGGTACAAAAGCAAAATGAGAGGTGCATGCTGTATCCACTCTGCTCTTCAGGTCATATCCCGGAAGCTTGCACTTACTGTTTGACGCATTGTCTGACTGACTTGCACTTTCACTTTGAAAGTGAGGCATTTCACAAATCCAGGTTTTTTCAGTCTTTCCTTGTAGGTCACGTTTTCTAGACCTTTAGTGCTTTTTCTCTCTCTTGACTTCCTGTAGTTCTGCAGTTCTCAAAATTTATTATATTGTGACCCCTTCTAGTAACAAAAATTACTACATGACCTGGGAGCCGGGACTGGAGCTGAAGCCTGAGCCGAGGTCCAAGACCTTGCCAACGGAGGATGGGGGTGAGGAAGGAGGGGCGTGAATCCCTTGGGCTTCGGCTTCAACCCCTGTCCCCAGCAAGTCTGTTGCCAACCCAGGACACTCCACTGAAATGGAGTTGCCACCCACTTTGGGTACCCAGTTCACAGTTTGAGAACCGCTGCTCCAGTTTGTCAACATCTAATAACCACAGTTGGGGAAAGAACTGTGCACAGTACTCCAGCTAAGGCCTTATCAATCAGTGCTTAGTAGAGTGGAAGAATTACATCTTCTGTCTTGCTTACAGCACTCCTGCTAATAGATCCCACAGCGTTGTTTGCTTGTTTTGCAACAGTATTACATTGTTGACTCAAAACAAGCAAACGTCATTCTGGGATGTATTAGCGGGGATGCTGTAAGCAAGACAAGACAGCACTGATTGATAATGCATCAGCTGGAGTACTGTGTGTAGTTCCAGGTACCACAGTTGGTGAAAGATGTAGAGAAGTCAAGAGGGAGAGCAACAAAAGATTTAAGGTCTAGAAAACATGGCCTACAAAGGAAGATTAAAGAGACCCAGTTTTTTCAATCTGGAGAATATAATACTGAGAGGTGACCTAAGTCTTCAAGTACATAAAAGGTTGTTATAAAGAGGAGCGTGATAAATTGTTCTCTTTAACCACTGGACAAGAAGCAATGGGCTTAAATTACAGCCAGGGAGATTTAGGTTAGATATTAGGAAAAACTTCCTAATCATCAGGGTAGTTAAGCACTGGAACAAATTACCTAGGGAGGTTGTGGAATCATTGGAGGTTTTTAGGAACAGGTTAAACAAACACCTGTCAGGGATAATCTAGATAGTATTTAGACCTGCCTCAGTGCAGAGAACTGGATTAAATGACCTATCTGTGTCCCTTCCAGTCATACATTTCTGTGATTTCACTGTTCACACTATTTGCTTGTTCTGATCTATCCAGGAGGGTGATGCTTCCGAATGTTGTTTTTTACACAGTCACCCTTTATTTTCTTCCTGGTTTGATTGTAGATTCTGAAGCGAGTTCCAAACAGTGTATTGTGGCTGTTGCGTTTCCCAGCTGTAGGAGAACCCAATATTCAACAATATGCACAGAACATGGGCCTTCCCCAGAACCGAATCATCTTCTCTCCTGTTGCCCCCAAAGAGGAACATGTGCGGAGGGGCCAGTTGGCTGATGTTTGTCTAGATACTCCACTTTGTAATGGGCATACTACTGGGATGGATGTACTCTGGGCTGGAACTCCCATGGTTACTATGCCAGGTAATGTCTCAGGGAAACAAGATTTGTAGCCACATGGTGACAATTCATATTGAATAGGAGTACTTGTGGCACCTTAGAGACTAACACATTTATTTCTATTATCTCCTCTAAGGTGCCACAAGTACTCCTGTTCTTTTTACGGATACAGACTAACATGGCCCCTACTCTGAAAAATTCATATTGAATGTAATTGTTATAGACCTTCAATCCTTCTTGTTTTTATTTTTATCTTGTAGTGCGAAGAGTTCATAGATCAGGGGTGGAGAAACTTTTTGGCCCGATAGGTACATCAGGGTTGCAAAACTGAATGGAGGGCTGGGTAGGGAAGGCTGTGCCTCCTCAAACAGCCTGGCGCTCACCCACTTTCCACCCCCTTCAGAAACCTCCACCATCCAACTCCCCCTGCTCATTGTCCTCTAACCGCCCCCTCCCAAGACCACCCTTGGGACCCCACCGCCTATCCAGCCGCTCTGCTCCCAGTCTCCTGACTGCTCTGACCCCTATCCACATCCCTGCCAGGCCCACAGGGATTCTCATGCTTATCCAACCACGACTGCCCCCAAACCTCCACCCCATTCAACTGTATCCTGTTCGCTGAGTGCCCCTGGGACCCCCCCACCCTTTACGCAACCCCCTGGCCACCGCCCCCTTACCGTGCCGCTCAGAACAGCATGTCTGGCAGCCATGCCACCTGGCTGAAGCCAGACACACTGCCACGCTGCTCAACAGGAGTGTGCAACCCTGCTGCCCAGAGCACTGGTGGTGTGGCTGCGGGGGAGGGGCCAGGGGCTAGCCTCCCCAGCCGGGAGCTCAAGGGCCGGGCAGGACGGTCCCGTGGGCCGGATGTGGCCCACGGGCTGTAGTTTGCCCACTTCTGTCATGGATAGTTAAGAAATTAAGTGCATCCCAGTTCTAGCTAGTGGGCAGGCTTTCCAGAACAAATAGTCAGTCTAGCAACCTCCCCTTGTGTGTTTTCTCAGGCAGGAGAAAAAAAATTAAGTAAATTGTAAAGCATCAAGAAGCCATATTGGTTAAAACTTTCTTTTCTCTTTTTACAGGAGAAACTCTTGCATCACGGGTTGCTGCCTCCCAGCTTACTTGCCTTGGTTGTCTTGACCTTATTGCTAAGAGTAGACAAGAATATGAAGATATTGCTGTGAAACTGGGAACGGATCTAGAATAGTAAGTACATCTAGTTTGGAGGATGAAATAAAGATCTAGAACAGTAAGGCACCATTATTGGGGATAGTGTTTGTTAGGAAGCAAAATGGAATAAACATAAATATATATGGCTATAAGCAGTGAGGCATGTCATTATTTTCATTCTATTGAACTTACCTTGACTGATGAAGTTACCCGCTGTTTGTTACCTTGGGAGCTGACTGACCTCCAGGGTTTTGAAGTAGCCACTAAACTGCTTTGCTGATGAGGAAATAAGGTCTGTGCTCATTGGAATGAGGAACTGGGCTAGAATTCATATCTGCAATGTGTCCTGAGGGAATTACATCCTCCCCTCATCCCGGGTTTAGCTGCCTGCCTACTGTCTTGGGGGGAAGGGCCCTTAGTGACCTAAGGGATAAGGCATTGGCTTTCTAAACCAGAGATTGTGGGTTCAAGTCCCATCTGGGGTGAAAAACTACTCTGTTGGGGATCTAGTATTCTCATACCCTGAAGCAGCAGAAGGGAGCAATATATGCCTTCAACAGAGGTCAGGGTTGGAGGCAAAGTGTGCGGGAGATTCTTGCACAGAGCCAGGGCTCCATGCTGAAGATAGTGGGTGAGTTGTGAGAGATGGGCTGCCTTCTCAGGGAGGGTTAAGCTCTTTAAATAGCCATAATAGGAGCTAGGAAGGCAGATGTGGGAGGTAACTATACTAGAATGGAGTGTGGCATGTTCAGATAGGTGAGTATCATGAAATGCCCAAAGTATGCACTTGTCCTCCCTAAAAATACTTGGAGTTTTACATGTTCACAATTGTTGACTACCCCTCCCAAGACTGAGGAACCCTTAACATATTCCCTACAAAATAATTGTAACTTTATAGGTATAGAATCTGAGATTGAGCATCATGTGCAGGATATCACATTGAGACATTGGCAGAGCTGAAATTAGAACAGAGACCTGCTGGGAGGGAGATAGGAATGCTGATATATTGAAGCTTCTGCAGAAAGTAAACGCAAACAGAATGCATTTTCACTTTCCTTTCAGAAAGAAAAACCTAGGCTGAAATAAAGGGGCACTTGCAGTTGGGGAAATTCCATCTGATGGGGCTGTATTGAAGGGTTGATGGGTCTGGTTAATTAGTGTGTAGCAATACTAACACATGTCCATAGCATTTTCACCCACAATGAAAAAGTTGAGTTTCGGTGAAGCTGACGGTTCCACATTGGGGAAGGAGCAACAATGTGGATTTTGGGTAGGGAGATGACAATAAAGGGATTTGCTGAAGCAATGGTGTGCTGAGAGTTCTGGGTTAGTTGAGGTAATAGATCACAATAACCCTTTGTTCCTGTGTCTGTTTCTCATCTGACTGCTTGCTGTTAACTCTTTGTGTAGCCTGAAGAAAATTCGTAGTAAAGTCTGGAAGCAGAGAATATCAAGTCCTTTGTTCAACACCAAACAGTACACAATGGAACTGGAGCGGCTTTACCTTCAGATGTGGGATCACTATGCTGCTGGCAACAAACCAGACCATATGGTTAAGCCAATAGAGAGCAATGAATCTGCATGAAGGACTCTGCCCACACAACTCTCCCAGAATTGAGCCTCTCAAACTCCTCTGCAAAGGAGATGGGAGCTAAAGACAGTGCATTTCTACTTAATCTGCCTGGTACTCTGTGACTGAAGTGATACATGATGGTCATTTAAGAGCACAGACAGACATACTTCGTGCATAATAGGGAGAGGCTGTAGAGATTGGGAACTTTCTATTCCATAAGGAGTTTGAAAAAGATTGAGTTGTGCACATGTGCTGTATGTTTGCAAGGCCTGGTGCTTGATGGAGAAAGTGTGAACTGTCCATCCAATTGTGATTTCATGGATTGATTCAATCTTCCTATGAATTTCTTGTATGTGGATTGGGAATTGGAGCTTTTTAATGTTTGATTTCAGGTGTTCCTGTTGGTATATGTGCGATTCTTCCATGACATGATTTCCAGCTAGTGAGTGTTGCTCCCTGCATTAACTTCTTAACTGTGCAGATTGAAAGGGCATATTTGCTGGTGTAGTCTTTTTACAGGTTTTATAAACCACTTGAACCTATATCAGCCTTTTAATGTTTGACCTCTGTTTTGGAACTTTCTGTACTGTGTTGATTTAGATGAGAACTCAGTGCTTGGTTTAAAAAAAAAAAAAAATTCTCCTGTATCTCAGCTAATTGGCTTCATGATGACAGCTCCTATTCTGTTGAAAAACAAAATTGGTTTAAAATTAATGCCCCTGAACTCTCTTGAAATAAAACAAACTGGTGCCAAATACAAATTCTTCAGGAATGATTGTTAATTATGTACAGAGGCACAGTCCTATGTACTGTAGCAAGGACTTTTTTAAAATAAAGCTCTGGTTTGCCCAGTTTGACCCATTTGACCAGCGTTTTGCCTTTACTACCCCCTTCTGTGCTGCTGGCCTTTTACCTTCCTTTCCATAGCTTGGCTTTTAAATAGTTCTATTCATTTCAGCAGAAATGAAATCCCAGGTAAGTATAGATTTTTCATCTACTAAACATCTGCATCAAGTATATTTAATGTTTAAAAAAAAAAAGTATTCCAACTCTGAAAAGCTCTCAAGTGGGCAGTTATATATATTGATTATTGCAGTATTTAAGGACCACCTAGAAAGGCTTTTTTTCTGAATGTGGGAGTGTCATCTTTATCTCACTGATATGTGGTAATTTGGAGGCCATGGGCTATATGTAAACTCTGATGCTGAGTGTTGTATTGAACAAGCATGAATTACCGTAAGTAATTTTGTTTTTAAATCTGTGCAGAGGGTCATGGACTGCAGTTTAAAACAAACCAATGTCAGTCTTGCTAAGTGTGCTACATACACCTATTGAGTAACAGGTAACAATTTGTCTTCTAGTGCACCAACCAAGAACTGTGTTCAAAGTGCTGCTTTTGATGCACTTTTTAACTAAGTCTCAGTTAATGCTTTTGAATGTAGCCTAGGTGATGAATGCTTAGTATAGGATGCCTTAGTTTGCTGGTAGATTCTTACCAGGTGCTGATACCCAAGCAAGAAATCTTGCGTGTCATTTTCTAACCAGAAATGAAAAGGGGGGTGAGATACCTTTTATTGGACCAACTTCTGGAGGTGAGAGAAACTTTTGAGGTTAGAGGGTATGTTGACACAGCACTGAAGAACCTGTGGCTAGACTGTTTGGGACTGTTTGTTGCTGTGTAGATATGCAGGTGCTAAGACCTTTCTCCCTGAAGAGCAGTGCTATGTAAGCTTATTCGGTAACAGAAAGTTGCTCCACTAAAAGACAGCCTAGGCCAACTGTGGTTACACCCCCCTCCCTAACCAGCATGCACATTTATAAATTGCACTCTTTAAAAGCCCAGCCTTATAGCTTTGGACAATTGAAACTACCTAGTTTAAACCCGTAAAAATGAAAAGAGGGTAGCACCTTAAAGAATTGATGCTGCAAGTTACTGCACCTGAAACAAAGCTACACTAAACTGCTCCGGTAGCGTGCTCTGCATAGGTGAGACTGCTGGGGGTGCGCTTTGAGCTTTGTTCCTGCCGTGGGACCTTGCTGCTTTGCTTATTGTAACAGGCTTTTGTTTCCAGCTAACTGCCCAATAAAAAGACAGCTTATAACTACAACTAAAGATCACTGCAAACAACGTGTTTTTGTCTTAATCTTTGGCGCCAGCGGGAGCGCTTCTCCGCGGCTGGGCTTGGGGTGAGGAAGGCGGGCTCATGGGTCTCCACGCGGGAAGATGCGCGGGGCGCGCGCTCGGGAGCTGTGCGGCCGCGGGAGAGAGGCCAAAGGCCCCTGGAGCCGGCGCTGGGGGGCGGTTCCCTTGCTAGGAGCAGCCGCGCCCACTGGGGTCATCAGGGCGCGGGGGCGGGCGCGGGCCGCTACGATTCGAAGTGAAGTTCGGCCTCCCCCCCCCCCCGGCGCATGCGCCTCCAGACTGGCAGGGATAAGTACCGCCCCGGACGTGATGGCGCTGCAGTGAGGGGCGGGCGGGAGGTTTAAACGTGGCGGCGGCGGCGGCTTCTACGCGAGGATGGCACGGGGGCCTAAGCACCGCGTCCGGGTGAGGGGCTGGGAGGGGGCGGGCGCGGGCTGGATCCAGAGGGGGAGGGGGAGAGACAGGGACGCGGGCGGGAGCCGGAGACGGGCCCTGCCGGGGAATCGCGGGGGGAAGGGCGCGAGCCGGGCCCTCCTGAGCGAGTAGTGGGGGCGGGAGCCGGGCCCTGGCTCTGTGGGGGCATGAGAAGCAGCTGGGCTCGCTTTAGGGCTAGGTCATTCTCCGTTGTTTTCCCCTTTCAGCTGGGAGCCCCCACACCCTTGGTCAGCATCCCTCAGGTTTCCAGCCTTGGGCCTGCTGGGGCCTCTGTCCAGAGACTGTTGCTCTTGTCCGACGCAGAGGATGACAGACGAGGCAACACCTGGTTGGGGACGAGGAACCCCCCCCACGGGACTGCACAAAGTAGGTGAATTTGCAGGTTTAATGTTTCCCATACCCTGCCAAGTTGTGAGGGAAGTGAGCGCCAGAGATTAGATGTTGGGGTGGGAGGGACCAGTGTGATGGAGACGAAACTCATATATGAGTGACAGCTGGAACATGGGGGAGGGCAGCCTGAAAGGTGGGAGAAGATCTGGGATTGATTGAGAGTCCAAACCATTAATGCTGTAGTGTTCATATTTTGTTGTGTGGATTTATCATGCAAACACCAGTTCTGTACACAATAAATGATTCAATTAGAGAGTTGGACTGAGAGAAGACTTTAAAAGCTGTACATGATAACTGTATCTCAGGTAGTGATGTAAATTCTGTCTGAAGGAGAAAATCTGAAGGCATGTTTAAAACACATGCATATACACAGTAAAACTTTTTAGACCTTTTTGTAAAGAAGCAAAATAAAACATATGTATATTTTATTTGTTGTTTTCCATAGCAGTGTACACATTTTCTAAGTATCAGGGTAGCCATGTTAGTCTGTATCCACAAAAACAACAAGGAGTCCGGTGGCACCTTAAAGACTAACAGATTTATTTGGGCATAAGCTTTCGTGGGTAAAAAAACCTCACTTCATCTGAAGAAGTGTGGTTTTTTTACCCGCAAAAGCTTATGCCCAAATAAACCTGATAGAAAATGTGGCACCTTGAAGACTAAGGGTTTGTGGGGAGGTCTGTCTAGGTGCCTTTAGTTAAACCTATATAAAAATAGAATAGAACTTTTTAAAGTTCATGTTTCCAAACAAAAAATCTACATGACAATTAACATTCAATTTTCCAATGACAAACAGTAAGCAATTGTATTATACACACCAAAAAAGATCAATGTGTCTTAATTGTATAACTGACATCCTGTGCCATACAATAAGCACACATCATGCAAGTACAGAAGAACCTCCAAGTTAAGAACATCTCAGGAATGGAGGTTATTTGTAACAGTGAATAAAGTGTTATGGTTGTTCTTTCAGAAGTTTTACAACTAAACATTGACTTGATACTACTTTGAAACTTTGCTATGCAGGAAAGTGCTGCTTTCCCTTAATTTTTTTTTATAGTTTACATTTAACGCTATACTGTATTTTGGGGGGTGGGGGGGGCGGTGTCTCCTCTGACTCATTACATACTTGCAGTTCCAAATGAGGTGTGTAGTTGACTGATCAGTTTGTAACACTGAGATTCTACTGTATGGCATTTTATTTTAAATAGTGTAGTGAGAGAAGTACTGTAGAAAAATGATTTTTATATCAGGGCAACCTCTGCACATTTCCATTCCAACTGTGTACATCAAAACACCTTGCTGCACTTGCAGCACCTAAATAACAATGTTACAAACCTAAAAGACTCTACAAAAAATTTTCTCTTAAATTCCATCTATCAAACACAACACTAAGGCCATGTCTACATCTAAAATTTTGCAGCGCTGGTTGTTACAGCTGTATTAGTACAGCTGTATAGGGCCAGCGCTGCAGAGTGGCCACACTTACAGCAACCAGCGCTGCAAGTGGTGTTAGATGTGGCCACACTGCAGCGCTGTTGGGCGGCTTCAAGGGGGGTTCCGGGACGAGAGAGCAAACCGGGAAAGGAAACCAGCTTCCCCGCGGTTTGCTCTCTCGGTCCCGGAGTCACCCAGCAAACCGCAGGGAAGGAGACCTGCTTGCTCGGGGTTCCGGGACCGAGAGAGCAAACCGGGAACGCCGCGGTTTGCTCTCTCGGTCCCGGAGCCAGCCAGCAAACCGCAGGGAAGGAGACCTGCTTGCTCGGGGTTCCGGGACCGAGAGAGCAAACCGGGAACGCCGCGGTTTGCTCTCTCGGTCCCGGAGCCAGCCAGCAAACCGCAGGGAAGGAGACCTGCTTGCTCGGGGTTCCGGGACCGAGAGAGCAAACCGAGAACGCCGCGGTTTGCTCTCTCGGTCCCGGAGCCACCCAGCAAACCGCAGGGAAGGAGACCTGCTTGCTCGGGATTCCGGGACCGAGAGAGCAAACCGGGAACGCCGCGGTTTGCTCTCGCGTTCCCGGAGCCACCCAGCAAACCGCAGGGAAGGAGACCTGCTTGCTCGGGGTTCCGGGACCGAGAGAGCAAACCGCGGCGAAGCTGGTTTCCTTTCCCGGTTTGCTCTCTCGGTCCCGGAACCCCGAGCAAGCAGGTCTCCTTCCCTGCGGTTTGCTGGCTGGCTCCGGGACCGAGAGAGCAAACCACGGCGTTCCCGGTTTGCTCTCTCGGTCCCGGAACCCCGAGCAAGCAGGTCTCCTTCCCTGCGGTTTGCTGGGTGGCTCCGGGAACGCGAGAGCAAACCGCGGCGAAGCTGGTCTCCTTTCCCGGTTCGCTCTCTCGGTCCCGGAACCCCGAGCAAGCAGGTCTCCTTCCCTGCGGTTTGCTGGCTGGCTCCGGGACCGAGAGAGCAAACCGGGAAAGGAAACCAGCTTGATTACCAGAGGCTTCCTCCTTCCACGGAGGTCAAGAAAAGCGCTGGTAAGTGTCTACATTGGATTACCAGCGCTGGATCCTCTACACCCGAGACAAAACGGGAGTACGGCCAGCGCTGCAAACAGGGAGTTGCAGCGCTGGTGATGCCCTGCAGATGTGTACACCTCCTAAGTTGCAGCGCTGTAACTCCCTCACCAGCGCTGCAACTTTCTGATGTAGACAAGCCCTAACATCTACTAAAAAGCTGTGCCTTCTAATGCAACACCATGCTAATTCAATATTCTGAACAATTAGAAAACATCAGTTTCTATCTACTTCATGTAGTCAGTTAAAAGTTGCACTTACTACGTTGAGGTGGAGAGAAGTATGTTTGGGGTGGGTGAAGTAATGTAGAGAGGCAAAATCACAGTTAAGTGAAATGAGACCTTCTCATACTCTGTGATGGGACAGTATAAAAATCTGAAATTAATAGAATGGCTATAGGTTGCAAAGGATGGCTGAGGACTTAACTAAAGATTTACTGGCACTATTATGGCTGTATGGTGCAATATTCAGTTGAGCGTCCTTAACGGTTTTTAATAGTTTATTTGTTTTATTCAGACAGAGCCACCAAAAAATGCAGTGTACTTTGCAGGCATAATAATGACAGGAGTCTACTTTGGAAGAGTTTGCAGTCAAAGTTCCTAGTATTGCTACATGAATAGTCTGAACAAATTTAATGTGACTACTCACTTATGTAGCATATTGATGTTATGTAACTGTCTGCAGGATTAGGCCTAAGTAAGTGACACAGAGATAAAGGGAAGAGAACACACATTATGGAGAACATCTGCATATTTCCACTCATGGAATTCAAGTCATCTGCCAAAGACTGCAGCTTCAAGGAAATTCAGAGCTGTCTGATTCTGTCATACAGTAATCCTTTAGTGTATCTAGTTCTAGTTATTTCCATTTTTTCCCCCAGTATATACTTATGGTAATCTTACCCATTTTTGGTGTGTACCAGCCAATTGGACACACCACCACCACCACACACACACAAAGGCTTTGAACAGTGTGCTTGCTGCCTTAGGATAAGGTGGGGTTTTTTTTGTTTTTGTTTTTCTCAGGTTGTCCATTCCACCGTCTCTGCAGTCTGGGAAAAGTGTATCCCCCAGACAGATATGATGACTACTGGGCTTACACACTGTAAACCCTTAGGGAATATCAGCTTAGACTCCAGGCTTTTCTCCTGTTGGGAATCTTTGGGTGAAATCAGCTGAACTGCCTGGGGTACCAGGCAGGGGTTTATGCAGACCCTTAAACAGTCTTCCTTAGCTACAAAAGCCTCTTCTAGGTTCTATAAACTGACCTTGGCACTGCCAGCACTGTGCTTAAAAAAACCTATATTACAAATGGGGAAAAGATGCAGTAGATAGCAAGCAATACAAATTAGAATTTATGAAGTGTAGTAACTTGATAAGAGAACCTAAAGAAATTGGGAGGAAAATCCATGGCTGACTGTGTTAAAGAGTTTAAATATATCAGGAAGGAAAGGAATCCTAACAGTGTTCTAGACGGAGATGGTAAAATTGTTCATGATGCAGCAAAGGCAGAAGTGTTCAGCAACTACAGAGTGAAAGGGAATGGTGTATTAAGGCTATTTTTAGCTGAAAATTGACATTTTATTGGTAATTGACTAATGAGAATCAACCTTTCCTTAGGAAAATAACTAAAAAGTACAAATGCAAAACAAGATTATAATTGATTTAATAAATAATGTTTCTTGCTTCCTGATTTAAATTGCTTTGATTTAAATCAATCCATCCTGTTGGAAGTGGCTACTGAGTGGAAGATTAGTGACTGATTATATAGTATATCCTCTCTAAACTGGGAATTCCTTGTTCTGTGTCTGTTCAGTGCCTAGCATGATGGGGTCCTGCCTAATGACTAGGTATTATAGGCGCAACAGTTAAACAAATAATTAACTCCTGACTTTAACCTTGTTGAGGCTTCCCTCCTTGTGCAGTCCTGTCTGGAAAGATGATCTCTTCTGTTTTCGGTTTCAGTTATAAAGACCAAAAAGAAAGTGACTGCAGAATCCTGGCACATGAAGGATGACAGGTGAGAGAACTTTTTAAGAGATTAAAAGGCTGGTCTCTCATCCGTTCAAAAGTTGTATTTTATTGTCTTTACTATGTGATGATAAAGTTGTCTGCAGATAAGTTGTCTTGCTTTTATACAGATTTTTATCTTGTTCTTATTTTTTCTTTTAAGATCTTGTTTTTCTGTTTGGAAGAGCATCTGTGTCCCTTTTCCTAAATCTAAGAATTTGTGTTTTGGTTTTTTGTTTGGCTTTGAATTCCAAACCCAATGTTTGTGAGAGACTGGGGCACAGAGGAGACCTAGCAGGCTCAATTTCAGTCCAAATATTCTGATTTAAGGTGTTGCTTTTGACCTGTAAAAGGTTGCCTATTTGAGAGAGAGCCACTCTCCATGTCATAGAATCATATGACTGTAATGGACCTCAAGAGATCATCTAGTCCAGTCCCCTGCACTCTTGGCAGAACTAAGTATTATCTAGACCATCCCAGACAGATGTTTGTCTAGACTGCTCTTAAAAATCTCCAATGATGGAGATTCCACAACCTCTCTAGGCAATTTATTCCAGTGCTTAACCACTCTGACAGTTAGGAAAATCTTCCTAATGTCCAACCTAAACTGCCATTGCTGCAATTTAAGCCCATTGCTGCTTGTCCTATTCTCAGAGGTTAAGAACAACAATTTTTTCTCCCTCCTCCTTGTAACAACCTGTTATGTACTTGAAAACTGTTATCATGTCCCCTCTCAGTCATCTCTTTTCCAGACTAAACAAACCCAATGTTATCAATCTTCCCTCATAGGTCATGTTTTCTAGACCTTTAATCATTTTTATTGCTCTTCTCTAGATATTCTCCAGTTTGTCCACATCTTTCCTAAAATGTGGCACCCAGAACTGGACACACTATTCCAGCTGAGCCCTAGTCAGCGTGGAATAAAGTGGAAGAATTACTACTTGTGTTTTACTTACAACACTCCTGCTAATACATCCCAGAATGATGTTCAGGGTTGTTTTTGTTTTTGTTTTTTGCAACAGTGTTACACTGTTGACTCATATTTAGTATTTAGGTTATAGTCCACTATGACTGACACACACACACACACACACACACACACACACACACACACACACACACACACACACACACACACACACACACACGTTATAGTCCACTATCACACACACACACCCCCGATCACTTTCCGGTTTACTCCTTCCTAGGCAGTCATTTCCCATTTTGTGGGTAATACTGCCATAGTTATGATCAGCAGCATTCAAGCAGGACCTCCCTTGCTTAGAGAATGCTCTACTCCAGGGGTCGGGATTTTTAATGGCATGCTGCTGCCTGCTGGGGTCCCGGCCCTACTCAGCCCCCCTGCTCTCTCCTGCCAGGGCAGGAGGCAGAAGCTTGGTCTTGCTGGCAGCCAAGCTTCCCCCTCCCCCACTTCTTCCCTCAGCATGCTGCTTTCCTGCCCCTCCTCCTCTCCTTTTCTGTGCCGATCAGCTGATCGCCCTTGTAAGGGAGAGAGGGAGCAGAGCCGCAGAATGCTCGCTGCTCCACGGAGGAGGCAGAGAAGAGGTGGGGACAGGCCCCTGGGGAAAGGGGTGAAATCAGGGCATATCCCCTCCAGCCCCCTGCCGTGAGCACCCCAGCCCTCTGCCCTGACCCCTACACTCCCTCACATACCAGCCCCCCCACACTTCATGCCCTGACTCTTGCACCCTCCCACATCCCCACCCCCACCCTGGGCACCAAATGGGAACTCCTGCACCACCCTCATTCCCACCTGCGCCCTCGATCTGGGGTCCCAGCTGCCGGCCCTGCTCAGCCCGCTGCCGGTCTAGGGTCCCAGCTGCCGGCCCCTTGCAGCCAGGGTCCCACAGGCCCCAGCCTGCTGCTGAACTAGGTGAACAGAACCCCAGGCCAGCAGTGGTGTAAGATTAGCATTTTAATTTAATTTTAAATTAAGCTTCTTAAACATTTTGAAAACCTTTCAAATACAACAATAGACTTATAGAGACAGACCTTTTAAAAAACTTTAAAATGTATTACCGCATGCGAAACCTTAAGCTTAAGTGAAGACTTGGCACACCACTTCTGAAAGGTTGCCGACTCCTGCTCTACTCTTTTTCTCAAAAAGAAGTACTTGGCTTTTGAACTTATTCTCCCCATCCTTGTTCCATAACAGCCTGGGTATGTTAACAGTCAGGATGTATAATAAGGCTTATCTGTTTACTCAAGATTTTGCCAGAAGCTGATGTTATTGTGGAAGGTGAGTTTTGCTTGGGTATGCCACTGGGTTAACTGCTGGTTCTAGTTGAGGTTTTATTTATTTATTTTAAATTTGTCTCGGAGGACCGTGGACTATTGCACTGCCTGGTTACGGGATGTCTCATCCTACAGTTTAGGAGAAGATAGTATAGAGACCACTCTTCCCCAAAGAGATCCTGGTTCTTTCTTATGACTTCTTGTGTGCAGCAAGTTGAATTTTTAGCTTAATGAATTTTTAGCTTATGTTGGTAGGTTTCTGAGATTGACATTCAATTTTCCCTTAAACCATATTGAAATCTTCTTTGAAACATTTTCTCCTTCCATAGCTTCAGAAATAAGCAGTTTGAGTTCTTATCCACTTGAAATGTAAATAACTGATTAGAGCGGATTGAAATTAGGGGAAAAAAATAATTGCAGAATATCTGTCAAATTTAAACAGAAATTTTCTGGCAAGTTGTGATCTTGATCTGTGTAGTGTTGTCTGCCCATCTGTTCTTCTTCGAGGAATGTCCTTATGGGTGCTCCACTGAAGGTGTGTCAGCGCCCCTGTCCCTCTAATCAGAGATTCTAGATAGCAGTGTACGTTCGGCCCGCATGTGCACTCACCCTTCCTCGAGGCTAACTAGGTCTGCACTGGTGAATTGCCTTCAGTTCTTCTTCGAGTGCTGTCCCTGTGAGTGCTCCACACTAGGTGATGGTGCGTCCTGGTGTTGTACCAATTATATTAGACCAGTAAAAACCAGCAGGATCTTATTAAAGGGGACAAGGCAAAGATGCCACATTTATTATGATAACAATGTATAACTAATAACTAATATCTTAATTCTTATACACACACATTATACCTATTACCTATACACACACACACACTCACATTATACCTAATACCTATACACACACTCACACATTCATCAGGTGTTCTGCAGCTGCTGCATAGTTACCAGTCCTGAAGATAGCTTAAGTTCATGGCTTGATTTTGCAGCTTGGGTTCGTAGCTTGTGGCAGCTAACTGGCCAGGAAAGCTGGGCACAAGGCTGAGCTGGATCTCTGTTGGGCAGGCACCGATGTTCTTCCATGTTGGCAGCAGAATGTTACCCAGAGTCTCTCATTTCACCCTTCTTTTTTATAGGCTCTTAGTTTGGATTCAAAGTCTATAGGTCTTGCTGTGTCACGCTGCCTCTGGGTTTAGATTGATCACCCATCAATTGCAGGCGTGACTTTCAGCCTTGGACCTGGCTTTGATCTTCCTTCTGTTGTTCTGTTGTCCTTTTCTTTTTAGGGTGGATGCTTCTTACTTTGTTTAGGGCTGTTGTCTAGGTCTTCAGCCGTTGAACTTTATCTCATCAGGACAGGCTGGGGCTGGAGGTTGATTCCATCATTCATACATACCTCATTCACACATCTAAACTAATAAGATTACAGCAGAGTTTGCAAAAATGAAGGTTGGAGGAAGCTTTTACAAAATGGAGTGAGTGTTTTAAAATGGGGTTTGAATTACAATACGGAACAGAAGTTACAGTGTAGGCAAGTGTAGTGAATGGTGAACAGAAGTTACATTAATAAAGTGAACAATTAAAAACAATTTCATTTATCAGTTCTCCACTGGCGCGGTTGATCGGAGATCTTCGGTAGCAGTGCCTGGTTGGGGGACATGCACTTGGCTGCTGTCTCATAGTGTCGTTAGGGTCTGCCTAACTGCGCGTGTCCCACATCCCCCATAGTTCCTTCTCAGCTGTCCTTAGCTGAAGACAGGACTCAGGGAAGAGGATCAGCACTGCCCTGGTTTCTGAAGGAAATAATTACAAAGAACCTAGAAATAGTAACATCCCAGTTGTTTCCCTTCCTTTAGAAGAGTTACTTAGTTTAAATTAAAAAAAAAAACAAAAACTTTTTTCTTCAACTTTGTCTCCTGCTGAGAGACTCTCGCCTGGCATTCCTAGTGCAATAGTGCCAGGGGCTTCAGGATTCAAGAAATGTGCTTCCTGTCAGGACTTTATGCCAAGGTCCAGTGGACACTCGCGTTGTGTGAAGTGCTTTGGCGAGACACACGTCCCTGCCAAGTGTGTCCACTGCATGAGCCTCAAAACTAGGGCTCATTGTGACAGGGACCTGTGGCTGAAAATGCTTCTCATGCAGAAATACTTGCCGCCGCTGCTGGAGACAGGCAGTGGCAAACCCTGCCTCTCACGCTCCCCGGCCAGGTCTGAACCAATTGGCAACATTGCTTCACCCTCTCATGCGAAGAGGCAAGAAGCTCTGCAGCCACCTATGGAGAAGAGCAGTAAACCCTCTCCCTCAGGTTCCCCTGCCAGGTCAGAACCTACCAGGAGCCCAACTTCACCCTCTCACGTGAAGAGGCAGGAAGCCCTAATGTCAGAGACACTCAAAAGGGTAAAAGAACTCCCATGGGGTCTTTACCCTTGATGCTGTCAGCACCGAGAGCAGGCAACTTTGACCGCCCCTGCATTTCAGAAGCAACTCACATGGGGTTCAAAAGCAGGGACCTGACTTCCCACAGTGGGAAGCTCTCCTCAGCACCAATCCCCCCTGTCACTGACAGTGGACCCGGTGCTGACAACGTGTTCCACCCCCACTCTCGGCTCCTGCAAAAGTGAAACTAAAATAACTCCGGGCTGCCGCTCACACTTCACACTCTGCAGCACACCAGCCTAGGGAGCAGCAACAATTCCTGCATCAGCAGGGTATCTCTGTGGCCCCTGAGCCTGACTCTATGCTCCTAGACACGGAGCACTCGCTATTTGAACAGTAGCTCTCACCACCTGACCTGGATACTTTCACTGATAGTGAGAATAGCACACCGCAGCAGGCAGAGTTCTCCCTGCCTGAATCTTCCCCTCCACTGAAGCTATACATACCCCAAGATATGGGGCATCATAAGAATCAGCCTCAGTTTTCCTACTTTCTGCCCCAGTGGCCGGGACCCAATTTTTCCTACCTGGCCTCAGTGGTACCCATGGTCGGTGCCACCGCTCTTCCTTGCGCCCTTTCTACCGGATCGCAATCTCGTCCTATGCCTATATCCCCAGGTCTATTAACACTTAGAGCTCCTGAACCCCCTCCTGAAGAGGTTGGCTATGAGCCCTTCCTGAGTTTACTGGCTCCTGCCTATCTGTAAACAAAGCTTTCCCTAGAACCAGCTGATACTCTCTGGCAGAACCCTGCCTTCATTCCGCCAACATGCAAGAAAGCTGAACATAAATACATGTGCCCACGAGGGATGTTGATTTCTTATTTTCTTACCCACAACCCAATTCTATTGTGGGTGCAGCAATGCAGAGAATAAAGCAACCACACTACCGGCCCATTCTGCAGGACAAGGGCCTCAAATGCCTTGACCTCCTGGACCGCAAGGTTTATACCTCTTCTACTCTGCAATTTAGAATTGCCAATTATTCCACCCTCCTTTCAAGCTATGACCATGACAACTACAACAAGCTTTTTGATTTGTCTCCCATGTACCGGAGGACAGGAGAGTGGACTTCAAGTTAGTCCTCGTTGAAGGTTAGTTGCTGTCTAGGAAGGCACAACAAGTGTCCATGGACATGGCTGGTCCAGCAGCCCGCGCCACTGCAGCGGTGATGAGCCGGTCTTCCTGGCTCTCAACATCCAGTATCCCCAAAGAATTGCAGTCCAAAGTGGAGGATCTCCCCTTAGACACACATACTCTTTTTTTTTCCTTTTAAGTCCTTCACACTATGAAAGACTCTAGAGCCACTTTGCGCACATTGGGCATATACCCATTCATCCCCAGGAGGCCATGGTATCAACCTTATCAGAGGCCCAGTGCACAATATCACCGACCCCAGTCCAGACCCTATGACACTGGGAGAAACCGCAACAGACCACCTAGGCGCAGGCAAAACCAGGCACAACCAACTACTTCCTGCCATTGGGTAACAATAATTTTGAAGTGCTGGTCAGGCATCTGCACGACCACCTCTTGACTTCACCGCCTATTTACCTATTTGGCTACTGCCTCCAGGCTTTCCCGCCATGTCTGGCAACAGATCATGCAGAATTGCTGAGTCCTGGAAATACCTCAGTCAGGTTACTCCATCCCTTTCCTATCTTCCCCGTCTCTCTTCAGGGACCCCTCTGACGAGCACCTTCTCTGTGTGGAGGTGGGTCATCTTCTCCACCTAGGTGCAGTTGCACATGTACCAATGCAATATCAGAGAAAAGGGTTCTACTCCCACTACTTTCTAACCCAAAAGAAAGGCGGGGGGGGGGTGGAGACTGAACAAGTTTGTATGTGTACAAAAATTCGAGATGGTCTCATTGGGCACAATAATACCTATGCTGGAACAAGGCCAAGATGCCTATTTCCATATATCCATTCATCCAGAACACAGATGCTGCATGTGATTCCTCAGTATTACGCATCTCATACGCACAATCTGCGTTCGCCCCAGAATATAGGCACAGACCTGCCTTCAGCTTCTTCGTCACATGGCAGCCACCACCTTTATGGCCAAATACACCACGTCGCACATGAGATGCCTTCAGGATCAGCTCAGCTCCAACTACAAACCCGGCAGAAACAGTTTCTGCATAGCTCTGACTCCACTGCCGAATGTAGTGGCCTCCTTACATTGGTGGACAAAATCAGAGAACCTGTGCATGGATGTTGCCTTCCATCCACGCTCTCTAATACTCACACTGATCACAGACACTTCCCAGATAGATTGCAGGGTGCACTTAGGTGACCACAAGGCACAGGGCCGCCGGTCCCTATCAGAGACGCATCTGCACATCAATCTCCTAGAACTCAGAGCCGTCAGGCAGGGAGGAGCACGATCACACTTCTATATACAGCAGCCATTAAACTATGGAATTGGTACATACAATATCACATAAGTCACCGCTTCCTACCTGCTCAGGTGTCACAACACTACCACCGACACACTCAGCAGACATTTCTCCGAGGAGCACAAATGAGCATTACATCCCATGATACTCCGACAGCTCTCCTCCCACTGGGGCATTCTGTTGATAAACCTGTTTGTCACTCCTCAAAACTGCAAGTATAATCTATTTCGCTCCAGAGCAGGACTCAGAAACGCATCTGTAGGGGATGCGTTCCTCATTGCTTAGAACAACTCCCTCATGTATGCTTTCCCACCTATTCCCCTGGGTTCTACACAGCATCACAGAGGACATGGCCCGGGTCATACTTATTGCCCCAGCTTGGCCCAAGCAGACATGGTATCCTTACCTGCTACACATGTCCATCCATCCTTCCAGGACACTCCCCAACAGACCAGATCTCCTCTCCCAGAACTGTGGTCAGCTTCTTCATCTGCAGCTCTGGAAACTCCATTTTTTGGTGTGGTTCCTTCATGTTTCAATTCCACGAATTAGCCTGCTCAGAACAGGTCCAATACGTCCTCCTGCACAGTAGAAGGGACTCTGCTTCTAAGACTTACCTGCAAAAGTGGAAACGCCTCTCCATCTTGCACTGATGCCTAATACCCCAGACTGCAACCCTCCCTGACATCTTAGACTACCTTTTCGAAGTAAAACAGGACGGGCTTTCGCTCAGTTCTATCAAGAGTATACTTAGCGGCCCTTACCACCTTCCATGACACTATGCACGGCTATTCACTTTTTGCCCACCCCACACTGAGATTCATTCATGAGTAGCCTCCTGGAGTCTCAACCTAGTTCTCCCAGCTCTTATGAAACCCCCTTTCAAGTCTCTGGCTACCTCATCCCTGCTCCACATGTCCATGAAAGTGGCTTTCTTGGTTGCCATAACGTCAATAAGAAGGGTTGGTGAAATAAGCGCCCTGATGGTCTACCCTCCTTACACCATTTTCTCTAAAGACAAGGTTACTATATGAACCTGTCCCACATTCCTCTCCAAGGTGGTGTCTACCTTCCACCTTCACCAGTCAATACACTTACCTGTATTCCATCCCAAGCCTCACATGACCCCACAAGAAGCTGCGTTGCATACCCTCGATATCCGATGGGTTCTTGCATTTTATCTTGACAGAACTAAACCATTTCGGGAATCCCCTCGGCTATTTGTTTCTACTACTGAGAGATCAAAGGGTGACACTGTCTGTAAGCGAAGACTCTCCAAGGGGATCTCGGCTTGCGTCAGATTCTGCTATTAGACCCAGAATGTTCAACCACCAGAGGGTGTTAGGACTCATTTTACTAGAGCAATGTCAACATACATTGCCTTCCTCCACAACGTACCTGTTACAGACATATGCAAGGTGGCCACATGGACATCTGATAGCACATATAATCCAATGGTCTATTACTGTCTAGCAGATCAAGACTTTTACAGTGATACCTCACAAGACATACTTTGTTCAAAACATAGCCTAATTATACTACAGTGGTGAATAAGGGGGTTCCAGGGTGTCCGCCTTTCATCTGAACCAACTAATCCACTGTGATGTTATGAGTATAATATAATATTTCATTGAAAGGTGACAAGGCCAGCAAGAGTTAGTTAACTCACCCCACCGACTGACCTGACCCATGGGTGAACCTTAAGAACTGGTTAGCAAGATATATAAATGAATAGAGCTTTGAAATGCAAGTCTGCATTGTTGGAGGTAGAAGGGTAGATGTTTGCTCAGGTCTTGATGTCAGCAAACAGGTCTTATCTATTGCTATAGTTTTAATTCAAAGATCAAAAAAGGGAATATTAGCATTTAAGATCATACTTAAGTGAAATAGTATTATTGTCTATATGTCTCTTTGAAGGTTATGGTAACCTGTATCTGAACAGTTTAATGGATAAATTACTCTCTGCTAATTGTCAGGATGTTTGGGAGAAGGAGTTAAGCCTATTGTTTTCTCAGGCCAAAAGGCTGCTAGAAATGTATAAGAAGCCTGGGACACAATCCTTCTTCATCTCAGATCTGCTTTGGGTTTCAAGAAGGGGAAACCTTAAGCCACAAGGATTGAGATCCCCAGTCACTGACTGGAGTCACCCTGAATATGGACATTGGATTATAACCTATGGACTATTTCTAAAAGGACTTTTGGCAACTACAAGCTCACCTCTACTATGTATCTGAACCTTAAGAATTGAGTTCAAGTCTGTATGTGTATTGATCCTTTAATCAACACTCTCTCTCTTTTCTATTCTTTTCTATTCTTTTTCTTTTCTATTCTATAAATTTTAGCTTAGTTAATAACAATTGGCTATAGTGTGTATTTTGAGTAAGATCTAAGTTTTATAATTGGACCTGGGTATGTGGCTGATCCTTTGGGATTGGAAGAACCTTTTATATGATGAAGTAAGATTTTCAGGAATCATCATCATATCTGACAGGTGTGTCTGGACGGAGGCCTGAGGCTGGGCACTTTGAGGGAACTGCATGGTTTGGACTTCTCAGTAACCAATGAGGTACTATAGAAGCTGTTTTGTGCTGGCAAGGTAAATCTAAGTATTGGAATAACCACCAGCGTTTGGGGTTTGTCTGCCTCGTTTTGTTTGCAGTTCACCCTGATTGAGTGACCTCAGCTGGCTCCCACGGGCAGCACCGTCACATCCACCTCCCCATATTTTTTTCCTAAACCATATTCTGACAACAGGGAGATAACACTGCATATGCTGGACATTAGGAGAGCTCTGATGTTTTATCTGGACAGGACTAAGGACTTTAGTAAATCTCCCAAACTCTTCCTTTCATTTGCAGAAATATGCAAGGGATCTGCAGTATCATCTCAAATACTCTCCAGATGGGTCTCCAGATGCATTACCCACTGTTACCCCTTGCACATAACCTGCTGCTTCCATCAGGGATCCACATGCACTCCACAAGATCCATTTCCATATAGCTCATGTTTATTCAAAATGTCCCCATCTCAGAAATCTGTAGGGCAGTGACCGAGGCTTCTGCCCATACTTTTGCAGATCACTAAACAATTACCTGAGATGTGCCTTGATGCCATCTTTGGCTCCACAATACTATCTATCATTAGTAACAGATTCCACTCTGAAGCCCCACCCCTACAGTGGAGCACCCTTAAGGACACTACTCAAAGAAGAAGTTACTCATCTTGTGCAGTACGAATGGTTCTTCACGATGTGTGTCCATATGGGTGCTGCACAACTCGTCATCCTCCCCTCTACTTCAGAGTTCTCTGCCGCAAGCCCCTTGGTAAGAAGGAACTGAGGGTGGTTCGTCTGCACAACACTAGTTAGCCTCAAGGAAGGAAGAGTGCATGTTCAGGCCGAATGGACACAGTTGCCTCTAATCAGAGATTTTAGGTTCTGGGGTGCAGATAACACCTACAGTGGAGCTTCCATAGGGCGACACATCCCGAAGAGCCATCATTATTGCAGAAGGTGAGTAACTTCCTCGCTTCTGAAGTGACTATGTTCCTCACATCTGTTTTGTGCTTTATTTTGCAGCTCTCTTCTGCCCTTTTCTTCCAGTAGTGATGAAGAATTTGAAATATGTAAGTAAAGAGTGGTTAGAATGTTAATCTTGCTTTCTCAATAAGTGTAGAAAGGATGTATTCCTCATAGCTGCAAGAATATGAATTTCTTCTGAAATACCTTTTTACAGTGAATCTTTTTGTTGCAAAGCCTATTCTTTCTCCCACGTCTTAAGGTATGGCAAGGGTTGAATGATGAAGGAGAGGGTAGCCAAAGAGCTGCTTCTGCTCTGAATAGCTGAGAATTTTAATTGTGAGATTAAGTAGGGTTCTTGTTCTAGAGACATTTGGATACTATAGGTAATATAAAAGTTGTAACAATTTTTGTCTATATATGCCCTTAAGGCATGGAATGGGATCACTTTTAGAAAGCTAAAATAAATTTCCTGTGATGTAATTCTCTCACATTCTGATATAGTTTTATCTAGAATGAAGACTCCAAAATCCCTAGCACATCAAGTCTCGAAGAAACAAAATAGCAGGTGGGTCCTGGAATTATTGAATTGTCTATAGTTAGAGAGAGACTTTTTTTGTCTAATCCATGGCAGCCAATATGTGCCATTAATGAGTTATTTTGAATATGGAAAATTGAATTAGATCTTCTCTCATTTGCATAGGGTGTCATCAGTATCTGGAGGATTGGGCACAGATTTAGAAGTCAACATTAGGAGTTCTAATCCTGGCTCTGCTGCTCATAGCAAGCGTGGCCTTGATCACATTGCTTCTCCTCCCTGTGCCTTAGTTTTTCCACTGTAAAATGAAGATTAATAATTCATAAGGCTGTTTTTAAAACTAAAGTTTTTACAGTACTTTTAAAATGTAAAACATTACATAGATGTGAAGTATTGTTATTTGGAGTCACATCTCACTATTTTGTTGTTGTTTTGAAGCACTGTATAGCTTATAATGGGATATAATAGAATCATAGATTAGGGTTGGAATAGACCTAGTCATCCAGGAGGTCATCTAGTCCAACCCCTGCTCAAATGGAACCTTTCACCTCTGTCACCAGTTTCACTGCTAAGTAGGTTTGGATTTACAGTTATTGTCTGACAGTCATTAGACTACTATTTGAAATGACTTGGTCTTGGTGAGTTTTGGAGAGGAGATGTCCATAACACTCAATCTTCGTTGTCTCTGGTACTAATTATTCCCATAGTTGGCAGTTTTGGCGGAGGCACCAAGTGTTGAATGATTCATGGAAACCGAACTCTCTCTCTCTTTGCCAGTTGAAGTGATTCCTGCAGATTAGAAATTAGGCATATTAGTGGGAGTGGAATATGGGGTTTTGCAATGTGGCAGCCTGTACTCTGGATTCTTATGGATCGAGGATTTAACAGTACTGGCAGCTTTGCGTCTTTCACAAGTGCTAAATTCACATTTAAAGGCAACCTTTTTGATCAACAGTGTGATTTCTAAGCAGAATTGTATAAATTCTGTCTTTAAGATTCCCTACCTGTATCCCTCATTCTTGTTACTGGATAAAATGATAATGGTCTATTTCAATATCTGAACTTAGTTTGCAAGCATGTTCTCATCCTACTGTAGCACTGAACTTACAAAATAGCCCATGATTCTTGAAATGGAGTTCTGTCTTTTGCTTAGAAGTTTAATGATAAATACTGACAAAATGTAACTGACAACAAAAAGTTATATTGAGAGAGTTCTTTGGTGGTAATGGATGTTTCCAGTCAATAAATTAGAACACTGTACCAGGCTGCTTTATTGTCAACTTTACCTATATCAAGACAAAAATCATTCCTGGCTTCCTTTGCCTCATTTTATTGTTTCTCTATGGTTTGAATGAAATCATCGTTGACTTCAGGGAAGACTTCTCCGATTTTACAAGAAAGAATGAGACAAGCAAGAAGGGTAAGTAGCCATCCAACAAAGAAGGGACAAGAGTTTTAGCTGGGTGGAGAGATAATGCTTATTGTTCAGAGCTCACAATTATTCTTTAGGAAGAGCACAGAAATAGCTTTAGAAAAGTTTGGTCCCTTTTAGGATAAGATAACAGGGCAAGTTCAATTCTGTTCGCTTTTTGCTTTATTAATTCTCTCCTTCCTCATTCTCAATTTCCCATTCCTCCATATGATCCTTCCCTTTTTCCTCTTCCTTCTTGTTATGCTTGTTTTAACAGTGGGATATCAATATCTTCACTTGTGGTACTCTTTAAAATCCTTTCCATATTTGAATCTTTTACTTATAAGAAAATCCAGCTGCCATTTCCCTTCAGTGCCCTTTCACATGCTGCATATTTAAGACGTAAAATTGACCATATAATCAGCTAAATAGAAACTCTTATGTGTGCGTAACTGCAGAAGTTTTCTTTTATCAGAAAGTGTGGCTGTAATGAAGTGTTCTCTAGCTATTCTTATCTTGTGTCAGACTGACTTAAACCCCTTTTGCAGGCACAATGTGGACCCAACATACATACCTTTTTGATTGTTTGTCTGCAGTGCAACTGGAAGTAGTGTGATTCTAGGTGTGAATGAGCATGGGTTGGATGAAGTTGCTAAGATTCCTTTCTCTGCCTAGTGGTTTCATGTTTTCCAAAGGATCTGATTAACTTGCATTAAAACATATAAATGCTGAAATCTTTGAATTTTTCTTTTTGAATTGTAGCAGTGAAGAATGTTCAGACCCAGAAGAAGCCAGTGACTTCTCGAAAGGAAAACACTTACGCTCAGGAACGGCTGTATCCAGAGATTTTAAGTGACAGTAAACATGATGATTCTGTTTTCATAAAAAGTACATGGTCTGACCACTGCCAAGAAATTGAAGCGAGGGGCTTGAAGGACAACCTGCAACAGATACAGCAAACTCCTTCACAAAAACAGAAAGAGTTTGATATTTCTAAATATAGTCCAAATTCATCTCTTGATGGGAAAGAAAGAGATTGGGAAGAGCGTGCACGGAACAACACGCGAACCATGGCATTACGACATAATGCAGCATTAGGGCCAGACAGCTCAGAGGATGAATTTGAATCTTTAATAGAGCGGATAAAGAAGCGAACCATACCACTGACTCCAAGTTTAACTTCAAACAAAGCCACTCTATCCCAATCAGCCACTACAGGTAGGAGAAGTCATTTTTTATTTCTGTATTCTTAATCATATTTATTCATGAAGTATCTTGTTAGTACTGCAGCCATTTGCACAGCATAATTTTAAAAATGTGTTGCACTTCTTGTCAAATCTTTGGATGTAGTTAATATTTCTATTGCTGTCTATTCACATAGGGTCTTTTCTCCCCAGTCACAGAGCAGAGTGGTTCACGTACTTATTGATAATACTATTACAAGTTGGGAGGACCACATTTCAGCCAGATGGACAGAAAGGTTAGAGTTCTGTGGGAGTGGTGCATAGTACACTACATAGATTCTATATCTTTCTTCCTACATACTTGCAGATTGATGAGCAGAAACCTACATGATCAGCAGAAGTAGTTGCTCAAGAACTTGGTAGGAAACATACACTTACTGTGGATGTATCTGGAAACAGACCTGTTTGCAACAAGAGACACCTCCAAATGTCAAAAGTTGAGCTCCAAAATAGGACAGGCAATCAATTCATCTTGAAGGTGTTTTCTTTTAGAATAGGGCAGTGGCCCCCAACCTTTTTGTGGCCAGTAGCACATTCACGTTTTCAGAAGAGTGTGGCGGGAGCCAACAATTACTCACATACAGGGCCGGCTCCAGGCACCAGTGGAGCAAGCACGTGCCTAGGGCAGCACATGCAATGAGGCGGTATTCTGTCCATTCTGCAGTCAGAGCGGATTTTTTGTTTTGGGGTTTTTTTTGGCGCCAGTTCTGGGCAGTGCAGAGAGAAACCGGGAGGACAGAGAACACTGGGACCCTGCAGCCCCAGAATACTCTGTCCCCAGCAGGCGCGGGGCTGCGGCTTCTCTCCAGCTTAAGTCACAGCCCCGCGCTTGCCAGGGACAGAGAACACCGGCGCCCACAGTCTGCAGCCCTGGAGAAACTGGAGAGAAGCCACAGCCCCGTGTCTGCCAGGGACCAAGAACACCGGTGCCCGCAGCTTGCAGCCCCGGAGTTCTCTGTCCCCAGCAGGCGCGGGGCTGCAGCTTCTCTCCCCTGCTGGGCACTAGGCGGGCACACATAAATGCCCCGGCGGGTGCCATGGTGCCCATGGGCACCACATTGGGGACCACTGGAATAGAGAGTAAGACTTTTTTTTGTTCTACACACAATTCCTCTAATTCATAGAGTTCTTAGGAAAATCAAACAAGACCAAGCCAAAATTATTCTAATTTGGGGGGCCTGAGAGAGACAACAGTAGTTCTCAGATCTTCTGTTCCTATCACAAAGGATTTACTAGTTTCTCTCTGCAATTCCAGACCTATTGACCTAGAAGAGATTGTATTTCTAGACTCTCTCCACTCCACAGGACTTTGACAGATCTGGATCTGGTCTGTTTGTGGGGCTGGAGGAAAGGTACAGGGGATTCTATTAAACTTCAGGAAACAGTCAACTTGCCTTTGTTATGATCATAAGTGGAATATGTAGTTCATTTGAAATTCCTGGGGCTCTCTCATATTGTCAGTAAAAGTACACCTCGCAGCCATCTCCAGCTCACACAGCTTAATTGAGCAAAGACTTCCTTTATCCGTGATATAGTACACAGATTCTTGATGGTGTTAATGAATCCTTGGGTTAAAGAACCCACGCCTAGATTAAAGTCCCATATAATACTACTTAGCCCTGGTCTACACTACGAGTTTAGGTCGAATTTAGCAGCATTACATTGATTTAACCCTGCACCCATCCACATGACAGTCTTTTTTTTTTTTTTTTTTTTACTTAAAGGGCTCTTAAAATTGATTTCTGTACTCCTCCCCTGACGAGGGGACTAGTGCTGCAATTGACCTTGCCGGGTTGAATTTGGGGTAGTGTGATCACAATTCGACAGTATTGGCCTGCGGGTGCTATCCCAAAGTCCTCCATTGTGACTGCACTGGACAGCGCTCTCAACTCAGGTGCACTGGCCAGGTAGACAGGAGAAGGCCCATGAGCCTTTGAATCTCATTTCCTGTTTGGCCAGCGTGGCAATCTGTAGGTGAGTGCAGATCTCATCAGCAGAGGTGACCATGATGGAGTCCCAGAATCACAAAAGAGCTCCAGCATGGACCACATGGAAGGTACGGGATCTGATCGATGTATGGGGAGACAAATCCGTGCTATCAGAACTCTGTTCCAAAAGACGAAATGCCCAAACATTTGAAAAAATCTCCAAGAGCATGAAGGACTATAACAGGGACCTGCAGCAGTGCCGAGGGAGGGTCGACCAATGACATGGTTTACAGGGTTGGCTTACAGGGAATTAAAATCAACAAAGGGGGGTGATTTTCACACACAGTCACACAGAATGGCCCCCTCAAGGATTGAACTCAAAACCCTGGGTTTAGCACGCCAATGCTCAAACCATTGAGCTATCCCTCCCCACCACTATTCCAGGTAGGACTGAATCTCCATTAAACTTTTCAAGGTGCCCCTGACAGATCTTATCGAAATGATTGTCGGCTGTTGATTTCACGGAAGGAGGGGGGAGCAAATGAATACAAAACAAACCTGCTCTCTTTTTCTTGTTTTGATCCACTCCATCTCTCTTATAAATCTTAGGCTAGCAGCAGATGGTGCAGTATGATTGCTAGCCATCATCATCTCCTGGCTGCTCGCCAGAAGACGATGCACTGCAACTGCAGGCAGGACTGAATCTCCAGGAGACTAAACTTAAAAAGAGAATGACCTGGAGTCACTCCTATTTATGTCCAGGCGCCTGACCAACCTCACCGAGGTTGGCTAAAAGAGCACCCAGGAGATGACAACAATGGCTACCAATCGTAATGCACTGTCTGCTGCCAAAACGCAATGACCGCTGCTGTGTAGCAATGCAGTACCATGTCTGCCAGCACCCAGGAGACATACTGGAGACATACAGTGACGGTGAGCTGAGCAGGCTCCATGCTTGCCATGGTATGGCGTCTGCATGGGTAACCCAGGGAAAAAAGGCGAGAAATGATTGTTTGCCGTTGCTTTCGCAGACGAGAGGCCTGGTGACATGTATCCAGAACCACATGCGACAATCCTTTTGACCCATCAGGCATTGGGTTCTCAACCCAGAATTCCAATGGGCGGCGGAGACTGCAGGAACTGTGGGATAACTACCCACAGTGCAATGCTCCAGAAGTCGACACTAGCCTCAGTACTGTTGACGCACTCTGCCTAGTTAATGGTCTTAAGTGGGGATACACAAAATTGACTATAAAATTGACTTCTAAAAAATTGACTTCTATGAATTCGACTTAATTTCGTAATGTAGACATACCCTTAGTCATTAAACTTCCATTTGAAGCTATGGGAGAATGTTCCTAGTTTCATCTCTTTGTTGTAGCTCATATCATTTAGGTGAGTGAGAGAGCTACAGGCTCAACTGGGAGTTTTAGCTAGCAGTGTCTGTAGGGGCTTGTCTACATCAGAAAGTTGCAGCGCTGGTGAGGGAGTTACAGCTCTGCAACTTAGGAGGTGTACACATCTGCAGGGCACCACCAGCGCTGCAACTCCCTGTTTGCAGCGCTGGCCGTACTCCCGTTTTGTCTCGGGTGTAGAGGATCCAGCGCTGGTGATCCAGCGCTGGTAATCAAGTATAGATACTTACCAGCGCTTTTCTTGACCTCAGTGGAATAAGCAGGTATCCCAGCATACCTGAGGAAGCCTCTGGTAATCAAGCTGGTCTCCTTCCCCGGCTTGCTCTCGCGTTCCCCGAACCCCGAGCAAGCAGGTCTCCTTCCCTGAGGTTTGCTGGGTGGTTCCGGGAACGCGAGAGCAAACCGCGGCGAAGCTGGTCTCCTTTCCCGGTTTGCTCTCGCGTTCCCCGAACCCCCGAGCAAGCAGGTCTCCTTCCCTGCGGTTTGCAGGGTGGTTCGGGGAACGCGAGAGCAAACTGCAGCGAAGCTGGTCTCCTTTCCCGGTTTGCTCTCGCGTTCCCCGAACCCCCCTTGAAGCCGCCCAACAGCGCTGCAGTGTGGCCACATCTAACACCACTTGCAGCGCTGGTTGCTGTAAGTGTGGCCACTCTGCAGCGCTGAGCCCTACTAATACAGCTGTAACAACCAGCGCTGCAAAATTTTAGATGTAGACATGGCCTAGGTCTGTACCGTGCACTACTCCTCCTTGTGCTCCTGTGGGAGGTCATATAGGCAGGCAAAACCCACTGGCACTCTAGCTTCTTCTCCATTGCCCTCTGTTTGAGACAGTCCAGAGTGATGTCTGCTGCATTCATAGCTTTAGTCCTTTTAGTTTTACTTATTCTAGTTTTAATTTAGTTCTTATTCTGTTTTATTTGTGTATTTTTGATTTCCTAAGCATGTCTGCGCTTTTGGGTGATTACCCTCATCAAACTTATTTTCTGTGGCCAGGGTCTTTTGCCCTCAGTTGTTCTATCCACAGTTTTCCTGTCTTGCCAGCCTTTGATGGAGCATTCCTCTTAGCTCCCTAGTACCAACCATATTCCTTTTGTATGATGATCTTTGGGCCTCAGAAAAACCAGGTCCTCTCCTCCTAAGAGGGCACAAAGAAGGACCTTGTCTGGTGCCATCCTGCCTGTTGGAGCCAGAGCCTCCATCTGCGCTACTACTTTTTAGCACAGCTCACATCCACTGGTACCAACTTGACCGTCTGCCCCTCCATGGGCTCTGATACCAATAGGAGCCCTGGGATTGAGGGCTTCCCCTTTGAACACTGCAGAGAATAAGTAATCGAACTTGGACATCTCTGTCAAGGACTCTACTCTGCTTTTCCAACATTCTCTGGAGGTGTTTCCAGATAAGATTGTCCAGGATCAGCAAGTACCCTCATCACCCCTTGCCGGAGCAACACTGGAGCCTTACTCTTTTTCCCTATGCACCACCGCAGTGGTCATTTTGGAATGCTTGTGCCCCTTGTAACAACTATAATAGGGTGCCTGACTGCAGGAGACCAACCAACAGCCCCTGGTACTGCAGCAACAGCTTTCAGTACTTCAGGACACTCTACCCCGAAAGAAAACTTCTGATGAACATGAGCTAGTATGTAAGGAAGATACCACTGTCGTCATCTCCCGATGGGGCCGTGATATCTGCTTCGCCAGCTTATGCTGACAACGTCACATCCTTTCAGGACCCAGTTAAAAGAACTGAGGAGTCATGCTATGTTCCCCTGGAGGAAATCCGGGAGTCTCAGCACCCCCTTGTGGATATCTTATACTGTGTCCCCCAGGGTAAAAATGCTCTGTCAATCAATGAGATGATGCTGTCTCCAGCTTGAATCATTTGAGAGATGCCTGCCACTATCTAATCCACCTGCAAGAGGGCACACACAAATTACTTTGCTGGAATGTAGGAGCTAGAGTACTTTTTCTTACACCTTTCCACCAATTTTTTGTTGGTGGGTTCTGTCAATGAAGTGTGGCAAGTCATCCCTCCTTCCTCTCCCAGATAAAGAACTCAGATGACTGGACTTGCTGGGGAGAAAGAGCGGAACTCTCCAGCTGCTCTACAGTTTAAGGACACAAATTATTAAGCTTTTAATGGCTAAATCCAACTTCACAAATTATGCAGAATACATACAATTATTGATCACTTTTCACTGGACCAAAGAGAACAATTTCAGGCCCTTATTTCAGATGCAAAAATGATTGCTAAGTCTTCTCTGCCATCTGATACAGCCTTATGTTTGATAGTAACAGCAGTCGTTATGCATAGTGTCTCCTGGCTGCAATCATCTGGCCTCCCTGGGGCAGGGACTTGAGATTTCTCGAGGATCTCTCCTTTTGAAGACTCAAAGCTCTTTAGTAGTGTTGCCAACACCTTACTTCACAGCGTGAAGGACTCTAGGGTGACCCTGAAAAGAGGCCCAGGCCACTGTCACATCCTAGTCAACGACTGTGACCAAATCTTGATAGCTTAGATGAGAGTCATGAACCAACTCCTCCTCTGGATGCTGTGAGAAGCCATCCTTCAGCCTTTTGGAGATCATCTCTCCCATTTCCTACCTGTCTGGGAGCACATTACATCAGACAAGTGGATCCTGGAGGTGGTTTCAACAGGATACTCCATTCAATTTCTCCCCATCCCTGTTCAGGGACCCTTCTCACAAGTTTTTTTTTGAGGCAGCGGGTCCAATTTCTCTTGCTCTGGGGGGCAATGAAGTCAGTTCCCCCAGATTTCACCAGAAGATGGTTCCAGGTGCTTTCTGGTCCCCAAGAGGAAAAGAGGGTGGAAACTGATCCTAGACCTCAGGACTCTGAATATCTTTATCCTTTCACAGCACATCAAGATGGTAGCCTTGGCTATGATAACCCATCCTTAGATCTCAGACTGGTTTGTCATCCTTAATCTCCAGGATGCATTCTTTCATCTAGCTACAGACACATCCCAGATGCTTTCTGTGATTCTTTATTGGCATGAATCACTACTAATACCATGTTTTGCCCTTCAGCCTTTCCACCACCCAAAGGTCTTTACAAAAGTCCTCTTTGTCATCACAGCTCACCTGTGCCAATGGGAGATAATCTTAAATTAATGGAGATATCCTAATCTCCTAGAACTGGAAGGGACTTTGAAAGGTCATCGAGTCCAGCCCCCTGCCTTCACTAGCAGGACCAAGTACTGATTTTGCCCCAGATCCCTAAGTGGCCCCCTCAAGGATTGAACTCACAACCCTGAGTTTAGCAGGCCAATGCTCAAACCACTGAGCTATCCCTCCCTCCTTCCTTCCCTCCTTGTTTAGATGACTGTCTCCTCATGGTTTGCTCACTTCTTGAGGTCCAGTCAGTCACCAACAAAGCTCTAGCCTGGTTTCACTTACTGGGTTGTAGGTTGGACATGTTTCTCTGTTTAAGCAATCTCCAGGACAGCACATAGAATTTATTGGAACGACTATAGACTGCTCAACTTCCAAAGCTACTTTCTGGGGGACAGCATCACCACGCTGGCCAGCCTCATCACCACGCTGCAACAGAGCCCTTAGTCCACAGCAAGGTCCTGTTTTCAGCAGTTAAGCCACATATCAGCCTGTACTTTTGTGATGCCTCATGGCACAGCTGCATCTCTCTTGCCTTTAGGCTTGGCTCAGGACTTTTTATACCTTCAGCAGAAACACCTTCAGCAACAGGTTGCTTTATCTCCAGAAGTTCTTTCTCCCTGGACGTGTGGAACAAACTTCAGAAGGTTTGTGTGGGAACTCTTTTCATGCCCACCACCATCAAAAGTCATCACCATGGACACCTTTCTACTGTGCTGGGGTGCTCACCTCCAAGGCTCCCCAGTCCAGGGTAAATAGACTTCCCAGGAGGCATCCCTCTATATCAGTGTCCTCAAACATGAAGCAGATTGTGTATCAGCTCTTCCCTCCCAGCTTCAATGGCCACTCAGTCAATGTAATGCTGGACAACAGACCAGTGGTATACTATATAAACCACCATGTAAGATCCCCAGTCTTTATGCTCAGAATCACTAAATCTGTGGAATTGGTGAATACCTCACTGCATCTCAGTGGCCTAGCTTCCAGGTATGCTGTACACAGTAGCAGACTCCCTCAGTAGGCATTTCTACCAGGAGCATGAGTGGGAACTCAACTCAAGAATGCTATCTTCCACGGCATCTGCCAGTCCTGAGGCTTTCAGAAGTCGATCTTTTTGCCACACCCTCCAATACGAAATGCCACTACTTTTGGCTGAAGGGGAGGGTACAGTTACAATTCCATGGAGGGTGCCCTCCTCGTCACATGGCTGTGCACACTACTATACACATACCCTCTGACACCTCTGATACTTCAGTTTCAGTACCTACGGTAAGAGTGAGCTGTAGAAATCCTCATAGGTCTGTCCTGACTGTGACAAGTGTGATCCCTGGACTTGCCTTGTATCGTTGCCTCCCTTCTGGCAGCAGTTCTCTTGACCCAGAAATCAGGGACCATGTCCCACCACATCCTAGCTTCTGTCCGTCTCAAAGCTGGAAACTTCTCGGGCATAGGATTTGACTGTTCTCCTGAGGTTCAGTCTACTCCTGGACAGCAGGAAACGTGCCACAAGGAAGACCTACCTTCAAAAATAGCAACTTCCAAATCTGGTGTGCCCAACATGCCGTATCTCCTTAGTATGCTTGTCTCTTGGACAGTCTGATTTACCTGCTTAATGTGAAGACTGTAGGTTTATCACTGAGCAAAGTCAGTGTTCACTTTGTGGTCATCATGGCATTCCACACTCCTCTAAAGGGATTTTCTGTTTTTGTCTACTCAGCCATGATCAGATTAATTAATCAGGTCTCCCTAATTGGTTCCTCTTGTAAAGGAACCTACCCCTTCTTGGGACCTTAATCTGGTCATTAACACCCTGAGAGGACCTCTGTTTGAACCTATAGCTACTTGCTTATTCCTCAGCAGAACTAAACCTTTCAGGGTTTCCATGAGCCTCTGTATTGCCTTTGCCAAAAAGATAAAAGAACAACTGATCTCCATGCAGAGACTCGCTAAATGGATCTCTGGTAGCATTCTGTACTCCTGGGTGAATTCCGTGCCAAAAAATTAAAAATTATGCAGAATTTTAAAATATTATGTGCAGATTTTATTTTTCAAAATCAATATAACCATGCCATCTTCAATTATTTTCGGTAATTTATTTCAAAACGTGTCAGCAAGTATGTTTGTAACAAATAGATTCCTTGTTAGGCATATTAATATAGAAATCTGAGTAATTCATTTAAATTACAATACAGAACTGTCAAAAAGAACAGGAGTACTTGTGGCACCTTAGAGACTAACAAATTTACTTCAGCATATGCTAAGGTGCCACAAGTACCCCTGTTCTTTTTGAGGATGCAGACTAACACGGCTGCTACTCTGAATACAGAACTGTATATCCTATACCTGTCAGAAGCAGGGCAAAGGCTTGGGGGAGTCAGGGATAACAGAGGAGCTGAGGCAGAGGGAAGGAGCCTGGAGTGAACCTGGAGGGTGGCTCGGTGTGGATGGGAGAAGAAGCCTCTCTCCCTTTCAGTCAGGCGCATCTGCCTTTGTGTCCCCCCCACCCCCCAGGCATCTCTGCAGCCTCCTCTGCCATCCCTATGTGTCCCTGCAGCCCCTTCCCCCATCCCCAGTCTATGACACACACATACCCAGCAGCCCTGTGTGCCCCACTCTGTCCTAACCTGAGTGTACGGGCAGAGTGCTGTGATTAACTTCTTTCTAATCTTGGGGGAATTCTGTGCCACTGGGCACGCACAGAATTCTCCACCCTTGAAAATACATTCTACCCCAAAAGTGCTGCAATTCCACCTTTTGCCCACCCAAGGCTGCTGTAGTGCCAGAACAGCTGGTTGCATTCCTGTCCAGTTATATGCCATCATGTGTCAGCAATGCCCCTCTGCCATATACAGTGGCCAAACAGGACAATCTCTATGCAAAAGAATAAATGGACACAAATCTGACATCAGGAATCATAGCATTCAAAAACCAGTGAGAGAACACTTCAACCTGTCTAACCACTCAGTGACAGACTTGAAGGTGGCAATATTGCAACAAAAAAACTTCAAAAACAGACTCCAAAGAGACGACTGAACTTGCATTAATATGCAAATTAGATACAATTAACTTAGGTTTAAACAGAGATTGGGAATGGTTGGGTCGTTACACTAATTGAATCTATTTTCCCATGTTAAGTTCTCCTCACACCTTCTATGGGTCATCTTGATTATCACTTCAAAAGTTTTTTTTCTCATCTCAATTGATTGGCCTCTTACAGTTGGCATGGCTACTTCCACCTTTTCATGTTCTCTGTATGTATAAATGTCTTCTTTCTCTGTGTTCCATTCTATGCATCTGAAGAAGTAGGCTGTAGCCCATAAAAGCTTATGCTCCAATAGATTTTAGTCTCTTAAGGTGCCACAAGTACTCCTGTTTTTTAAGTGACCGTAGGCGTTAGCAAACAGGAGTTTTGCGAGGGAATTTAGAGAGGAGGCATGGAAGCCAGATACACCTAACAAATGTACTCAAAACTTAGGTAATAACCCCCTCCCCCCACTCCCCCCAAAGAACAAACAAAATAAACCTGCAAGAGCAAAAATAATGCAAGCAGAAGTTCAGCAGCAGAGTGGAAGCTATCTAGTTTATTGCACTGAATGCAGCCTGTACGATTACCTGCCTTGTGGCCAGGTGGTGTAAGAGTGTGTTCTGTGCAAGCAACTCATGGCCCTCAGGGATGAAGTATGGGCTCTTTAAACCAGAATAGCTGTACTGGAGGAGCTAAGGGAAACAGAGATAGTAGATGAGATTTTTAAGGCTACAGTAGAGTGGTCCCACTCCCAGTCTGACAGTCTCTGTTCTGTTAAGGAGGATGAAAGTCTTGGGGGAGAACAATCACATAGTAAGGATCCTCATTTCAAATGATGTCCTGGTATCCCCTCGCACTGAGGATACCTTTCTGGAGAGAGAACCCCAATTAATAGGAAGAGACAGGTGATAGTAATGGAGGATACAATTATTAGAAATACAGAAAGTTGGGTTTGTGATGACTGGGGGAACCACATGGTGAATTGTCTTATGGGCACTAAGGTCGTGGACCTCTTGAGACATTTAGATAGTCTGATGTGCAGTCCTGGGGAGGAGCTTGTGGTCATGGTACATGTAGGTACCAGTGACATAGAGAAAGGTCCTGTAAGCCAAATTTATGCTTGTAGGTAAGAAATTAAAGTCCAGGACCTCCGTAGTAGTAGTCTCCAAAATGCTTCCAGTTCCACGCACAGACTCTATTAGATAGGCTGAACTGCAGGGTCTCAATGAGTGAATGACTGTGTTGGGAGGAGGGATTTAGGTTTATTAGGAACTGGGGAACCTTTTGGGAAAGGAGGAGCCTTTACAGGCAGGATGGGCTTCACCTAAACCAAAAGGGAACCAGACTGCTGGCATGTAAAACTAAAAAGGTCTTAGAGAAGTTTTTAAACAAAGGGCTGAGGGAAAGCCATCAGCTGCGAAGGAGCACATGGTTCAGACAGAAAAGATACAACACTTAGGGGAGGACTTATAGACTATCCCCTTTAATATCAGTGGTTCTCAACCAGGGGTCCGGGGCCCCCTGGGGGGCCGTGAGCAGCTTTCAGGGGGTCTGCCAAGCAGGACCAGTGTTAGAATCGCTGGGGCCCAGGGCAGAAAGCCCAAGCCCTGCCACTCAGAGCTGAAGCCCAGGGCCCTGAGCCCCACCATGCGGGGGCTGAAGCAGAAGCTTGAGCAACTTAACTTCATGGGGGCCTTGTGGTGTGGGGCCCCAGGCAATTGTCCGGTTTGCTACCCCCTAATGCTGGCCCTGGCTTTTATATGCAGAAAACATTTTTAACACAGGTGGCCTATGGAGTTTTTATAGCATGTTGGATGGGCTCTCAGAAAAAAAAAGGTTGTGAACTCCTGGTCTATATCTTTGTAAAGAGAGGAGGATAGAAATTGATAAAGTACATGTAAGAATTGAGGAGAAACAGTCCAACAAGAGAGAATCCGATTCAGTTACATTACATGAAGGCAGACAACTAAATATTGACAAATTTTGTAAGTACTTGTATACAAATGATAGAAATACTAAGCGTGAGCTTGAGTGCCTGGTGTTAAATGAGTATATTGATACAATAGGTATCACAGAAACTTGGTGGAATGATGATAATCAATGGAACATGATGATAATAAAGGATACAAAATATGTAGGAATGACAGTAGGTCATGCCGGTGGGGAAGTGGCACTACATGTGAAAGAAAGCATAGAGTCAAGTATAGTAAAAATCTTGAATGAATGAAACAGTACCATAGAATCTCTATGGATAGAAATTCCATGCTTGAATAATATGAGTATAGCAGTAGGAATATACTACTGACCAGGATGGTGATGTCGATTGTGAAATGCTCAGGGTGATTAGGCTACAAAAATAGTTTCAGTAGTAATAATAATAATAATGGGGAATTTCAACTATCCTCATACTACTGGGTGAATGTTGCCTCAGGATGGGATGCAGAGATAAAATTTCTAGACACCATTAATGACTGCTGCTTGGAGCAACTCATCCTAGAACCCACAAGGGGCTAGGTAGTTCTTGATTAGTGATAAGTGGAGCACAGAGTCTGGTCCAAGAAGTGACTATAGATGAACAGCTCAGTAGTAGCAACAATGATGTAATTAAATTTAATATCGTTGTAGGGAGGAAATACTAAAGAAACGCACCACAGCAGCATTTAATTTAAAAAAGGGGCCCTACGCAAACAGGAGGAAGCTAGTTACATGGAAATTAAAAGGAACAGTCAAAAGAGTGAAGTGCCTGCAAGTGGCATAGAAACTATTTAAAGACACCATAATAGAGGCTTAAACTGTGTACCCCCACATTTTTTTTTTTAAAAAGGTAAGAGGACCAACAAAATGCCACCCTCGCTAAACAGAGTGAAAGAGATGGTTAGAGGCAAAAAGCCTTCAAAAATTGAAGGTCAGATTCTATTGTGAAAAACAGAAAAGACTTTCCAGAGTTTATGCTTAAGTATAAACTATAATTAGGCAGGCCAAAAAATAATTTCAAGAGCAACTAACAAAAGACACGCAAAATAACAGCAAAAATTGTTTTAAGTACATCAGTAGCAGGAAGCCTACCAGACAATCAGTAGGACCACTGTACGATTGAGGTGCTTAAGGCAGACAAGGCCATTGCAGAGAAGCTAAATGACTTCTTTGCACAGATACTCACTGAAGAGGATGTGAGGGAGATTCTTAGGTGGCACATCTGAGGAACTATATTTGAGAATGAGGTGTCAACATAGGAGATTTTGAAAAAAAACTGATATTAAACAGCAAGAAATCACCAGGACCAGAGGTATTCACCCAAGAGTTCTGAAGGAACTCAAGTGTGAAATCGCAGAACTACTAAATGTTTTATATAATCTTATCACTTAAATCAGTTTCTGTACCAGATGACTGGTGGATAGCTAATTAAATGCTGATTTTAAAAAAAATAAGTTTCCAGAGGCAATCCTGACAATTACAGGCCGGTAAGCTTAACTTCAGTACCAGACAAATTAGTTGACACTAGTGAAGAAAAGAATTATCAAACACACACATGAACACAGTATGTTTGGGAAGTGTCAACATATCTTTTGTAAAAGGAAATCATGCCTCGCCAATCTATTAGAATTTTTTGAGGGTGTCAACAAAGGTGGACAAAGGTGATCCAGCTGATCTATAGTGTAGTTGGACTTTCAGAAAGCCTTTGACAAGATGCTTAAGCATAGTAAGCAGTCGTGTGATAAAATGGAAGATCCTCTCATGGTTCAGTAACTGGTTAAAAGATAGGAAACAAAGATTAGCAATAAATGGTCATTTTTCAGAGTGGAGAGATGTAAATAGCAAGTTTCCCCCAAGGATCTGTACTGGAACCTGTGCTTTTCAGCGTATTCATAAATGATTGGGAAAAGGGGGTAAACTGAGGTGGCAAAGTTTGCAGAGGATACTAAACTATCCAGATAGTTAAGTCCAAAGTTGACTGCGCAGAGTCACACACAACTGAGTGACTGGGCAACAAAATGGTAGATGAAATTTAGTGTTAAGTGCATAGTAAAGCTACACTGGAAAACATAATTCCCAACTATATGTACAAAATGATGGGGTCTAAATTAGCTGTTAGCACTTAAGAGATTTTGCAGTCATTGTGGCGAATTCTCAAAAACATCTGCTTAATGTGCAGCAGCAGTCAAAAAAAGCTGATAGGATGTTTGGAACCAGTAGGAAAGGGATAGATAAGACTGTAAATATCATAATGCCATTATATACATCCATGGTACGTCCACACCTTGAATACTGCGTGCAGTTCTGGTTGCCCCATCTTAAAAAAGATATATTAGAAATAGGGCTGTCCAAACTATTAAAAAATTAATTGCAATTAATCGTGCGATTAAAAAAAAATCATGATTAATTGCACTGTTAATAGAATACCATTTATTTAAATATTTTTTGATGTTTTCTATATTTTCGAATACAATATAATGATTTCAATTACAACATGGGATACAAAATGTACAGTGCTCACTTTATATTTATTTTTGATTACAAATATTTGCACTGTAAAAAGCAAAAATAATATTTTTCAATTCATGTAATAGAAGTACTGTAGTGTAATCTCTATCATGAAAGTTGAACTTACAAATATAGAATTATGTACAAAAAATAACTATTAAAAATCAAACAATGTAAAACAGCAGGAGACATTTAATTCTTCCCCAAGGAGTTCAGTCACAAATTTAAATAACATATATATATTTTTTTTTAACGAGCATCATCAGCATGGAAGCATGTCCTCTGGAATGGTGGCTGAAGCATGAAGGGGCATACAAATGTTTACCATATCTGGCACATAAATACCTTGCAATGCTGGTTACAAAAGTCCCATGCAAACGCCTGTTCTCACTTTCTGGTGACACTGTAAATAAGACGGAAGCATGATCTTCCATAAATGTAAACAAACTTGTTTGTCTTAGCGATTGCCTGAACAAGAAGTAGGACTGAGTGGACTTGTACCTCCTAAAGTTTAACATTTTTGTTTTTGAGTGCAGTTATGTAACAAAAAAACCTACATTTGTAAGTTGCATTTTCATGATAGAGATTGCACTACAGTACTTGTATGAGGTGAACTGAAAAATACTATTTTTTATTCATAATTTTTACAGTGCAAATATTTGTAATAAAAATATAAAGGGAGCAGTGTACATTTTGTATTCTGTGTTGTAATTGAAATCAATATACTTGAAAATGTAGAAAAACATCCAAAAATATTTAATAAATTTCAGTTGGTATTCTATTGTTTAACAGTGCGATTAAAACTGATTAATCGCGATTAATTTTTTAAACATAATTAATTCTTTTGAGTTAATTGCATGAGTTAACTTCGATTAATTGACAGCTCTAATTAGAAATGGAAAAAGTACAGAGAAGGACAACAGAAAATGATTAGGAGTATGGAATAACTTCCATGTGAGGAGCGATTAAAAAGGTTGAGATTGTTCAGTTTAGAAAAAAAGATGACTAAGGTGGGATATGATAGAGGTCTGTAAAATCCTAAATGGTGTGGCGAAAGTGAATAAGGAAGTGTTATTTACCCAATCGCTTAACAGAAGAACCAGAGCGCACCCAGTGAAATGATTAAGCAGCAGCTTTAAAACAAACAAAAGGTACTTCTTCACACAATGGACAGTCAACCTGTGGAACGTTACCAGGGGATGTTGTGAAGACTAAAACTATAACTGGGTTCAAAAAAGAATTAGGTAAGTTCATGGAGAATAGGTCTATCAATGACTATTAGCCAAGATGGTCAGGGATGCAACCCATGTTCTGGGTGTCCCTAAACCGCTAACTACCAAAAGCTAGGACTGGATGACAGTATGAATCACTTAATGATTGCCCTGTTCTGTTAGTTCCCTCTGAAGCATCTGGCACTGTCCACTGTCAGACAACAGGATACTGGGCTAGATGGACCATTGGTCTGTCACAGCGTGGCCATTCTTATATACTTGGTACAATAAACCAACTCTCTAGCTGACAAAAAAAAAAACTCCCAGTTTCAGCTTATCCTTCATTGGAGGCTACTGTATCCCCATTGGCAGACATCCAAAATGTTTGGTTTCTGTCTGTGAAGGGCATAGAGAGGAATGTTCTAGTTGTAATTTTTTTCTCCAAACAAACCCCAAAGGTGAGGATTGCTAATATAAAGCTTCTTCTATTAGATAAATCAATAAGACTAGCTTTAGACCTGGGCAAACAAGATCCTTCTGGATCTGAGCACTTCTCTTCTAAATGTGCCTCAGTGAGCACTGGCTCTGCGAACTTATCAGGCTCCTGTTTCCTCTTCAAAGTATTCCTCGGCTGCTTGTGTTCACAAGTATCTGCAATGTCTGAATGGGGTAAGATGCAGCACTGCTTTTGTAAAGAGCACAGATGTGACTCACTGTTCTAGGGGATAGAGCAAAAGAGAGTAAAGAATTTCTTCATTTTACTTTAAAAAAAGGTAGCTCAAGACTTTGCTTCTAGGTCCTTCTGTTACTCATAGAGACTGCAATAGCCATGTTCTGGTACAATCTAAGAATTAACTTTAAGATGCAATATTTATAGTAGTGCCTCCTGGGTTCTTGGTACGAATAACTGGGCTTTCTGCTCCAGTACCGACTCTTTTGGTATTGACTTATTTGGCACTATCTACTCTGATGCCAACAATTTTTATTCTGTTACTCTTGATATTGAAGTTTATAATACCAGAAGATTTAGCTATGTTGTCCCTGCAAGATTCTTACCTATTATCTCATATAGTGAAAACTTCCTTACCCGTACCAGTCACTGCAGAACTGGAGCCATCTTCATTGTCATTATGGGCTCTCCCTGAGGCCATCAAACCTTTTCAAGGTCTTTAGTCCTCCTGTAGAGGGGTGTTTGTTCTTTTTCAGAGTATAATGGAGGGGAATCACTAACATTCTCCCCAAGACTTCAATCCTTTGACTCCTAGGCTTTGGATAGGGATTTGAGGGCCAGAAATCACCACAGTAGGCACAAGGTCTATAGGGAAGGACATCCAGTATAGTATTCCTCACCCTAGCCATACACTCATTATCCCTGTGGTCATCATTAATGTCGATATTGGTCAATACAAAGTATTTACCACACCAGGCAACCCTACTCCTGTTTTTATCCAGAGCTTTCCCCAGAGAGAGATCCATGATAATTGTGTCTGTTGCCTATTATTTTTAAGTTTCTGATGCCTGTTTTTGTCCTAACTCCATTGTAATGTAGAGTGTGTGTGTGTGTGTGTGTGTGTGTGTGTGTGTGTGTGTGTGTGTGTGTGTGTGTGTGTGTGTGTGTGTGTGTGTGTGTGTGTGTGTGTGTGTGTGTGTGTGTGTGTGTGTGTGTGTGTGTGTGTGTGTGTGTGTGTGTGTGAGTGAGAGAGAGAGAGATTACAGACCGCTTTTTGCATCTGATTTGAACTATGCTAGCAGATCAGTATCGGAAAAATCTTCTTTGAAGTAATTTTTCTAAAGAATGTAAGTATACTAAGTAATATTTTTGGCAGTAGTAGAGGAGCTCTAGTTATTGAGACAGTTATCATGTTTGTCAACCAATAAACTACTTTGATGTTTTGCCTCTGAAGGTGGGCATATTGAGTGAGGAATGCAGTTTACTGTGTAGTGGTTTGTGGTCCTGTTGCCAGTCTCTATGTTCTGTGTTGGTTGCTGGAACTTCAAGATATTTGGTTAAATTGATTGTTTAATCTTTTGGTTTGTACTTGCAGAACTGGGAAACTTCAAGCCTCCCTGTGACAGTGCACAATACTCTGTTAAGAAAGAGAGAATCATGACACCAAAGTCAGAATCCTCTTCATCTAAAGAAATGCCTTCTCTTAAGGTTCCTAAGAGCAAATCAGTCTATTGTATACGTTCATCAGATACAGAGGAAAGGTAGGTCTTTCTCTCCTTCATCTTTTACTGTCTCCTATGAGTATAACAACTGGGTCAGGAAATGCTGATGAGGTTAGAGGCAAAGCACTGCTGTCATGTAGATTAGCACTCTGGAAATTTGTCAGGCTACGAAAGTGCTTGCTCTGCAATTAACTTAAAGTTACAAAGCTTGTTCTTCTTTGAGTGCTTGCTCATGTCGGTTCCATTCTAGGTATATGCATGTCCACATGCACAGGAATCAGAGATTTTTACCTTATTGGTATCAGTAGGGTCGGCAGTGGTACCCCCTGGAGTGCCGCACTCGTGTGTCAGTATATTAGGTGCCGCCAGGCCTTCGCCCTCTGAATTCCTTCTTACTGCCCATGATGGTTGGTTGGAGCACCTTTTTCCCCTTGCCTAGGAAGTAGTTAGTGGTTCTCTCCTTCTTTCCAAAACCTCATAAGTCGGAAGAGGAGCACAAATTGCACTCTCTGAACATCAGGAGAAAGCCCTGGCCCTTTACATCGAAAAGACCAAGCCGTTCCATAAGCCAACGCAGTTGTTCGTCACGGTGGCGGAAAGGATGAAAGGTCTTCTGGTAACTGCCCAGAGAATTTCATCCTGGATCGCTTTCTGCATCTGTTTCTGCTATGATCTGGCAAAAGTGCCTTCACCAATAATTGTAACCACCCACTTGACTAGGTGCCTCGGCGGTGGCATTCCTGGCGCAAGTGCCTATTCAAGATATCTGCAGGTCTGGTGCCTCGTCATCCATCCACATGTTTACGTCTCATTATGCACTTACCCTGCAGGCCCAAGATGATGGCTTCGGTAAGACAGTGTTGCAAGCTGCACAACTGTGAACTTCATGCCCACCTCCAGGGCTACTGCTTGTGGGTCACTTAGAATGGAATCAGCATGAGTAAGCACTCAAAGAAGAAAAAAGTTAAGTTACCTACCTTTCGTAACTTTGTTTTTCAAGATGCATTGCTCATGTCCATTCCATTATCCGCGTCCTGCCCCTCTGTCAGAGTTGTCAGCAAGAAGGGACTGAGAAGGGCGTAGGGTTGGCGGCGCCTAATATACTGACATATGAGTGTGGCACTCAAGGGAGCACCACAGCTGACCCTTCGGCTACTGCTAAGGCACCAGCAACTGGGGGGAGGAGTCCTAGGGGAGCTCCTGGCACCAGCTGCTCAGGCAGTCCCCAGGGCCAGCCACATCAGCCGCTGCTCAGGCGGTGCCCGGGGCCATTCCAAGGCAAACTTGTGGCACCATTGCATCTGTGGGGTTTTCAGTTTGTCGAAATGTTTAATGCTTTCTGTGAACATACTAAACTTTGTCTCAGTTGTGTGACATTGAGTTCCACAGATTACTTGTGCATTGTGTTTTTTAAAAAAAATCCAAGCATTTTTATAGGTTTTAAATGCACTGAACTTCCCTCTGTTCTTGCATTGAGAGAGGGTAAACAAATGAACCTTATTACCTTCTCTATAGCATTCATTTAAATACCTCTCTTATACTCCCTCTTATTGCCTATTATCTAAACAACCCGAATATTTTCAGTCTGACCTGAAATGGAAGTCTTTTCACACCTCTAATCATTTTGTCACCTGTCTCTGAACTGCCTCTTTTTGCTGTATCCCTTTATAGGCAGGGTAACTGAAACTGAAGAAAGTATTTTAGGTGCTGACATACCATTTGATTTATATAATGATATTGGAACTTATAGATTTTTAAGTCTTAAAGGGATCAATATGTCAGCTAGTCTTTCCTCCTGCCTAACACACACCAAAGAACCTCACACAGTAAACTCTCTACTAATTCTGTAATTTCTGTTTGAGCTATATAGTTTCTTTTAGAAAGATATCCAGTCTTAAGAAAAAAAGCTTCAAGTAATGGAGAATCTGTAGGTAGGTATGTTCTTTTTAGTCTGAATTTGTTTAGTTTTTGCTTCTAATCTTTGTTCTGCCTTTGCCCTTTAGATTAAAGAGCTATCTATTATTAGATCTTTGTTAATCTTCTCTTGGATAAACTATTTTATTTATTTACTCTCTCACTATAACGCAGGATCATACGTATTCTTCAAGTGCTTGACCCTCTGTGTAGTACATGTACTCTATGTGCCCAGGACTGGAGATTTTTTTCCCTAGGAGTGTCTGTCTGGTCTACTTGGGCACCCGCACTCTTTGTGCTTCACACCAAGGGTTTTAAGGGGTTGCTGCCAGATTGCTGCCATCTTTCCTTGCTTCTTACCACTCATTATTTAGGATGGAGTGTCAGTGTTTATGCTGACTTCTTCAGCTTTTTCCTGTAAATAAATTGTACATAATTTTTAATACTTAGTTGGCTTTAATTATTTAGTCTAGTTAATTGAGAGATATTTGGGGTTCAGTTTCCTAAAATTCAGAGGAGCGATTCTTGTTAAAAAGAAGGCATTTTGCTTCTTCCAGTGGCAGCAGGAAAAGGGTGCCAAGGATCCTCCACTTCAAAAACTGCATCAGCTGCCACAAACTCTTCCTGGTCACAGTCTACTATGATGTCTGTCTGTACTGCCTGGGGAAACCCATATCCAGACCAGGTGCAGCAGGACAAAGCAGTTAAGGAAGTTCCAAGTCTGAAAACTCCTCATGGAGAGGCCCACGAGACCGTGGACAGCTGACAGGAGAGAGACCCTCTCCCCACAACCCAGTGCATTGACCTGAAGAAAGTAGGAGCAGCCCACTGAGCTTAGCTCCAGATAGTTCCAGGCTTCCACAACCTCTCCCAGCTGGCTCCAAGAGACTTGAGCAGAGCCAAGGCAAATGGGGAGGAAAGGGAGAGACAAGCACTCCAATAAGGGAAAGAGGGAGCTCCATATCTGAGCCTTCGAAGAGGCAAATGTGCCCATCTCCTACCAAGCCAGGAGAGACCTCGTGCTCTGGAGTGGGACTGTCTGATATCAGGACAGACCAGCCTGGTACTTCATTGAAGGGCAAGACTGTGTCAAGTCCTGGTACTGGGAGTAGTATTTTGACACCAACAGCCGCTGTGTTGGCACTGCCAGATCTGGCACCCTTTGTGTTTTCAAGCTGCGGTTAAGCTACCGCAATACCAGTCGTCAATACCATCGATGAGTAGAGGCAGGTGATCACCACCTCCTCAGATACTCTCCCGTTTTGGATCTGAAGTCAGAGTCAAAAGATGGAGATGAGTATGCCCCATATTCTGACTATTCCCTGAGGGCCACCTCTGGGGGCAAAGCTCATACAGTGTGTCAGGAGTCTCCAGCGTGTCTCAGTACTCCTAAAAGAACACTTTACCTATTGGTACCCATCACCCTGGGGCCAGGGACCAAGGTCTGAAGTCCCAAAATGACAGTATTGGGGCCCAGAAGACCTGTGATGCTAGTACTCTCCGCAACAGCCATAATAACTGGAATAGGCGAACACCATGCTGGTGATTCTGTCTTCGTCCTCTCCAGATGAGGCAGTGATTCCAGCTTTCCTGCCAAATTCAAAGGCTCCTAAGGCTTTCCAGGACTTGCTCAGAATGGTACAAATTCCTTTGAAAGAGGTCCATGAAGTCACAGACTACTAGACATCCTGGGCAGCTCTGGACTGAGTAGACTGGCACTTCCAATCAACTATGCCACCCTGGAACCTGCCAAGACACTTAGCAGATGCTTGCCACAGTTCCATCAGTATCCAAGTGGGCTACAAAGAGGTATTGCATACCTATGAAAGGGTCAGAATACCTATTCTTATAGCTGCCTCCGAAGTTCCTGGTAAGTAAGCACCAACAAGCCAGGTTTACTCCCCGGGACCAGGAAGCAAAGATGTTGTACCTCTGTGGAAGGAAGGCATCCTTGTCGGCCTCCCTCCAGTTTTGAGTTTAAAACTGTCAAGAGCTGATGGCCAAATATATTATCATCTCTGACAAGCTGACAGGTTTTGTTGATAAGGTTCCTCAGGACAGTAAGGAGCAGTTTCAGGCCCTGATTAACAAGGGAAAGTGGTGACTATCTTCTTCCTTCCCCACCCCTCACCACCTCTCCCCATCATTCAGGATGTAAAGTTGCTCCTTCAACTGGGGGAATGAAACTAGCAGCAAGAGGGAAAGAGTTCTACTCAAGGTACTCCCTCATCCCCAAAAAGATGGTGAGGGGAATGAACAATTTTGCCTGCATCTATCCTCTCATTAGATTTAGGATATTGATTCATGACCCTCAGTCTCAAAGATCTCTATTTTCACATGGACATTCACCGGGCACACAGAAAAAGGAGGGTTTTGTGGCCAAACATTACCAGTACCAGGCGCTCTCTTTCAGGCTTTTGATGGTGCTGGGAGTTTTCACCAAGGTATTGTCGGCGGTGGCAGCTGACTTTTGTCCACAGGGGGCAGCAGTGAAACTCCTACTTTAGAAGATTTCCTCCGAAAGGATTGTGTGAAGCAACCACCATGTTTCTAGATCTGTTCAAAAGACTGCATCAGGGAAAACTTGGGGAAGCCCACTCCTTATTGTGAGTCAAGACTTGTTGCCTTGGGAGAGGCAGCTGGCATGACAATTGCAATAACATGGGGTATGAGACCTGACAGATTCAACCAGGTGCAATGCGAATGACCTGTGCCTTGTTTTACTGGATTTTCCTCAATACCCTCTGTAACTTTTGGGGGTGGGGGGTGGTGTACCTTAGGGCCCCCAGCCAACACCTGAGGAAAGCGTTGCCCACGAGGCAACCCCCTCTGGAGCAGAACTCTTTGCACTTTTTCTTCATATTCGACACACATAGCATGTGGTTTGGAGACCCTCGTGCCCAAAACACCTCCTGCAAATTTTGGTTGTGCAGCTGCCACACATATTATGTGGAGAGCTGTCTGCTCAAGGAGTATGCCATACTGTTTTGCACTCCTGGCAGAGGCACAGTGGTCAGGACACTTTGCATAGGTATGGCACAAGTTGCAGAGGGCGACAGCCTTCGCACATAGCTCCAAGGAGCACAATCCTCCCTGCTTGTTAATGTAATATAGCATCATCATATTGCCTGATAACACCTAGACTGACTGGCTGCAAATGTGAGAGGAATTGTCAGAGGTCAAACTGACTGCTCTCAACTCCAACACGCTGAAGGGGAGCACAGACTCCTGAGGAGACCGTGTCCCTTGTGCAACCTGCCCCTCCATGCAGGGGGCCTCCCAACTTGTGAGGAAAGTGTCTGTGGTCAGTCTTTGTTGAGAGCATGGAACTGAACAGGACCTACGCGCACACATTTCCTCTGTCCTCCCACCAGTCAAGGGAGGCTCAGATCCTTTAGTGAACCATAGCTAGTGCTGTGGATTTCTCACACTTGTTTTAAAAATAAAAAGTAACAGAGTAGTCATGCTAAATTTACTGTTTACCATTACAGCTCTGTGATTTTTTTTTTTTTTTTTTTTTAATTCAAATGAGGAGGTACTGCACATTTGCAGCAACACTGCCCTGGGACTGCTATCCTAATCCCAGCCTGGGTGTGGAGGAAACGCTGGTGCTGGGGAGAAGCTACACACTCACTCACCTGCAGGCACGGGCAACTTTGTGTTCCCCTGGATGAGAGGGAGCCTGTCCCGCACTCACTTCAAGTACAGGCAGCTCCTGCATCCCGCAGAGATGAACTGTGCTTCCCACTCTAGGCATTGCGACCTGGTGCACTGTTACAGTGATGCTCAAGTTTCTCCCTCTACACTCCTATAATGGAGGGATGACTGGGCTGGCCCAAACCGGAGTAATGCTACAACCCTACATCCCTGGGTGCAATGCCAAGGATGAGGAGCCAAGCCCAGGCCTGTGATATAGGAGTCACAGGCGAGGTCACTAGGGAGTGAGTAATGGATGGAGGAAAAAAAAAAAAGGCCCACAGGTTCTGGAGCCAATCTTGATCAGAGCCCTTCTGCAAGAAGAGCAAAGGCTACAAGTGCCAGCAAGACCAACAGTTGACCTCTTCAGCTCACTTGAGCTCTTACTTGCAACCAGCCGGTTAATAAGCAGGCATTTTGAGGATGCACTCAAGGGTGACCTTCCAGCCTGTGTCCTGGATCCAGCATCTCTGTTATTTTCCAACCGTTTATCCCCCTACTGCCCTGCCTGAGTCTCTGTAACATTGGACCAGTGGGTGTTCAGCACAGTAGTAGGGGGATATACCCTCCAGTTCATTTCTATCCCTCCCTCCCACTTCAGGGACCCTTCTCACGAGCATCTGCTCACCCAAGAGATGCAAGGCCTCCTGCGGGTGGGAGTCATGGAGGAAGTTTCTCTGCACTTGAAAGGGAAAGGGTTTACTCATGCTATTTTTTGATCCCAAAGACCATGGGGGGGGGGGTCTATGTCCTATTCTCGACCTATGAAACCTCAACAGGTATCTCAAGAAGTTGAAGTTCCTCATTGTCTCCCTGGCCTCCATCATTCCTTCCCTGAATTCAGAACACTGGTATGCTGCCCTCAATCTGAAAGACACTTACTTTCACATATCAATATTTCACAGGCACAAAAGGTTCCTACGATTCATGGTTGGGAGTGCCCACTATCAATTTGCAGTGCTCCCTTTTGGCCTGGCAATGGCACCAAGAGTGTTTATGAAGGCATGTCAATAGTGGTGGCCTACTTCAGATGTCAGGATATCCAGATCTACCCATACCTCAACGACTAGCTCATCAAGGGGCACTCCAGGGTCCACATCCAGCGCAGCGTTGCAATGTTGTGAGCCGCTTGTCAAGCTGTGGGCCTGTTGATAAACGAACAAAAATCAACATTGGTTATGGTTCAAAGGATAGATTTCATTGGAGTGATCCTTGACTCTACCGAGCCAGAGTGTTCTTGCCAGAGGCCAGGTTCAGGGCAATGTCAGATCTGATCACCAGAATCTCTGTCCATCCATTCACCACTGCCCAGGTCTGTCTCAGACTATTGGGGCACTTGGCCACATGCATGTATGTAGGAACATGCACACCTAGAATGGGATCCACAAAGACTTCTCAAAGAACCATAGTTACTGTAAGGTAATTAACCATTCTTTTTCATAAGACTTCTGTGACAACAAATGAGCTTTTTTTGCTGCCGCTTTTCATGCAGGTGGAATGTGTGTGGAGTGCCAGGCTGTTTCTTACAAGAGCTGTCCAACCCAGCATCCCAATATGTGAAAAATTTCAGGAAAAAAAAGGATGAGTTGACACAGAAGCTCTACATTCTTTATAACAACACCATCTTTGAGCAAAAGGTAGCTTTTGTAAACACATTTCTGGACAATAAAATCACTGTTATCCTGCTGACTAGCTTTCTCTGTGAAACCATGGCCCTTTCCTTCTAGCTCACTAACTGGGATGAAGCTCAGCCTTGTAACAAGGTGCTTCTATTTAAATCAGGCTGAAAATGTGAGGGTTTTAAAAAGGGATTTATCATAGGTTTACTCTGGGAGTTATCAGACTTTCTCAGTGTGAACTCTCTCTTAATAGTCTTGTGAAGAAAGACCTCCTGATCCATTCATTACCTCAAGGACGCAAACTCCCTTCCCATTCATAATCATGTAACATCCCTAAGTAACTGTATCTGTTGCTTATATAAAAATTGATTTTTAGATGCCTTGGGTCAATCTGGTCCCTTATGAAGCCTTCCAATTCTTATATGTCTAGGTAGTTGTATAGCCCCCATTGCATTGGAATGCTTCTCTTACTCTTATGTAGCAGTGGACCCTATTTGAAGCATCTTAAGCTGGCTCCTACTCCTGTACAAGAAGCTGAAACCAAAGAGCACAGACCAGAAGCAAGTGCTTGCCTGGATCATAGTTTGGGATTGCTGCTGTAGGCTCTCTAACTGCATAGGTTACCCAGATGATTGGCATTTGGGTTAGCCTTCCTCGGCATTTTGACAGCAAAGCCAGACTCAGCTTACTGAGTTCTCACTGTTTCTGCACTCACTCGTGTGTGGTTCTCTGTACTGAGATGCTCTAGGAGACTTTCCCAGTCAATTGCAAGAACTTGTCTGTCCTTCATGGGGAACTGTGGGAAGGATACTGGAGGACTATCAGAACTTGAGTGATTTTTGCCTGCATCCTATCTGCAGAATGGACAGGGTCCAGGGCAAGTGAAAGGGAAGCCTAGGTTTTAACCTATACTCCTACCTGTATAAACTATCCTGCATTTAAAGCACCTTCAAATTCAGATCAAAAGTTTTTCTTGTGTGGATGGTAGACGAGTTTGGACTAAAAACCAGGTAAGAATTCAGGTTAATTGTGCAGTGAAAACATGCACTGAGCATACCAGCAGTACTAGAATCCTGAAAGAGATGGTTCCTTTCTGCTGCTATTTTGAAGCAACAAGAGATCAGAGATTAAGTAGTTTTATAGGATTCTACATCCTGGCAAGGGAAAATTGATGAGATTTTGAAAAGAAGTCTGGATAAACTGGGGACAGGTAGGTCAAATGATCTTATAAATGGCTCCGCTTGAATTTAGTAGCTAAGTATTTGAAAGACAGCTATTAAGCATCAGTGAAGGACATTTAATATCTCCTTAGACAAACTTCTTTGGTAAGGCTTCAACCCCCATTGTGTGTTCAGAGAATTGTTTTGGAAAATAGGGGATAAAACCCTAGATCAGGGATCTTGATGAGCAGGTTGTGTGAAAGAGGGGATGGAGACATCTCTCTGTGAATACCTGAGGAAGAGATTGTCCAGCTGACCTGGGCAGGGAGATCATATAAGGACTTGATTTCTAGAAATGTGAGATTTTCCTTCTTTTCTCTGTACTCTTACTTAAGTGGTATAATGCAAACAGTTCTTTTTTGGTTTACTATCACTTTCTCTGCATTTAATAAACCTTTTTAAAGAATATGGCTATTATGTAACTGTTTCATACTCTAAAGATTGTGAAGTTCTTCAGTCTCTAAGGAGAGGTGGAGAAGGCAAAGTGAGTTTCTCAGATCTAACTTCCCACTGTCTCTGTCTAAAGAGTATGAACAAAGGTGGTGTGAAGGACTGTGGTACACATACACAAGGGCAGAAGTTTAAGGGTCTGAGGAAGTGAGATGAGCTGGCAGTGATGTGGTTCCAGGGGGTATGGATGGAGGGGCAAGCAGGGGCACAGTCGTCCCCCCCACCAGTAATCATCAGGGGCCTCCAGGAGTGGGGGAGCCTCCTGCACATGCCACTGCATGGTTTAAATGTACTGTTTCATTTTTTTTTTTGTATCAGTTGCCAGAGAAAATGGAAATCATCTGGAACAAAAAGATGCGGAAGACAGCAGGGTACTGTGTAACTGGACAAACAAAAAGTCCTGAGGCACAACGCTATGCTCGGATAGAGCTCTCAGAGAAAGTTTGTGACTCTGCAGGTAAAGGAAAGAGGATATTGAATATTAAATAAGGGGAAATAATATTTATTCTTTCTGCATAACAGCTCTAAGATGCAACCTTTCCTATCCAGCCACACAGCTAAAACTTTTATCCAAGCTCTCATCATCTCGTTCTGGAAACTCCCACTGAGCCTCTCACACACAGAGCCCCCACAATGAGCCCCACTTCCCCTGCACCTGGACCACCCACTGAACCTTCCACACCCAGGTGCACACACCCCGCTGAGCCCCAACCACCTTCACCTGGACCCCCCTGCAGAGTCCCGTTACTGTTGCACCCAGAACCTCCCAACAAGCCCTTGTGCATCCAGACATCCCCTAGCACCTGGATCCTCCACTGAGCCACTCACACCCAGGTTGCCCCACACAGAACCCTTTCAACCCACACCTTGATCCCCCCCCCCAACCCCTCCACACTTGTCCACACCTGGTACACCTGGCTCGGAGGGGCAATCCCCTGGGATGTTGCTGGGACAGGCCCGATCCTTGCACTGTGTCAGGGTTGGGTGCAGCCTCACCGCTGAGTCTGTGTTGCGGGGGGGACCTGCACAGTGATCTCCCACCTCTGTACAGCCAGTGACCTGTGCTCCCCTGTGCCATGTTGGAGCCTCCACATTTATTTAACAAATAAAATTTGCAGAATTTTAAAATATTGCATGAATAATTTTTTATTTTTTGGCACAGAAATTTTAATTTTTTGGTGCAGAATGTCCTCAGGAGTAATTTATACTGTATTCACTTCTCAGAGACTTTGATTCCTTTGGCCGAAGTACTCAGCTTGCAAGAGCTCTGGCCCCTTTTATCTGTCCAGTGATGGATGCCAAGATGGCTTCTTCTTCTCTCTATGTATCTTCCCAAACTCAGTGTTTTGTCCCCAGACTCAGGATAATCTCATGATGTTTTTCGTGCCTGTGGATCTCCCATCCCCTTGCCGATTGATGTGTAAATAGGGTTTCCATTGTTTTTGGTCACATCTTGTTTAATTTAATTGGAGATGTGTAGACTCCCTTCCCTCCTTTCTGAGGGAAAAACTGTTTCTCCCTGTGTTTGGTCACAGCCTTTAAAGCATATCATCAGTGAATATCCACAAATTCCTCATATAATGCTAATGCAGACACTTCACAATGCTATTAGTCGTCATTATGTCACAGGCTTTCATAAAAGACATTACTCAATGCACTTTTTATAATACAGCAATGTTATATACAATCAGTTGATTCAATTGCTTATCATTGGAGGGGCAGACCCCCACAAGAGGCTGTCTCCCCAACTTGCTAAGTTGATAGCTTTGTTGATTTTTTTATCTAAATGCTCCTTCATTATCTCAGCCTGAAACAACTATACACTCATTTATTTAGGGCAGATGGGGATTATGCATTCCTTGCCAAACACATTTTAAAACCATAATTCTAACATAACTCTTCGTACACCTCATATACACATTGCTCCTGGGGGAATCCTGTGCCCAAAAATTCTGTGCATAATATTTTAGAATTCTGCATATTTTATTTGTCAAAATAACACAATATAATCACTCCAGATTCAATTTTTTGGGTAACTTATTTCTAAGTACATATCAACAATACAGACAACAGCAAAAAAGATTTCCCCCAAGAGTAGAGAGTTAAATCTCTATGATAACCCAGTTGGGGGCTGCTAGAGGGAGCTGTGTAAGGCTCCTGGAGCTCAGACACCTGCACTCCCTCCCCCCTGATCCCAGCCACAGAGCACCCCCAACCCAGATGCATGCACTCCCCTTCTCCTAGAGCCCAGTCATGGGGCATCTCCTGGCCCAGGCACCAGTACCCCCCTCCCCGCGCCAGATCCCAGCCACAGGGCACCTCCGGCCGACACACCAGCACCCTCCTCATCCCAGATCCCAGGCATGGAGCATACTCAGAGCCCAGACACCACCACCCTCTCCTCCCAGTTCCCAGCCACAGGGCACCCCCTGGCCCAGACACCAGTTTCCCCAGCTTTTTTACTGTCCTGCCTGGGAATGCAGGCAGGGCAGTGCAGTCCTGCACTTCCTCACCCTTTTCCAGAACTGGGTTTCCTGGGCCCTCTCCTGTCCCCGGGAGAATAAGGATCAAGCAGAGTGTGCAGCCTCCAGCCCACGTTCCCTCCAGCTCCGCTCACTGAAAGCTGGGCTCTGCAGAATCCAGTGTCCCCCAGTGATGGTCACCAGCTCCGCAGCCCCAATTCTGTGAGGGAAACGGAATTCTGCATTGTGCAGTGCTGCAGAATTCCCCGAAGAGTAACACACCGTGTAAGAATATTAATGATCAGTGAGCTATTAGCTTTCGATTGATATACTATATGCCACCTTTTGGATATATATCATGACAACAGTGGGTTAGATGTAGTGAGTATGTCAGGCCTGAAAAGAGTTGCTGACAGGGTAGTGAAACACCAGTGGACCACTGTGTCACCGTCAGTAGCAATCAGAATTTGTCATCTGACAGTTACTTGCTGGCTCCTATGTTTAATGTGGTTTTAAAAACAGAGACCACAACACAAGTGACTCATTACAATTAGTCTCCTCAGAGATACTAAAGACATGGAAACCAAATTATCTTCTCAGACTTGGGCCAGAATAGTGGCATTGTGTAGGGAAGCTTGCACTAGTACTGTCCATGTGGCATCTTTTATAGTCTTCAGAGCTGTCAATCTGGTACTTGCAAACACTAATAAAGCCAGTGAAGAATGAGAGATCTGACTTTTTAATGGCAATGTTCTTAATTTGTCTTCTCTCCTGCCTTCCCCAAGACCGGCTTCGAGACACATTGATCCATGAGATTTGCCATGCAGCCACTTGGGTAATCAACGGAATTCATGATGGCCATGGGCAGTTTTGGAGATTCTATGCTAAGAAATCAACTGTGGTTCATCCAGAGCTGCCGGTGGTGACACAATGCCACAGCTATGAGATTAAATACAAGTTCACATATAAGTGTTCTCTGTGCAAAACCACGTGAGTAATATTTTCTTGCCTTTGGTCATCTGTTAACTTTGTTTTCATTATGTCCACACGTTAAGCTTAGACCTTTAACTCTTAAAGAATTTTGAGAATTAAAGGTCGCACCTCTATGAACTGAACTATTCTTTTAATTGCCTCGTTTTCCCTCTTCTATTCCCACAAAGAATCCCAAACTGATCCTCTTGATACTGACTTCCAGACAGTTTCCCTTGCAGAACCATATTACTCCTGGGGGGGATTCTGCACGAAAGAATTCAAAATTCTATATATTTTATTTGTCAAAATAATGCAATATAATCACACCAGTTTTAATTGTTTTGGTAATTTATTTAAACTACAATACAGAAAAAATTCACAATAACTATTCAGTATTTCCTAAACACATGAAAGTGAAGTTACAAACACTTGGTAACAATATTCTGCATTCCAGTTATAATCCTGGATTTTCATTTAAATCACATTACAGAACACCAAACAGCGCAAAAAAAAAAAAAATAGAATGTCATTTTAAATTGTTCAGACTTTCACACATGAAAGTCTTACAGTTTTGCTAATCATTGTCCTGGACCTGTCTGACTTTGGAAAGTGCATGGTTCTGATTGTCCTGACGTTTTATTGACTGCTTGGTAAAAAGTGAGAGAGCACATAGATCTTCCTAGCTGAGGATTCCCTAAATGTCATTTATAATAAGACTCCTTTACATCACTCTGGCAATGTAGGGGCCTTAAAGCAGGTTTTAATGCTCTGGGGGGAATTGTCTGAGAATGGGAACAGTTAACTAACATGAGATCAATTAACCATCAACAGCAACTTTAACAACTTTACTACACAGTCAGGGTGCTACATTTGTGCCTCAGAGAATGAGATCAATTAACCCAGGCAGGCTGCTTCATTTGTGCCTCTAGCCTGCCTCCTGCATAATAAAAAGCTCTACCTCCAGGGAGCTGCAGTCATAAGAGAGAGGGACACAGGGCTTGTCTACACTGGCAATTTACAGCGCTGCAACTTTCTCACTCGGGTATGACAGAACACCCTCCTGAGCACAACAAGGTTCAGCGCTGTAAAGAGCCAGTGTAGACAGTGCACCAGCGCTGGTAGCTACACTCCTCGTGGAGGTGGGTTTTTTAGCGCCCACACAAGCTACGTTAAAGCGCTGCTGGAACATATCGCACTGCCTGGGCTGCTGCGGAAGAGGCATGTGTCCCCCAGCAGATTTTTTGTTTTTCTGCACAGGAGGCACACAAAAATGCAGGCCATATGAATTCTGTGCCCCCTTATGGGCATAGAATCCCCCCAGGAGTACCATATGGAATTATACTTATGACAGGCCTGCCTCCCCCTGGTGGCTCTCTTTTTAATGGCTTAATTGAGAACAGATAGTTGAGAGGCAGGTTGTTTTTGAGTAAGCAGTATGGAAATCAGTGAGGCTTTGAGATAACTTTCCAGGCCAGAAAGGGACATGTCAGTCATCTAGTCTTATCTCCTGCAAAACACAAGCCAGAGAATGTCACCTGTTGATTTCTGCATCAAACCCAGAACAGACTGAGCAAATGACAAGACTTGTTGCAGGCAAGGGTCCCCACCCCCTTAATGCTGGCACACTACAGCTGTCCCCTAAAAACCCTTAAAATCAAACCATTTTGTAATTGTTAAACTCAAGTTGCTCAGTCTCCACCTACAGGCACAAAGAGTCTGATAGCCACAACCCTTAGTGGTTGGTGTTCCACGTACTGCTGTCCTTTGGAACAGAGGGTTTTCTTCTGGGGGTACTCAGACTTTTCAATATTTTTGACCCCTTTGATCCTCTGAGGGACACTCCCAACTTTCCAATCTTGCTTCCTCATCTTCCCCTCAGCAACTATCGTGCTTGTTACATAGAGAAGGCAATAGTAGGACAGTATTAAGGAAACAAGATAAACATTTAAACTCAGATTCATATTATGAGACTATTTGGATCTCTCCTTACTTCTCTATTAGGAGTGTAATGCAGGAGCTCTGATACGCTATGATCTCCCCTTTTACCAAGAAACTTATTTGAAACACAAGCAGAAAAATTAAGCTGCTCATTGGGATTGTCAAAACTTCTGTTTACCCCATTGTAAGTGATACAGAGCTGGTGGGACCACTGGGATGTTTAAAGAAGATTGATCTGAGATCTAGAATATGTATTGTGGGGAATAAATTCAACAGCAGGGACCTGAAGTTCTGCACAGCTTCATGTAAACTTAAAAATTAGAGGGTTTTTTATTGAACTGAAAATTAACATGAATATCACTGAATTCCTTGTTTGTTTTGGTATTCAGCTGAACTTGCTTTACTCTGTTCACATATTTTCTTAATGTTCTGTTAAGCTTTGTATTACCAACACATAACATTGTAGACGTTATCAGGAAGAAACTGAAGGTTCCACCTTGGCAGCTGGATAAGGGATGTGTAAGGTTTTTTGTCAGGAAAATGTGGACAGTGATCTGAGACTGCATGATAAAAATCACTAGCTGAATATTCCTTCTAAAATGGTCAGGAGGAGAATAGTAATTTTGCCATTTAGATTATATTTAGGTGTCAGAGTTAATGTACACTTGATCTGAATGTGAACAATTTGTACCTTTGAGCTATTGTTCCAAAGTGTCTCCAGACTCAGGCACTATGCTGACTTTTGTTTTATTTTAGGATTGGGCGCCATTCCAAGTCACTGGACACAGAACGCTTTGTGTGTGCACTTTGTAAGGGACAGTTAGTCCTATGCCAACCCACACGAAAGGATGGTACTCCTGCTAGAGCACAGCTAACACCATTTGCAAAATATGTGAAAGAAAACTATGGATCTACTAAAAAAGAAGAGTATGGGCTGAGCCATGCAGAAGTCATGCGTAAGCTCAGTGCTGAGTTTGCTTTAAAGACTAGGTTCCTAGATTCCTGAATGCCTCATGGGATGTGTACATTGGCTCTGTGCTATGTAATCATTGTTTGTACCATTAGAGAAAATAGCTAGGTTCTGGTTGGTTAACACTGAAGATCTATTAAGGGTTTCTAAGCGTCTGCCTCTGTTCTGTGTTCCCAGGAGCAGTGCTTGCATAATCCCCTGCTGCTGCACTCAGAAGCAGGTGAAACACTTTTTTTTCTGATGAATCCCAGTTAAAGGACAAGGTGATGTACGTAACTTTAGGTCCAGGGCTGCCCATCCATCCTCAGGTCTCCCTAGTGAGGATCAAGTGCATCTGTTTGCTTATGATTAAATCTTCATTCTATTTGCCCTCCAGCCACTGAGATTTTATAAAAGTTAAAATTGAAAGCGGGGAGAACTAACTTGGAGCCTTTTTTAACCAGTGTTTGAGAGAGACTCTGGAGGCAGTTGGCTCAGGGTCTGTCTTAGAACTAAATCAAATGCATCCATCACAGACTTGTGATTGAAACACTTCTATAACATATCTTCTCTTCTCAGATGATTAAATCAGATTTGTAATATTAATACTTGAATTTAAAAGGTAGATTTTTGTCTCTTACTGGTTATAACTAATAAAGATTGCCTTGAAACCTGGTGTGCCCCCTGAGAGTGCAGGCCGAGGTGAGCAATCCAAATTTTAGGTCATTTTGAAGAGGCAGCCACAACCACCCCTTAAAAGGAAAAACCCAGCTTTTCTTAAGGTTGACAGATTCTACCAACTTTATGCAGAGTTAGGGATCTAATGAACTTATTTACTCAACATATACCTTAGCTAGTGTATGGCACCTTCTAACCCTCTAATTTGAGGGAGTAATTAAAATGGTTTGCACTGAAGCTTAGCTCAAGATAGGGTTGGCCCTATTTCCTCCCCGCCCCCCCAAATTGAATAACAGAGAATGTGGAAATGGCAGAGGTGCTTAATGACTTCTTTGTTTTGGTTTTCACCAAGAAGGTTGGTAGCAAGTGGACATCTAACATAGTGAATGTCAGTGAAAATGAGTTAGGCTCAGAGGGTAAAATAGGAAAAGAACAAGTTAAAAATGACTTAGACAAGTTAGATGTCTTCAAGTCACCAGGGCCTGATGAAATGCATCCTAGAATATTCAAGGAGCTGACTGAGGAGATATCTGAGCCATTAGTGATTATCTTTGAACAGTCAGGGATGACAGGAGAGATTCCAGATGACTGGAAAAGGGCAAATAAAGTGACAATCTATAAAAAGGGAAATAAGGGCAACCGGGGGAATTATGGACCAGTCAGTTTAACTTCTGTACCTGGAAAGATAATGGATCAAATAATTAAGCAAACATCTAGAAGATAATAAGGTGATAAGTAACAGCATGGATTTGTCAAGAACAAATCATGTCAAACCAACCTCATAGCTTTCTTTGACAAGGTAACAAGCCTTGTTGATGTGGGGAAGTGGTAGACATGGTATATTTTAACTTTAGTAAAGCTTTTCATACCATGTCACATGACCTTCTCATAACCTAACTAGGTAAATGCAACGTAGATGGAGCTACTATAAGGTGGGTGCAAAACTGGTTGGAAAACCGTTCCCAGAGTTATCAGTGGTTCACAGTCATGCTGGAAGGGCATAACGAGTGGGGTTTATCTATGCTCCCTTGTGAGGTTCACCTGGTGTAATCTGGACCGGCGATATGCTAGGTCCCTCCAATCTTTGACTCTGGGAGACAGCCTTTCCCTGCTCTGCTGTGAGAACCCCCCTCCCCCCCCAGCTGTTCACGTGCAGGTTCTGGCATGTAAGCTGCTCCCAGCTACTTGCAACTGAATGACACTAGCCAAAAATCTTGGTCCCAGACACAATCCTAGGAACCTCTATTATCCAGTTATGCCTGCTGGATGCTGCAAGCCTATATGAGTTCGTCAATAGGGTGGTCTAACTGAGGCAGTGCTCTCCAGTGATCCTCTCACCCACCCATATTGAGGCAGTGACCCTGCTGGCCAGCTTGGGGACTACACTGTATTTCCAGCAATTGGAGCAGTGACTACCCTTCCCTCC